>NW_026800113.1:0-600000 GCF_032191835.1 Heteronotia binoei
ACCCCACCCCTCTTCTGGCCTGGGAGAAGTTGTGCAGTGCCTCTTCTGCGGACAGACAGGAATCTCAAAGACATTTCTGGATCGGCAGACATGATAAATGTAAATGTAGTCCCCCTGTGCAAGCACCAGTCGTTTCCGTCTCTGCGGTGATTTTGCATCACGACATTTTCTCAGCAGATTTTTTACAGGGTGGTTTGCCATTGCCTTCCCCAGTCACCCACACTTTCCCCCCTCAGCAAGCTGGGTACTCATTTTACCGACCTCGGAAGGATGGAAGGCTGAGTCAAACCTGAGCCGGCTACCTGACCCAGCTTCTGCCAGGAATCGATCTCAGGTCGTGAGCAGAGAGTTCGGACTGCACTACTGCAGCTTTACCACTCTGCCCCACGGGGGCAGCCATGATACAGAATGCTTAAAAACTAGACCAAGACCAGACTGACATAGGCTTGTCACAGAAGTACCACAGTGTCATCTTCTCACATTAGAGGAGTTAAACCTCACGAAAGCTCCTCAGTTGCCACAAATTTTGTGAGTCCTGAAGCTGTTTCTGGAATCTTGCACTCTTCCACTGCTACAGACAGAGTAACACATAAGACATAATAAAAGCCATGTTGGATCAGGCCAATGGCCCATCCAGTCCAACACTCTGTGTCACACAGTGGCTAGATATAAATATATACACATATATACATATATATATATATATACATACACACACACACACTGTGGCTAATAGCCACTGATGGACCTCTGCTCCATATGTTTATCGAACCCCCTCTTGAAGCTGGCTGTGCTTGTTGCCGCCACCACCTCCTGTGGCAGTGAATTCCAAACGTTAATCACCCTTTGGGTGAAGAAGGACTTCCTTTTATCCGTTTTAATAATAATAATAATAATAATAATAAAATTTTATTTATACCCCGTCCTCCCCGCCAAGGCAGGCTCAGGGCGGCTTACAGGTATGGCAAAGCCATTGAACAATAAAACAGTTACACAATTCAATAAAATTACAATTTACTGTTAAATTTTTACATAATCTAAAACAATCTAAAATCAGTCTAAAATAATCTCTACTCACTGTTATCTCAGTTATTAGTTATTTGTGATGGCGTGATGTTTATTCAAGCTCCATCTTTTAACCTGACTGTTCAGCAATTCTATTGAATGCCCACGAGTTCTTGTATTGTGAGAAAGGGAGAAAAGTACTTCTTTCTCTACTTTCTCCTTCCCATGCATCATCTTGTAAACCTCTCTCATGTCACCCCGCAGTCGACGTTTCTCCAAGCTAAAGAGCCCCAAGCGTTTTAACCTTTCTTCATAGGGAAAGTGTTCCAAACCTTTAATCATTCTAGTTGCCCTCTTCTGCACTTTTTCCAGTGCTATGATAACCTTTTTGAGGTGCGGTGACCAGAATTGCACACAGTATTCCAAATGAGACCTCACCATCGATTTATGCAGGGGGATGATGATACTGGCTGGCTTGTTTCAATTCCCTTCCTAATAATTCCCAGCATGGCGCTGGCTCCTCATTGTGATCCCTCATCCCTTCAGGCCCCAAACGTTGATAAATAAGACGAAGAGGGGCGAGGAGCCCTGCCTGGTACTTTTCTGCATCACTGGAAGGGCAACTGCTTGAGGACAGACAGCCGCTGGAGCCACACGGGACTTTTCTACATTCAATGACGTGACTGTTTGGACGGGGCGCTGGTGGCTGAATGCAGGGGACTGAGCCGTGGGTCTTAGTCAAAGCAAGAGACTGTATCAGTCGGATGCAGCGCGCTCTGCAGATGGCAAAAGCGTTATTTATTCATATAACAGAATATTAAAAAATCCATACAAGACTCCAGATGCCTCTGAGCAATGGTCTGCTTTCTCTTCCAAGTCATTTCCCCTGCGGAATGGGCATGCCGCTGCTGTAAAGCCGAAGGGAGAGATGGAAAAGAAAATGGGCTGTGTCTGGAGAGCCCACTATGACCCCTTCCACTGAGCACCAGGCCCCCACCCCAAGGAACTGGAGAGGGAAGGGGTCTCGGCAGGCATAACCCTAGAGAGAGGCCACTCTCCAAATCAGCCGCGCTCTCTAGGGCAGGCTGGCCAAACCTGCTTAGCATAAGAGCCACTTAGAAGCAACGTCAGATGTCTGAGAGGAGGGAGGGAGGGAGGGAGGGAGGGAGGGAGGAAGAGGAAGGGTGGGAGGGGGGATAGGAAGGGAGGGAGAGGATAGGAAGGGAGGGAGGGAGGGGGATAAAAAGGAGGGAGGGAGGGAGGGAAGGAAGGAAGGAAGGAAGGAAGGAAGAACGGAAGGAAGGAAGGAAGGAAGGAAGGAAGGAAGGAAGGAAGGAAGGAAGGAAGGAAGGAAGGAAGGAAGGAAGGAAGGAAGGAAGGAAGGAAGGAAGGAAGGGAGGGAGGGAGGGAGGGAGGGAGGGAGGGATAAAAAGGAGGGAGGAAGGGGGGATAGGAAGGGAGGGAGGGAGGGAGGGAGGGAAGGGAGGGAGGAAGGAAGGAAGGAAGGAAGGAAGGAAGGAAGGAAGGAAGGAAGGAGGGGAGGAATAAAAAGGAGGGAGGAAGGGGGATAGGAAGGAAGGAAGGAAGGGAGGGAAGGAGGGAGGAAGGAAGGAAGGGAGGAAGAGGAAGGAGGGAGGGGGGATAGGAAGGGAGGGAAGGAAGGAAGGAAGGAAGGGAGGGAGGGAGGGAGGAAGGGAGGGAGGGAGGGGGGATAGGAAGGGAGGGAGGAGGATAGGAAGGAAGGGAGGGAGGGGGATAAAAGGAGGGAGGGAGGGGGGATAGGAAGGGAGGGAAGGAAGGAAGGAAGGAAGGAAGGAAGGAAGGAAGGAAGGAAGGAAGGAAGGAAGGAAGGAAGGAAGGAAGGAAGGAAGAGGAAGGGAGGGAGGGGGATAGGAAGGGAGGGAGGGAGGATAGGAAGGAAGGGAGGGAGGGAGGGGATAAAAGGAGGGAGGGAGGGGGGATAGGAAGGGAGGGAAGGAAGGAAGGAAGGAGGGAGGGAGGAGGAAGGAAGGAAGGAAGGAAGGAAGGAAGGAAGGAAGGAAGGAAGGAAGGAAGGAAGGAAGGAAGTGAGGGAAGGAGGGAGGAGGATAGGAAGGAAGGAAGCAAGCAAAGAAGGGAGGGAGAGAGGGAGAAGAAGGTGGGGAGGGAGAGGTCGGAAGAAAGCAACTTTAACCTTAAATGCATTCTCCAAGCTGCCAGCTGGCTTGGCTTGGAGATGTGAGTAGAGATAAATGCCTTCTCCAAGCTGGCCAACAGGGTGATGGGGCTTCAAGGGCCCACACAAGATGTAGGAAAGAGCCACATGTGGCTCCTGAGCCACAATTTGGCCACCCCTGCTCTATGGGAACTGATCCTCTGTCATCCATAATTCCAGGAGATCACCAGCCCCCAACTGGAGGCTGGCAACCCTATACCTGTCTTTTAACGCCAGCTGAAGGGCCTGCTCTCAACCCAATACGGTGGGATGGGATTTTAAAAGCAGCCAGTGATAAACTCTAGCCGTATCTCACAACTGCTGCTTTCTCCTGACTTTCCGCAAACTGTGCGAAACAGAATGTGCTCAAGAGTGTTTTTTTGCACAGGTAAATAGGACTGCACTGTGAGGAAACAGTTCAGAAAGTCGTAGTGGCCAAGAGATGGGGACGATGGCCTTATACGACCAGGGTGGAATTGTAGCAGGAGCTCCTTTGCATATTAGGCCACACACCCCTGCTGTAGCCAATCCTCCAAGAGCTTACAAGGCTCTTTTTTGTAAGCTCTTGGAGGATTGGCTACATCAGGAGGTATGGCCTAATATGCAAAACAGCTACTGCTACAATTCTTCCCCTGTATACAACTGTATACATCTGCCCTGTGGCGCAGAGTGGTAAAGCTGCAGTACTGTGGTCTGAACTCTCTGCTCCCGACCTGAGCTCAATCCCAGCGGAAGCTGGGTTCAGGTAGCTGGCTCAAGGTCGACTCAGCCTTCCATCCTTCTGAGGTCAGTCAATGAGTCTCCAGCTTGCTGGAAGGAAAGTGTAGGTGACTAGGGAAGGCAATGTCCCCACCAGATTCTCAGGGGCAGTCCCTGGCAGGAAAGAGAGCACTCTCTGGGCATATAGCAAGGAGTCACTGGGGGAGAGGAGGTAGCTGTGAGTTCCCTGCACTGTGCAAGGGGTTGGACTAGATGACCCTCGGTGGTACCTTCCAGCTTAATGTCTCTCTGTTTCTGCCCCATTCTTGTGCCGAGACACAGCCAGGACTTCCTCACATAGTAATAAAGACCACTCCGGACCCCAGTCCTAGGGACTGTGCATGCATATATAGCTTTCCTTTAATATCTCTACAGACAGATGTATTTCAGGAGGTTTAACTAGAAGCTGCTTTGAAAATGGCCAGATTTGGGCTGTGGGGTCACATCATTAGTGCTGATGAGAAGCTGACTGATTCAGCACACTTAGGGGAAATGGGAGTGAGGTCAAACCTCTGGAATTGTTGAAACCAGGGCTTTTCCTTTGTAGCAGGAACTCTTTTGCATATTAGGCCACCCCCCTCATGTAGCCAATCCTCCTAGAGCTTGCAGCAGGCCCCTGTAATAAGAGCCCTGTAAGCTCTTGGAGGATTGGCTACATCAGGGGGTGTGGCCTTATATTCAAAGGAGTTCCTGCTACAAAAAGGAAGCCCTAGTTGAAACCATGGGAGAAAGCGGGTTGCTTGCAGTCAGAAACACTTCGCGGTTCAACTCAGAAAACAAATTCTGTAGTGGAGAACAGAAAGTATTAATTGGACTGATACAGGTCTCATCCGCGTAGCTGGATATCGTTACAGCTTCTAACAATGAAAACACTGAGTTCTTTAATAATTTATTGTCAAAGCCATTATAGGAACACACTTCGGTTCCAATGACGTGAAAGTTCACGACAATTTAGGCTGCAGTAACTGGGTTAAAAACAAAAAAGACTTTAAGGTTCCACAGCGCTCTTGTGTTATGTTATGGAATATAAATTGCTGCCAAAAGTACTCACATTTAAACAATACCTTAAGGATATTGCGCATGCGTCTACCGTATATGTAACCACTGTCTAATGCTGGGTGAGTGAGACCATGTGGCAATGGAAGTTCAGTGTTGCTACACTAAAATCATAGAATCATAAGAGTCATAAAGTTGGTTTCTCTGATTCTATGATTCTAGTGTAGAATAATACTTACGCTCTAAATAAAACTTGGTTGGTCTTAAAGGTGCCACTTAACTCCTGCTTTGTTCTAGTGTAGAATGTCGGTTTGGGGACAGGGCTAACCAGGATTGAAGCTCTAGTGTGAGATTGGTCACACTTAGCAAGGATCCAACAAACAAAGCACACAGGGAAGGGGGGACACAACTTGCACAAGCCTGTCTTTTAGATCAAAACTCCTCGGAAATGAGTCTGTTCAGAGAGGCAGAGAAAGAGAGGAAGGAAGGAAGGAAGGAAGGAAGGAAGGAAGGAAGGAAGGAAGGAAGGAAGGAAGGAAGGAAGGAAGGAAGGAAGGAGGAAGGAAGGAAGGAAGGAAGGAAAGGAAGGAAGGAGAAAGAAAGAAAGAAAGAAAGAAAGAAAGAAAGAAAGAAGAAAGAAGAAAGAAAGAAAGAAAGAAAGAAAGAAAGAAAGAAAGAAAGAAAGAAAGAAAGAAAGAAAGAAAGAAAGATAAGAAAGAAAGAAAGAAAGAAAGAAAGGAAGAAAGCTGGAGACTCATTTGACTGACCCTCAGGGCACTTCAGGAAAGCCAGAGTCTGTATCACTGCTCTGGAGTTGGCCTTGCCAAGGAGTGAAGTGCTCATGGCAACTATCCTTGTCATCAAAACATTCTGTGCCCCCATTTCTTCTCATTCCTCGCTGGGAGACAAACCATTCTGTGCTCTTGCACAATGCCTTTCCTTCCCCTCGGGCTTGCGCAGTAACAGGCCCTGGTGGATCGTCATCTCAGTGACTCAAATGGCTCCGTTCACTTCATTTTCCCAGATATTATCTTTAACACTCAGAGAGCTGCCTCAGTCTTTTATAGCCACTTAACCTAACCCGCCCTGTGTTATATTAAAAGGAGGTCAAAGGAACTGGATGGAACCGGTAGCTGAGCTGAGGTTTAAGAACCTCCCTTATGTAACTCGGTTTATTAAAAGTGGAAGGCAGCAAGAGAGAAACTTATCTCATAAAGTAAAACTTGGAAGAGAGCTCCAGGGAAACTAAAAGGGAGGAGGGGGAGACGACAGACAGCCATTCAGCTTCTCACGAGCCAGAGAAAAACACTCCGCCAATCTTGGGAGCCAGTCAAGTCCCCTCCACAATTTCTTAAAATCCCCAAGGAGGGAGATTTTAGGGCAGGGGTGGCCAAACTGTGGCTGAAGACACATGTGGCTCTTTCACACATTTTGCGTGGCTCCTTGAAGCCCCCGCTGCCCCGTTGGCCGGCTTCGAAAATGCATTTATCTCTTTAAATCACTTCTCCAAGCCAAGTCAGCTGGTGGCTTGGAGAATGCATTTAAAGTTGTTTTCTTTCCACCTCTCCCTCCTTCCCATCTATTTCTTTCCTTCCTTCCTTCGCTTGAACATCTGACTTTTATTCAATGTGGCTCTTATGTTAAGCAGCAACCCCGCGGCACAGTGGAATCCACCCGTTTCAGTTCCCCTGAAATGAAGCAACTCCACCTCCTCATCTCCCGTCCAAATACTTGCCGGAGTCGACCCTGCTAGCTTCCCAGACTTGATGAGATTGGGCTTCCCTGGGCTATCCACGATGGGGCAACTTTGCTGGTCTTAAAGGTGAGAGCCAGCCTTGGTGTAGCGGTTAAGTGCATGGACTGTATCTGGGAGACCCGGGGTTTGATTCCCCTCTCTCCTCTCTGAATCAGAGATTCAAAGCGGCTTACAATCTCCTGCATCTTCTCCTCCCACAACAGACACCCTGTGAGGTGGGTTGGGCTGAGAGGGCTCTGACAGAAGCTGCCCTTTCAAGGACAACCTCTGCCAGAGCTATGGCTGGCCCAAGGCCATTCCAGCAGGTGCAAGCGGAGGAGTGGGGAATCAAACCCGCGTTCTCCCAGATAAGAGTCGCCTCACTTAACCACTATTGCTGACACAAGGCCATCTCAGCAGCTGCAAGTGGAGGAGGGGGGAATCGAACCCGGTTCTCCCAGATAAGAGAGCTCTGGCTGACCCAAGGCCATTCCAGCAGGTGCAAGTGAGGAGTGGGGAATCAAACCTGGTTCTCCCAGTAAGAGAGCTCTGGCTGACCCAAGGCCATTCCAGCAGGTGCAAGTGGAGGAGTGGGGAATCAAACCTGGTTCTCCCAGATAAAGAGCTCTGGCTGACCCAAGGCCATTCCAGCAGGTGCAAGTGGAGGAGTGGGGAATCAAACCTGGTTCTCCCAGATAAAAGAGCTCTGGCTACCCAAGGCCATTCCAGCAGGTGCAAGCGGAGGAGTGGGGAATCAACCTGGTTCTCCCAGATAAAAGAGCTCTGGCTGACCCAAGGCCTTTCCAGCAGCTGCAAGTGGAGGAGTGGGGAATCAAACCTGGTTCTCCCAGATAAAAGAGCTCTGGCTGACCCAAGGCCATTCCAGCAGGTGCAAGCGGAGGAGTGGGGAATCCAACCCAGTTCTCCCAGATAAGAGTCCGCTCACTTAACCACTATGGCTGACCCAAGGCCATTCCAGCAGGTGCAAGCGGAGGAGGGGGGAATCCAACCCGGTTCTCCAGATAAGAGTCCACACACTTAATGACTTCACCACTGGCCATAGCCTACTGGAATCCCACCACCAAGTTCTCAGCCAGACAGGCCCTCTTGGCCTTAGGGTTTCATGAAGCCTGAGCTCTGCTATTAGGGCAACTGTTTGGCTGTTGCAGTCTGGCAGGCCAAAGTACTTTTTGGAACTGGATCAGGAGGCTTATTGTGCGAGGGAGGAATGGTAAAAGAAGGCAGAATAATGGGGCAGGGGGCACGCTCGACTCTCTTGATGGGGGGCAGCTCAGTGAATGGCCCACTGACTTTGATGGAGAGGCCTCCCATTGGCCCACAACTGCCAGACAGCTGGCATCAGCCACAGCAAAAAGCCGCCGGGCACAAGAAGGAGATGCACAACTTCGCCCCTGGCTCGCCACATCTTCGTGAGCGAAGACGACAGCACTGTTTCCTTGGGCGGTGCAGAGGTTTGCACAACCTTCCCACGGCTGAGCTGCGTCTTTAACGTTTAAAACGGCTGTGGTTTCAGCCGCCCCACCTTCCCACACGCGCCCCAACGAGAAAAGGAGCCAGTCGGGCACCAACTGCGCCGTCTTCCTTCAGAAAGGAAAGGGGAAAGGCCCAGCCTCCCTTGCAGCACAATGTGCTCTGCTCACACAGGAACCCGTGGAAGGAGGCCAAGCCCTCTCACTATGTTATCAGCAAGTGGCACTTTGTCCCAACGCAAACACGCCCATCCAAACCTCCTCAACTCCTTGCCCGGCTGAACACTTCTGCACTGCAGGGGGGGGGGGTTCTCCGGGGGAGGGTCCAAAAGGGAAAGAGGGGGAAGAGGGGGCGCGCACGCCACGTGCAAGGCTGAGCTGCATTGGCTTCTGTTGCCACGTCATTTCCTCCCTTACTCCCTCCCTCCTTTTGCACAGTCTGAACCGGCAGAGGCAGCAAAAGGCGCCTGGGCTTCCCCCACCCACAACACAGCTGGCAGCATTTGTGCACAACGGCTGCAGCACACCCAGAAGGGGCTGGGTTTGCGTTCAAGCCCCACGCCTGGCAGTTGCAAGAGCAGCCGCATCCGAGCAGGGAGCTACCTACACACGGATCCCAGAAGCAGCCCCTGCTGGGACGTGGCACAAAAGGAGGTCTTTTCCCCTATCCGAAAAATGGCTCTCGCCAGCCGCTGCGTTCTTGGCACAGGAATATTTCTTCAGACTGCCAGGGATCAAGAGGGGGGCAGCCCGAAGGCGCTGCTGAAGAAGGCCTGGCTGTGTAAGTTGTTTCAGAGAGGGGCCATGTTGGCCTGCAGCACAAAGCAAAATTCAAGTCCAGGAGTACCTAAAGAGACCTTCCAGGGTCAAAGCTCCCTTCATGAGACACAAAAATGAACAGGGTTCCCTGAGCCCTTATATACTCCCTTCACTGCGACTCTTTCCCACCTTCTGACTGGGATAGAAGGGCAAAGGATTCTCCAGTCCCACGAGGGAAACTTTCACTCTCTAAAGCTCATCTCCCCCTCCCCGCAAAAAAAATCTTGTTGGGGTTTGGAAAGGTGAGCCTAGACTCAAATCTAGCTGGCCACATAATCCACTGGAGCAGGCAGAACTGGGAATCATAGAATTATTAACTGGGAATCATAGAGCTGGAAGAACCCCCCAGGGTCATCTAGTCCAACCCCCCCCACACACACACACAATGCAGGAAATCACAACACCTCCCCGGCAATTAAAGCCCACTGGAAGCTGGCGTGTGGGTTACAGGCTTCGTAAGTATAATAAATATTATAAACAGCCCCGTGGCTCGGCGTGGTAAAAACTGCAGTACCGCAGTACAAACTCTCCTGCTCATGACCTGAGTTCGATCCCTGCGGAAGCTGGTTTTCAGGTAGCTGCCCAAGGTTGACTCAGCCTTCCATCCTTCCGAGGTCGGTCAAAGGAGTCCCAGCTTGCTGGGGGGGGAAGCGTAGAGGACTGGGGAAGGCAAGGCAAACCACCTCATAAAAAGTCTGCCATGAAAACGTTGTGATGTGATGTCACCCCAGAGTCAGAAATGACTGGTGCTTCCACAGGGGACTACCTTTACTTTTTTTTTACACCAAGGGAGAGAGCCCTGTGGTATGGAGTGGTAAAGCTGCAATACTGCAGTCCAAGTTCTCTGCTTGTGGCCTGAGTTCGATCCCAGCGGAAGCTGGATTCAGGTAGCCGGCTCGAGGTTGACTCTAGCCTTCCATCCTTCCGAGGTCGGACAAAGGAGTCCCCAGCTTGCTGGGGGGGTGAGTGTAGATCACTGGGGAAGACAAGGGCAAACACCCCGTAAAAAAGTCTGCTGTGAAAACCGCAGGATGCGACAACACCCCTGAATCAGAAATGACTGCTCCTTGCACAGGGGACTACCGTTACCTTTTTTTTAAAAAAAGTATAATGCCCATTTCTCAAAAAGAGCTGTAGGATTAACAGAAGGCAAGAGAACGGCTACACTTCCAAATAGCCGTTCAGAATAACACCGTTGCTTTAGTGCAGGGAAGGGGAACTGTGCTAGTTTGGAGCTTCAAGGCACCTCCCAGGCTCCGGTTCCAACGAGGAGATGGACGCATCACAGCAGCGGCCGCTCCCAAGCTATTGCGGGGAGGACTGGAGACACGGCCCCTCGGCACCCACAAGCCAGGCCACCTCCTCCAGACGACGCAGCCGCTGCTCCCGAGAACGAGGCGGCCTCAGAACTGCAAGCCTTGAGGGAGCCTCTAACGGCCTCTCGTGCCCAAACAAGTGCTGCCACAACCTCGAACAGCAGCCCTGAGACACACAACGTGCTCTGCAGGCCTCCTCCCAGCCCCACCTCTCATGTTCTGCTCGGAGAGGAACTTTCCATTTCAGGTGCTGGGCAGCCGCAGCTGCTGCAGTCTCCTACATCACCCGTCTGGTAAGACAAGGCCTGCGGCTCACCAAAGCCTAGAATGAGCCCCAAGGAATTCTCAGCAGGCCTCCCCACCCCCGCACTGTCCACAGATCCCATTCCATTTCTAAAACACTCCCAGGTGGAGGGGAGGCTCTGTTTCAGATGGAGATTCGAAGAACTCCCTCACGAGAGACAGTTTGCTGTAGTGGTGAATCACAGAGTTGGAAGGGACCTCCCAGGGTCATCTAGTCCGACCCCCTGCCCAAGGCAGGAAACCCACCAAATACCTCCCCCTAAATTCACAGGATATTCATTGCTGTCAGATGGCCGTCTGGCCTCTGTTTAAAAACCTCCAAGGAAGGAGAATCATAGAATCCTAGAGTTGTAAGGGACCTCCAGGATCATCCAGTCCAACCCCCTGCACAATGCAGGAAACCCACAATACCTCCCCCTATATTCACAGGATCTTCATCGCTGTCAGATGGCCATTTAGCCTCTGTTGAAAAGCCTCCAAGGAAGAAGAATAATTGAATCCTAGAGTTGGAATGGAGCTCCAGGGTCATCTAGTCCATCCCCCTGCACAATGCAGAACACTCACAAACACCTCCCCCTAGTTCACAGGATCTGCATTGCTGTCAGATGGCCATCTAGCCTCTGTTTAAAACCTCCAGGAAAGAGAGCCCACCACCTCCCAAGGAGGAAGCCTGTTCCACTGAGGAACCGCTCTAACAGTCAGGAAGTTCTTCTTAATAGAATCATAAAATTGGAAGGGACCTCAGGGACATCTAGTCCAACCCCCTGCACAATGCAGGACACTCACAAACACTCCCCTAAGTTCACAGGAAAAACGTCAGCTGGAGACCCTGCAGAGCCGCTGCCCGTCTGAGTAGACAAGACTGACTTGGACTGGACCGAGGGGGGTCTGATTCAGTAGAAGGCAGCTTCGTATGTTCATTGGAGGGATGATGGGTCAGTGGCAGAGCCTCTGCTTGGTAAGCAGAAGGTCCCAGGTTCAATCCCTGGCATCTCCAACTAAAAAGTCAGGCAAATAGGCGTGAAAAAATCTCAACTTGAGACCCTGGAGAGCCGCTGCCAGTGAGTAGACAAGACTGACTTGGATGACTGAGGGGGGTCTGATTCAGTAGAAGGCAGCTTCATATGTGTTCATATATATGTTCAGACGTGGGCGCTGGCCCTGTCAGACTCCAGCCAAGAGGTTCAGGGCTCCCGGCCTGGCTGGCGCTCAGCATGCCCTGGGAACCGTATAAAGGTTGCAAGTACTTTGGCAGGCGGAGGTGGGCGGAAGCAGCAGAGGCCTTTAACCTCTCTCGTGAGTCAACAGCTACCGTCAGCCCCGGCCTACGGAATGAGCCAGGAAGTGAACTGTCATTCTGAATAGGTAAGAAGAGATGGAAGCCGAGAAGCCATGTCAGGCCTTCGAATGAATCACTCAGGAGAGCTCTGCAAATATCCCTCCTCCTCCCCTTGCTAAGTGAACCGTTCTGCCCTCATTCATCGCTAAAGCCCAGCTTGCAGCCGCTATGGGGATGCCGGGATTTTGAGGGAGGGCCTTGCGCTCAAATGCTTTTCGAGCACCACACCCACAAGCTGAAAGCCCGGGCATAGAGGATGGCGTGGAATTGTTTTCTGTGGCCCTGGAAGGTAGGACCAGAACCAACAGATTGCAATTAAATCAAAAGAGTTTCCGGCTCTACATTAGAAAGAACTTCCTGAACGTTAGAGCGATTCCTCAGTGGAACAAGCTTCCTCCTCGGGAGGTGGTGGGCTCTCCTTCCTTGGAGGTTTTAAGCAGAGGCTGGATGGCCATCTGACAGCAATGAAGATCCTGTGACTTTAGGGGAGGGGTTTGTGAGTTTCCTGCATTGTGCAGGGAGTTGGACTAGATGACCCTGGAGGTCCCTTCCAACTCTGGTTCTATGAACTGTTAGAGCAATTCCTCAGTGGAACAGTCTTCTCCTTGGGAGGTGGTGGGCTCTCCTTCCTTGGAGGTTTTTCAAGAGAGGCTGGATGGCCATCTGACAGCCATGAAGATCCTGTGACTTTAGGGGGAGGGGCTTGTGAGTTTCCTGCACTGTGCAGGGGGTTGGACTAGATGACCCTGGAGGTCCCTTCCAACTCTAGGATTCTGTGATTGTGTGATCGTAGGCAGCGAGTCTGCCGAAGAACTGGGCCGTGACCAATTTGATTTGATTCTCTAGCAGCTTCTTGGATGGCCAGCAGGTTTTAAGCTGACTCAGAAGGGATTTCTGAGAGTTGGGGGTGAGCTTTCTCTGTGCATCTGTCACGGACTGCAGAGCTTAGCACAGAGACATTTTGAATCTGATGGAAGACAGTTGATCTCTGAGGCTCCACCTCCAACTGTCTATACAACAATTGTAAAAGCTGGAGAGTGTCTAAATATAAATTTGAAGGAAATACTGGGTACTCCATTACTGACTTCAAGGCTTTACCTAGCGTACTGCAGCCTGAAGAAGCGAATGAAATGGGCAGCTCCTAGGCAATCTATTGCTGCTGCTGCTGTAACATCAACCTCTGTTGTCATTTTGCCCGTGTTGTTAAAATCTGGCATCTAGAGTGGAGTGCTTTTTGTCAATAATATTGATAATAAATTGTTTGTTTCAAAATACAGAGCGGCAATGCCAACACTTGAATCAACAGTTGTTGCTTTTATACAGGTTTTTTTTTTCCCTTTTTGTTACAACTGGACTACATAAAGCCACCCCGTCCCTATTTTCCGCCTTTCCTGGCATCGCCTCTGGAAGAATCGTTTCACCACCACCACCACCAATGAAGACCAACACTCGAGGCTCCACTCTGCGTGCCCCCAGAGGCCCCAAAGGACACAAGAGAGCCCTGCAGGTTGGATCAGAAGCTCATTCTAGTCTGAGTAGGCAGCCCGCCATCCTGAAGGGCCAAAAAAGCAGAGCAGAGAGGCCTCAGCCTCTCCCCCACACCTGATGCCACCTACGAGCCCCAGGTTTTCTGCTGTGGAACTCTGCATTCTCCATTGGGGCTCAATCCCTATAGAACAGGGGTGTCAAACATGCAGTTCGGGGGCTGAATCAGCCCCCGAGCAACTGGCTGTCATCAGCTTCCTTCTCCCTCTCTCTTGCTTCCTTCTGCGTCACAGCTTTGCCAGGCTTGCTCAATCGCACAGGAGCAACAGAGCAAAACCTCTATTTTCTCCATTGGCTGAGGCTCCTCCCTTGGGAGGAAGGGGAGGAGAAATAGCTTGTTTTGCCAGGCTCTCTCAATTGCATGGGAGCTACAGAGCAAAACCATTATTTTCTCCATTGGCTGAGGCTCCTCCCTTGGGGAGGAAAAATAGCTTGCTTTGCCAGGCTTGCTCAACTGCACGGGAGCTACAGAGCAAAACCTCTAGTTTCTCCATTGGCTGAGGCTCCTCCCTTGGGGAGGAAGGGAGGAGAAATAACAGGCAACTAAACAGAAAAGGGCAACTAAAATGATTAAAGGGCTGGAACACCTTCCCTATGAAGAAAGGTTGAAACGCTTAGGGCTCTTTAGCTTGGAGAAACGTCGACTGAGGGGTGACATGATGGAAGTTTACAAGATAATGCATGGGATGGAGAAAGTAGAGAAAGAAGTACTTTTCTCCCTTTCTCACAATACAAGAACTCGTGGGCATTCGATGAAATTGCTGAGCAGACAGGTTAAAACGGATAAAAGGAAGTACTTCTTCACCCAAAGGGTGATTAACAGTGGAATTCACTGCCACAGGAGGTGGTGGCGTCCACAAGCATAGCCACCTTCAAGAAGGGGTTAGATAAAAATATGGAGCAGAGGTCCATCAGTGGCTATTAGCCACAGTGTGTGTGTGTGTGTGTGTGTGTGTGTGTATACATATATATGGCTCTCTCAATTGCATGGCAGCTACAGAGCAAAACCATTATTTTCTCCATTGGCTGAGGCTCCTCCCTTGGGGAGGAAAAATAGCTTGCTTTGCCAGGCTTGCTCAACTGCACAGGAGCTACAGAGCAAAACCTCTATTTTCTCCATTGGCTGAGGCTCCTCCCTTGGGAGGAAGAGTGGGAGGGAGAGCTTGCTTTGCCAGGCTCTCTCAATTGCACAGAACTACCAAGCCAAGCCTCTCTTACTTTTATTGGCTGAGGTTCCCCCAGTCCCCTGGGAAGGAAGGAAAGAGCCAGAGCTTCCTTTGTCCAGTTCCTGGTTTCCATGGGAGAAATACAAAGAAAACATCTTTAAGACCAGTGAGTGCTAACGTTTTAAGCATGTTTTAAGTTTTTAAAAATATTTGTGTTTGTCTGTGTTCTTTACAAAATGTATATCTCTGCTACCAAATCTTAAATAGGTACACACATGGCCTGGCCCAACCCGACATGGCCCGGCCCAACAAGGTCTCATTTATGTCAGATCCAGCCCTCACCAGCCCCCGCATCACACTGTTGACTCACATTCAGCGTATGATCCACTAAGACCCCTAGATCCTTTTCGCACAGGCTTACTGCTAAGGCAAGTCTCCCCATCCTATAACCATGCATTGGATTTTTCCTACCTAAATGCAGAACTTTACATTAATCCTGTTGAAATTAAAACGGATAAAAGGAAGTACTTCTTCACCAAAGGGTGATTAACTTGTGGAATTCACTGCCACAGGAGGTGGTGGCGGCCACAAGTATAGCCACCTTCAAGAGGGGTTTAGATAAAAATATGGAGCAGTGGTCCATTAGTGGCTATTAGCCACAGTGTATCTGTGTATATAAATTTTTTTGCCACTGTGTGACACAGAGTGTTGGACTTGATGGGCCGTTGGCCTGATCCAACATGGCTTCTCTTATGTTCTTATGACTCAGCCTTCCATCCTTCTGAGGACAGTAAAATTAACACCCAGCTTGCTGAGGGGGAAGCGTAGATGGCTGGGGAAGCAATGGCAAACCACCCCATAACAAAAAGTTTGAGTTCAATCCTGGTGGAAGCTGGTTTCAGGTAGCCGGCTCGAGGTTGACTCAGCCTTCCATCCTTCCGAGGTCGGTAAAATGAGTCCCCAGCTTGCTGGGGGAAAGTGTAGATGACCGGGGAAGGCAGTGGCAAACCACCCCGTAAAAAGTCTGCCATGAAAACATCGTGATGTGACGTCACCCCAGAGTTTGAAACGACTGGTGCTTGCACAGAGGATGACCTTTTCCTTTTTAAATGAGTTACAAGCCCCTTTTGGGGGGGGGGGTATTAAAAGAAGAAGAAGACGATATTGGATTTATATCCCGCCCTCCACTCCAAAGAGTCTCAGAGCGGCTCACAATCTTCTTTACCTTCCTCCCCCACAACAGACACCCTGTGAGGTAGATGAAGATATTGGATTTATATCCCGCCCTCCACTCCGAAGAGTCTCAGAGAGGCTCACAATCTCCTTTACCTTCCTCCCCCACAACAGACACCCTGTGAGGTGGGTGGGGCTGGAGAGGGCTCTCACAGCAGCTGCCCTTTCAAGGACAACCTCTGCAGAGCTATGGCTGACCCAAGGCCATGCTAGCAGGTGCAAGTGGAGGAGTGGGGAATCAAACCCGGTGCTCGCAGATAAGAGTCTGCACACTTAACCACTACACCAAACTGGGACAGGTATATCTGTTATGTGAACAAGCACACACTAGAGATGCAGTTACAGGTATGGAAGCACATCTGCCACATCACCTGATGTTACAGCTGCCGTCTCTGGGTTGGGAAACATCTGGAGATTTGGGGGGTAGAGCCTGGGCGGGGGGGGAGTTTGGAAAGGGAGGGGACCTCAGTGGTTTAAAATGTCATCAAGTCCACCCTCCAAAGCAGCCATTTCCTCCAGGGGAACGGAGCTCTGCCATCTGTCGTAGTCAATCCATATCTCCAGTCACCACCTGGAGACTGGCAACCCTACCTGAAGGGCCTCTGCAAACACCAGTTCATTTGGCTCTCTGTAGGGGAGGGGGGGCATCGCAACGCACCCATCCCCACTAATCAGCACTTCTGATTACACGTTAACACCAGAGCGCAGCAAAGGGCAATGCTCTTCCTTTTCCATCTTGGCTGGCCGACAGACAACTTGACATTTCTGAAAAAGACCCCCCCCCACCCCACCCCTTGCTCTCTTTTGCTCTGACCCTCACTGCCACAGAATCCTAGAGCCGGAAGGGACCTCCAGGGTCATCTAGTCCAACCCCCGCCTGCACAATGCAGGAAACTCACAAATGCCTCCCTCTAATTCACAGATCTTAGGAAGAAAGACAACGGCAGCCACCCTGTTTCCCTTCCGTCTCTTCTCCGCTATCAGTTTCGCTTCCCTGTTCGTTCTCATGCTCCAGTTATTACGAGACGGCTAAAAACAGCCCGCAGAGACGTTGGCAGCATCCACAGGCAGAGGGTTTCAGCTTTCCCAAAACAAAATAAATGTAATGGTTGTCACAGATCACATTCCGCCAAGGCCCGGGATGGAAGGAAGGACGGGTCCAAAGGAAAACACAGCAAGGGAAGCTGCTCTCATTTGGAGTGGCGCTTTGGAAACGCCTGGGGCTTTTGGACTAGCTCCCTTTTCAAGGCTTCATTGACCACACACCCCTCCCCACACACACACCTCCCCGAGCACACATTCCTGGAGAGGCGGGGTCTCTGGGCAGAGGCAGCCTGTCCAGTCCAACAGAGCCGTTTCCTCCCCTCCCCCAGGCAGGCGCTGGTCGGAAACGCCATTTTATAATATTTATAGTTCTGTATTTATTAAAGGATTTATAGAGGCCTATTCATAGCCCCACACAAAACTACGCCATCCCCTTCGACACGGGCCTGTGTTTTTTGCAAGCCCATAAAATTATAGTACTTGAGATAGTAGCTGCAGGAGCTGTCAATCCAAGAAGGGCAAAGAGGATCGTCCTCCCCACATCTTTCAGAACACCTTTTGCCCTCCCCCAGGCCGGGAAGGGCAGGAATGGGAGAGCTGCTAGTTCTCGCCTGGCCTTCCGCCTTCACTTTCAGGAGTCCCAAACAACCACCAGGCTAAAGGGAGCTGTGGCAAAAAGATCATTTCTCCACGACAGGCCCTGATTCTTGCTGAAGGCAGCAGCCCGTCTCTAAAGCCTTCCTTCCAAGGCACTAAATGCACCATCATTTGCTGTTTTTTTAAGGTTTGGAACCTCAGAATATAAATAACTCCAGAAGGAGCGTCGCTTCTTCCTTCCCCTGCGGTCTTCCTCTTGCCAGCGTTCATACAGCGAAGAAAACCCCGTGCTCGGCTTCGGGCCCTCTGAGGTCACTGCGAGCGTTTCTTTCGCTGGCCACAGGGCTCTGATGTCACAGCCCGTGGGCCGAACATCCGTCTCCTTGTCTCTCATACAAGAACTGAAATATCTCCAATGAAAAGTCACTCAAAACACATCAGGTGCAGCAAGGCTTCTGCCACTGTCAGCGGGCAGCCTTTTCAGACATTTGTGATGCGGGCCTCACTTTGTTAAAAACGTAAGATGAAGAAGAAGAAGACTGCAAATTTATATCCCACCCTTCTCTCTGAATCAGATTCAGAGCAGCTTACAATCTTCTCCCCCCACAACAGACACCCTGTGAGGTAGGTGGGAGAGCTCTCCCAGAAGCTGCCCTTTCAACAACAGAGTCTCAGAGCGGCCTACAATCTCCTTTCCCTTCCTCCCCCACAACAGACACCCTGTGAGGAGGGTGGGGCTGAGAGAGCTCTGACAGAAGTTGCCCTTTCAAAGACAACTCCTGCAATAGCTATGACTTGACCCAAGGCCATTCCAGCAGCTGCAAGTGGAGGAGGGGGGACTCAAACCTGGTTCTCCCAGATAAGAGAGCTCTGGCTGACCCAAGGCCATTCCAGCAGGTGCAAGTGGAGGAGTGGGGAATCAAACCCGGTTCTCCCAGATAAGAGAGCTCGGGCTGACCCAAGGCCATTCCAGCAGCTGCAAGTGGAGGAGGGGGGAATCAAACCCGGTTCTCCCAGATAAGAGAGCTCTGGCTGACCCAAGGCCATTCCAGCAACTGCAAGTGGAGGAGAGGGGAATCAAACCCGGTTCTCCCAGATAAGAGAGCTATGGCTGACCCAAGGCCATTCCAGCAGCTGCAAGTGAAGGAGTGGGGAATCCAACCCAGTTCTCCCAGATAAGAGAGCTCTGGCTGACCCAAGGCCATTCCAGCAGCTGCAAGTGAAGGAGTGCGGAAACAAACCCAGTTCTCCCAGATAAGAGAACTCTGGCTGACCCAAGGCCATTCCAGCAGGTGCAAGTGAAGGAGTGGGGAATCAAACCCGGTTGTCCCAGATAAGAGTCTGCACACTTAACCACCACACCAAACTGTCTCTCTGATCCAGCCAGGATGGGTCAGAACAAAGGCCCATCAAGTTCAGCACTCTACCCACCCGCCTGCCTTTAGGAAACCCACAAAGGCCTCCTTCCAGCAATACAAAGAGGCATCTTGCCGCTGGTACACGAGGGGGCAGATACCCATCACGATATGATCATGAGCCATTGCGACTCGCACCCAACGACAGCACCATCTTCCAGGGATTTGTCCACGCCCCTTTTCAAGCTTTCCAAGTTGGTGACTCTCACCACATCCTGTGGCAGCAAGTTCCATCATTTAGCAATGCCGGATTTGGTGCTGACCAGATGCAATGAACAGATGGCGATTTGCACATCCAAGTGTTCAGATCCCCAACTAGAAGGCACAGGGGACACGGAGCAGAACTTACCTCACTGCGCTATACAGCACACCTGCGCACTCTCCATGGTAGTCACAGAGATGCTCCAGGGACACATTGCCCTGAGGGCTGGCTAGGCACGCTGACAGCAGCACGGCCAAGTCATAGAATCACAGAATCATAGAGTTGGAAGGGACCTCCAGGGTCATCTGGTCCAACCCCCTGCACAATGCAGGAAACTCACAAAAACCTCCCCAAAAATTCACAGGATCCTCATTGCTGTCAGATGGCCATCTAGCCTCTGTTAAAAAACCTCCAAGGAAGGAGAATCACAGAATCACAGAGTTGGAAGGGACCTCCAGGATCATCTAGTCCAACCCCCTGCACAATGCAGGAAACTCACAAACACCTCCCCCTAAATTCACAGGATCTTCATTGCTGTCAGATGGCCATCTAACCTCTGCTTAAAAACCTCCAAGGAAGGAGAGCCCACCACCTCCTGAGGAAGCCTGTTCATAGAATCATAGAGTTGGAAGGGACCTCCACGGTCATCTAGTCCAACCCCCTACACAACGCAGGAAACTCACAAACACCTCCCCCTAAATTCACAGGATCCTCATTGCTGTCAGATGGCCATTTAAAAACCTCCAAGGAAGGAGAATCCTAGAGTTGGAAGGGTCCTCTATGGTCATCTAGTCCATCCCCCTGCACAATGCAGGAAACTCACAAAAACCTCCTCAAAAATTCACAGGATCCTCATTGCTGTCAGATGGCCATCTAGCCTCTGTTTAAAAAACCTCCAAGGAAGGAGAATCACAGAGTTGGAAGGGACCTCCAGGATCATCTAGTCCAGCCCCTTACACAACGCAGGAAACTCACAAACACCTCCACCTAAATTCACAAGATCTTCATTGCTGTCACATGGCCATCTAGCCTCTGTTTAGAAACCTCCAAGAAAGGAGAGCCCATCATCTCCTGAGGAAGCCTGTTCCACTGAGGAACCACTCTAACAGTCAGGAAGTTCTTCCTAGTGTTGAGCCGGAAACTCTTTTGATTTAATTTCAACCCGTTGGCTCTAGTCTGACCTTCTGGGGCCACAGTAAACAATTCCGCACCATCCTCTCTATATGACAGCCCTTCAAGTACTTGAAGATGGTGATCACCTCTCAGCCTCCACCTCTCCAGGCTAAGCATCCCAAGCTCCTTCAACCTTTCTTCATAGGACTTAGTCTCCAGACCCCTCACCATCTTCGTCACCCTCCTCTGGACCCATTCCAGCTTACCTACGTCCTTCTTAAAATGCGGTGCCCAAAACTGAACACAATACTCCAGGTGAGGTCTGACCAGAGCAGAGCAAAGTGATACCATCCCTTCACGTGATCTGGACACTAGACTTCTGTTGATACAGCCCCAAATTTCACTTAAGCGTCAACCATGCTTTCCGTTCACCTTACCCTCCAATGTGGTCCTTCTGCTTGCAAATAATCTGCCCCACAGGAACACACACGAAGGCATCTTGCAAGCACTGACTCTGCCCTTTGGTCTGTCCAGGTAATAGAGAAGGGCCAAACTGGACAAGATGGCAGCAGATTCAACAGCAGATCTCCTGCAACGCTTTTCTTCAAAGCTCAAGGCAACCACTGGCAGCAAGGAAGAGAACTGGGCCAGGGATGCGCCCTTGGGGATGGGGGCTTTAACTCCCCCAGCCGCATTTTCCAAAATCTGTATCTCTCTCACCCATCAAATTGCTGTTTCCTCTGTGGGGGTACAACTATTCAGATGCCACACAAGGAACGGCAGGATTTGCAGTCTTCACAGGCAGTTCCATCTGCATGTAGAAGAAGAAGAAGAAGACGACTGCAGATTTATACGCCGTGGTGCAGAGTGGTAAAGCAGCAGTACTGCAGTACTGTGATCTGAACTCTCTGCTCACGACCCGAGTTCTATCCCGGCGAAAGCTGGTTCAGGGAGCCGGCCAAAGGTTGACTCAGCCTTCCATCCTTCCGAGGTCGGTCAAAGGAGTCCCCAGCTTGCTGGGGGAAAAGTGTAGATGACTGGGGAAGGCAACGGCAAACCACTCCGTAAAAAGTCTGCTGTGAAAACGTGAAAGCAGCATCACCCCAGAGGCGGAAACGACTGGTGCTTGCACAGGGGACCTTTCCTTTCTCTACCTTAGAAGTGGCCCCGTGGCGCAGAGTGGTAAAGCAGCAGTACTGCAGGACTGTGGTCTGAACTCTCTGCTTACAACCTGAGTTCGATTCCAGCGGAAGCTGAATTCAGTTAACCGGCCAAAGGTTTACTCAGCCTTCCATCCTTCCAAGGTCAGTAAAATGAGTCCCCAGCTTGCTGGGGGGGAAGGTGGAGATGACTGGGGAAGGCAATGGCAAACCACCCCGTAAAAAGTCTGCTGTGAAAACATTGTGAAAGCAGCGTCACCCCAGAGTCAGAAACGACTGGTGCTTGCACAGGGGACTACCTTTACCTTTTATAAGAGCCCCGTGGCAAAGAGTGGTCAGACTGCAGTACTGCAGTCCAAGCTCTGCTCATGACCGGAGTTCAAACCTGGCAGAAGCTGGGTTCAGGTAGCTGTCTCAAGGTTGACTCAGCCTTCCATCCTTCCGAGGTCAGTAAAATGAGTCCCCAGCTTGCTGTGGGGAAAGTGGAGATGACTGGGGAAGGCAATGGCAAACCACCCGGTAAAAAGTCTGCCGTGAAAATGTTGTGAAAGCAACGTCACCCCAGAGTGGGAAACAACTGGTGCTTGCACAGGGGACCTTTCCTTTCCCTTCTCTCAAAATCAGAGACTTAGAGCAGCTAACAATCTCCTTTATCTTCTCCCCTCACAACAGACACCCTGTGAGGTGGGTGGGGCTGAGAGAGTTCTCACAGCAGCTGCCCTTTCAAGGACAGCTCTGTGAGAGCTCTAGCTGACCCAAGGCCATTCCAGTAGCTGCAAGTGGAGGAGTGGGGAATCAAACCCTGTGAGGTGGGTGGGGCTAAGAGAGCTCCCAGAAGCTGCCCTTTCAAGGACAACTCTGCAGGAGCTATGGCTGCCTCACGGCCATTCCAGCAGCTCAAGTGGAGGAGTGGGGAATCAAACCCTATGAGGTGGGTGGGGCTGAGAGAGCTCTCACAGCAGCTGCCCTTTCAAGGACAGCTCTGCGAGAGCTCTAGCTGACCCAAGGCCATTCCAGCAGGTGCAAGTGGAGGAGTGGGGAATCAAACCCGGTTCTCCCAGAGAAGAGAGCTCTGGCTAACCCAAGGCCATTTCAGCAGCTGCAAGTGGAGGAGTGGGGAATCAAACCCGGTTCTCCCAGATAAGAGAGCTCTGGCTGACCCAAGGCCATTCCAGCAGCTTCAAGTGGAGAAGTGGGGAATCAAGCCCGGTTCTCCCAGATAAGAGAGCTCTGGCTGACCCAAGGCCATTCCAGCAGCTGCAAGTGGAGGAGTGGGGAATCAAACCCGGTTCTCCCAGATAAGAGAGCTCTGGCTGACCCAAGGCCATTCCAGCAGCTGCAAGTGGAGGAGAGGGGAATCAAACCCGGTTCTCCCAGATAAGAGAGCTCTGGCTGACCCAAGGCCATTCCAGCAGCTGCAAGTGGAGGAGTGGGGAATCAAACCCGGTTCTCCCAGATAAGAGAGCTCTGGCTGACCCAAGGCCATTCCAGCAGCTTCAAGTGGAGAAGTGGGGAATCAAGCCCGGTTCTCCCAGATAAGAGAGCTCTGGCTGACCCAAGGCCATTCCAGCAGCTGCAAGTGGAGGAGTGGGGAATCAAACCCGGTTCTCCCAGATAAGAGAGCTCTGGCTGACCCAAGGCCATTCCAGCAGCTGCAAGTGGAGGAGTGGGGAATCAAACCCGGTTCTCCCAGATAAGAGTCCGTGTACTTAACACACTACACCAAACTGGCTCTCACTGCATCACTGACCCTTTTACCCAAAAGATTCCAGAACCTGCCCCAAAGGAAGCCCGCAGTGCTGCCTCTCCAGAACCAGACTGCCACCTCCAAAACAGTCAAGACCCCCTGCTTCCTGCCTTTTCCTCTACTTCGGAGTCTCTCCAGCGGAGAGAAGCAAAAAGGAAGCTTTCCAAACCGAAATATTCTTTTCTCTGTCACAGGCAGGCTTCCTGCCCACAATAGCACAGCGAAGCAGTTATACAACCACCAAAGCATTTGGGGAATCTTTGTAGATTAAATGCACTGTATAAAAAGAAAAATATTTGTCATCATAGGAGGCCGGGACAGAACCAAGACCCGAGGCACACCATGCCTGTGTACTTTAAGAGGAAAACAGCCTTTGGAATGAAGCAAGCCCGCCTTCGCCCGGCCAAGAGACACTCGGGCAGTTCTCCGAGGCCCGTTGCTTGGAACAGTTTACAAGAACGCAGCTGAGTTCCCAGATCGCCGGCATCTCTTCAAGCACTTCTCGACCGCCCTCATCTCCTCAGACTATATGAATGGCTGGGACTGTGGGAATTAACGGAAGGCCTGGGACTTCGTCAACGGCTGCAGCTTGCCAGAGATCCTGCCGCTAGCAGGAAGCAGAACCAAGACGGGAGAATCCAGTGTCATATCCAAGCTCCCGAGCCGGAGCATTAACAGGGTCAAGGACTGACCAGGGCTCATGCTGGGAACCTCAGACTGAGGCTAGACTTGGCCAGGGGTGGGTGGGTAGAACTATCTCTGCAGGCACAGCTTGGAACACTGATAAAAGAAAGTCCTTCACCCAAAGGGTGATTAACGCATGGAACTCACTGCCACAGGAGGTGGTGGCGGCTGCCAGCATAGACAGCTTCAAGAGGGGACTGGATAAGCATATGGAGCAGAGGCCCATCCGTGGCTATTAGCCACAGTGTATTGTTGAAACTCTCTGTCTGGGGCAGTGATGCTCTGTATTCCTGGTGCTTGGGGAGGGCACAGTGGGAAGGCTTCTAGTGTCCTGGCCCCACTGGTAGACCTCCTGATGACACCTGGTTTTTTTTTACCACTGCGTGACACAGAGTGTTGGACTGGAGGGGCCACTGACCTAATCCAACAGGGCTTCTCTTATGTTCTTATGTCTGGGGCAATGCTGCTCTGTATTCTTGGTGCTTGGGGGAGCACAGTGGGAAGGCTTCTAGTGTCCTGGCCCCACTGGTGGACCTCCTGATGACACCTGGTTTTTTGGCCACTGTGTGACACAGACTGTTCAAATGGATGGGCCATTTGCCTGATCCAACATGGCTTCTCTTATGTTCTTAGACAGCTGCAGCATTGTAGGAAGCCATAAGGCCACAAGGTTGGACAGTTCAAGGGCAGATTGTGTGCTTCAGGTCCCCATTTTCCTTTGGGTAGGTATGAAAAATACCTGGAGATTTTGGGGGTGGGGCCTGGGGAGGGCAGGGTTTGATAAGGGGAGGAACATCAGCCAGGTACAACGCCACAGAGTCCACCTTCCAAACCAACCGATTTCTCCAGGAGATCTGACCTGTGTAGTCTGAAGATCCAACTTTAATACTGGGAATCTCAAGACCCCGCCTGTAGGTTGGCAACCTTTGGAGCATGGCAGCTGTGAAATCTGTCACAGAGCGACACGCAGCCCCCCAAATCCACCTGTTAAATCCATGACTGTGTGGCAGCAAGAAGGGTTGACTGGGAGGAAGGGGACCACGAGCTGTAGCAGCTGAGCTTCCAGGCAGACAGTGCAGCTCCACCAAAGAAGAAGAGGAGGAAGACGAAAAAGAGGATGATGATTAAGATGATGATATTGGATTTATATCCTGCCCTACACTCCGAATCTCAGAGTCTCATAGCAGTCAAAATCTCCTTTACCTCTTCCCGCACCCCCGCAACAGACATCCTGTGAGGTAGGTGGGGCTGAGAGAGCTCTCCCCGAAGCTGCCCTTTCAAGGAGAACTCCTATGGGAGCTATCGCTGACCCAAGGCCATTCCAGCAGCTGCAAGTGGAGGAGTGGGGAATCCAACCCGGTTCTCCCATTTAAGAGCGCTATGGCTGACCCAAGGCCATTCCAGCAGGTTCAAGTGGAGGAGTGGGGGAATCAAACCCGGTTCTCCCAGAGAAGAGAGCTCTGGCTGACCCAAGGCCATTCCAGCAGCTGCAAGTGGAGGAGTGGGGAATCAAACCCATTCTCCCAGATAAGAGAGCTCTGGCTGACCCAAGGCCATTCCAGCAGCTGCAAGTGGAGGAGTGGGGAATCAAACCCATTCTCCCAGATAAGAGAGCTCTGGCTGACCCAAGGCCATTCCAGCAACTGCAAGTGGAGGAGTGGGGAATCAAACCCGGTTCTCCCAGATAAGAGAGCTCTGGCTGACCCAAGGCCATTCCAGCAGGTGCAAGTGGAGGAGTGGGGAATCAAACCAGGTTCTCCCAGATAAGAGAGCTCTGGCTGACCCAAGGCCATTCCAGCAACTGCAAGTGGAGGAGTGGGGAATCCAACCCGGTTCTCCCATTTAAGAGCGCTATGGCTGACCCAAGGCCATTCCAGCAGTTTCAAGTGGAGGAGTGGGGGAATCAAACCCGGTTCTCCCAGAGAAGAGAGCTCTGGCTGACCCAAGGCCATTCCAGCAGCTGCAAGTGGAGGAGTGGGGAATCAAACCCATTCTCCCAGATAAGAGAGCTCTGGCTGACCCAAGGCCATTCCAGCAACTGCAAGTGGAGGAGTGGGGAATCAAACCCGGTTCTCCCAGATAAGAGAGCTCTGGCTGACCCAAGGCCATTCCAGCAGGTGCAAGTGGAGGAGTGGGGAATCAAACCAGGTTCTCCCAGATAAGAGAGCTCTGGCTGACCCAAGGCCATTCCAGCAACTGCAAGTGGAGGAGTGGGGAATCCAACCCGGTTCTCCCATTTAAGAGCGCTATGGCTGACCCAAGGCCATTCCAGCAGGTTCAAGTGGAGGAGTGGGGGAATCAAACCCGGTTCTCCCAGAGAAGAGAGCTCTGGCTGACCCAAGGCCATTCCAGCAGCTGCAAGTGGAGGAGTGGGGAATCCAACCCGGTTCTCCCATTTAAGAGCGCTATGGCTGACCCAAGGCCATTCCAGCAGGTTCAAGTGGAGGAGTGGGGGAATCAAACCCGGTTCTCCCAGATAAGAGAGCTATGGCTGACCCAAGGCCATTCCAGCAGCTGCAAGTGGAGGAGTGGGGAATCAAACCCGGTTCTCTCAGATAAGAGAACTCTGGCTGACCCAAGGCCATTCCAGCAGATACAAGGGGAGGAGTGGGGAATCAAACCCGGTTCTCCCAGATAAGAGAGCTCTGGCTGACCCAAGGCCATTCCAGCAGCTGCAAGTGGAGGAGTGGGGAATCAAACCCGGTTCTCTCAGATAAGAGAACTCTGGCTGACCCAAGGCCATTCCAGCAGCTGCAAGTGGAGGAGTGGGGGAATCAAACCCGGTTCTCCCAGATAAGAGAACTCTGGCTGACCCAAGGCCATTCCAGCAGATACAAGGGGAGGAGTGGGGAATCAAACCCGGTTCTCCCAGATAAGAGAGCTCTGGCTGACCCAAGGCCATTCCAGCAGCTGCAAGTGGAGGAGTGGGGAATCAAACCCGGTTCTCCCAGATAAGAGAGCTCTGGCTGACCCAAGGCCATTCCAGCAGCTGCAAGTGGAGGAGTGGAAAATCAAACCCGGTTCTCCCAGATAAGAGTCTGTGCACTTAACCACCACACCAAACTGGCTCTCTAGCCCACAGCTCCTGCCCTTTGCCCCAGATAAGTTACCCCAAGGCGAAATACTTGGTCTGTTCTTTGCACTTTCATTCAAATTGGAGCTTTTGCTATTGTGTCTTGAAGACATCCTTTTTTGTCACAAACTGCTTCAGTTCCCTTCAGGGACAAAAATAAGCGAACCCCTGTGCTAAGTGAGATTAGAATAAAACTTCATGCTACAAACACAGGGGCTTGTGCTTGATCGTTTCTCAAATAATAATTTTTGGATAAATCATAGCCTCCCTTTCTGCTCTCAAAATATTATTTTCCCTGATGGAGAAGTAATATAGGCTATTTTTATCCCCAGAAGGGACCACGGGGAGGGAAAGGGGAACACAGAGACAACAAATTAAAAGAGGCATCAAGAATCTCATTATGTTTTAATTAAAAAACCTAATTGAAACAGCAAGAAAACAAAACCTTCCCAGCCTCTCCCCACACAACAAAAGCACCCAGAAGACAAAGAAAGAGCAGCACAATTTGTCAGGCAGCCTGGAAACACCTCTGGAGGACATGGAAACTCCAGTCTGATAGAAGCAGCTGAGAAGGGGGCAGGCTAGCCCCACAAGGAAACCTCCCCCACACCCTCACCCCCATGGCTTTGGAATCTCCATGAGACACTCCCCAAAACTAACTTAGTAGTAAGGTTGCCAGTCCAGGCAACATCATAGAATCATAGAGTTGGAAGGGACCTCCAGGGTCATCCAGTCCAATCCCCTGCACAATGCAGGAAACCCACAAACACCTCCCCCTAAATTCACAGGATCCTCATTGCTGTCAGATGGCCTCTGTTGAAAAACCTCCAAGGAAGGAGAGCCCACCACCTTTCGAGGAGGAAGCCTGTTCCACTGAGGAATCACTCTAACGGTCAGGAAGTTCTTCCTAATGTTGAGACGGAAACTCTTTTGATTTAATTTCAACCCACTGGTTCTGGTCCTACCTTCTGGGGCCACAGAAAACAATTCCACACCATCCTCTCTAGGACAGCCCTTCAAGCACTTGAAGATGGTGATCCTATTACCTCTCAGCCGCCTCCTCTCCAGGCTGAACATCCCCAGCTCCTTCAACCTTTCCTCATAGGACTTGGTCTCCAGACCCCTCACCATCTTTGTCACCCTCCTCTGAACCCGTTTCAGCTTGTCTAGATCCTTCTTAAAATGTGGTGCCCAAAACTGAACACAATACTCCAGGGGTGGTCTTACCAGAGCAGAATAAAGCGATACCATCACATCACGTGATCTGGACACTATACTTCTGTTGATACAGCCCAAAATTGCATTTGCCTTTTTAGCCACCGCATCACACTGTTGACTCATGTTCAGCGTATGATCCACTAAGACCCCGAGATCCTTTTCACACATCAGCAGGTTGGCAGGGGAACTTACCAGGAGCAGGAGGAAAGCCCAAGCTACTTCATCAGCAACATAACGATGTCACTTCCAGTGTGAACCAGAAGTGACAACATCATCACACTGGCAAAGTCTGGGCAACACTCTGGTATTTGGGCAAAAATTCTGTTAGAAGCCATTTTTGACCATAGAGTTCTCCATCCTCCCTCTCTGTCTGGTTATCCATTGATGGAGTTTTTCAGACCTTAGAATCATAGAATCCTAGAGTTGGAAGGGACCTCCAGGATCATCTAGTCCAACCCCCTGCACAATGCAGGAAACTCACAAACACCTCCCCCTAAATTCACAGGAACCTCATTGCTGTCAGATGGCCATCTAGCCTCTTTTTAAAAACCTCCAAGGAAGGAAAGCCCACCACCTCCCGAGGAAGCCTGTTCCACTGAGGAACCGCTCAAACAGTCAGGAAGTTCTTCCTCATGTTGAGCTGGAAACTCTTTTGATTTCATTTCAACCCACTGGTTCTGGTCCTACCTTCCGGGGCACAGAAAACAATTCCACCCTATCCTCTATAGGACAGCCCTTCAAGGACTTGAAGATGGTGATCATATCATAGAATCCTAGAGTTGGATGGGACCTCCAGGGTCACCTAGTCCAGCCCCCTGCACAATGCAGGGCACTCACAGATACTTCCCCCTAAATCCACAGGATCTTCATTGCTGTCAGATGGCCATCTAGCCTCTGTTGAAAAACCTCCAAGGAAGGAGAGCCCACCACCTCCCGAGGAAGCCTGTTCCACTGAGGAACCGCTCTAACGGTCAGGAAGTTCTTCCTAATGTTGAGCCTGAAACTCTTTTGATTTAATTTCAACCCACTGGTTCTGGTCCTACCTTCCAGGGCCACAGAAAACAATTCCACCCCATCCTCTCTAGGACAGCCCTTCAAGGACTTGAAGTTGATGATCTCATCACCTCTCAGCTGCCTCCTCTCCAGGCTAAACATCCCCAGCTCCTTCAGTCTTTCCTCCTAGAACTTGGTCTCCAGACCAAAACAATTCCACCCCATCCTCTGCTCACAACCTGAGTTCGATCCCCGGTAGAAGCTGGGTTTTCAGGTAGCCGGCTCAAGGTTGACTCAACCTTCCATCCTTCCGAGGTCGGTCAAAGGAGTCCCCAGGTTGCTAGGAGGAAAGCGTAGATGACTGGGGAAGGCAATGGAAAACCACCCCGTCAAAAGTCTGCCGTTAAAACACTGCAAAAGCAACATCATCCCAGAGTCAGAAACGACTGGTGCTTGCACAGGGGACCTTTCCTTTCCCTTCCGTGCTGCTCACCAAGAAGAACAGGAGACGGCAAAGACATTACACCCATCTTTCACCAGTTGTGGGTGTGAGTGACAGAAAGCAGCTTGGAGAACGCTGCACGGCTGAAACATTTTGATTAGGGTCCTGCGTAAATTAAAATTGGCGGGGCGGAGAAAAATCACTGCTATGTATAAGCTGCGTAAAAAATGGGTTTATTTGGAACCTGGGCAGACAACGCTTAAAAATACTCTAATCGCTTCAACTTGAACTTCTTAAGAAGACACCCACTCTAGCAGAACAGATCAGTGAACAAAGCTTGTTTTCTCGACTGGATCTTCCCTTTTGGGGCTATTAAATGTATATATTCACTTAATTACAAAAAATGCAAGTTTCAGTTGCAGGCAATTTACAGCAAGGCAAAATCCAAAATAAAAAAAAGTCTGTATAGTCAAAGCGATGGTATTCCCAGTAGTAATGTATGACTGTGAGAGTTGGACCATAAGGAAGGCCGAGCGCAGAAGAATAGATGCTTTCGAGTTGTGGTGCTGGAGAAGACTCTTGAGAGTCCCTTGGACTGCAAGAAGATCCAATCAGTCAGTCCTAAGGGAAATCAACCCAGGCTGTTCCCTGGAAGGTCAGATGCTGAAGCTGAAGCTCCAATACTTTGGCCACCAAAGGAGAAGGGAGCACTCCCTGGAGAAGACTCTTGAGAGTCCCTTGGACTGCAAGAAGATCCAATCAGTCAGTCCTAAGGGAAATCAACCCAGGCTGATCCCTGGAAGGTCAGATGCTGAAGCTGAAGCTCCAATACTTTGGCCACCAAACGAGAAGGGAGCACTCCCTGGAGAAGACTCTTGAGAGTCTCTTGGACTGCAAGAAGATCCAATCAGTCATTCCTAAGGGAAATCAGCCCAGACTGTTCACTGGAAGGCCAGATGCTGAAGCTGAAGCTCAAATACTTTAGCCACCGAAGGAGAAGGGAGCACTCACTGGAGAAGACTTTTGAGTCTCTTGGACTGCAAGAAGATCCAATCAGTCAGTCTTAAGGGAAATCAACCCAGACTGTTCCCTGGAAGGTCAGATACTGAAGCTGAAGCTCCAATACTTTGGCCACCCAATGAGAAGGGAGCACTCCCTGGAGAAGACTCTTGAGAGTCTCTTGGACTGCAAGAAGATCCAATCAGTCATTCCTAAGGGAAATCAGCCCAGACTGTTCACTGGAAGGTCAGATGCTGAAGCTGAAGCTCAAATACTTTAGCCACCAAAGGAGAAGGCAGCACTCACTGGAAAAGACTCTTGAGAGTCCCTTGGACTGCAAGAAGATCCAATCAGTCATTCCTAAGGGAAATCAGCTCAGACTGTTCACTGGAAGGCAGATGCTGAAGCTGAAGCTCAAATACTTTAGCCACCGAAGGAGAAGGGAGCACTCACTGGAGAAGACTTTTGAGTCTCTTGGACTGCAAGAAGATCCAATCAGTCAGTCTTAAGGGAAATCAACCCAGACTGTTCCCTGGAAGGTCAGATACTGAAGCTGAAGCTCCAATACTTTGGCCACCCAATGAGAAGGGAGCACTCCCTGGAGAAGACTCTTGAGAGTCTCTTGGACTGCAAGAAGATCCAATCAGTCATTCCTAAGGGAAATCAGCCCAGACTGTTCACTGGAAGGTCAGATGCTGAAGCTGAAGCTCAAATACTTTAGCCACCAAAGGAGAAGGAAGCACTCACTGGAAAAGACTCTTGAGAGTCCCTTGGACTGCAAGAAGATCCAATCAGTCAGTCCTAAGGGAAGTCAACCCAGACTGTTCACTGGAAGGTCAGATGCTAAAGCTGAGGCTCAAATACTTTAGCCACCAAAGGAGAAGGGAGCACTCCCTGGAGAAGACTCTTGAGAGTCCCTTGGACTGCAAGAAGATCCAATCAGTCAGTCCTAAGGGAAATCAGCCCAGACTGTTCCCTGGAAGGTCAGATGCTGAAGCTGAAGCTCAAATACTTTGGCCACCCAATGAGAAGGGAGCACTCCCTGCAGAAGACCCTGATGCTGGGAAAGACAGAAGGCAAAAGAAGAAGGGGATGGCAAAAGATGAGATGGCTGGACAGCGTTACTGATGTGACAAGTACGAATTTGAGCAGGCTTCAGAGGATGGCGGAAGACAGGAAGGCCTGGCGTGACTTTGTCGGTGGGGTCACAAAGAGTCGGACCCGACTGTGCGACTGAACAACAAAATCCAATAAAAGACATTAAATCAAGTTACGAATGGAGAAAACACCTGAAGGTGAACACTGAACACTGGAGGGACCTCTGATTTCTCTGACCTGCACCTTTCCCCAACTTGGTTTCCACAAAAGGGTTTGAATGTGACGCTATCCAGAGCCACGCATTCGAACACCAGCACTAATCTTGGGCAAACTACGGTTGAAACGAACCAATTCCCAAAGGCTCTGGGGGCAGCCCACATCTCCTCTGCCGTGCCCTATGGAACCCATTCAACAAGCTGCAGTTTATCTGGGCACTGGCCACATCCAACCACAGCAGTGGCATTTGATCAAAAGACTCTGCTTGGATTTGCCTGGGACTGAATCCCGCCGTCGGCACATCCTCTTGCCAATTGCAACAGAGCAGCGCCAACCCGCATGACTCTGCACAGCCTCGTGCGGTTCCGGCTCCTTCAACGCAACTGTCCATCCCTTTCTTGCTTAGATTTGCTTCAGTGAGATATGGCACCTTGCCAGGCAAGCGTGCATCCACTGATGCCAGATGAAGTCACGACGCACACAAGAGAAAGAGAGAACCAACCAACCACCAGCTGCAGGACACCAGATCATGAACGTATTATGGGAGTACTGCCTCAAACAGAATCACAGAATCCTAGAGTTGGAAGGGACCTCCAGGGTCATCTAGTCCAACCCCCTGCACAAGGCAGGAAACTCACAAACACCTCCCCCTAAATTCACAGGATCTTCATTGCTGTCAGATGGCCATCTAGCCTCTGTTTAAAAACCTCCAAGGAAGGAGAGCCCACCACCTCCCAAGGAGGAAGCCTGTTCCACTGAGGAACCGCTCTAACAGTCATAGAATCCCAGAATCCTAGAGTTGGAAGGGACCTCCAGGGTCATCTAGTCCAACCAACTGCACAATGCAGGAAACTCACAAACACCTCCCCTAAATTCACAGGATCCCCATTGCTGTCAGATGGCCATCTAGCCTCTGTTTAAAAACCTCCAAGGAAGGAGAGCCCACCACCTCCCAAGGAGGAAGCCTGTTCCACTGAGGAACCACTCTAACAGTCATAGAATCCTACAGTTGGAAGGAACCTCCAGGGTCCTCTAGTCCAACCCCCTGCACAATGCAGGAAACTCACAAACCCCTCACCCTACATTCAGAGGATCTTCATCGCTGTCAGATGGCCATCTAGGCTCTGTTGAAAAACCTCCAAGGAAGGAGAATCCTAGAGTTGGAAGGGACCTCCAGGGTCATCCAGTCAACCCCCTGCACAATGCAAGAAACTCACAAGCGCCTCCCCCTAAATTCACAGGATCTTAATTGCTGTCAGGTGGCCCTCTAGCCTCTGTTGAAAAACCTCCAAGGAAGGAGAGCCCACCACCTCCCAAGGAGGAAGCCCCGTCTTCCTCCCAGCCAGCGTCCTGCTGTGCAGGGGAAAGGCTGCGGGGTGTCGGGCACAGTGATCATAGCTAAGAAGGTCCCTGAGGAAAAAAAATTAAAAAATAAAAACCCCCAAGGAAGGAGAGCCCACCATCTCCAGAGGAAGCCTGTTCCACTGAGGAATTGCTCTGACGGTCAGGAAGTTCTTCCTAATGTTGAGCTGGAAACTCTTTTGATTTAATTTCAACCCATTGCTTCTGGTCCTTCCTTCCGGGGCCATAGAAAACAATTCCACCCCATCCTCTATAAGACAGCCCTTCAAGGACTTGAAGATGGTGATCCTATCACCTCTCAGCTGCCTCCTCTCCAGGCTAAACATCCTCAGCTCCTTCAACCTTTCCTCATAGGACTTGGGCAGACCATGGGCAGGCATGGGGAGGCAGGGCAGAACAGAGCAGGAATGGGAGTTAGGGAAGGAGCTATAGCTCAGTGGTAGGACATTTTCTAGGCATGCCAAGGGTCCCAGGTTCAATCCCCAGCATCTCCAGTTGAAAGGACCAGGCAGTACATAAGAGAAGCCCTTTTGGAGCAGGCCAATGGCCCCTCCTGTCCAACACTTTGTGTCACACAGCGGCCAAAAAACCCAGATGCCATCAGGAGGTCCATCATTGGGGACAGACACTAGAGACCTTCCTACTGCTGCCTCCCCCAAGCACCAAGAATACAGAGCATCACTGCCCCAGACAGAGAGTTCCAACAATACACTGTGGCTAATAGCCACTGATGGATCTCTGCTCCATATGCTTATCCAATCCCTTCTTGAAGCTGTCTATGCTTGTAGCCGCCACCACTTCCTGTGGCAGTGAATTCCATGTGTTAATCACAGTAGGCAATGGGGAAAACCTCTCCCTGAGACTCTGGAGAGCTGCTGCCAGTATGAACAGACAATACTGAACTCAATCGACCAAGGGGGGGTCTGACCCATATGTAAGACTCTCTGTCTGGGGCAGTGATGTTTGGATTCTTGGTGGGGGGAACACAGTGGGAGGGTTTCTAGTGTCCTGGCCCCACTGATGGACCTCCTGATGGCACTTGCGGTTTTTTGGCCACTGTGTGACACAGAGTGTTGGACTGGATTGGCCACTGGCCTGATCCAACATGGCTTCTCTTATATTCTTATGTCTGAGGCAGTGATGCTCTGTCTTCTTGGCGCTTGGGAGGGCACAGAGGAGGGCTTCTAGAATCCTGGCCCCACTGATGGACCTCCTGATGTCACCTGGTTTTTTGGCCACTGTGTGACACAGAGTGTTGGACTGGATGGGCCCTTGGCCTGATCCAACATGGCTTCTCTTATGTTCTTATGAGCCACTGCCAGTCTGAATAGACATCCTTGATGAACCAAGGGCTTGATTCACTAGAAGGCAGCTTTCCACGTTCCATGTGTAGCTGAATCTTCTGCTCCTTAATCACACATACCCAAGAACACAAAAAAGAATCACAGGCTCAGAATGGTATTCCTCTCCAGATATAGCTTTAAGCTATATCTTACATATCTTAGGCATTTCTAGGATGGAAAACCACCGCCTTCCCAAGATTGCCCTGTATGGCGAACTCTCCACCGGCCATCGAAATAGAGGGGCACCAAAGAAGAGGTACAAGGACTCCTTGAAGAAATCCCTTAGCACCTGTCACATCAACCATCACCAGTGGTCTGACCTAGCCTCAGATCGCAAAGCATGGAGGCACACCATCCACCAGGCTGTCTCTTCCTTTGAGAACACACGCATAGCTGGTCTTGAGGACAAAAGGAGATTGAGGAAGAATCGCACTGCTACAGGACCAACCCTAAATCAGACTTTTCCCTGCAGCCGCTGTGGCCGGACCTGCCTGTCCCACATTGGTCTTGTCAGCCACCAGCGAGCCTGCAGCAAACGTGGACTATTGCACCCTTCTTAAATCTTCGTTCGCGAAGCCAAGCCGAGAGAGAGAGACATATCTTAGGACTGCAGTCCTAAGCTCTGCTCATGACCTGAGTTCGATCCCGGCAGAAGCTGGGTTCAGGTAGCCGGCTAAAGGTTGATTCAGCCTTCCATCTTTCCGAGGTTGGTAAAAGGAGTACCCAGCTTGCTGGGGGGGGGAGTGTAGATGACTGGGGAAGGCAATGGCAAACCACCCCGTAAAAAGTCTGCCGTGAAAACGTTGTGATGTGACATCACCCCAGAGTCAGAAACGGCTGGTGCTTGCACAGGGGACTACATTTACCTTTTTATACCAAGCAGATGGCTGCGTAAGTCTGCCTGCCGCCGCAGAAAAGAATAAGATTCCAGGAACATCTTGAAGACTTAGAAAATGTGTTGTAAGGAAGGAGCTTTTGTGAATCACTGCGGTTGCTTTAAAGAAGTGAGCAGAGACTCACGAAAGCTCATACCCTGCTACAAATTCTTTACAGTGCTATGAAATTCCTAAGGGTTAATGGGGCTCTCCCGGTGGGAGCACATTCGGCCTGGCTACCTGTTGTGTTCCGAGTCCGTTTCAAGGTGTTGGTATTGACCTTTAAAGCCCTCTATGGTCAGGGGCCTGTCTATCTGCGGGACCGCCTTTCTCCACATATTCCCCAGAGAGCACTGCGTTCAGGGACAAAAAATCTACTGTCCATCCCTGGACCAAAGGAGGCTACGTTGCGGCTGACGTGAGCTAGGGTCTTCTCGGTGGCAGCACCAGAACTGTGGAATGCTCTCCCAGACGCCATAAGGGCCCTGCGGAATGTCTCTACTTATACACATAGGTATATACACACTGTGGCTAATAGCCACTGATGGACCTCTGCTCCATATTTTTATCTAGCCCCCTCTTGAAGCTGGTATGCTTGTAGCCACCACCACCTCCTGTGGCAGTGAATTCCACATGTTAATCACCCTTTGGGTGAAGAAGTACCTCCTTTTATCCGTTCTAACCCGACTGCTCAGCAATTTTATCGAATGCCCACGAGTTCTTGTATTGTGAGAAACGGAGAAAAGGACTTCGTTCTCTGCCTTCTCCATCCCATGCATAATCTTGTAAACCTCTATCATGTCACCCCGCAGTCGACATTTCTCCAAGCTAAAGAGCCCCAAGCGTTTCAACCTTTCTTCATAGGGAAAGTGTTCCAAACCTTTAATTGACAGGCCTTTGACAGAACTGTTTCGACAGGCCTTTAAGATCTAACCGGGAGAGAGCTCCACCCTACATCATTATAGAGTACTATGTGATCACCGCTTATATTATATTGCAGTGATACCGCACTATGAAATGTTTTTAAATAATTTTAAATTGTAATTATCTTTTCTTGGTTTCAATCTGTAAAAATGAATGTTGTCAGCCGCCCTGAGTCTGCTTGCGGAGAGGGCGGGATAGAAATTTAAAGTAATAAATAAAAAGAAGAAGAAGAAGAAGATGATGATATTGGATTTATATCCCGCCCTCCACTCTGAAGAGTCTCAGAGCGGCTCACAATCTCCTTTCCCTTCCTCCCCCACAACAGACACCCTGTGAGGTAGATGAAGATATTGGATTTATATCCCGCCCTTCACTCCAAAGAGTCTCAGAGCAGCTCACAATCTCCTTTCCCTTCCTCCCCCACAACAGACACCCTGTGAGGTAGATGAAGATATTGGATTTATATCCCGCTCTCCACTCCGAAGAGTCTCAGAGAGGCTCACAATCTCCTTTCCCTTCCTCCCCCACAACAGACACCCTGTGAGGTAGATGAAGATATTGGATTTATATCCCGCCCTCCACTCCGAAGAGTCTCAGAGCGGCTCACAATCTCCTTTACCTTCCTCCCCCACAACAGACACCCTGTGAGGTGGGTGGGGCTGGAGAGGGCTCCCACAGCAGCTGCCCTTTCAAGGACAACCTCTGCCAGAGCTATGGCTGACCCAAGGCCATGCTAGCTGGTGCAAGTGGAGGAGTGGGGAATCAAACCCGGTTCTCCCAGATAAGAGTCCGCGCACTTAACCACTACACCAAACTGGCTCTCCACACCAAACTGGCTCAAAAAGGTGCCAACTTCAAGTCTGCAGCACCCGTCACCCTCTAACAATATTCTACTCACGACCCGCTGATTAGAATCAAACATCTTCTGTGTGTGGTCACGGGCACATTGACTCCGAAAGAAAGAGAGGTTTGGAAGAAGATGGTTCCATTGTACGAAAGGCCTGCCCAAAGTCTAGATCAAAGGCAGAGCTCCGTATCAGAAAAGATCATCTCTGCATATCCCTGGATTCCGCGCACAATGGCCAAGTTTAACGGGGAGAAAACGTGAAACCCAGCAAGCGTGCTAACGGGAAAACAATGGTTTTGAACCACAAAGCAGCTGCCCGAAAAACAAAGAACTCTTTGTTTCAGGGGGCCTTTAAAACGCAGATCATTTCCAAGGGGCTCTCTGATCTTTCCCTGGAAGAGTTACCAAGAAAACAAGGAGAGCGGAGGTGACCGTGGCCAAAACAAACAGGGCCACTGAGCAGAGGAGGGGGACGGGGGGGGGGGGGTATTTTCTATAGGCTGGGCAGGCCAAATTGCAAAGGTTGACCTGGTTTGTTCAGATAAAATGCAAAAACTCCTGACAGATAAAAGGTGTTAAAAGCTGCCTGAATCACCCAAATTTGGCAACTCTCTAATGTTTGCAAGCTGCTTTCCAGAGGGGTGAGGCTGACCGTACGCCGAGTCTCCACACCGGCACAGGCCACGGAATTCACTCCTGGTCTGCGGGTTTCCCAAGCTGGTTGCACCCTGGGAAGGGATTTCCAACTGCCTCAGAGAGGCCCCTCGGCATCCGTGGCTAATGAGGGACTTCAGGGCGCACCTGAATTTCTAGACAGCGGCACTCCTTCTCCCTGCACTGGCACAGCACTCCGGCAGTGGCATCTCCCGAGCAAAGAGATTATCAGCAAAGATCATCGGTCCTGCTCAATGGCCTTGGGAGAACACATCGTTGCTGGGGTAGCAGGAGGAGCCAGAGATGATGGCTGCACTCCAGACCTTTCGTGCTTTGAGGCAGATACTGAATAGAAGAAGAAGAAGATGGTGATGATGGATTTATATCCCACCCTCCACTCTAAATCTCAGAGCCTCAGAGTGGCCCACAATCTCCTTTCCCTTCCTTCCCCACAGCAGACACCCTGTGAGGCGGGTGGGGCTGAGAGAGCGCTCCCAGAAGCTGCCCTTTCAAGGACAGAGTCTCAGAGTGGCTTACAATCTCCTTTACCTTCCTCCCCCGCAACAGACACCCTGTGAAGTGGGTGAGGCTGAGAGGGCTCTCACAGCAGCTGCCATTCAAGGACAGAGTCTAAGAGCGGCTCACAATGTCCTTTAACTTCCTCCCCCATAACAGACACCCTGTGAGGTGGGTGGGGCTAAGAGAGCTCTCCCAGAAGCTGCCCTTTCAAGGACAGAGTGTGGCCTACAATCTCCTTTACCTTCCTCCCCCGCAACAGACACCCTGTGAGGTGGGTGGGGCTGAGAGAGCTCTCCCAGAAGCTGCAATTTCAAGGACAGAGTCTCAGAGCGGCTCACAATCTCCTTATTTTCCTCCCCCATAACAGACACCCTGTGAGGCAAGTGGGGAAATCTCCTTTACCTTCCTCCCCCACAACAGACACCCTGTGAGGTGGGTGGGGCTGAGAGAGCTCTCTCAGAAGCTGCCCTTTCAAGGACAGAGTCTCAGAGCGGCTCACAATCTCCTTTATTTTCGTTAATTTGAAATTAACTAAAACTTTAAGAGACTATGATTTAGACTTATTCAAAAAGGAGTGGAAGAAATTCAAAGGATATATGGAGAAAGAGTGGAACGTAAAAAGACATTGGACAATTTTTTAGTATTAATCAAAAGTATTACATTTTGATAGATTAGTGGTACCTTTAGAATTAACTGGAAATTTATAACTTCGGGAAAGTCAACATTGGAGGGAGGGGGGGTGAAATATCATATGGTTTAGTATAAGAAAGAGTTAATTAAATATTGTAACCATGTGTTATTAATAAATTGTTAAAACACAATCTCCTTTATTTTCCTCTCCCACAACAGACACCCTGTGAGGTGGGTGGGGCTGAGAAGGCTCTCCCAGCAGCTGCCCTTTCAAGGACAACCTCTGCCAGAGCTCTGGCTGACCCAAGGCCATTCCAGCAGCTGCCAGTGGAGGAGTGGGGAATCAACCCCAGTTCTCCCAGACAAGAGTCCACACACTTAACCACGACACCAAACTGGCTCTGAGGATCAGAACAATCTGACTGCGGAGATAATGCCAGTGAGCAGGTCCAAAGGAGGATCCCAAGATCCCTGGTCTCTCCAGTCAGTGCTGAGGGTCCATCTTGGAGCAACACGCACTCTCAGGCACAGAGGTCTAAATGGCGCAGCTGCCAGCCCTCAATGGCTTCCCCTGTTCCGCAGCGGAGTCTCCTTGTGCAAGGGGCTGCTGGGAGCAGATCTGTTCCCCGCACACTGAGCAAGCGGCAGAAACCAGGCCTCTGCCAGAGCCACAGACAGAAATGATAAGTGACTCCTCAAGAGCTGAATTCCTCTCTTTCCCCCCCTCCCCCTCTTCCACCCATATTCAAAAAGCAGAAACATTTCCCTTACTAGGTAATTGCAGAGAAAGCTCCAAGGACTTTGCCCTACCGTCTGACCGAGCTAAGCGGATACAGGTCAGGGGCGGCGTGGGATGAAAGACAGCAGCATCACACCAGCCAAAGTGGGCCACGCCACCTGTACCAGCTGCAGAGAATCAGCAGCAAGAGCCTCTCAAATGCACCTCTGGCCTGGCTCCCACAACACCCAAAACCTCAGTTCATCCTCTCAAGAGCAGACAGAAAACAGCTCCACTTTTTCATAGAATCATAGAGTTGGAAGGGACCTCTAGGGTCATCTAGTCCAGCCCTCTGCACCATGCAGGAATCTCGCAAACACCTCCCCCTAAATTCACAGGATCTCCATTGCTGTCAGATGGCCATCCAGCCTCTGTTGAAAAACCTCCAAGGAAGGAGACCCCCCACCTCCCGAGGAGGAAGCCTGTTCCACTGAGGAATCGCTCTAACTGTCAGGAAGTTCTTCCTAATATTGAGCCCGAAACTCTTTTGATTTAATTTCAACCTGTTGGTTCTGGTCCTACCTTCTGGGGCCACAGAAAACAGTTCCACCCCATCCTCTACTTGAGATGGTGATCCTATCACCTCTCACCCACCTCCTCTCCAGGCTAAACATGCCCAGCTCCTTCAACCTTTCTTCATAGGACTTGGGTCTCCAGACCCCTCACCATCTTTGTCGCCCTCCTCTGGACCCCTTCCAGCTTGTCTAGATCCTTCTTAAAATGTGGTACCCAAAACTGAACACAATACTCCAGGGGAGGTCTTACCAGAGCAGAGCAAAGCGATACCATCACATCGCGTGATCTGGACACTATACTTCTGTTGAAACAGCCCAAAACTGCATTTGCCTTTTTAGCCACCGCATCACACTGTTGACTCATATTCAGCGTATGGTCCGTGCTGTTGTTCTATGACAGCCCATCTTCAAGTACCTGAAGAGCTGTCATCTCTAGACGATGGAGCAGAGCTGTTTTCTCTTGCCCCAGAAGGTCAGATCAGAATGAACGGGTTGAAATTAAATCAAAACAGTTTTTGAGTGAACATCAGGAAGAACTTTCTGGCAGTCAGAACCGTTCTTCAGTGGAACAGGCTTCCTCCCCAGGAGGAGGAGGGCTCTCTCCTTCCTTGGAGGTTTTTAAGCGGAGGCTAGATGGCCATCTGACAGCAAGGCTGATTCTGTGAACTTGGGCAGTTCAAGAGAGTGAAGGCAGGAAGGGATGTGCCGGTGCTCAGCTCTCATGGCCCTTTCTTATATGCCCAGGGTAATGCCGATTGCCACTTTGAGGTCAGAAAGGAATTTTCCTCCACGGCAGATAGGTCCAGGGATCCAGGACGTTTGTTGCCTTCCTTTGGGCGTGCAGCAGGGGTCACAGGGGAACTGGAGAGGAGTAGCTGTGATTTTCCTGCATTGAGTAGGGGGTTGGACTAGATGACCCTTGGGATCCCTTCCAGCTCATGTTTCTATGATAGGACCAAACTTCACACAAAGACAGGTTACAGTTCGACATGCTCAATGGGAGCTTTATTGTTTATTTATTTTATGACCTTGATTTTTTGTATCCCGCCCTCTCCACAAGCGGACTCATGGCGGCTAACAATTAGTTCAAATAACTTCAAACAATAAATACAATTAAAACATTTAAAAACATTTTATGGTGTTGTTCAGCAACAACCTAGGCAGCATCGTCCTCTACTAACAGTGAGCCTGTAGTGATCGCAATCTCTCAGTAGTGTAGGGTGGTAGTCCTCTTCCGGTTTAGGTACCAAAGGCCTGTTGAAATAACTCAGTTTTGCAGCCCCTGCAGAATTCAGAGAGATCCCGCAGGGCCCTTATGGCCTCTGGGAGGGCATTCCACATTTCAGGTGCTGCCACTGAGAAGGCCCTGGTCCATGTAGAACACAGCCTGGCCTCCTTTGGTCCAGGGAAGGACAATAGATGTTGTGTCCCTGAACGCAGTGCTCTCTGGGGAACATGTGCAGAAAGGCGGTCCCGTAGATAGGCAGGCCCCCGATCATATAGGGCTTTAAAGGTCAGTACCAACACCTTAATACAGACTCAGAACACAACAGGTAGCCAGTGCAGCTCTTTCAGCACTTGCTGAATGTGCTCCCATTGAGGGAACCCCATTAACAGCCACACTGCCGCGTTCTGCACTAGCCGTAGCTTCCGAGTCAGGGTCAAGGGGAGCCCCGTGTAGAGAGCATTACAGCGCTCTATTCTCAAGGTGACCGTAGCAATTCAGTTCTGCTCTCAAAGTCAGGACTGCAACAACCGCAAAAACCTAGAAGTTTCCATCTCATGCTAATCCGCCGCAAGATGCTTTGCTCCTTCTCTCTATCACTCCCTCTGCCCCTTGCCCCCAAGCTATGGTGACCAGGGGGAAGAATGCTTGCGCATGGAGGAAACATGCATGGTTTGTTGTAAAGGGATGGAAATTACTGTCAGGCCATGCTATGAACTGAGGAAGGAACAGAAGGCTACAAAGACCGACCCCTACATGCTTCTCCATTCACTCTACGCTGGAGACCAGATGACTTTTTCTAACCGGAAATCAGAGCTGAGGAAAACCCTTGCAACCCCTGTGGATGAAGTTGGCTCTAGCTCAGGAAGGAAGGGGGTTGCACCAACACAATGAAGCTCCAAGCCAGAATGCAGGCACAGCTAGCCCCCCTCCAGCCTGGGAAAGGCCAACCACGTTTGCTGCTCAGATACGGGACTTCTGAGGTGGCCATTCATAAGGGAGAACTTCTTCACTCAAGTGCCATTCACACACGTAGCAAAACGTGACGTTTCTGAATGGGCAAAGTAGCTGGGGAAAGGGATTCATTTGTAGTGAACTGCTCTCCCAGAGTAGCAACCACCTGTTGCTACGAATCTTTGGTCTGTCACAGGTCAGTGCACTGGCCTCAGTGAGTCTGATAACAAAACTTGGGAGGGGAGGAGGTTAAAATCAGATTTATTGTGAATAAGTCTATAGACAGCAGAGTTTAAACAACGGCCCAATACTGCCACATTAAGTTTTCTTCCATTTTAAAGAGAGAAGAGCTGCACTCCTCCAAAGTTAAGAACATAAGAGAAGCCATGTTGGATCAGGCCAATGGCCCCTCCAGTCCAACACTCTGTGTCACATAAGAACATAAGAGAAGCCATGTTGGATCAGGCCAATGGCCCCTCCAGTCCAACACTCTGTGTCACATAAGAACGTAAGAGAAGCCATGTTGGACCAGGCCAATGGCCCCTCCAGTCCAGCACTCTGTGTCACATAAGAACATAAGAGAAGCCATGTTGGATCACGCCAATGGCCCCTCCAGTCCAACACTTTGTGTCACATAAGAACGTAAGAGAAGCCATGTTGGACCAGGCCAGTGGCCCCTCCAGTCCAACACTCTGTGTCACATAAGAACATAAGAGAAGCCCTGTTGGATCAGGCCGGTGGCCCATCCATTCCAACACTCTGCGTCACATAAGAACGTAAGAGAAGCCATGTTGGACCAGGCCAATGGCCCATCCATTCCAACACTCTGCGTCACATAAGAACGTAAGAGAAGCCATGTTGGATCAGGCCAATGGCCCATCCATTCCAACACTCTGCGTCACATAAGAACGTAAGAGAAGCCATGTTGGATCAGGCCAATGGCCCATCCAGTCCAACACTCTGTGTCACATAAGAACATAAGAGAAGCCATGTTGGATCAGGCCAATGGCCCCTCCAGTCCAACACTCTGTGTCACATAAGAACCTAAGAGAAGCCCTGTTGGATCAGGACAGTGGCCCCTCCAGTCCAACACTCTGAGTCACATAAGAACCTAAGAGAAGCCATGTTGGATCAGGCCAATGGCCCCCCCAGTCCAACACTCTGTGTCACATAAGAGAAGCCATGTTGGATCAGACCAATGGCCCCTCCAGTCCAACACTCTGTGTCACATAAGAACATAAGAGAAGCCATGTTGGATCAGGCCAATGGCCCATCCAGCCCAACACTCTGTGTCACATAAGAACATTAGAGAAGCCATGTTGGATCAGGCCAATGGCCCCTCCAGTCCAACACTCTGTGTCACACAGTAGCCAAAAACCAGTGGCCATCAGGAGGTCCACCAGCAGGACCAGAAATCCAGAAGCCCTCCCACTATGGCCCCCCAAGCACCGAGAAGACAGAGCATAAAAGCCCCACCGGCACACCATCATGCCTTGGATACCAAAGGGTCTTCTTGGGATACTTTAAAGAAAGCCAGATGAACAGGGGCAGCTCCCTTCCTGGACTAGAGCCCCTTTGGTCAGATAACAGCCCCCCCACTGCTACCACAGAAACAAAAGGGTGAAGGACCCCTCCCCAGACAATCTTGCCATAGGAGCAAAAGGGCTAAGCCAGATCTTGCCAGAGGTGGTTCTCTCCAACCTCCAAGTCACCTCCTTGAATGCAAACTCCTTGTCAGGGTCAGCTCTTCTACTTCTGAACACCAGACAATGCTCAGGTGTTGAACAAATGCACAGCAAACACCTGGATGGAGGAACACCCCTCCTCTAACAAAAGCTTTCAGGTGACGGTTTAGGCCAGGGATGTCAAACACGCAGTTCAGGGGCCGAATCAGACCCCCGGAGGGCTCTTGTCAGGCCCCTGAGCAACTGGCTGTCATCTGCTTCCTTCTCTATATATCTTGCTTCCTCCTGCATCACAGCTTGCTTTGACAGGCTTGCTCAATCACTCAGGAGCTACAGAGCAAAACCTCTATTTTTTCCATTGGCTGAGGCTCCTCCCTTGGGGAGGAAGGGGGGAGGAACAGCTTGCTTTGCCAGGCTCTCTCAATCACACAGCAGAGCTACTGAGCCAAGCCTCTCTTTGTTTTATTGACTGAGGCTCCCACCCCACAGTCCCTGGGGAAGGAAGGAAAGAGCCAGAGCTTCCTTTGCCCAGTTCCCTGGTTCCCATGGGAGAAATACCAAGAAAGCAACTTTAAGACCAATGAGTGCTAACGTTTTAAGCATGTTTTAAGTTTTTTAAAAAAATATATTTGTGTTTGCCTGTGTAATTTATAAAGTTTATATCTCTGCTACCTAATCTTAAATAAGTACACACATGGCCCAGCCTGACATGGCCCAGCCCAACAAAGTCTCATTTACGTCAAATCCGGCCCTCATAACAAATGTGTTCCACACCGCAGATTTAGGCAACAAGTGAAAACTGCGGTTTTGAACTGCTTCTGAGCCCCCAAATGGGGGAATGGGTGGAATATAAATAAACTAATAGTAATAAGCAGTTCAGAATGGTACAGTCTCAGAATGGTACAGTAGTCAGAGTGTCCGACTAGGATACGGGCGCTCAAACTGTGTCTTGGGAGCTACATGTGGCTCTTTCATGCATACTGTGTGGCTCTCAAAGCCCCCCCTTCCACGTCAGCTGGTTTGGAGAAGGCATTTCTCTCTTTAAATCAGTTTGGTCTAGTGAGAGCCAGTTTGGTGTAGTGGTTAAGTGTGCAGACTCTTATATGGAAGAACCGGGTTTGATTCCCCACTCCTCCACTTGCACCTGCTGGAATGGCCTTGGGTCAGCCATAGCTCTCTTATCCGGGAGAACCAGGTTTGATTCCCCACTCCTCCACTTGCACCTGCTGGAATGGCCTTGGGTCAGCCAGAGCTCTCTTATCTGGGAGAACCGGGTTTGATTCCCCACTCCTCCACTTGCAGCTGCTGGAATGGCCTTGGGTCGGCCATAGCTCTCTTATCTGGGAGAACCGGGTTTGATTCCCCACTCCTCCACTTGCAGCTGCTGGAATGTCCTTGGGTGAGCCAGAGCTCTCTTATCTGGGAGAACAGGGTTTGATTCCCCACTCCTCCACTTGCAGCTGCTGGAATGGCCTTGGGTCAGCCAGAGCTCTTTTATCTGGGAGAACCAGGTTTGATTCCCCACTCCTCCACTTGCACCTGCTGGAATGGCCTTGGGTCAGCCAGAGCTCTCTTATCTGGGAGAACCGGGTTTGATTCCCCCCTCCTCCACTTGCAGCTGCTGAGATGGCCTTGGGTCAGCCATAGCACTGTTATCTGGGAGAACCGGGTTTGATTCCCCACTCCTCCACTTGCAGCTGCTGGAATGGCCTTGGGTCAGCCATAGCACTGTTATCTGGGAGAACTGGGTTTGATTCCCCGCTCCTCCACTTGCACCTGCTGGAATGGCTTTGGGTCAGCCATAGCTCTCTTACCTGGGAGAACCGGGTTTGATTCCCCACTCCTCCACTTGCACCTACTGGAATGGCCTTGAGTCAGCCAGAGCTCTGGCAAAGGTTGTCCTTGAAAGGGCAGCTGCTGGGAGAGCCCTCTCAGCCCCACCCACCTCACAGGGTGTCTGTTGTGGCGGGAGAAGATAAAGGAGATTGTAAGCTGCTCTGAGTCTGATTCAGAGAGAGGGATGGGATATAAATCTGCAGTTCTTCTGTAAGCCAGCCAGCAGCTTGAAGAATGCATTTCAAGTTGTTTTCTCTTCAACTCCCCCTCCCTCCCCCTCCCCATCTAATTTTTATTTATTTATTTATTTAAGATTTATATCCCGCCCTTCCCACGAGTGGCTCAGGGCGGCTTCCAACGATTAGTCAAACATAAGATTAGACTATATTTAAATAAATAAACAGTTAAACATTTAAAACAGTTAAAACCTTAAAAACCAGTAAACATTCCAAAAATATATATATAAAACAGGAGTCTGGCAAGCTACATTGAGTTTCTCATCTTAGCTAGGTGTAAGCTAGCCAGAAGAGGGTCGCCTGCCTGCCTTCCTGTCTTGCAGCTCTCAGACATCTGTTGTTTATTCAATGCGGCTCTTATGTTAAGCAAGTTTGGAAACCCCTAGTCCAGGATCTGGGAGACTCAGGTTCGAATCCTCACTCTGCCATGGAAATCTGGACAAGCCTCACAACATAATGAACCTCACAGGGTGGTTGTTGTGAGGATAAAAAGGAGGAAGGGAGGAATGGTGGCTCAGTGGCAGAGCATCTGCTTGGTAAGCAGAAGGTCCCAGATTCGATCCCCGGCATCTCCAGCTATAAAGGGTCCAGGCAAGTAGGCATGAATAACCTCAGCTCAGCTTGAGACCCTGGAGAGCCGCTGCCAGTCTGAGTAGACGAGACTGACTTTGATGGACCCAGGGGGGTCTGAGTCAGTAGAAGGCAGCTTCATGTGTTCATATGAAGGGGAGAACAACGTTGTAAACTGCATCGGGCCCCATCGAGGAAAAAAGCAGGCCACAAACATAAAAGCCAACCAAAGAAAACAGAGAACCACGAGAACCTCCCGGGCAGCAGCAACTCCCTGGTTTTCTTAACACCCCCCATTTGGCACACCAAGGAAAACGTCCAAAAAACAGCTCCTCCAATCCAACGCCTCTTCCCAGGGACACACGAAAGCCGGCCACCTCTGTACACCATGACCCTCCCTGGGGCCAAAGTGCAGCAAGGTCTAACACCCAAAGTTTCCTTCTCCTTCTCCCATGATTAGAAGCAGGGGTCGTTTTGTAGAAAAATAGGTTGTGGGGCTCATTAGCATATGCCTCCCCTCCCCAGCCCAAAACAACCTGATGCAAGAATGGAGAACCCTGAGTGAGCGAGGCCTGCTTGGGCTGGCTAGAGATGCGGCCAGCCCAAGCAGGCCTCACTTGCCTGGGGCTCGCCTGGACTGCCCTCCCCCACAGTCAAAAGGCCAGCAAGCCATCCAAAACGCAAGCCCTATATGGCCGAGGACCTGCCTACCTTAGGGACCGTCTCTCCCCGTATATTCCCCAGAGGGCACTTCGATCTGGTTCTCAAAATCTATTGGTGATCTCCGGGCCGAAGGAGGCCAAACTGAAAGTCACCAGGGGAAGGGCCTTCTCGATCGCAGCCCCCTACGGGTGGAACCAACTGCCAGAGGGAGTGCGGGCCGTGCAGGATCTTGGCCAGTTCCGCAAGGTCTGCAAAACCACTCTCTTCCAGCTGGCGTTCAATTAATATGGAGCGTACATCGTAGAAGGTATACCGTCGCCACTGAAAAACTGAAAAATTGAATAAGACATAACATCTAGATTTTAGTACCAAATTAAATGCTGATTGTTTTTAACTACTGAATGAATTTTATAGAATGTATGATTTATAATGTGTATTGTTTTAACTATTGTGGTGTTTTTATGCTGTCAGCCCCCCTGAGTCTGCTTCGGTAAGGAGGATGGGATACAAATCAAATCAGATTAAAAATTAAAAAATCACATCAGAAGTGGAGAAAGGGTGGCACAGGCTTCTCCAGGGGTTAATGAGGGCTGCTGGAGGTGTGGCAAAGCTCCTGGGGGCTGGCTGGCTGCCCACTCTCCTAATCTAGGGATTGTTATGCAGCTGCACCTATTACCCAATGGACAAGGTAGAAGATATTTAGAAGATATTGGATTTATATCCCGCTCTCCACTCCTAAGAGTCTCAGAGCGGCTCACAATCACCTTTCCCTTCCTCCCCCACAACAGACACCCTGTGAGGTGGGTGGGGCTGAGAGGGCTCTCACAGCAGCTGCCCTTTCAAGGACAACCTCTGCCAGAGCTATGGCTGTCCCAAGGTAGGTGGGGAGGAGGAAGGGGAACGGTTGAAAAGGTTCAGGAGCTGTGCTCCTGTGAGCTCCTGCTGAATCTCACCTGATTAGAAGAAGACGACGACGACATTGGATTTATATTCCACCCTCCACTCAAGAGTCTCAGAGTGGCTCACAATCTCCTTTATCTCCCTCCCCCACAACAGACCCCCTGTGAGGTGGGTGGGGCTGGAGAGGGCTCTCACAGCAGCTGCCCTTTCAAGGACAACCTCTGCCAGAGCTATGGCTGACCCATGGCCATTCCAGCAGGTGCAAGTGGAGGAGTGGGGAACCAAACCCGGTTCTCCCAGATAGGAGTCTGCCCACTTAACCGCTACACCCAACTGGCTCTCACAAGGACAGCTCTGCCAGAGCTATGGCTGACCCAAGGCCATTACAGCAGGTGCAAGTGGAGGAGTGGGGAATCAAACCCGGTTCTCCCAGATAGGAGTCCGCACACTTAACCACTACACCAAACTGGCTGGACTCTCGCCTTCATTCTGCAGGCTGTCTCTCACCTATGAGGCAGCAGTTCTTGCATTGCTGAGACTGGTTTTTTTTTTTAATACAGCAAAGCCGTTTTGGACTCCCAGCACACCATCTAGGTGGAACGGCAGATCCAATCAGAGCAGGAAGATTATACTGGCCCACCACCCGAGCCAGAGTTCCACAAGACTAAGGAAGTGTCGGATTTATATGCTGCACTACAGCTACTTAGGAAGAGTTACAATTAATGGGATGGGTTTCTAGTTGCCGCTGCAGCAAAGGAAGCCCTTTGGGGACCAGGAATGAGGCAGAATTTCCCCCTCCAGAGCAATGGGAGGCAGCCAACCCTAATTCTGAAGGAGAGACGGAGGTGAAATCCAGAATCCCAGCTATGGGGCAACTTCAGAGGTTGCTAGGCTAGGATTTCATCTGTGCTTTGTTTGTTTGGCAGCCTGAACCTCCAGAGCTTTGATAATGCTGGTTCCTCTCAACACACACACCCCCCCTCCAACTTGTGACCCCCATCAGTAAACAAACTCAGACTGTGGGCCAAATAAGGATCCATCTCGCTTCCTTGCTTTGTTTCACATGACCTTCAAGCGACATACATGTTTAATAAGAACATAAGAGAAGCCATGTTGGATCAGGCCAGTGGCCCCTCCAGTCCAACACTTTGTGTCACATAAGAACATCAGAGAAGCCCTGTTGGATCAGGCCAGTGGCCCCTCCAGTCCAACACTCTCTGTCACATAAGAACATCAGAGAAGCCCTGTTGGATCAGGCCAATGGCCCCTCCAGTCCACACTCTGTGTCACATAAGAACATAAGAGAAGCCCTGTTGGATCAGGCCAATGGCCCCTCCAGTCCAACACTCTGTGTCACATAAGAACATAAGAGAAGCCCTGTTGGATCAGGCCAGTGGCCCCTCCAGTCCAACACTCTGTGTCACATAAGAACCTAAGAGAAGCCCTGTTGGATCAGGCCAGTGGCCCCTCCGGTCCAACACTCTGTGTCACATAAGAACATCAGAGAAGCCCTGTTGGATCAGGCCAGTGGCCCCTCCAGTCCAACACTCTGTGTCACATAAGAACATAAGAGAAGCCATGTTGGATCAGGCCAGTGGCCCCTCCGGTCCAACACTCTGTGTCACATAAGAACATCAGAGAAGCCCTGTTGGATCAGGCCAGTGGCCCCTCCAGTCCAACACTCTGTGTCACATAAGAACATAAGAGAAGCCATGTTGGATCAGGCCAATGGCCCCTCCAGTCCAACACTCTGTGTCACATAAGAACATAAGAGAAGCCCTGTTGGATCAGGCCAGTGGCCCCTCCAGTCCAACACTCTGTGTCACATAAGAACATAAGAGAAGCCATGTTGGATCAGGCCAATGGCCCCTCCAGTCCAACACTCTGTGCCACATAAGAGAAGCCCTGTTGGATCAGGCCAATGGCCCCTCCAGTCCAACACTCTGTGTCACATAAGAGAAGCCCTGTTGGATCAGGCCAATGGCCCCTCCAGTCCAACACTCTGTGTCACACAGTGGCCAAAAAAAAATTATATACACACACACACACACACATACTGTGGTTAATAGCTACTGATGGACCTCTGCTCTGCTTTAATCAATTAAAAAAAGCAGGAAACCAAAGAAAACAAACGAAGCAAAAATTAGAGTAGCACCAAAATGATAAAAACTTTCAGGAGACAGACCTCACTTTCTCAGATATGTGGCCAGGGGGGACTCAAGTAGACTCCTATCAGGCCCGAGCAACTGGCTGCCATCTGCTTCCTTCTCCCTATATCTTGCTTCCTTCTGCATAACAGCTTGCTTCACAATTGCACAGGAGCTACAGAGCAAAGCCTCTATTTTCTCCATTGGCTGAGGCTCCTCCCTTGAGGAGGAAGGGGAGGAGGGAGGGCTGCATTGGCAGGTTCTCTCAATCGCACAGCAGAGCTACTGAGCCAAGCCTCTCTTCCTTCTATTGGCTGAGGCTCCTCCCCCTCCTGGTCCCCTGGGGAGGGAAAGGTCGAGCCAGAGCTTCCTTTGCCCTGTTCCCTGGATCGCTCAGGAGATATGCTAAGAAAGCACCTTTAAGACCAACGCTAACGTTTTAAGCATTTTAAAGCTCTTTTAAAACAAATCTTTAATTGTGTTTGTCTGTTTCCTTTATAAAGTTTATATCTCTGCTAACTAATCATAAACAGGTCCACACATGGCCGGGCCTGACATGGCCTCATTTATGTCAGATCGACACCCCTGCTCTAACTTATCTGCTTCCCCATAGCTTTTGATGAAGTCCTTCACCAAAGGCTCCACCACAAACCGGGCCGTTGTGCAGGCAGGCAGGTTGTCACTGTGATCCAGAGAAAAGGGTTGGAGGAAAACCAGAGACAGAAGACACTGCTCCCCACCCACCTTGAAGCCGCCCGGCAAGCAGTTGCCCCGAAGCAGTGGCCCTGCATTCTCAACAGCTACCGTGCCACTGTGCCCCTCTCTCACTTGAAGATCACTGAGAATCAGAGAATCACAGAGTCACACAGTTGGAAGGGACCTCCAGGTTCATCTAGTCCAACCCCCAATCTGGCAGCTAAATTCCTCCCCCCTCCCCCCTCGAGATGTTAAATTTCTGGAAATTCTGAAGCTCAGAAAAAAACCCAGTTTTTTTCTGTGGGGGGGGGGGTTCCAGGAAAAAAATGGACATTTTCAGAAAAACTGAAAAAAAAAGCTACATTGGCACTTCTTTTTTCTTTTAGAATCATAGAGTTGGAAGGGACCTCTAGGGTCCTCTAGTCCAACCCCCTGCACAATGCAGGAAACTCACAAACCCCTCCCCCTAAATTCACAGCATCTTCATTGCTGTCAGATGGCCATGTAGCCTCTATTTAAAAACCTCCAAGGTAGGAGAATCATAGAATTGGAAGGGACCTCCAGGGTCATCTAGTCCAAACCCCTGCACAATGCAGGAAACTCACAAACACCTCCCCCTAAATTCACAGGATCTTCATTGCTGTCAGATGGCCATCTAGCCTCTATTTAAAAACCTCCAAGGTAGGAGAATCATAGAATTGGAAGGGACCTCCAGGATCATCTAGTCCAACCCCCTGCACAATGCAGGAAACTCACAAACACCTCCCCCTAAATTCACAGGATCTTCATTGCTGTCAGATGGCCATCTAGCCTCTATTTAAAAACCTCCAAGGTAGGAGAATCATAGAATTGGAAGGGACCTCCAGGGTCATCTAGTCCAAACCCCTGCACAATGCAAGAAACTCACAAACACCTCCCCCTAAATTTTCCAGATTGAAAGTCATTCTGTTACTTTAGGACCATAAAATATGACTATGGACAATTTTACTTAGCATGAAATTATCACAACTAGCATATTAAAAATATAGTGTATCCAAACAATTATTACAAACAGAATTTACTTTTTAAATAATATTTATTTGTAATTGTAACAAATGGAGCAACAATCTCCTGAACTGTTTACTAGTTTATGTGGAACAGATAAAAAAACCTCCACAAAACAATTTTTAAAAATCCAGAAGTAACAATTATTCATATTTCCTCTCCGCAGTATTAAATAAAAATAAAAAAACTCATAAAAAGAATTGAAGAGAAGGGAAGTGTCTAGAAGGGAGCGCAGGACTAAGTTTCAATGAATGGGCACGACCTAGGAATTGCTTGTCCTCAGCGCACAGAAATTAGAATAATCTGATACCATACATACTTTTTTAGAAATGATTTGGAAAATATTTGAACACCTTGTCTTAAAATATCTTATTCATCGTGTTAAAATAAAACGTTCCATAATCAATTTTTTTTTCTTTTTTCAATTTTTCGGGAAAAAAACAAAAAAGGCTTCAGGGAAAAAAACGGGGGGACGACTGGTTTTTTCTGAATTTTTCCGGGGTTTTTTCCGGGCCTTCACATCTCTGCTCCCCCACACACACACACACACACAGCATGGCTCAGATGGGAACAAGAGGTGCTTTTCAATCTAAAAAGGTTAACTTTACCTGGAAACCAAAGGAAGCAGGGAAGTTGCACAGAACTATTTGCAAGGAGAAAAGTTGAGCGGGAAAGGATTTTGGTCACACAAGAGGATAAAGAACGAAGTAACAGCCTTACGGAGCTGGTGCCCTAATTTACTGTGCTGACAACGGCGACCTGGTAGCCATTATACACATGGACTTTCCAAAGGCTTTTGCCTAGGTACCTCACCAAAGACTCCTCAGTAAACTTAGCCGTCACGAGATAAGAGAAAGAGTTTTCTTATGGATTAAAAACTGATTAAATGACAGGAAGCAAAGAACAGGGATGAATGGACAGTTCTCACAAGGGAGAGATGTAAGCAGTGAGATGCCGCAAAGATCACTATTTGAGTCTGTACTATTTAATTTATTCATACATGATCTGAAATGAGCAACCTTAGAAGGAAATGGTTTCGCCGGAGCCAGGGCTAAGGGGATTTAAGAACTCTGGTGCTTTCCCATCCCGTTGGAGCTGCCTTCACAAAATGAGGGATGCTTACGGAACTTTAATTTTTGTTGTTCTTGTTGTTCAGAGTTTGGGTTGTGCCAGAGCAGTGCCCTTTGGGGGCTGGGGTTAGATCAGTCTCCTTGTCAAGCACAGTGTAGCACAGGGGTGGCCAAACTGTGGCTCTTTCACATCTATTGGGTGGCTGTCAAAGCCCCACCACCCCGTTGGCCAACTTGGAGAAGGCATTTGTCTTTGGCAGCTGGCAGATTAGAGAATGCATTTAAATTTGTTATTTATTTATTACCTTAGTTTTCTATCTCGCCCTCTCTGCAAGCAAGCTCAGGGCGGCTAATGGTCAATTTTTAAAAAAAAATAAATTAAAAGTACAGTTTAAAACAATAAAATAAAAATTAAAGTTGCTTTCTTTCCACCACTTCCCTCCCCACTTTCCACCACCATCTATTTGCTTTCTTTCTACCTGTCTCACCCACCCTTCCTTCCTTTCTTGTGGCTCTCAAACATCTGATGCTTATTTTGTGTGGCTCTTACGTGAAGCACGTTTGGCCACCCTTGCTGTAGTGTCCTTCCTCCTTTGGGTACTTTGCCCCTGTTACGATGTCCCTTTTCAAAAACAGCAACACCCTGGAGCAGTGGTCGCTGGGGAACTTGAGAGAGAGAGAGCCGTGTTTCCTGCCCGTGGTTGGAAGCCTGAGGAGCTGTCTGCAATAGCCTCTGAACTCCTGGCTTCCTCCATTCAACCCCATACACTGTTGGCAGGCCAGGATATCTGCCCCTCCCGGGCAAGGTTGGAAGGTGGAGAAGAGACATTCCATGCCCTCTGCATTGCAAGGAGTGTGTTTTACATCTTGTCTTTATTTTTGCTTATTTAAAAATATTTATATACCAGGGTTTTTAAAAAAAAAAGTGATCGCTCAAAGCAGTTAACCTTCACCAGCTCATACACCACATGTGAACATTTTTCACCTCTGACACCCTTAGCAATTTAAGAATGGTGTCTTAAATTGCTAAGGGAGGGAGGGAGGGAGGGAGGGAGGAAGGAAGGAAGGAAGGAAGGAAGGAAGGAAGGAAGGAAGGAAGGAAGGAAGGAAGGAAGGAAGGAAGGAAGGAAGGAAGGAAGGAAGGAAGGAAGGAAGGAAGGAAGGAAGGAAGGAGGGAGAGAGGGAGGGGGAGGGGGAGAGAGAGGAAGGAAGGAAGGAAGGAAGGAAGGAAGGAAGGAAGGAAGGAAGGAAGGAAGGAAGGAAGGGAGGGAGGGGAGGAGGGGAGGAGGGGGAGGGGGAGAGAAAGAGAGGAAGGAAGGAAGGAAGGAAGGAAGGAAGGAAGGAAGGAAGGAAGGAAGGAAGGAAGGAAGGGAGAGAGAGAGAGAGGGAGGGAGGGGAGGAGGGGGAGGGGGAGAGAGAGAAAGAGAAAGAGAGAAAGAGAGGAAGGAAGGAAGGAAGAAAGAAAGAAAGAAAGAAAGAAAGAAAGAAAGAAAGAAAGAAAGAAAGAAAGAAAGAAAGAAAGAAAGAAAGAAAGAAAGAAAGAAAGAAAGAAAGAAAGAAAGATTTTAATGGGCTAGACTGCAAGAACTCTGCAGAGGGCTGAGTTGCAAACCTTTAAAAAATAGACTGCATTTCTAGAGCACGCAGTTTTGGGTCTGGAAGTTCACCTCACACAAAGCACCCCCATGGCTAGTAAAACCTACAAGCGAATTTTCAGGACCGAATCTGGTTCAGTTGAACTTCTTCTGCCGGTTTTACTGCAGGCAGAGAAGAAGGCAACGCGATTGAGTTCTCCGAAAAGACAGCCCCTGCCCTGCTAGATTACCAGCTAATTCTTGCTTTCGGTTTATTGCCTTGTAGTACAAAACTGTGCACACCGACAAAGCATTAAAACTTGCTGCTCACAGAAAAACAGCTGACTCTCTGTTGTGCCAACTGCTCCTTATTTACAGACCCGGGTCACTAAAACCTCCTCATTCCAACTGAGCTGCTATGAAACTTCTAGTCTGCTGTGCGGGGCGGGGGGAGTCTCAATTCTTGTCTCTGAATGGAGGCCCAGCGTGCAAAAAGCCCTTGGATGTTTTGGATCCTCTCAGTCCTTCCTGTTCATACTTCGGGAGCTTCTGAGGGGTTTTCTGGGCCTTCTGTCTTCCTTGGCTGTGGGGAGACAATGCACACGCATTGGACTCCATCTTAAACAGACCTGACTGACTTGGCCCTGTGTGGCTGGAGGTCAGACGTTCAGCTGTAGACCTACTGGCTGGCATTGTGAGTTATTCCTCCTTAGCCGCCTTTCTCCATATTAGAATCCTAGAGTTAGAAGGGTCCTCCAGGGTCATCCAGTCCAACCCCCTACACAATGGAGGAAACTCACAAACCCCTCCCCCTAAATTCACAGGATCCTCATTGCTGTCAGATGGCCATCTAGCCTCTGTTGAAAAACCTCCAAGGAAGGAGAGCCCACCACCTCCCAAGGAGGAAGCCTGTTCCACTGAGGAATCGCTATAGGACAGCCCTTCAAGTACTTGAAGATGGTGATCCTATCACCTCTCAGCCGCCTCCTCTCCAGGCCAAACATCCCCAGCTCCTTCAACCTTTCCTCATAGGACTTGGTCTCCAGACCCCTCACCATCTTCATCGCCCTCCTCTGGACCCATTCCAACTTTTCTAAATCCTTCTTAAAATGTGCTGCCCAAAACTGAACACAAGACTCCAGGTGAGGTCTTACGAGAGCAGAGTAAAGCGACACCATCAGTTCATGTGATCTGGACACTATAGTCCTCCTTTCAGGAGGATAAGAGAGAAACCTTGAACTCCGTTATTTATGAGTTGCCTTTCCATTTTAGCAATCTGAGACAAGTGATTCTGAGTTTGCACTGTTGCTCAAGAACAAAAAGCAACCCTTTGCTAAGTCTTCATCTTGCCAAGTTCCATCAATCCAGCACTCCAAACAGCCACTGGCACTTCTACAAGATGGGGAGGTTGCAGACAGCTAAGATGATTTGTAAAAAGGGTCGCCAAAACTATATGCTGTGATGTCTAAACGGAACCTCCACATTCAGAGGAACTGTACCTCTCTCTCTTTGTGTCTCCCTTTCTTACTTCCACTTCCTTCCTTCCTTTTCTCCCTTCCTTTCTCTCCTTCCTTCCTCCCTCCCTTCCTTCCTTCTATTTATAGCCTGCATCAGAGCAGAAGCTCACAACAGACCCTACAGCCAGAATGACACACTATGAAAAAAAACCCTACGTAGTTCCCAACCCAACCAACCTAGGATTTGCCCAATAGCATTAAAGGAACATATGTAGGATCCAGGGGGGAATCTGCCAGGGCATGGGGGGGGGGGGGGTTTCCAGCTATGAAACTGGAAATCAGCACAGCTGGGGGAGGGGGCAGCCTTGGGGTGAAGGCAAAGACAGCAGAATTTAGCGTGGAATCCACTCCTGTCACTGACTGGCCCCTAGAACCACAAATAAAAGACGAGGGCATTAAAAAGAAAAAGATATTGAAGAAGAAGATATTGGATTTATATCCCGCCCTCCACTCTGAAGAGTCTCAGAGCGGCTCACAATCTCCTTTCCCTTCCTCCCCGACAACAGGCACCCTGTGAGGTAGATGAAGATATTGGATTTATATCCCGCCCTCCACTCCGAAGAGTCTCAGAGCGGCTCACAATCTCCTTTCCCTTCCTCCCCGACAACAGGCACCCTGTGAGGTAGATGAAGATATTGGATTTATATCCAGCACTCTACTCTGAAGAGTCTAAGAGGGGCTCACAATCTCCTTTCCCTTCCTCCCCCACAACAGACACCCTGTGAGGTAGATGAAGATATTGGATTTATATCCCTCCCTCCACTCTGAAGAGTCTCCGAGCAGCTCACAATCTCCTTTCCCTTCCTCCCCGACAACAGGCACCCTGTGAGGTAGATGAAGATATTGGATTTATATCCAGCCCTCCACTCTGAAGAGTCTAAGAGGGGCTCACAATCTCCTTTCCCTTCCTCCCCCACAACAGACACCCTGTGAGGTGGGTGGGGCTGGAGAGGGCTCTCACAGCAGCTGCCCTTTCAAGGGCTATGGCTGACCCAAGGCCATTCCAGCAGGTGCAAGTGGAGGAGTGGGGAATCAAACCCGGTTCTCCCAGATAAGAGTCTGCACACTTAACCACTACACCAAACTGGCTCTCCAAAGAACATCAACAGGACATCAAAAAGAAGCACTGCAGCTTAATCACAACTCATGATAAAGGCTGCATACTGTGCAAAGATCTCGGGCATGCAGTCAATGAGACACTTGCCCCCAGAGGCTGGCAGCCGATTCCTTAGTAATAAGTTGATTCCCATTTGCTGCATGCCACTTTTTAAGGGACTAGGGGAGAAGTCAAGGGCTTCCCCCTGGGAATTTTGTCCTCAGGGCAGGAGGAACAGCACAAAACAGTCCTCCCATCCCCGCACTCCTCCAAGTTAACATTTTCGACTTTCTCTTTACTTTGTGTTTTGTTTGCTAGACATGCCTCTGTTCAGAGTGTCCTTTTGGAAGAGCACTGAAGATCCTGTTTCTGCAACTGCTATGTCCATAGCCACTGCGATTCAGTTGTTGATTTTACAATACATTTTTGTTACCTTGAAAACTCTAACACAGAATCCTAGAGTTGGAAGGGACCTCCAGGGTCATCTAGTCCAATCCCCTGCACAATGCAGGAAACTCACAAACGCCTCCCCCTAAATTCACAGGATCCTCATTGCTGTCAGATGGCCATCTAGCCTCTGTCGAAAAACCTCCAAGGAAGAAGAATCCTAGAGTTGGAAGGGACCTCCAGGGACATCTAGTCCAACCCCCTGTGCAATGCAGGAGACTCACAAACACCTCCCCCTAAATTCACAGGATCCTCATTGCTGTCAGATGGCCATCTAGCCTCTGTTTAAAAACCTCCGAGGAAGGAGAACCCACCACCCCCCAAGGAGGAAGCCTGTTCCACTGAGGAACTGCTCTAACGGTCAAGAAGTTCTTTGTAATCATAGAATCACAGAGTTGGAAGGGACCCCCAGGGTCATCTAGTCCAACCCCCTGCACAATGCAGGAAACCCACAAACACCTCCCCCTAAATTCACAGAATCAGCATTGGTGTCAGATGGCCATCTAGCCTCGGTTTAAAAACCCCCAAGGAAGGAGAGCCCACCACCTCCCGAGGAGGAAGCCTGTTCCACTGAGGAACTACTCTAAGGGTCAGGAAGTTCTTCCTAATGTTGAACCGGAAACTCTTTGATTTAATTTCAACCCATTGGTTCTGGTCCTACCTTCTGGGGCTACAGAAAACAATTCTGCACCATCCTCTCTAGGACAGCCCTTCAAGTACACCTTGAACGTTTTTCTTTTCGAAGCAATTTCACATTTGATGGCCAAGCCACAAGAGGGCTGTCATTTATCGATCTGAATCCCCCCTGCCCCAGTCCCCAATTGGAAAAGATAATCTAGCAGAAGGATCTATGGAGCCAGGCTTCTGCTGGGTTACACCTCTATTTGCCCCCACACAGTATGAACGCCCCCACGACGGTTAAGTATCACTGGGTTAAGCAATTCACACCAACACACGCATTGCACACATAGGAAATGCCGTTACCCACAATGCTGTTTATACAGGCAAATTTGTGCTTGCGGAGACTAGCGGTTTGCTGTCACAACACACTCACCCTGATGTGAATGCCATGCTCCCTCTAAGCTGTGGAGTCTTGTGAGCCAAAATTCTACTTTGTGAGCTCCTGGCATTAAAGGCGTGAGCTCCTGCGTCAATTCGTTGGCTCTGGGGACATTGCTCCTGAGCTAAGACAAAAAGGTGTGAGCTGGAGGCTAAAAAACTGTGAGCCGGCTCACACTATCTCAGCTTAGAGGGAACACTGTCGGGATGGCCTGATTTCGTCAGATCTTGGGAGCTAAGAAGGGGCGGCCCACGCTAGTATTTGGATGGGAGACCTCCAAGGAAGTCCACGGTCACACTGCAGAGGCAGGCACTGGGAAAAATGCCTCCAAATCTCTTTCGCCTTGAAAAATCTACACAGGGGTGTCAAACACGCAGTTCGGAGGCCAAATCAGACCCCCGAAGGGCTCCTATCAGGCCCCCGAGCAACTATCTTCTGCTTCCTTCTCCTTCTCTCTTGCTTCCTTCTGCGTCACAGCTTGCTTTGCAAGGCTTGCGCAATTGCACAGGTGCCACAGAGGAAAGCCTCGATTTTCTCCATTGGCTGAGGCAGGAAGGGGGTGAGGGAGGAAGGGGGTGAGGCAGAGCTTCCTTTGCCAGGCTCTCTCAATTGCACAGCAATTACTGAGCCAAGCCTCTCTTCCTTCAATTGGCTGAGAAGAAGGAAGGAAAGAGCCAGAGCTTCCTTTGCCCAGTTCCCTGGATCCCAGGGGAGAAATACCAAGAAAGCATCTTAAAGACCACTGAGTGCTAACGTTTTAAGCATGTTTTAAGTTTTTAAAATATATATTTGTGTCTGCCTGTGTTCTGTATTAAAATGTAAATCTCTGCTACCTAATCTTAAATAGGTACACACATGGCCCAGCCTGACTTTTTCTGGCCCAACAAGGTCTCATTTATGTCAGATCCGGCCCTCATAACAAATGAGTTCGACACCCCTGCTCTAAGAGCCAGTTTGGTATAGTGGTGAAGTGTGCAGACTCTTATCTGGGAGAACCGGGTTTGATTCCCCATTCCGCCACTTGCAGCTGCTGGAATGGCCTTGGGTCAGCCAGAGCTCTCTTATCTGGGACAACCGGGTTTGATTCCCCACTCCTCCTCTTGCACCTGCTGGAATGGCCTTGGGTCAGCCAGAGCTCTCTTATCTGGGAGAACAGGGTTTGATTCCCCACTTCTCCACTTGCAGCTGCTGGAATGGCCTAGGGTCAGCCAGAGCTCTCTTATCTGGGAGAACCGGGTTTGATTCCCCACTACTCCTCTTGCACCTGCTGGAATGGCCTTGGGTCAGCCAGAGCTCTCTTATCTGGGAGAACAGGGTTTGATTCCCCACTTCTCCACTTGCAGCTGCTGGAATGGCCTTGGGTTAGCCAGAGCTCTCTTATCTAGGAGAACCGGGTTTGATTCCCCACTACTCCTCTTGCACCTGCTGGAATAGCCTTGGGTCAGCCAGAGCTCTCTTATCTGGGAGAACTGGGTTTGATTCCCCACTCCTCCTCTTGCACCTGCTGGAATGGCCTTGGGTCAGCCAGAGCTCTCTTATCTGGGAGAACAGGGTTTGATTCCCCACTCCTCCACTTGCAGCTGCTGGAATGGCCTAGGGTCAGCCAGAGCTCTCTTATCTGGGAGAACTGGGTTTGATTCCCCCACTCCTCCTCTTGCACCTGCTGGAATGGCCTTGGGTCAGCCAGGGCTCTCTTATCTGGGAGAACCGGGTTTGATTCCCCACTCCTCCTCTTGCACCTGCTAGAATGGCCTTGGGTCAGCCAGAGCTCTCTTATCTGGGAGAACAGGGTTTGATTCCCCACTCCTCCACTTGCAGCTGCTGGAATGGCCTTGGGTCAGCCAGAGCTTTGGCAGAGGTTGTCCTTGAAAGGGCAGCTGCTGGGAGAGCCCTCTCAGCCCCACCCACCTCACAGGGTGTCTGTTGTGCGGGAGGGAGATAAAAGAGATTGTGAGCCGCTCTGAGACTCTTCGGAGTGGAGGGCGGGATATAAATCCATTATCTTCATCTACCTCACAGGGTGTCTGTTGTGGGGGAGGAAGGGAAAGGAGATTGTGAGCCGCTCTGAGACTCTTCGGAGTGGAGGGCAGGATATAAATCCAATATCTTCATCTACCTCACAGGGTGTCTTGTGGGGGAGGAAGGGAAAGGAGATTGTGAGCCGCTCTGAGACTCTTCGGAGTGGAGGGCGGGATATAAATCCAACATCTTCATCTACTTCACAGGGTGTCTGTTGTGGGGGGAGAAGATATAGGAGATTCTAAGCCGCTCTGAGACACTGTCCTTGAAAGGACAGCTTCTGGGGGAGCCCTCTCAGCCCCACCCAACTCACAGGGTGTCTGTTGTGGGGGAGGAAGGGAAAGGAGATTGTGAGCTGCTCTGAGACTCTTCGGAGTGGAGGGCGGGATATAAATCCAATATCTTCATCTACCTCACAGGGTGTCTGTTGTGGGGGGGGGAGGAAGGGAAAGGAGATTGTGAGCCGCTCTGAGACTCTTCAGAGTGGAGGGCAGGATATAAATCCAATAGCTTCTTCTTCTACGGCGTTGCTATAAGCAAGCTGCAACTTGAGGGCCCTTCCCACTACCACCACAGGAACACAAAGTCCCTGGAAATAATCCTTCTTCAGGAAGAACAGAGTAAGGATCGTAACCTGCACTACCCAGAATGTGCGAACAGGACCGAGAAAGGGACTTCTCGTTGAACCCTCCACACCGGATCTCTTTTGCTCCCTGTGGACAGATCCAGACAAAGGCAAGGCCTCTCTGCCCCAGCATCTGGCCTCACCTGTGTTTATGCCTGGGTGCCAGGGCTTTCTAGCAACACAGCAACGCCTGGAGAGAGCAACAAAAGATTAAGAGCTCCAAGAAGGATTATTTAGAAAGGACAAGCCAGGACCAGGCATTTTCACCTTCAAGACATGCTGTCAAAAAGAGAACAGCCAGATGCATCCACATTTATTTATATCCTGCTTTTTTTCCCCCGCTAGGGAGGCAGAACGGTTGAAGAACATAGTTCTCCCTTCTTCTGTTTTCCCACCACAGCAACCCAGTGAGGTAGGCCAAGCTACGAGTCATGATGGGCCCAAGATCACCCAGCAAGCTTCCATGGGAGGAGTAGGGATTCAAACTCAGGTTGCTCCAGGTTTTAGTCTGCTGCTCTGTCCACCACACCACCTCCTCATAGCGATGCTACTCATCTCTACAGAGAAAACAGTGAGTTTTCAAAGGGGTATGTGTGTCTTGAGGCTTATAAAGATGGAGGCTTTTAAAGCTTAAGGTCTATTGGGGAGAAAATATTAAAGAGATAAGAACATAAGAGAAGCCATGCTGGATCAGGCCAACGGCCCATCCAGTCCAACACTCTGTGTCACATAAGAACATAAGAGAAGCCCTGTTGGATCAGGCCAGTGGCCCCTCCAGTCCAACACTCTGTGTCACATAAGAACATAAGAGAATCCATGTTGGATCAGGGCAATGGCCCATCCAGTCAACACTCTGTGTCACACACACACACTGTGGCTAATAGCCACTGATGGACCTCTGTTCCATATTTTTATCCAATCCCCTCTTAAAGCTGGCTATGCTTGTAGCTGCCACCATTTCCTGTGGCAGTGAACTCCACATGTTAATCACCCTTTGGGTGAAGAAGGACTTCCTTTTATCTGTTTTAACCTGACTGCTCAGCAATTTCATCGAATGCCCACGAGTTCTTGTATTGTGAGAAAGGGAGAAAAGGACTTCTTTCTCTGCTTTCTCCATCCCATGCATAATCTTATAGTTTTATAGATTAAATCCTCAGTGAACCTAGAAGTGTTAGAAGTCAATCACAACTTCACAAATTAGAATTTAAACATAACTTGGAAGCATCAGAACAAAACACGGCTGTTTTTTGTGCAGAACAAAAAGATTGCCACAGGTTGATTGGATTGAAAAAAAATGTGGGTTGCCATGCCCATACAACATTTCTATATAGTGCTAATTTCTGAAGTTATCAGCTTCTGCTTGCAAATAAAGACAGTGGAAGTTCCTGGAGCAGCATCTCTTTAATGTGTTTTTCAAACTGCAAAAATGCATTCCGTCTGCTCGATCCTGACCAACGCCCAGTTAACATTCTTGGTGCTTCTGAAATACGACTGCCAAACTTGGCTTAGAATTGCCATGGCAGGTACTTCTCCTTCTGCTAGCAGCTCCCAGAGCCTGCGTTATGCAATCACGTCATGAATCACTAGTGCTCCTAATCTCTCCCTGATGATAACACAGGATGTAATGCCAGTGTGCCACTTTCACTGCTGATAAGGGGCCCAACAAGAATCTAAGAATCTCGCAGGATGGATCCAGTGAAAGCCTGTTCAGCCCAGCGTTCAGTTCCCAATCGTGGACAGCCCGGTGCCTCTGGGAGGCACACATGCATGTCAAGACCACAACCGCTTTCTCTTGGTGTTTTCTTCGCCGTATCTAGCATTCAAGAAGGTCCACTTAGTTATCCTAACTAACAGCCACTACCGATCTGGTCGTCACTAGCTGCTGGGACCACAGAGGAACACCGTAAGGATAATCAGCAAACCCCCTCTCTCTGCAAACACAATATTCAAAATTTAACAATTATTAGTGTTTACTAACAAATCCAAACAGTAATAAATTCCAGTAATATACGTAATCTGCAACATGCAAGAAATCATACAAGAAAAAACCCATCCACAACATGTGCCACTCCTATTGTACTTTCCATGACTAACATCCAAATATTATTATTAACGTCGACTGCGGGGTGACATGATAGAGGTTTACAAGATAATGCATGGGATGGAGAAAGTAGAGAAAGAAGTTCTTTTCTCCCTTTCTCACAATGCAAGAACTCGTGGGCATTCGATGAAATTGCTGAGCAGACAGGTTAAAACGGATAAAAGGAAGTACTTCTTCACCCAAAGGGTGATTAACATGTGGAATTCACTGCCACAGGAGGTGATGGCGGCCACAAGCATGGCCACCTTCAAGAGGGGTTTAGATAAAAATATGGAGCAGAGGTCCATCAGTGGCTATTAGCCACAGTGTGTATATACCTATGTGTATAAGTAGAGACATTCCGCAGGGCCCTTATGGCGTCTGGGAGAGCATTCCACAGTTCTGGTGCTGCCACCAAGAAGGCCCTAGCTCGCGTCAGCTGCAACGTAGCCTCCTTTGGTCCAGGGATGGACAGTAGATTTTTTGTCCCTGAACGCAGTGCTCTCTGGGAATATGTGGAGAAAAGCGGTCCCGCAGATAGACAGGCCCCGGACCATAGAGGGCTTTAAAGGTTAATACCAACACCTTGAAACGGACTCGGAACACAACAGGTAGCCAGGCCGAATGTGCTCCCACCGGGTGTGCCCCATTAACCCACAGTGTGTGTGTGTGTATGTATGTATATGTGTATATATATATATATTGGCCGCTGTGTGACACAGAATGTTGGACTGGAGGGGCCATTGGCCTGATCTAACATGGCTTCTCTTATGTTCTTATTATATTTATGTATTGAAAGTTCGACAACTGGAGAACCGTTCTAAAATCGTTTCGGGTCAAATAGCCCTTCTTCCAGGGACCGTCTTCTCATATAACAAATGCAGTAGGTAGGTAGTGTCGAAATTCAATTGCTACTCTTCATTATACATCGTTTCTCCTGCCTTGCTGTATTACATTTATAATTCATCATGGAATGTTTCTGCAAGTTACCTTCACGTCAGTTTCTGAAAATGTTCTTGTACACTGCAGATTACGTGTATCGCTGGAATGTACTACTGTTTGGATTTGTTAGTAAACCCTAACAATTGCTAAATTTTGAATATTGCGTTTGCAGGGAGAAGGGTTTGGTGATTACCAATGCTGATCTGGTAGCAGAAAGTGCTGTCAAGCCGCAAATGACTTACGACAACTTCATAAGAGAGAGCCAGTTTGGTGTAGTGGTGAAGTGTGCGGACTCTTATCTGGGAGAACCGGGTTTGATTCCCCACTCCTCCACTTGCAGCTGCTGGAATGGCCTTGGGTCAGCCATAGCTCTCTTATCTGGGAGAACCGGGTTTGATTCCCCACTCCTCCACTTGCAGCTGCTGGAATGGCCTTGGGTCAGCCATAGCTCTCCTATCTGGGAGAACCGGGTTTGATTCCCCACTCCTCCACTTGCAGCTGCTGGCATGGCCTTGGGTTAGCCATAGCTCTGGCAGAGGTTGTCCTTGAAAGGGCAGCTGCTGTGAGAGCCCTCTCCAGCCCCACCCACCTCACAGGGTGTCTGTTGTGGGGGAGGAAGGGAAAGGAGATTGTGAGTCGCTCTGAGACTCTTCGGAGTGGAGGGCGGCATATAAATCCAATATCTTCATCTACCTCACAGGGTGTCTGTTGTGGGGGAGGAAAGGAAAGGAGATTGTGAGCCGCTCTGAGACTCTTCGGAGTGGAGGGCGGGATATGAATCCAATATCTTCATCTACCTCACAGAGTGTCTGTTGTGGGGGCGGAAGGGAAAGGAGATTGTGAGCCGCTCTGAGACTCTTCGGAGTGGAGGGCGGGATATAAATCCAATATCTTCATCTACCTCACAGGGTGTCTGTTGTGGGGGAGGAAGGGAAAGGAGACTGTGAGCCGCTCTGAGACTCTTTGGAGTGGAGGGCGGGATATAAATCCAATGTCTTCATCTACCTCACAGGGTGTCTGTTGTGGGGGAGGAAGGGAAAGGAGATTGTGAGCCGCTCTGAGACTCTTCGGAGTGGAGGGCGGGATATAAATCCAATATCTTCATCTACCTCACAGGGTGTCTGTTGGGGGGGAGAAAGGGAAAGGAGATTGTGAGCCGCTCTGAGACTCTTCGGAGTGGAGGGCGGGATATAAATCCAATATCTTCATCTACCTCACAGGGTGTCTGTTGTGGGGGAGGAAGGGAAAGGAGATTGTGAGCCCCTCTGAGACTCTTTGGAGTGGAGGGCAGGATATAAATCCAATATCTTCATCTACCTCACAGGGTGTCTGTTGTGGGGGAGGAAGGTAAAGGAGATTGTGAGCCCCTCTGAGACTCTTCGGAGTGGAGGGCGGGATATAAATCCAATATCTTCATTTACCTCACAGGGTGTCTGTTGTGGGGGAGGAAGGGAAAGGAGATTGTGAGCCGCTTTGAGACTCTTCGGAGTGGAGGGCGGGATATAAATCCAATATCTTCATCTACCTCACAGGGTGTCTGTTGTGGGGGAGGAAGGTAAAGGAGATTGTGAGCCCCTCTGAGACTCTTCGGAGTGGAGGGCGGGATATAAATCCAATATCTTCATCTACCTCACAGGGTGTCTGTTGTGGGGGAGAAAGGGAAAGGAGATTGTGAGCCGCTCTGAGACTCTTCGGAGTGGAGGGCGGGATATAAATCCAATATCTTCTTTTTCTTCTTCTTCTTCATGGGGTTTTCAAGGCAAGAGACGTTCAGAAGTGGTTGCCCACTGCCTGCCTCTGTGTACAACCCTGATCTTCCTTGGTGGTCTCCCATCCAAGTTCTAACCAGGGCTGACCCTATGTAGTTTCTGAGATCGGGCTAGCCTGGGCCATTCAAGTCAAGGCACTACAGTATCCATCTACACATGAAAACGTAAAAGCAGACCCCTGGGCGAGCCCCAGCTGTTTCCGACTCTGGCTGACATCCCATCACGGCGTTTTCACAGCAGACTTTTTACGGGGTGATTTGCCCTTGCCCTCCCCAGTCATCTACACTCTACCCCCAACAAGCTGGGCACTCACACTACACATTACAAATTCAGTAGTCTGAAACAAATGGTCATCTCAACTAGAGGTGTGCATGCCCACCCAACAAACAGACACATGGGAGAGAAGGGGTTTTTCCCCAATGGAAAAGGACCTGAAATTTTGGTAAAAGACTGGGGGGGGGGGGGGAACACCCTCCTATTATTTTTTTTTCTTTAGGAATGAGTAAAATGTTTTCTAAGAGAAGGTTTTATTGATCCAAATACATACCATGGAAATGTTTGAAATTCTGGAAATATTGCCATTTTTTTTCTCTTTTTCAAATGAGCGATGTGCTAGAAGAAGACGAATTGCAGATTTATATCCCACCCTACTCTCTGAATCAGAGACTCAGAGCAGCTTACATTCTCCTTTATCTTCTTCCCCCACAGCAGACACCCTGTGAGGTGGGTGGGACTGAGAGAGCTCTCACAGCAGCTGCCCTTTCAAGGACAACTCCTGCGAGAGCTATGGCTGACCCAAGGCCATTCCAGCAGCTGCAAGTGGAGGAGGGGGGAATCAAACCCGGTTCTCCCAGATAAGAGAGCTCTGGCTGACCCAAGGCCATTCCTGCAGCTGCAAGTGGAGGAGTGGGGAATCAAACCCGGTTCTCCCAGATAAGAGAGCTCGGGCTGACCCAAGGCCATTCCAGCAGCTGCAAGTGGAGGAGTGGGGAATCAGACCCAGTTCTCCCAGATAAGAGTCCACACACTTAACCGCTACACCAAACTGTAGCAGAAGACACAACAGTTTGCGGGACTGTCTTCCTCTTCAGTATTAAGTGCAATTGTTATTTTGCATGCTGAAAATCCAGGTGGGGAGAAAAGGAGAGCAGAAAGAAAGTATATAAACAATATTCATATTTACTCAAAAGGGAGGCAACCTTCCATGTAAGACAATGCAAAATCCAGATACAAATCCAAATATAAACACCCTAAACTGTTTTGTTTTTTTAAATTTCTCATAGCTTCAACCTTTCCAGAAATTGTCCATTTCAAGGCACGGAACTCCACAACCCAACACTTGAGCACTTCAACTCCCTGGAAAGCAGAACGTGTCAACACGGCTGTATGAACTCAGCTGTCCCATCCTCGCCCTAACGTGGCAAAATTCATCACCAAGAAGCAGAGCGGCCACCCATTCATTCGGGAACTTGACAGGAACCACCACCGCTGAGAAACTCCAGAGAGCCAGCAAACAACCTCCCGCTTCCCCCAGCTGCATCCTTTCTCTTCCCCTGCCAAGTCACTACATGAAGTTATGTCAGCTAAGGTGCTGCTGACACGCAGCTATTTTAAAGACCTGCAATTCAATTATGGCGACTTCTGACAGTCGAGCTGCCCGGCCAGCCACCTTTCCATAGATCCAGGGCACTCCTAAACGTTTTGAAATGCAAGCATGAGGAACCTGGAGACAGGCAGGGTGGAATCTAGTCATGAACGGAGTCAGTTCACTCAGACAGAGAGAACTCCCTGCAACCCTGACTCGGAAGTATATCAAATGTCATAGTTCCAAAGGCACTTTTCTAGTCACGCCTTGAGACAAGACAAGATAGTTTTATTTCTGCATTCTCAATTGCACCATTTACACTAAAAAATAAGAACATTGAGAAGCCATGTTGGATCAGGCCAATGGTCCATCCAGTCCAACACTCTGTGTCACATAAGAACATAAGAGAAGCCCTGTTGGATCAGGCCAGTGGCCCCTCCAGTCCAACACTCTGTGTCACATAAGAGCATAAGAGAAGCCCTGTTGGATCAGGCCAGTGGCCCATCCAGTTCAACACTCTGTGTCACATAAGAACATAAGAGAAGCCATGTTGGATCAGGCCAGTGGCCCCTCCAGTCCAACACTCTGTGTCACATAAGAGCATAAGAGAAGCCCTGTTGGATCAGGCCAGTGGCCCATCCAGTTCAACACTCTGTGTCACATAAGAACATAAGAGAAGCCCTGTTGGATCAGGCCAGTGGCCCCTCCAGTCCAACACTCTGTGTCACATAAGAGCATAAGAGAAGCCCTGTTGGATCAGGCCAGTGGCCCATCCAGTTCAACACTCTGTGTCACATAAGAACATAAGAGAAGCCCTGTTGGATCAGGCCAATGGCCCATCCAGTCCAACACTCTGTGTCACATAAGAACATAAGAGAAGCCCTGTTGGATCAGGCCAGTGGCCCCTCCAGTCCAACACTCTGTGTCACATAAGAACATAAGAGAAGCCATGTTGGATCAGGCCAATGGCCCATCCAGTCCAACACTCTGTGTCACATAAGAGAAGCCCTGTTGGATCAGGCCAGTGGCCCCTCCAGTCCAACACTCTGTGTCACATAAGAACATAAGAGAAGCCATGTTGGATCAGGCCATGGCCCCTCCAGTCCAACACTCTGGGTCACATAAGAACATAAGAGAAGCCCTGTTGGATCAGGCCAGTGGCCCCTCCAGTCCAACACTCTGGGTCACATAAGAACATAAGAGAAGCCCTGTTGGATCAGGCCAGTGGCCCCTCCAGTCCAACACTCTGGGTCACATAAGAACATAAGAGAAGCCCTGTTGGATCAGGCCAATGGCCCCTCCAGTCCAACACTCTGTGTTACATAAGAACATAAGAGAAGCCCTGTTGGATCAGGCCAATGGCCTCTCCAGTCCAACACTCTGTGTCACATAAGAACATAAGAGAAGCCCTGTTGGATCAGGCCAGTGGCCTCTCCAGTCCAACACTCTGTGTCACATAAGAACATAAGAGAAGCCCTTTTGGATCAGGCCAATGCCCCCTCCAGTCCAACACTCTGTGTCACATAAGAACATAGGAGAAGCCCTGTTGGATCAGGCCAGTGGCCCCTCCAGTCCAACACTCTGTGTCACATAGGAACATAAGAGAAGCCCTGTTGGATCAGGCCAATGGCCCCTCCAGTCCAACACTCTGTGTTACATAAGAACATAAGAGAAGCCCTGTTGGATCAGGCCAATGGCCTCTCCAGTCCAACACTCTGTGTCACATAAGAACATAAGAGAAGCCCTGTTGGATCAGGCCAGTGGCCTCTCCAGTCCAACACTCTGTGTCACATAAGAACATAAGAGAAGACCTGTTGGATCAGGCCAATGGCCCCTCCAGTCCAACACTCTGTGTTACATAAGAACATAAGAGAAGCCCTGTTGGATCAGGCCAATGGCCCCTCCAGTCCAACACTCTGTGTCACATAGGAACATAAGAGAAGCCCTGTTGGATCAGGCCAATGGCCCCTCCAGTCCAACACTCTGTGTCACATAGGAACATAAGAGAAGCCCTGTTGGATCAGGCCAATGGCCCATCCAGTCCAATACTCTGTGTCACACAGTGGCTAATATATGTGTGTGTATATCCACACACCCACACATATATATATATACTGTGGCTAAAAGCCACTGATGGACCTCTGCTCCATATTTTTATCCAATCCCTTCTTGAAGCTGGCTATGCTTGTAGCCGCCGCCACCTCCAGTGGCAATGAATTCCACCTGTTAATCTCCCTTTGGGTGAAGAAGGATTTCCTTTTATCCATTCTAACTGGACTGCTCAGCAATCTCATTGAGTGTCCTCAAGTTCTTCTATTGTGAGAAAGAGAGAAAAGGAATTCTTTCTCTACCTTCTCCACCCCAGGCATAATAATTAGAGAACATCAATAAGATCCAAATAAAATCCAAAGAGCTAGCCCCGATTGTGAAACCGTTCCAAACTTCCTCCGAAAAGGGTAAACATCAGATAACATAAAGATGTAAAATAATATAAAGCTAATATAATATAAAGAGTATTCACATTACATAAAGGACACTTTGAATGCTTTTTCCCTCTCCGAAGCAGCTGGCATTTAGCACACTGTTTTCAGAGCGCTACTCTCTAATTTTTGCCCTCTTTATGATGGTGTAATCCACCCTGACTCTCAGTGAGAAAGGTGGACTATAAAGGCAGTAGAACAAATAAATAAAAATCTCACACTTTCCATTCGAGCGGCAGCTGGGGTTTTAGAGGCCATTTAACGCATTGGAGATTTTAAAGTGCTCTTTGCCCTCTATTTCCTGCAAAGGACCACAGCTGGAGACTCAACTATTCTCAGTAGGGGTGGGGGGAACTCTCACATGCTAGGAAGTCGTGGGTGCAATCGAGCTAACAGGTTGCAAGCAATATTCCCTCTAAGCTGAGTTAGCTCATGAGCTAGCTCATAGATTTTTAGCCTCCAGCTCACACATTTTTGTCTTAGCTCAGGAAAGATGGCCCCAGAGCACAATAATTTATGCTGTAGCTCGCAACTTTAATGCCAGTAGCTCACAACTTTAACACAAGTAGCTCACAAAGCAGAATTTTTGCTCACAGGACTCTGCAGCTTAGAGAGAACACTGGTTGCAAACTGTTCCCAAGCGAGCATACACCAATGCAGGCTGGTAGACTGGAACTGCAGAGTAGGAATCATAGAATCATAAAGTTGGAAGGGACCTCCAGGGTCATCTGGTCCAACCTCTCTTCTAAAAACCAGCCAAGCCACCAAGACTAGCAAACCTATTAATTCTTTTAATAACCAAGGATCCATTCATTTTGAACACTTATTACCTGCCTTTCTTTCTTGTGGACCTCAGAATGAAAATAAAACCACAAATATAAAAGAACACCTAAAATTCCACGATTTGATCAGACGTAGGCCCCCTTCAATCCCGGCAGGTTTCCCTTACCTGCAATTGTGGTGTCATCCAGGTGGGTCCCTGGGGGTCTTTCCCCCTGTCCTTGGTGCAGAAGGAAGCCACAAACGATCCACACAACCACTCGGGACCACAGATCCATGTTCAGTACGGCAACGGAGACCCTTCTTTTTTTTCCCGTCAGCTCTTCCTCAACATCCGTTCCCAGCAAAAAGAGTCCAAATCCCTCAACTCCCTTTTGGTTCCAGCAGACACACACCTTTCACTGTCTCTGTCTTTCAATTCTGTATTCCAAAAAGACACAAGAAGTATCTGCTATTCCAGGTCAGGTTATTTCCAAAAGCTGCAGAATTAAAGGTCGGAGAGACTTTAAGGAATCTCCCCCTTCCTGGAGCACAGTTTGAAGTTCTGTCCCAGTATCGGCAGCCCCCTACAGAAACTATTTCTATGCACTATATACATACAAAACCCAGTTGGCAGAAGATTCACCTATCTCTAATGGCAAAGCTTAAAAGCATTAGTTTTCAACATGCAATACCAGCTAGAAGCCTGCTAGGTAACACACTTGGCCTGCTGGCTTGCTTTCTTCCGTGGCTCAAGTCCCTCCTTGTCCCGCAACACCCTCAACCCCAAATTCGCTCCCCAAGTGCATCCCGTAGATTGCCAGCAGTTTCCAAATCACTCCGCAAGGCTATAAGGATACCAGTTATAATACAACTGCCAGTGGTTCTCCGCACCACCAGCTATGTTTCTTTAGGGTGGGGTGTACGTTAACCAGTGCCAATACGCGATTGTCAGCTTTCAAACGTCAAACAATGGCATTTTGAGTCTGTCTGCCAGGAGTCCAACAAACGTCCGTTCACAATACAGCCCCGAGAAACTCTTTTGTCAAAAGGCACGGGTTGGCAAATTCAAGCAATCCGGATTCTCACGCGGCAGCGAGAAGGCAGAAAGGTTCCAAAACGGCTACATTCCAGTCAGGTGCAGAGAAAAGGAAACTGCTTCAGTTTGGAAAGACAGCTTGCTCAGAGGGCAGGAAAAGATCCGGCCACCAAATCCCTGGAGCTTTCTGGGCCAAAAAGGGGCCAGGCCAAGCGGAGCTGTTTCCCTCCTCCTGGCTACGGAGGAAGCCTCTCCCTGGGCCCGGCTTAAGCCCCAGGTCGCCCCACCGCCTAATCCAAACTTTGGCTTCTGCACCACTTCCAGGAGGCCAGCTGGCTGGCTGGGGGCGGGGGGGGGGGGACGACGTGCACTCCAAGCAGCACCAGCCAGCGGCTTCAGCTCCCTCGGCTCTCCTGCGGCCAGGCCCCTGCCGTTCTGTCCAGCTGTCCAGCTGGGGGGGGGGGTCCTCTCTTCCTCAGGCCAGGCCCTGTCAAAGGAGGAAAAACCAAGGAGAGCGTGAGCAGGACCCCAAAAGTGGCAGCAGCAACCCCCCACCCACCTCCCACAACAGGTGGGGGACAGAAGAGCCAGCCCAGGCCCAAGGTGGGGGGGGTCACCAGCCAGGGGCCTCCTCCTCAGGCAGCCCGCCAAGGGCCTGCCCCCTACTCCTCTGAGAGGGCCTCACCTGCCCTCAGGTGTACCTGGGGGGGCTCCCCACACTTTAATTCCCCCCCTCCCTTAATATTAACTTCCCATGTAGCCTCCCTGGGGCCTGCCCCCCATATCCTCTGAGGGGGCCTCACCTGCCCTCAGGTGTACCTGGGGGGGCTCCCCACACCTGAATTCCCCCACCCCCTTAATATTAACACCCCTCCCCCTTTCTGCCCCTCCCCCAGGCTAACTGTTTCCTCTCACCCCCCCCCCCTTTTCAGCTCTCCAATGGTCTGGCCCAGACTCCCCCCTCCCCGGAATGGTACCTTCCCGGCCTGTCCCTCTCCCCCACCCCCCTCCCGGCCAGCAATGGTATCTCCCACGCGCTGCTCGCGGAAGCCTCGCTCTCTTTCTCCCCCCCCCGTCCCAAGTGGTCTTTCCCACACGCGAGCCAGCCAGCTATCGCCTCCCCCCCCCCCTCTGCCCGATGGTCTCGCCCACCGCCTCCCGAGGCTCCTCTCCGGGCCAGAGCCCAGCAGCAGCCGCTTCGGCGCCCCTTCCGCGCACTCTCAGAGCAGCCCGCGGCAGGAGGCGGCGGGGCGGGGCTTCGGGGCGCGGGAGGGCACGCCCCGCTCTCCCCAGGAGCCAATCGAGGGCGGGCGTCGTCCCCCCCCTCCCTGCGCGACAGGCTGGGCTTGCCCGACAGCGGCCTCTAGCGGCCAGAGGCGGGGACGGCAAGCGCATTCTCCTTAGACGGCGAGCTTACTTTGCACGTGTGGACGGGCGGTCTCGCGTGCAGACGTGCGTCGATTAAGCAGCCGGTCTAGGAGAAGACCTGGCTGAACCTATCGCCAAGCCGCCCTGAGCCCGCCTTGGTGGGGTAGGGCGGGATATAAATCGAATAAATAAATAAAATTTGCTAGCTGTTTATGCATAGCTGGGGTGCCCGTTCTATGGACGGAGACCCCCGTCACCCTGCTAGCTTTTATGCGTGCAGCAAGGAGAGCCGCAAAACAAAAGCGTCACGATTCTGCAGGGGGGGCGGCAGCCAGTGCCTTCCTTCCTCTCCCCTCCTCTGTGGCTATGGTTGCCAGCCTCCAGGTGAAGCCTGGAGATCTCCTGTTTCCCTGGAGGAGTGGACTCTCTGCTCTGCCATTATTCCCCAGTGAAGTTCCTCCCCAAACCCTGCTCCCCACAGCCTCTAGCCCCAAATCTCTAGGGATTTCCCAGCCTGCCATTGGCAGCCCTATCCATGGCTGGCTGTCCCAGAGACCAGAAAATGTAAGTTTCCAGGTAAGGTTGCCAATCCCCAGGTGAGGGCAGGGGATCCCCCGGTTTGAAGGCCCTCCCCACACTTCAGGGTCATCAGAAAGCAGAGGGGGAGGGAAATGTCTGCTGGGAACTCTGTTCTTCCCTATGGAGACCGATTCCCATAGGGTACAATGGAGAATTGATCCATGGGTATCTGGGGCTCAGAGGGGCTATTTTTTTAGGTAGAGGCACCAAATTTGCAGAATAGCATCCAGTGCCTCTCCTCAAAACACTCTCCAAGTTTCAAAAAGATTGGACAAGGGGGTCCAATTCTATGAGCCCCCAAAGAAGGTGCCCCTATCCATTCTTTCCAATGGAAGGCATTTAAAAGAAAAAGAAGACTGCAGATTTATACCCCACCCTTCCCTCTGAATCAGAGACTCAGAGCGGCTTACAATCTCCTGCATCTTCTTCTCCCACAACAGACACCCTGTGAGGTGGGTGGGGCTGAGAGGGCTCTCACAGCAGCTGCCCTTTCAAGGACAACTCCTGTGAGAGCTATGGCTGACCCAAGGCCATTCCAGCAGGTGCAAGTGGAGGAGTGGGGAATCAAACCCAGTTCTCCCAGATAAGAGTCTGCACACTTAACCACTACACCAAACTGGCTCTCAAAGATGTGCAGTCCCTTTGGAGTTATTATGCTTGTCACAACCTTGCTCCTCACTCCACCCCAATGTCTCCTGGTTCCACCCCCAAAGTCCCCAGATAGTTCTTGAATTGGACCTGGCAACCAAAAACATTTGCATTGCCTGTGTAACATGTCTTGGCAAGCAGGGTCTTCCTCCTTTGAGACAGAAAAATAATCTTTTGTGATTAAGATGATTCAGACACAGACCCATGCAACAGGTGGAAATGCTGGGAGCAGATGAAGGACGTGTTAACTGAGCTCAGAAGGGTTTGCAGTGGACGATCCCTGAACGCTCTCCTGCTCTCCCCACAATCACTCAAGAGAAACTGGGAAAGGGAGAGAGGTCACTTGTAGGATGAAGACAGCACAACCGAAGTTACAGTGACCGAAAAACTAAGAATATATTGAAACAAAATCATACAAATATGTTCAATAGAAGACTAAATAGCAATAATTTCCCAGAAGTTTCACAATTCCATCAAAGGCGTCCCAATGAACAGGAGGTCAATTTGATTATTCGAATCTGCTTCTAGCAGAGGGTGTTCCAACCACATCTCTCAACCAACGCAAAAGCTCAGAAAAAAAAATATCAAAGCGTTTCTGATGCATCGATAAGTTGCAAAAAGCTGCAAAACCCACAAGGTTCTTTTTCAGTGCGTCCAAAGACTGCAAGTAGAATTCCCAAAGGACAAATGGGACAGAAAGTCTCCAGTAAGATTTCAAAATGGCACTAAACTCCAAAAGGCTCAAGGCAAGGAAACCCAAATTTGGTTGAGATCTGTGGTTTGAGCACTCGAAGCTAGTAGAGGAATAATCAAATCGACCTCCTGTTCATTGGGACGCCTTTGATGGGACTGTGAAACTTCTGGGGAATTTTTATTGCTATTTAGTCTTCTATTGAACATACTTGCATGGTTTTGTTTCAGTACATTCTTCGTTATTCGGTCACCATAACTTCAGTTGTGCTGTCTTTCGTTATTCGGTCACTATAACTTCGGTTGTGCTGTCTTTTGTTATTCGGTCACTATAACTTCGGTTGTGCTGTCTTTCGTTATTCGGTCACTATAACTACGGTTGTGCTGTCTTTCGTTATTCGGTCACTATAACTTCGGTTGTGCTGTCTTTTGTTATTCAGTCACCATAACTTCGGTTGTGCTGTCTTTCGTTATTCGGTCACTATAACTTCAGTTGTGCTGTCTTTCGTTATTCAGTCACTATAACTTCGGTTGTGCTGTCTTTCGTTATTCGGTCACTATAACTTCAGTTGTGCTGTCTTTCTCCCCACAATCACGACAAAGAAGAGTAAGCAAAGCTCGCAGCTGTGCGGCCTGGAGCCAGGATAAGACCAACGGGACTTGACTAGATTGGTCTTGCACTTCTCATACAGGACCTTCTCCACAGAAACAAGAGAACTGGAAAACGGGCCTAAGAAATTTAACACCAACTTCACTCCTCTCACAATATATGGGATCAGAGGCCCACCTTCAGCCCACCCTTCCATCTGAAATCATAAATGCCATTAGTTTACCTTACTTTTTTTTTTAATTAGATTTTTATTAACAGATTTTCAGTTTACAATACAGAGCACTGTAATCTATCACCTCAAATAATGCAGCCTTAGTGAGGATATAATAAACAGATTTAAAAAAAAAAAACCAAGAAAAAGAAAGAGGAATCCATAAAATAGAAAACCAAGGAGCGGTCATACAATTATACCGAAGAGCATCCAGCGAAAATACATTCTACTGACTGATTCTACTGCAGGAATGTACAAATAACTCCCAATATTGTATTAAAAAATCTGGTTAAAACAAACTCAACTATTTAGAATTCAGAGTTTTCTTTTATTCAGACCAGAGGAGAGAAAGTGAGCCCAGAACATATTAGAAATGCAGGGGTGGCCAACAGTAGCTCTCCAGATGTTTTTTGCCTACAACTCCCATCAGCTCCAGACATCAGCCATGCTGGCTGTTGCCCCTCCAATCAGTTCTTCTGGAGGGCCAACAACAGGGCAGAGAGGCCGAGGCCTTCCCCTGAGAAGAACATCAGAAGAGCCTTGCTGGGTCAGACCAGGGAGGGTCCATCTAGTCCAGCATCCTGTCTCACACAGTAGCCAAACAGTTCCTCTGGAGGGCCAGCAACAGGGCAGAGAGGCCGAGGCCTTCCCCTGAGAAGAACATCAGAAGAGCCCTGCTGGATCAGACCAGTGAGGGTCCATCTAGTCCAGCCTCCTGTCTCACACAGTGGCCAACCAGTTCCTCTGTAGGGCCAACAACAGGGCAGAGAGGCCGAGGCCTTCCCCTGAGAAGAACATCAGAAGAGCCCTGCTGGATCAGACCAGGGAGCGTCCATCTAGTTCAGCCTCCTGCCTCACCCAGTGGCCAGCCAGTTCCTCTGGAGGGAACACAACAGGGCAGAGGCCGAGGCCTTCCCTTGAGAAGAGCATCAGAAGAGCCCTGCTGGATCAGACCAGGGAGGGTCCATCTAGTCCAGCCTCCTGTCTCACACAGTGGCCAGCCAGTTCCTCTGGAGGGCCAACAACAGGGCAGAGAGGATGAGGCCTTCATAAAATATAGGAAGAGCCCTGCTGGATCAGACCAGGGAGGGTCCATCTAGTCCAGCCTCCTGTCTCACACAGTGGCCAGCCTGTTCCTTTGGAGAGCCAACAACAGGGCAGAGAGGCTGAGACTCCCCCTGAGAAGAACATCAGAAGAGCCCTGCTGGATCAGACCAGGGAGGGTCCCTCTAGTTCAGCCTCCTGCCTCACCCAGTGGCCAGCCAGTTCCTCTGGAGGGAACACAACAGGGCACAGAGGCTGAGGCCTTCCCCTGAGAAGAACCTCAGAAGAGCCCTGCTGGGTCAGACCAGTGAGGGTCCATCTAGTCCAGCCTCCTGTCTCACACAGTGGCCAGCCAGTTCCTCTGGAGGGCCAACAACAGGGCAGAGAGGCTGAGGCCTTCCCCTGAGAAGAACATAAGAAGAGCCCTGCTGGATCAGACCAGGAAGGGTCCATCTAGTCCAGCCTCCTGTCTCACACAATGGCCAGACAGTTCCTCTGAATGGCCAACAACAGGGCAGAGAGGCTGAGGCCTTCCCCTGAGAAGAACATCAGAGGAGCCCTGCTGGATCAGACCAGTGAAGCTCTATCTAGTCCAGCATCAGTGGTTAACCAGTTGTCCAAAAGGGCCAAAAATAAACAGGCCCTTGATGTTGCCTCCTGGCTCTGGAATTCAAAGAATTAGTGCCTCTGAATGTGGAGGTTGCCCTCAGTCACCATGGCTAGTAGCTACTGATAGATCTATCTTCCATGAATCTTATTGTAAGTAGGATCCTATTTATGTAACTTCTGAACCACTCAATTTGTCATGTTAAGACTTCTGCCAGTTTGGTGTAGTGGTTAAGCGTGTGGACTCTTATCTGGGAGAACCGGGTTTGATTCCCCATTCCTCCAGTTGCACCTGCAGGAATGGCCTTGGGTCAGCCAGAGCTCTCTTATGTGGCAGAACTGGGTTTGATTCCCCACTCCTCCACTTGCAGCTGCTGGAGTGGCCTTGGGTCAGCCAGAGCTCTCTTATCTGGGAGAACCGGGTCTGATTCCCCACTCCTCCACTTGCAGCTGCTGGAATGGCCTTGGGTCAGCCAGAGCTCTCTTATCTGGGAGAACCGGGTTTGATTCCCCACTCCTCCACTTGCAGCTGCTGGAATGGCCTTGGGTCAGCCAGAGCTCTCTTATCTGGGAGAACCGGGTTTGATTCCCCACTCCTCCACTTGCAGCTGCTGGCATGGCCTTGGGTCAGCCATGGCTCTGGCAGAGGTTGTCCTTGAAACGGCAGCTGCTGTGAGAGCCCTCTCAGCCCCACCCACCTCACAGTGTGTCTGTTGTGGGGGGAGAAGATACAGGAGACTGTAAGCCGCTCTGAGTCTCTGATTCAGAGAGAAGGGCCCAGTATAAATCTGCAGTCTTCTTCTTGTTTCAGTTCTTTCTGGCGGTTCCAGACATGTAAAATCCTAATCCGTGATTACTAAAAGCCCCTTTTTTTGCGGCTGTAATGAATCACTACATGCAACCCGCCTTGGTCCCCCTGAGAGATATAACTATAAATAATGTAAATAAAATGAATTTGCCTAATCCTCTTTGCAAGGTGGCTGTGCTGGCAGCCTTCGCTACATCCTCTGGCAGCAAATCCCACATTGTGATCACATTATGTAAACAAGTATTTCCTTTTGTCCATCCTGAATCTAGAACCAATCAACGTCCTTGGATGCCTTGCATTTTGGGAGAGGGGGAAGTCCTCTTTGTCATCTTTCTCCTCCCCGTGCATAATTGGCTAAACCTCCATCTCATCCTTCCTTAGTCATCTTTTTTCCTAAACTGAAAAGTCCCAGACTCTTCGGTCTTTCCTCATGGCGGGTGTTCCAATCCCTTAATTATCCTGGCTGCCTTTCTCGGTCCTTTTTCCATCTCAGCAATATCCTTTTTGAGATATGGAGACCAGAACTGCACATGCTATTTTAATTGAGGCTGCACCGCAGTTCTGTACAGAAGCATTATAATATTGGTCGTTTTATTTGCACGCGCATGCCCTTTCTCAATAATCTTTAATATAGATCCACCCCCACCAAATGCAGCATGCTCGGTTGGAACTTTTCACTGAGGTGTCCACTACAATGCCAAGGTTTCTTTCCCTCTGTTTCAGCCAGTGAGCCTATACTTGAAGCTGGGATATTTTTTGTTTTAAACAATTTTATTTATAACATGGTAATAATTTCCATTAATAACTTCTTTTTCATCTATCCCATATGCTTCTTTCTAATCACCCCTCCCCTCGTTACTTGCCCCCCGCCAGTGTTATTTACTCAAAATACTAACATTAAAAGGTACCCTTAATTCCTAAAAATTAAAATTAATATTCTTCTAACATTTAATCATTATCAAAAATTGTCCAATGTCCTTTTACTTTCCACTCGTCTTCTACATAACTTCTAAATTTTTTCCACTCCCTTTTAAAATCTTCTAAATCATAGTCTCTTAAAGTTCTTGTTAATTTGTCTATCTCACTCCATGTCATACCTTTTACAAACCAATCCCATTTTTCTGGTATTTTTTTTTGCTTCCATAACTGCACGTATAATGTCCTAGCAGCTGAAAGCAAGTACCAAATTATAGTTCTATCTTCTTTTGGAAATTGTTCCATTTGTAATCCCAACAGAAAAGTCTCTGCACCTTTCTTGAATTCATATCCCAAGATCCTAGAAATTTCTTGTTGGATCATCTGCCAATACTTTTTCGCTCTTTCACAAGTCCACCACATATCTCTCTCTCTCGGCTTGACTTCGCGAACGAAGATTTAAGAAAGGTGCAGTAGTCCACGTCTGTTGCAGGCTCGCTGGTGGCTGACAAGACCAATGCAGGACAGGCAGGTCTGGCCACAGTGGCAGCAGGGAAAAGTCTGATTTGGGGTTGGTGCTGTAGCAGTACGATTCTTCCTCAATCTCCTTTTGTCCTCAAGACCAGCTATGCGTGCGTTCTCAAAGGAAGAGACAGCCTGGTGGATGGTGTGCCTCCATGCTTTGCGATCTGAGGCTAGGTCAGACCACTGGTGATGGTTAATGCAACAGGTACCAGGAGATTTCTTCAAGGAGTCCTTGTACCTCTTCTTTGGTGCCCCTCTATTTCGATGGCTGGTGGAAAGTTCGCCATACAAGGCAATCTTGGGAAGGCGATGGTTTTCCATCCTGGAAATATGCCCTGCCCAGCGCAGCTGTGTCTTCAACAGCTATGCCTCGATGCTTGTAACCTCCGCCCGCTTGAGGACTTCAGTGCTGGTCACGAAGTCACTCCAGTGGATGTTGAGGATGGTGCAAAGGCAGCGCTGATGAAAGCGCTCAAGGAGTCGCAGGTGATGACGGTATAAAACCCACGATTCGAAACCGTAGATGAGGGTTGTCATCACAACCGTTTGTAAACATTGATCTTTGTGCCTTTTTTCAGATGCTTGTTGCTCCACACTCTTTTATGCAGTCGGCCAAATGAACGGTTTGCCTTTGCCATCCTATTGTCAATCTCCTTGTCGATCTTGGCGTCTGAGGAGATAATGCACCCCAGGTAGCTGAACTGCTGGACTGTCTTCAAAACTGATTCACCCACAGTGATGCAGGGAGGGTGATAATCTTCCTGGGGTGCAGGCTGGTGGAGAACTTCTGTCTTCTTCAGACTAACTTCTAGGACGAATAGCTTGGCAGCCTCTGCAAAGCAGGACGTCATATGCTGCAGAGCTGATACCGAGTGGGAGACGAGTGCAGCATCATCAGCAAACAGTAGCTCTCGGATGAGTTTTTCCATTGTCTTGGAGTGTGCCTTTAGTCGCCTCAGGTTGAACAGGCTGCCATCGGTGCGATAGCGGATGTAGACACCATCGTCATCATCTAGATCTACTGCGGCTCTTTGAAGCATCATGCTAAAGAAGATCGTAAAGAGAGTTGGCGCGAGAACGCAGCCTTGCTTTACACCTGTGCCTATTGGGAAGGGCTCCGAGAGGTCGTTGCAGTGTCTGACTTGGCCTCGCTGGTCTTCATGTAGCTGGATGACCATACTGAGGAACCTTGGGGGACATCCTAAACGTTCCAAGATTTGCCACAGGCCATTCCTGCTAACGGTCAACCTGAGAAGTTCGTGGGCAACTAGAGCAGAATGTCGTTCAGGGCGACCGCTGTCTACTGTGTCAAGTATGGTTCTGATGTTCCAACACGCAAGCTTTAGTCTTTGCACACTTTGTGAGGCAGGTGCATGCCTTTTCTTTGTTGTTATTTTTCGACCGCAAGTAAGGATGCCCGTTGACCGCGGCTAGCCAACTGGGGGGGGGGGAGGAGACAAGCTTTGTTTAGGCCACCTTTTCTAGGCCCCTCTCCATACGGAGCAAGCAGTGCTGTCCCTAAATAAGGCTGCTTGGTCGTTCAGGGTGCTGCCGAAAAATGCTTTCATCTCTGGGTCAGCATCAGGCGACCAATACCCTGAACTGCCTACATGCAGGATCGGGACTGTGGCTTCCAGTGGCATCTTCCACCTGCCGTTTCGCCCCTTGCCCATCGCTGCAGGACTTGGTATGTTGTGGGTTGTGGATGTGGATACCCTTCAGGCCTGCACAGAGGAATTTTTAGGTGAAGCGCAGTGTGCGCAGTGCTGGCTCCACCCTTTCACCTTGGGGTCATCTGCCATGGCCCAGTAAGCCGGGATGCCGGCAGCGAGTCCTCCAGGTGGTAGATGTTACATTAACGAGCTCTGTCTGCCCGGGCTTGATGTTAGAGTTTTCCTTCTCTTGGCTGGCAAGGTTGGTGAGCCCAGCCTGCCCATCCAGTTATACCGCCGGACATTCGGTCGCACCATGACGTGGCAAACTCTGTGAAAACGGGGGGGACCAGCGAGAAGGTGTTGCCACGGATGCAGTAATGTAGGAGAGGCCATTGCAATGACCATCTGCCAGGCATAGCCAGACAGTGACCACGCAGCGTTCACTACACCAGGAAAGGAGAGGCGATGTATTGTGCATGCACTTTCCCTGGGGGGGCAGGACACCCAGAGGGAGCCCCCCCCCACATATGGTAGAAAGAACCTTCATGTTTTTTACATTTCCAACATCTGTCTGGCATCTTGTTATTCATCTTTGCCAATTTTTTAGGAGTCATTTACCATCTATACATCATTTTAAAATGTAAGCCTGTAAGACTGAACTGTTTAAACAGGCTTTTGTGGTTGATTGAAAATGGGCTGCCACCGGACATCCTACAGAATGCTGGCGATCATAGTCAGAAGTCAATACCGCCTAGATTGGACTAAGACAGCGCTAATAGTTTTAAAATTGATAAGTAAATTATGGTTTTATATGTTTTATGGAATTGATTGTTTTTATGATGTTGTAAGCCGCCCTGAGTCCGCTTGTGGAGAGGGCGGGATATAAATGTAAAGTAATAAATAAATAAAACCGTTCTCTTTAATACTCTGACATGTTGAAAGTTTCATAGAGTTCTTCCATAAATATTCCCATGTATCCATCTGTATTTCTTTATTTACATTTATTGCCCATTTAATCATTTGAGATTTCACTACTTCATCTTCTGTAGACCATTTTAAAAGTAACTTATAAGTTTGTGAAATTAATTTTTCATTATCTCCAAGCAGAACTTTTTCCATTTCTGTTTGCACTTGTCTTATTCCTTCAGTTTTAATATCGTTTTCCACCAAACTCTTTATTTGTTGCATTTGAAACCAATCGTATTTGTTATTCAACTCCACAGTTTTCAATTCTATTTTGCCACTTTGTATTTTTAATAATTGATTGTATGACAGCCATTTTTCCTCACCTGCCTCAGCTGTTATTTTTATCACTTCTGCTGGCACTATCCATAATGGTTTTCTTTCATCACCATATTTCTTATACTTCATCCAGGTATTCAACGTTATTTCTTATATAATGGTGAGAGAAAAAACTATCCATCTTTTTCTTCCCATAATACATATAAGCATGCCAGCCGAATTTATTTCCATGACCTTCCAACGCTAAAAGTTTTTTATTCAACAGCGTCACCCAATCTTTTATCCACACTAAACAAACTGCTTCATGATATAATCTTAAATCTGGTAATTGGAATCCTCCTCTTTCTTTAGCATCTATTAAAACTTTCATTTTAATCCTTGGTTTCTTCCCAGCCCATACAAATTCCGAAATCTTCCTTTGCCATTTGTTAAATTGTTTACTGCCTTTCACAATCGGAATAGTTTGAAACAAATACATTATTCTCGGGATATTTTTGTCCCATCACCTTACACTTCCGGAGTCATTTTGTAGAAAAATAGGTGGTGGAGCTCATCCAGGGATTGTTATGCAGCTGCACCTACTATTCAATGGACAAGGGAGGTGGGGAGGGAGAGGGGACACCCTCTGAAAGGTTCAAGAGCTGTGCTCTTGTGAGCTTCTGCTGAATTCAGGCCTGCCAACAATTGAACTTGATTTGTCATGTGGTCGCCCCCTCACCCAGTTTATAGAGGTCCTCTTGGAGTTCTTCACAGTCAGCCTTGGTTTTCACCATCCCAAATAATTTTGTGTCACTTGCAAACTTGGCCACAAAATTCCTCCCAACAGAAATGAATCCAACTGCTTGCAAAGATAGCAATTATCTTCCACTTCTAACAGCAATGGAACAAAGTCCTATGAAGAAAGGTTGAAGGAGCTGGGCATGTTCAGCCTGAAGAGGTGGTGGCTGAGAGGTGGTAGGATCACCATCTTCAAGGACTTGAAGGGCTGTCATATAGAGGATGGGGTGGGATTGAGCCAGTTTGGTGTAGTGGTTAAGTGCGCGGACTCTTATCTGGGCGAACCGGGTTTGATTCCCCACTCCTCCACTTGCAGCTGCTGGAATGGCCTTGTGTCAGCCAGAGCTCTCTTATGTAGGAGAACCGGGTTTGATTCCCCACTCCTCCACTGGAATTGTCTTAGATCAGCCGTAGGTCTGGCAGAGGTTGCCCTTGAAAGGGCAGCTGCTGTGAGAGTCCTCTCAGCCCCACCCACCTCACAGGGTGTCTGTTGTGGGGGAGAAAGGGAAAGGAAATTGTGAGCCACTCTGAGACTCTGAGATTCAGAGTGGAGGGCAGGATATAAATCCAATATCATCTTCTTCTTCTCTGTGGCACCAGGAGGTAGGACCAGAATCAACGGGCTGAAATTAAATCAACAGGGTTTCCGGCTCAACATTAGGAAGAACTTCCTGACCGTTAGAGCGGTTCCTCATTGGAACAGGCTTCCTCAGGAGGTGGTGGCCTCTCCTTCCTTGGAGGTTTTTTAACAGAGGCTAGATGGCCATCTGACAGCAATGAGGATCCTCTGAATTTAGGGGGAGGTGTTTGTGAGTTTCCTGCATTGTGCAGGGGTTTGACTAGATGACCCTGGAGGTCCCTTCCAACTCTATGATTCCTGACAGAGCTGTTCCTCAGTGGAACAGGCTTCCTTGGGAGGTGGTGGGCTCTCCTTCCTTGGAGGCTTTTCAACAGAGGCTGGATGGCCATCTGACAGCAATGAAGATCCTATGAATTTAGGGGGAGGAGTTTGTGAGTTTCCTGCATAGTGCAGGGGGTTGGACTAGATGACCCTGGAGATCCCTTCCAACTCTGTGATTCTATGATTCTAAGTGTCCCTGTTGCCCTACCCTGTTCTTGTCTCAAGATGGCAGCAGCTTTCTTTTGAAGCGTTCAGCCCAAGAACATCACCCTGTTCTGGAGTCTGGAACCTCTGGGTTCCTCCTTTGCCTCTTTCTTTGCACCCTAACCCAGGAAGCCTCCCATTTCCCCACCTCTTCCCTACCTGCTTTCCTCCCCCCTGGAGCAAAGCCCCACACCTCCAGGGCTATGCCAGACACTTTGCTCCTTGCAGCCAGTGCCGGATTAAGCCCAATGGAGGCCCCTCGGCAGTCAAAATCTCGAGGGGGGGGGGGGCCTTGCAAATTATCTCAGTCGGAGCACCTGCCCCACCCGCCCACAGCCCCCACTGCGGCCTGCAGGCCCCTTCTCCAAAGCCCCTTCTCCAAAGCTGCGGGGGAGAGGCAGAGAGGGGCAAACCAGCAGCAGCCGCACCAGGCAAAGAGCAGCTCAGTTGCTGACTGTACGTGCAGGCTGGGAGGGCTGCAAGCAGGGAGAAAAACAGGGTGGGGGGGGGGGAGAAAGCTGGCCCAGGGCCCCAAAAGGCGTGGGGGCCCATAGGCCAGTCCCTACTTGGTTTAATTGTTAATCTGGCCCTGCTTTCGGCTGATCTCTTGTGGTAACCCCAGAGCTCTGTTTTGGCAGTGCCACTGAACTCTGAAATTCTGAATGTCACCGTGTTTGGGGGAAGTGATCTTTCAGTGTGGAAACTGCTCACGATGAGGAAAGGAGGCGGATCGGTTGAAGATAACCTTCCGCTGACAGCTGGAGGGAAGTCACCAGACTCTGAGGGGGGAGACTTGGGTGTTAACGTGCCCAAAGAGAAATAGTCATTTCTGCACATAGACGGAGAACTCCTTTCTGGCCAACAAGGCCACTGGCTGTGCTACAAGCCTGCTCCTGACACTTTGGAAAACTTTATTTTGAAACTCTTTGTGGGGGGGAAGGACTATTCTCCCCCCTCCCCAATTTGTCTGGTAGGTTTTTTCCCTCGCCTTTGCATTTCAAAGCAGGCCTCCCTTCAGCTATTGTCTAAATTAAAAATCTCCAAACTTCTTAGCCTTAGAACAGAAGAGAAGCCATGTTGGATCAAGCCAATGGCCCATCCAGTCCAACACTCTGTGTCACACAGGGGCCAAAAAACCCAGGTGCCATCAGGAGGTCCAGCAGTGGGGCCAGGACACTAGAAGCCCTCCCACTGTGCCCCTCCCAAGCACCAAGAATGTGCCCCTCCCAAGCACCAAGAATACTTAGCATCCCTGCCCCAGACATAAGAACATAACAGAAGCCATGTTGGATCAGGCCAATGGCCCCTCCAGCCCAACACTCTGTGGGATACAGTAGCCAAAACCCAGGGGCCATCAGGAGGTCCATCAGTGGGGCCAGGACACCAGAAGCCCTCCTTCTGTGCCCACCCCAAGCACCAAGAGCATCCCTGCCCCAGACATAAGAACATAAGAGAAGCCCTGTTGGATCAGGCCAATGGCCCATCCAGTCCAACACTCTGTGTCACACAGGGGCCAAAAAACCAGGCATCATCAGGAGGTCCATCAGTGGGACCAGGACACTAGACGTCCTCCTACTGTTGCCCCCTCCCAAGCAGCAGGAATTCAGAGCATCACTTGCCCCAGACTGAGAGTTCCATCTACACCTTGTGGCTAATAGCCATGGATGGACCTCTGCTCCATAAGAACGTAAGAGAAGCCATGTTGGATCAGGCCAATGGCCCATCCAGTCCAACACTCTGTCACACAGGGGCTAAAAAACCCAGGTGCCATCAGGAGGTTCATCACTGGGGCCTGGACACTAGAAGCCCTCCCACTGACCCCCAAGCATCAAGAATACAGAACATCCCTGCCCCAGACAGAGAGTTCCATTTATCCCTTGTGTCTAATAGCCCCTGATGGACCTCTGCTCCAGATGTTTATCCAATCCCCTCTGGAAGCTCTCTGTGCTGCTCACTGCCACCCCTTCCTGCAGTAGTGAACTCCACGTTAGTCGCTCCTTGGATGAAGATGGACTTCCTTATTTCTGTTCGAGCCTTGCCTCATAGGGTGTGTGCTCATTCTGACTGTATTTCCCCAGCTCTTCCGTGCTCTTTTGGGGATGCAAGAACCAGGCCTGGGCCCAGTATTCCCAGTGACGCTGCACTCGAGATATCTATCAGGAACTTGTTATATTTTCAGTTTCCTAACTTTGTGTTTTCAGCAATCTGTTCACTGCAACTCTAAGGACTTTCTCCTGGCCCTTCGTGGACAGTTCTGGCCCCACTAGTGGACCTCTTTATGATCCCTGGGTTTTGGCCACTGTGTGACACGGACTGGATGGGCCATTGGCCTAATCCAACATGGCTTCTCTTATGTCTGGGGCAGTGAGGCTCTGTCTTTTTGGTGCTTGGGGGGGGGCACAGTGGGAGGGCTTCCAGTGTTCTGGCCCCTCTGGTGGACCTCATAATGGGACCTGGGTTTTTTGGCCACTGCGTGACAGAGTGTTGGACTGGATGGGCCATTCACCTGATCCAGCATGGCTTCTCTTCTGTTCTTATGTCTGGGGCAATGATGCTCTGTCTTCTTGGTGCTTGGGGGGGGCACAGTGGGAGGGCTTAAGAACATAAGAGAAGCCATGTTGGATCAGACCAATGGCCCATATAGTCCAACAGTCTGTGTCACACAGTGGCCACAAAAAAAACCCTCAAGTGCCATGAGGAGGTCCACAAGTGGGGCTAGAAGCCCTTCCACTGTGCCCCCCCCAAGCACCAAGAATACAGAGCATCACTGCCCCAGATAGAAGAACATAAGAGAAGCCATGTTGGATCAGGCCAATGGCCCATCCAGGCCAACACCCCGCGCCACACAGTGGCCAAAAAGACCAGGTGCCATCAGGGGGTCCACCAGCAGGGCCAGAACTCCAGAAGCCCTCCCACTGTTGCCCCCCTCAAGTGCCAAGAATATAGAGCATCACTGCCCCAGACAGAGTTCCAAAATACACTGTGGCTAACAGCCACTGATGGACCTCTGCTCCAGATGTTTATTCAATCCTCTCTTGAAGCTGGCTATGCTGGTAGCTGCCACCACCTCCTGTGGCAGTGAATTCCACATGTGAATCACCCTTTGGGTGAAGAAGTACTTCCTTTTATCTGATTTAACCCGACTGCTCAGCAATTTCATTGAATGTCCCTGAGTTCTTGTATGTTGAGAAAGGGAGAAAAGGACCTCTTTCTCCACCTTCTTCATCCCATGCATAATCTTGTAAACCTCTATCATGTCCTGGCCCCACTCGTGGACCTTCTGATGGCACCTGGTTTTTTGGCCACCATGTGACACAGAGTGTTGGACTGGATGGGCCATTGGCCTGACACAACATGGCTTCTCACATGTTCTTATGGTTCCAGGAGTTCCTGTCTCCTTAATTTCGGGCACTGTAATTTCCATCACCATTCAGCCGTGTAGCATTATTTCCTGGGAGATGCCAGCCCCGGAGAGCTTCAGTTGCAGATAGCAGAAGGTGGGGAGGGGGGGGGGCAGAAACTGACCCAGAGGGTGGTGTGGTGTGTCTCACCTGGGCCAGGACGCTTTCCGTTTTGGTCCTGGAACTCCCAGAATCCTCCTGAAGGCGGAGGTCAGTTTTGAGTCTCCTCACTTCTGCGTCTGATGAGTTCCTACCTGCCAGCGTGGGGTCGTGGTCGGAGTGTCTGACTAGAGATCCTGGTTCGAATCCCCACTCATGCCCTAGACGGTGGCTGGGTGACCTTGAACCAGTCACACGCTCTCAGCCTGGCCTGCCTCCCAGGGTTGTTGTGAGGCTCAAATGGAGGAGAGGAGAAGGAGGCCAGCTGCTCTGAGACCCCTCCCCTGGAGGGGGGAAGGTGGGGACAGCGGAAACGAACCAGCAAAGTGGGACAGGCAAGCCCTTCTTTGATGCCTGTGCATTCCTGGATTTGTTGCTTTGGGGAGGATGTTTAATTTGGATCAGCCTGCCTTTGGGATTGCTGGGGGGGGGGGCGGACGGGCAGTGACCCAGAAGCCCCACCCCAGAAGAATTTAACCCCTGCCTGCCTGCCTGCTGTCTGCCAGCCTGCCTTTGGGACTGCTGGGGGGGCAGGCAGCGACCCAGAGACCCCACCCCAGAAGAAGTTAACCCCTTCCTGCCTGCCTTTGGGACTGTTGGGGGGGTCAGGCAGTGACCCAGAGGCCCCATCCCAGAAGAAGAAGACAACATTGGATTTATATCCCGCCCTCCACTCCGAAGAGTCTCAGAGCGGCTCACAATCGCCTTTCCCTTCCTCCCCCACAAGAGACACCCTGTGAGGTAGATGAAGATATTGGATTTATATCCTGCCCTCCACTCCGAAGAGTCTCAGAGCGGCTCACAATTGCCTTTCCCTTCCTCCATCCACAACAGACACCCTGTGAGGTGGGTGGGGCTGAGAGGGCTCTCCCAGCAGCTGCCCTTTCAAGGACAACCTCTGCCAGGGCTCTGGCTGACCCCAGGCCATCCCAGCAGCTGCAAGTGGAGGAGCGGGGAATCAAACCTGGTTTGAGCCCGCACACTTCACCACTACACCAAGCTGGCTCTGTGCCAGTTTAAGGAGGTTAACCCTTTCCTGCCAGCCAGCCTTTGGGATTGCAGGCAGTGACCCAGAGGCCCCACCCCAGAAGAAGTTCACGCTTTGCTGCCTGCTTTGGGAGCCCCGTAGGCGTGCCCCCCTTGCTGCCCGGCTGCCCCGCCCTGGCCGGGGAGGGGGGGGGGCGCTGCGCAAGAGGAGCGGGCCACTTCCTCGTCGAGGCGCTCGGCGGAGACTTCCTCCAGGTCGCCGGCTGGCTTGCTTGCATTGCTGGCTGGCTGACTTCCTCGCTCCCGTCCAGTGGCGTCGAGAGAGCCGCCGCCCGGCCCAGCGGCCCAGCCCAGGTGGGTGCCCGCGCTCGCTGCGGGAGAGAAAGGGGCCGGCCCCTTCCCACGACCTGGGGGCACAGCAGAGGCCGCGGGCGGGGCGCTTCCTCGGGGGCCCGACGCGCGCTCTCTTTCTTGGACACGTGTCTGTGCGGGGGAAGGCGCAGCACGTGGGAAGGGGCCGGGCTGCAAGGGAGGCAGGGCTTGCCCGGGGGGGGGGCGGGTTGGGGGAGCAGCAGCGGCGTCGGGGATCGTCCGTGGACGGAGGCGGGACTCGGCATGGGTTGGGGGGGCGCGGCTGGATGGCCTCGGAGTGGCCCTGCGTGCCAAGGGCCGCTGCGTCTTCGGCGACGGGGGAGCTTTCTTGGTTGGGGGGCCGGGGTTTGGTCCCAGGAGGCAAGCAGCTCTGCCTCTTTTCTGGCTGGCAGGCCTCCTGGACCTCCCCCCCTCCCAAAAAAACCCCCACTGCCCGGAGGCGGGAAAGGGTCGAATGTGATCCTTCCATTGCAAGGACTTTTATAGAAGATCATAGAATCCTAGAGTTGGAAGAGACCTCCAGGGTCATCTAGTCCAACCCGCTGCGCAATGCAGGAAACCCACAAATGCCTCCCCCTAAATTCACAGGATCTTCATTGCTTCAAGATAGAGGATATTGGATTTCTGCCCCGCCCTATACTCTGAATCTTAGAGTGGTCACAATCTCCTTTCCCTTCTTCCCCCACAACAGACACCCTGTGAGGTGGGTGGGGCAGAGAGAGCTCTTCCTGAAGCTCCCCTTTCAGGGACAGTTCTGCAGAGCTATGGCTGACCCAATGCCATTCCTGCAGCTGCAAGTGGAGGAGTGGGGAATCAAACCCGGTTCTCCCAGATAAAAGTCTGCACACTTAATCACTGCACCAAACTGGATCTCTGAAAAGATCTTCCTCCCCCACAACAGACACCATGTGAGGTGGGTGGGGCTGAGAGAGTTCTGACAGAAGCTGCCCCTTCAAGGACAACTCTGCGAGAGCTCTGGCTAACCCAAGGCCATGCCAGCAGGTGCGAATGGAAGAGTGGGGAATCAAACCCGGTTCTCCCAGATAAGAGTCCACGCACTTAACCACTACACCAAACTGGTTCTATAGGCACCATCCCAGCAGCAGGCAGCGCCTTGCGCCCCAGCCCTTCTGACAGGGGGGGCACCAAACCACAGTGCTGGCAGGGACCCCCCACCCTGGAACCCCACCTCCTGGCAGCGGCAAGGAAGGAACCCATCCCCCACCCCTCTTGATGGGAGAGAGCAGGACTGGTTTGATTCCTGGCCAGGGGTGGAGGGTGTCTGTGGTCTGGCCCCTGCCTGGTAGGGCTACTTGTTGGGTAGTCCACGAAGCCAACCTGCCTCAGCCTCCAGTTTGGTGCAGTGGTTAGGTGTGCAGACTCTTATCTGGGAGAACAGGTTTGATTCCCCACTCCTCCACTCGCAGCTGCTGGAAGGGCCTTGGGTCAGCCAGAGCTCTGGCAGAGGTTGTCCTTGAAAGGGCAGCTGCTGTGAGAGCTCTCTCAGCCCCACCTCACAGGGTGTCTGTTGTGAGGGGAGAAGATAGAGGAGATTGTAAGCCGCTCTGAGTTCAGAGAGAACTCTGCAATCTTCTTCTTCTTCTGCCTTTGCAGGAGGAGATGGCGGGCAAGGAAGGAAGCCTCTTTCCTTCTCTCTCACACTTCCTCATCTCTGGGGTGCCACAAGCAGAAAACATGGGCAGCTTCCTCCCAGCCACCCTGGAAGGTGGGATCTTGGGGAGCTCTGTTGGTCTGCTGCCCCCTAAGGAGCTACACCAGCCAACCCTGCCCTCCCTTGCCAGACCCCCAGGGGCTGGGGCTCCTTCAGAAATATACTAAATAAAATGAATTTGCACCCCTCCAAATAGGGCCTCCTCCAGGAACTGTGTGGCTTGCTCTCGCACTCGGGCCATCTGGGCTGTCTCTCTTGGCTCCTGGCACAACATCGTGTGCCTCTGGGCTTTAGCTTCTGGCCCCCCTTCCCTGTGGGCTGAGTCTGCTTTGCAATTGCACATCTTGCTGTTGAGGGTTAGTTGGCCACTGACGCACTGCTGCACTGACGGGAGGGGTGTTGGGAAGTGAGCCACAGCCAATGTGGCCAAGTGCAAAGTAATGCGCATTGGGCCCAAGAATCCCAGCTGCAAATACAAGTTGATGGGGTGTGAACTGGCAGAGGCTGACCAAGAGAGAGAGATCTTGGGGTCATGGTAGAGAACTCACGGAAAATGTCTAGACAGTGTGCGATTGCAATAAAAAGGCCAACACCATGCTGGGAATTATTAGGAAGGGAATTGAAAACAATTCAGCCAGGATCATGATGCCCCTGTATAAATCGATGGTGCGGTCTCATTTGGAGTACTGTGTGCAATTCTGGTCACCGCACCTCAAAAAGGATATTATAGCATTGGAGAAAGTCCAGAAAAGGGCAAGTAGAATGATTAAAGGTTTGGAACACTTTCCTTATGAAGAAAGGTTAAAACACTTGGTGCTCTTTAGCTTGTAGAAACGTCGATTGCGGGGTGACGAGAGAGGTTTACAAGATTATGCATGGGATGGAGAAGGTAGAGAAAGAAGTACTTTTCTCCCTTTCTCACAATACAAGAACTCGTGGGCATTCGATGAAATTGCTGAGCAGTTGGGTTAAAACGGATAGAAGGTAGTAGTTCTTCACCCAAAGGGTGATTAATATGTGGAATTCACTGCCACAGGAGGTGGTGGCGGCCACAAGCATAGCCAGCTTCAAGAGGGGGTTAGATAAAAATATGGAGCAGAGGTCCATCAGTGGCTGTTAGCCACAGTGTGTGTGTGTGTGTGTGTGTGTGTGTGTATTTGGCCACTGTGTGACACAGAGTGTTGGACTGGATGGGCTACTGTCCTGATCCAACATGGCTTCTCTTAGGTTCTTATGTGACACAGAGTGTTGGACTGGGGGGGGCCATTGGCCTGATCCAACAGGGCTTCTCTTATGTTCTTATGTGACACAGAGTGTTGGACTGGGGGGGCCATTGGCCTGATCCAACATGGCTTCTCTTAGGTTCTTATGTGACTCAGAGTGTTGGACTGGGGGGGCCATTGGCCTGATCCAACATGGCTTCTCTTAGGTTCTTATGTGACTCAGAGTGTTGGACTGGAGGGGCCACTGTCCTGATCCAACAAGGCTTCTCTTATGTTCTTATGTGACACAGAGTGTTGGACTGGATGGGCCATTGGCCTGATCCAACATGGCTTCTCTTATGTTCTTATGTGACACAGAGTGTTGGACTGGATGGGCCACTGGCCTGATCCAACAGGGCTTCTCTTATGTTCTTATGTGACACAGAGTGTTGGACTGGAGGGGCCACTGGCCTGATCCAACATGGCTTCTCTTATGTGACACAGAGTGTTGGACTGGAGGGGCCACTGGCCTGATCCAACAGGGCTTCTCTTACGTTCTTATGTGACACAGAGTGTTGGACTGGAGGGGCCACTGGCCTGATCCAACAGGGCTTCTCTTATGTTATTATGTGACACAGAGTGTTGGACTGGAGGGGCCACTGGCCTGATCCAACAGGGCTTCTCTTATGTTATTATGTGACACAGAGTGTTGGACTGGAGGGGCCACTGGCCTGATCCAACAGGGCTTCTCTTATGTTCTCATGTGACACAGAGTGTTGGACTGGATGGGCCACTGGCCTGATCCAACGGGGCTTCTCTTATGTGACATAGTGTTGAACTGGAGGGGCCACTGGCCTGATCCAACAGGGCTTCTCTTATGTTCTTATGTGACACAGAGTGTTGGACTGGATGGGCCATTGGCCTGATCCAACAGGGCTTCTCTTATGTTCTTATGTCTTTATGGAGCAGCATTTTTGTGAGTATACAGCTCTCACCACCACCCCCCAAAGAAAACTGCCTTGCATGAGAAGCCCAAGGTGGGGCTGATTGTGGGGGAGAGGGAGAGAGGGGCAAACTCCAGCCCTGATGAGACCCAAGGGTTGCCTTTTGGGGGCAGGTTGTAGTTTGCTTGTTTCTGGGCCAACAGGTGAAGCTGTCTTTATTTTCTCCAGGTTTACTCTGATAGGCGCAGACCCTCCTGCCTGGTCCTTTTAGCTGGAGGTGCTGGGGATTGAACCGGGGACCTTCTGTGTGCCAAGCAGAGGCTCTGCCACTGAGCCATCTTAGCTTCTCCTCTTCCTGTTTGAACAGCACAACTGCTCAGGAAGGGCTGTGGGAATGTTTGCAGTCTAGCTTGTGTGAGGGAAGGGGAAACGGTTTGTAAGAAAGGGCCACGAGAACTAAACCCTGACGCAGCCCTTCCTGCCCCCCTTCTCATGAGCTGCCTAATTCACAGAATCAGCATTGCTGTCAGATGGCCATCTGGCTTCTATTTCAAAACCTCCAGGGAAGGAGAGCCCAAGGAAGCCTGTTCCAATGAGGAACCGCTCTAACGGCCAGGAAGTTCTTCCTAATGTTGAGCTAGAAACTCTTTTGATTTAATGTCAACCCGTTGGTTCTGGTCCTACCTTCTGAGGCCACAGAAAACAATTCCACACCATCCTCTATTTTAGTAGACCACAGATTTATACCCTGTCCTCTCTGAATCAGTGTCACAGCGGCTTACATCTTTATCTTACATCTTTATCGGCCTTTATCTTCCTCCCCCACAACAGACACCATGTGAGGTGGGTGGGGCTGAGAGAGCTCTCCCAGAAGCTGCCCTTTCAAGGACAGCTCTGCAAGAACCACCTCAAAAAAGGATATTACAGCATTGGAGAAAGTCCAGAAAAGGGCAACTAGAATGATTAAAGGGCTGGAACACTTTCCCTATGAAGAAAGGTTGAAACGCTTGGGGCTCTTTAGCTTGGAGAAACGTCGACTGCGGGGTGACATGAGAGAGGTTTACAAGATTATGCATGGGATGGAGAAAGTAGAGAAAGAAGTACTTTTCTCCCTTTCTCACAATACAAGAACTCGTGGGCATTCGATGAAATTGCTGAGCAGACAGGTTAAAACGGATAAAAGGAAGTACTTCTTCACCCAAAGGGTGATTAACATGTGGAATTCACTGCCACAGGACGTGGTGGCGGCCACAAGTATAGCCACCTTCAAGAGGGGTTTAGATAAAAATATGACGCACAGGTCCATCAGTGGCTATTAGCCACAGTGTGTATATATAAATTTTTTTGCCATTGTGTGACACAGAGTGTTGGACTGGATGGGCCGTTGGCCTGATCCAACAAGGCTTCTCTTATGTTCTTAACCAGGACTTTTTTGTGAGGCAGGAACTCCTTTGCATATTAGGCCACACACCCTGATGTAGCCAATCCTCTAAGAGCTTACAGGACTCTTCTTACAGGGCCTGCTGTAATCTCATTGTGCAGGGGGTGGACTAGATGACCCTAGAGGTCCCTTCCAACTCTATGATTCTATGATTGGCTGCATCAGGGGTGTGTGGCCTAATATGCAAAGGAGTTCCTGCTACCAAAAAAGTCCTGCTATGGTTGACCCAAGGCCATTTCAGCAGCTAGCCACAGCTTATAGTTGGAACCCTCTGTCTGGGGCAGTGATGCTCTGTATTCTTGGTGCTGGAGGGGGGCACAGTGGAAGGACTTCTAGCCCCACTTGTGGACTTCCTGATGGCACCTGGGGTTTTTTTGCCACTGTGTGACACAGAGTGTTGGACTGGATGGCCACTGGCCTGATCCAACAGGGCTTATTTTATGTTCTTATGTCTGGGGCAGTGATGCTCTGTATTCATGGTGCTGGCGGGGCACAGTGGGAGGGCTTCTAGCCCCACTGGTGGACCTCCTGATGGCCCTTGAGATTTTGGCCCCTGTGTGACACAGTGTTGGACTGGATGGGCCATTGGCCTGATCCAACATGGCTTCTCTTATGTTCTTATGTCTGGGGCAGTGTGTTGGTGGGGGGCCACAGTGGGAGGACTTCTATCCCCACTGGTGGACCTCCTGATGGCCCTTGAGATTTTGGCCCCTGTGTGACACAGAGTGTTGGACTGGATGGACCATTGGCCTGATCTAACATGGTTTCTCTTATGTTCGTATGTCTGGGGCAGTGATGTTCTGTATTCTTGGTGCTGGGGGGGACACAATGGGAGGGCTTCTAGCCCCACTGGTGGACCTTCTGATGGTTCTTGAGATTTTGGCCCCTGTGAGACACAGAGTGTTGGACTGGATGGACCATTGGCCTGATCTAACACGGTTTCTCTTATGTTCGTATGTCTGGGGCAGTGATGCTCTGTATTCTTGGCGTTGATGGAGGGCCACAGTGGGAGGACTTCTATCCCCACTGGTGGACCTTCTGATGGCCCTTGAGATTTTGGCCACTGTGAGACAAAGAGTGTTGGACTGGATGGCCATTGGCCTGATCTAACACGGTTTCTCTTATGTTCGCATGTCTGGGGCAGTGATGCTCTGTATTCTTGGTGCTGGGGGGGGCACAGTGGGAGGGCTTCTAGCCCCACTGGTGGACCTCCCGATGGCCCTTGAGATTTTGGGGCTTGTGTGGCACACAGTGTTGGACTGGATGGGCCACGACATGATCCAACATGGCTTCTCTTATGTTCTTATGTGTGGGGGAGGAGTGGTCTCTTAGACAGCCCTTCAAGTCCTTGAAGATGGTGATCAAATCACCTCTCAGACCAATGAGAGTTTTTAGAATGGAAGGATCTAAAGGGTCTTTCACCCTGGAAAGCTTACCCCCTGGCCACTAAGATGCTGCTTGACTTTCTACCACAGACCAACATGGCTACCTTTGGAGTGGAGCCATGGAAACAAACCGGATGGGTCGCAGCGTCACAGGGACCCTTGCAGGATCTCCTTTGGAGGGTCTGTGAGTTTTGGGGGCTATAGAGGAAGCTCCAGGGCTCAGTGGAAGAGCCTCTGCCTGGCATGTAGAAGGTCCCAGGTTCAATCCCCAGCGTCTTCACTTCAAGAGGATCAGGAAGTGGGTGGTGGGAAAGACCTCTGCCAGAGACACTGGAGAGACACTGCCAAACTGATTTCCCACTAGTCTTATATTTGAGAACTAGTTTGGTGTAGTGATTAAGTGTGCGGACTCTTATCTGGGAGAAGAAGAAGAAGAAGAAGAAGATATTGGATTTATATCCCGCCCTCCACTCCGAAGAGTCTCAGAGCGGCTCACAATCTCCTTTACCTTCCTCCCCCACAACAGACACCCTGTGAGGTGGGTGGGGCTGGAAAGGGCTCTCACAGCAGCTGCCCTTTCAAGGATAACCTCTGCCAGAGCTATGACTGACCCAAGGCCATTCCAGCTGGTGCAAGTGGAGGAGTGCGGAATCAAACCCGGTTCTCCCAGATAAGAGTCTGCACACTTAACCACTACACCAAACTGGCTCTCCAGTTGATTCCCCACTCCTCCACTTGCAGCTGCTGGAATGGCCTTGGGTCAGCCAAAGCTCTCTTATCTGGGATAACCGGGTTTGATTCCCCACTCCTCCACTTGCAGCCGCTGGAATGGCCTGGGGTCAGCCAGAGCTCTCTTATCTGGGAGAACCGGGTTTGATTCCCCACTCCTCCACTTGCAGCTGCTGAAATGGCCTTGATCAGCCAGAGCTCTCTTATCTGGGAGAACCGGGTTTGATTCCCCACTCCTCCACTTGCAGCCGCTGGAATGGCCTTGGGTCAGCCAGAGCTCTCTTATCTGGGAGAACCGGGTTTGATTCCCCACTCCTCCACTTGCACCTGCTGGAATGGCCTTGGGTCAGCCAGAGCTCTTATCTGGGAGAACCGGGTTTGATTCCCACTCCTCCACTTGCACCTGCTGGAATGGCCTTGGGTCAGCCAGAGCTCTTATCTGGGAGAACCGGGTTTGATTCCCCACTCCTCCACTTGCACCTGCTGGAATGGCCTTGGGTCAGCCAGAGCTCTGGCAGAGGTTCTCCTTGAAAGAGCAGCTGCTGTGAGAGCTCTCTCAGCCCCACCCGCCTCACAGGGTGTCTGTTGTGGGGGAGGAAGGGAAAGGAGATTCTAGGCCGCTCTGAGACTCTGTCCTTGAAAGGGCAGCTTCTGGGAGAGCCCTCTCAGCCTCACCCGCCTCACAGGGTGTCTGTTGTGGGGGAGGAGGGGAAAGGAGATTCTAGGCCGCTCTGAGACTCTGTCCTTGAAAGGGCAGCTTCTGGGAGAGCCCTCTCAGCCTCACCCACCTCACAGGGTGTCTGTTATGGGGGAGGAAGGGAAAGGAGATTCTAGGCCGCTCTGAGACTCTGTCCTTGAAAGGGCAGCTTCTGGGAGAGCTCTCTCCAGCCCCACCCGCCTCACAGGGTGTCTGTTGTGGGGGAGGAAGGGAAAGGAGATTGTAGGCCGCTCTGAGACTCTGTCCTTGAAAGGGCAGCTTCTGGGAGAGCTCTCTCAGCCCCACACACCTCACAGGGTGTCTGTTGTGGGGGAGGAAGGGAAAGGAGATTGTGGGCTGCTCTGAGTCTCTGTCCTTGAGAGGGCAGCTTCTGGGAGAGCTCTCTCACCTCCACCTACCTCACAGGGTGTCTGTTGGGGGGGAGGAAGGGAAAGGAGATTGAAGGCTGCTCTGTCCTTGAAAGGGCAGCTTCTGTGAGAGCCCTCTCCAGCCCCACCCGCCTCACAGGGTGTCTGTTGTGGGGGAGGAAGGGAAAGGAGATTGTAGGCCGCTCTGAGACTCTGTCCTTGAAAGGGCAGCTTCTGGGAGAGCCCTCTCAGCTTCACCCGCCTCACAGGGTGTTATGTATTGAACATAAGTGATCCGGCCACATGGCGATCGCGCCTGAAGGCGACCCCTGGGTCCCCGGATGGAGCTCGCCATACGCCCCGCCCATCACGATCTGTGGCGGGAAGTTTGACCTGGTCGGATGAGGGGGCTGTTCCGGGCAATGTATATAAGCGGGGCCTGGCCCGTGTGTCCTCTCTCTTGTAATGTGCTCCTTTTCAATCCCTTCCTTCCATAGGAAATAATGGGGGATGGGGGCACCTTCCTTGGGGGCTCATAGAATTGGACCCCTTGAGCCAATCTTTTTGAAACTTGGAAGGTGTTTTGAGGAGAGGCAATGCTATGCTGCCATTTTGGTGCCTCCATTTCAAAACATAGCCCTTCTGGAGCCCCAGATACCTACGGATCAATTCTCCATTCTACCCTACGGGAATCGATCTCCATAAGGAATCATGGAGTGCGCAGCAGACATTTCCCTCCCCCCACCTGTGCTTTCTGATGACCTGAAGCGGGGGGTGGGGCCTCCAAACTGGGGGATCCCCTGCCCTCACCTGTGGGTTGGCAATCCTACTCTTGACGGTGCTCCTGATCTCTTGCTCTTTTCTGCTGTTTAAAGGTCGTTTCAGCTTCGTTCCAGATTTTTACTCCCATTTTAATTTCTGCCGTCGTCCTAGTCCTATGAGCCACCCTGGTCCAGTTGATAAAATATCGGACTGGGATTTGGGAAGCCCAGGTTCGAATTCCCCATCTGCCGTGGGAGCTCACTGAGTGATCTTGGCTCAGTCGCATCCTCTCAGCCTCGCCTGTCAGAACTTGTACCTGTCTTGTATGCTGAGCTTGGTCATGTTAGCCTAACTGACTCCGTATTGTAATCGTGTACTAACCCTCTGTCCTTGTAGCTAGGCCTGCTAACTAAATGCCTTGCATTTCAAACAAACTGTAACCACTGAAGGGTGACTGATAGCCTCTGGGAAACATCTGCAGGTGTCCTTTGAAGCTGGCCTGCTGGAACATCACAGCAGGGCTCCTTCCTCCCTTCAGAGATAAGGAACCCTGGGAACAGACGATTGTCTCCCAAAGTGTGAGAAATGGTTTTATTGTTTCTGTAACAACCGCATAAACCTGTATCAATCGCTGAGCCTGTTATCAGAGTCAATTTGTGCCTCCACGAACACAGTTCTCAATAAACGCCTAATACTTTTGCAACAAAGTAGTGGGTTTCGTTTGAAGTTCTTCAAGTTCTGACATCGCCTACCTTACAGCACTGTTGTGAGGTTAAAATAAGAACATAAGAGAAGCCATGTTGGATCAGGCCAATGGCCCATCCAGTCCAATACTCTGTGTCACACAGTGGCCAAATTTTTTTATATACACACACACACACACACACACACACACACACTGTGGCTAATAGCCACTGATGGACCTCTGCTCCATATTTTTATCTAAACCCCTCTTGAAGGTGGCCATGCTTGTGGCCGCCACCACCTCCTGTGGCAGTGAATTCCACATGTTAATCACTCTTTGGGTGAAGAAGTACTTCCTTTTATCCGTTTTAACCTGGAGGAGAATAGAAGGAGGAGGAGAATAGAATGGAGGAGAATAGAATGATGGAAGCTTGGTGTAGTGGTTAAGAGCGCAGACTCTAATCTGGAGAGAACCGGGTTTGATTCTCCAGTCCTCCACATCCAGCTGCTGGAGTGACCTTGGGTCAGTCACAGTTCACTTAGAGCTGCTCTCTCCAGAGCAGTTCTGTCAGAGCTCTCTCAAGCCCACCTCCCTCACAGGGTGTCTGTTGTGGGGAGGGGAAGGGAATGGAGATTGTGAGCCCCTCGGAGACTCTGAGTAAAAGGCAGGCTGTAGATGCAATCTCCTCTTCTTCTTCAGATACAAAATGTTGTTAGTCTACAAGGCACTACTGAAATCTGGCTCTTTTCTACAGCTACAGGCAGACTAACCCGGCTACCTGCCTTAAATAGTTACAGGTGGGTAACTATGTTGGCCTGTTGTAGAAGAGTTAGATTTGTCTCTAGGAGCACCCGACAGACCAGCAGCCGTTTCAGATTGTTAAGTTTTCAGGCGTCAGAGTTCCCTTCATCAAAAACAAGTTGAGTAGAAATGGAGACCTGCATCCTTTTATCCAAAGCAGAACGTGTGGCGGGGGGGGGGCAGTGTTGTAGTGGTTTGGTGTAGTGGTTGTGTGTGGACTAGATGGAGAGCCAGTTTGGTGTCGTTGTTAAGTGTGCGGACTCTTATCCGGGAGAACTGGGTTTGATTACCCACTCCTCCACTTGCAGCTGCTGGAATGGCCTTGGGTCAGCCATTAGTTCTCGCAGGAGTTGTCCTTGAAAGGGCAGCTTCTGGGAGAGCACTCTCAGCCCCACCCACCTCACAGGGTGGTTAAGTGTGTGGACTCTTATCTTGGGAGAGCCGGGTTTGATTCTCCACTCCTCCGCTTGCACCTGCTGGAATGGCCTTGGGTCAGCCAGAGCTCTCTTATCTGGGAGAACCGGGTTTGATTCCCCACTCCTCCACTTGCAGCTGCTGGAATGGCCTCGGGTCAGCCAGAGCTCTGGCAGAGCTGTCCTTGGAAGGGCAGCTTCTGGGAGAGCTCTCTCAGCCCCACCTCCCTCACAGGGTGTCTGTTGTGGGTGGGGGGGAAGGCAAAGGAGATTGTGGCCGCTATGAAACTCTGAGATTCAGAGCATAGGGCGGGATATAAATCCAATATCATCTTCTTCATGCTCACAACAGGTGCAGGGATCCCATGCATCTTGTAACTAGCTTGATTGGAGCAGAGGGGATATGATGGGAGGGCGGGAATAGCAACTGTAGTGAGACAAGAATCCCACGTCCTTCCTCAGCCCTCCCCCCATGGAGCGGCCCTCGCCTTCCCACTCTGAGGAAAGCTTTCTGGGCCAGAAGAGGCAAGGGTGCCCAGGGGAAGGCAGCTGCTGTGCCCTGCTCTTCAGGGCCCCGTGGGTTGGCCGGTGCTAATTTGGCAGCAACGTGCAGCAGCGGCTGGCAAAGTTCCCCCTCCTCCACGGGAATCCCCAGCCAAGCAAGGTTTCCTGGCAGTGGGGCAGAAGGGCCGAGCGAATGTTCAGTGTGCAAAAAGCTGAGCGGGGCTGATGCTTCCTTTTTTGACAAGGCGTTTTTCCTTCCTGCAAGGGAGCCAGAGGGGCGAGGCTGGGAGGGCGGGTGGCAAGGCGCCAGGCTGGCCCACGGATGTCCCTCTCCCGCTTCCCTTTCCTTGAGCTGCTGCACACAGAACACAAGTCGCCCCGGCACAACTTCCCTTCCAGACGGAGAGGTTCGGGGGCTCACGCTCAGAGTCTTGCGCCGGGAGCCCAGATGACAGCCCCAGCTGCGGTATCTTGGTGTTGTGCATCGCCTTAGCCTTAGGCTTGCCATTTTATTATGCCTGCGGTGGAGAAGGTAGAGAAAGAAGTCCTTTTCTCCCTTTCTCACAATACAAGAACTGGTGGGCATTCCATGAAATTGCTGAGCAGACAGGTTAGAACGGATAAAAGGAAGTCCTTCACCCAAAGGGTGATTAACATGTGGAATTCGCTGCCACAGGAGGTGGTGGCGGCCACAAGTATAGCCACCTTCAAGAGGGAACTGCATAAACATCTGGAGCAGAGGTCCATCAGTGGCTATTAGCCACAGCGTGTTATTGGAACTCTCTGTCTGGGGCAGTGATGCTCTGTATTCGTGTGCTTGGGGGGGGGCACAGTGTGAGGGCTTCTACTGTCCTGGCCCCACTGATGGACCTCCTGATGACACCTGGTTTTCTTGGCCACTGTGTGACACAGAGTGTTGGACTGGATGGGCCATTGGCCTGATCCAACAGGGCTTCTCTTATGTTCTTATGTGACACAGAGTGTTGGACTGCAGGGGTCATTGGCCTGATCCAACATGGCTTCTCTTATGTGACACAGAGTGTTGGACTGGAGGGGCCACTGGCCTGATCCAGCATGTTCTTACGTCTGGAGCAGTTATGCTCTGTATATTTGGTGCCTGGGGGGCACAGTGGGAGGGCTTCCAGTGTCCTGGCCCCACTGATTACCACTTGATGACATCTGGTTTTCTAGGCCACTGTGTGACACAGAGTGTTGGATTGGGTGGGCCATTGGCCTGATCGAACAGGGCTTCTCTTATGTTCTTATGTGACACAGAGTGTTGGACTGGAGGGGACATTGGCCTGATCCAACAGGGCTTCTCTTATGTTCTTATGTGAAACAAAGTGTTGGACTGGAGGGGACATTGGCCTGATCCAACAGGGCTTCTCTTATGTGACAGAGTGTTGGACTGGAGGGCCCACTGGCCTGATCCAACAGGGCTTCTCTTATGTTCTTATGTGACACAGAGTGTTGGACTGGAGGGGCCACTGGCGTGATCCAACAGGTCTTCTCTTAAGTTCTTATGTGACACAGAGTGTTGGACTGGAGGGGCCACTGGCGTGATCCAACAGGGCTTCTCTTATGTTCTTATGTGACACAGAGTGTTGGACTGGATGGGCCACTGGCGTGATCCAACAGGTCTTCTCTTAAGTTCTTATGTGACACAGAGTGTTGGACTGGAGGGGCCACTGGCGTGATCCAACAGGGCTTCTCTTATGTTCTTATGTGACACAGAGTGTTGGACTGGATGGGCCACTGGCGTGATCCAACAGGTCTTCTCTTAAGTTCTTATGTGACACAGAGTGTTGGACTGGAGGGGCCACTGGCGTGATCCAACAGGGCTTCTCTTATGTTCTTATGTGACACAGAGTGTTGGACTGGAGGGGCCAATGGCCTGAACCAACATGGCTTCTCTTATGTTCTTATGTGACACAGAGTGTTGGACTGGAGGGGCCACTGGCCTGATCCAACAGGGCTTCTCTCATGTTCTTATGTGACACAGAGCGTTGGACTGGAGGGGCCACTGACCTGAACCAACATGGCTTCTCTTATGTTCAGTCCCTGGGGGTGGGGGTTGATCTCTTGGAATTACAGCAGATTATCAGATGGCAGAGATAGAACCATAGCATTGGAAGGGGCCATAGAGCAAATTTAGTCCACCCCCCTTTTCAATGATGGATCAGCCTATAGCATCCCTGGCAAATACTTGTCCATCTGCTAGATGGACCCTCCCTGGTCTGACCCAGCAGGGCTCTTCTGATGTTCTTCTCAGGGAAAGGCCTCAGCCTCTGCCCTGTTGTTGGCCCTCCAGAGGAATTGGTTGGCCACTGTGTGAGACAAGAGGCTGGAGTAGATGGACCCTCCCTGGTCTGATCCAGCAGGGCTCTTCGGATGATCTTCTCAGGGGAAGGCATCAACCTCTGTGCCCTGTTGTTGGACCTCCAGAGGAACTGGGTGGCAAGTGGAGGATTGGGGAATCAGACTCGGTTCTCCCAGATAACAGAGCTATGGCTGACCCAAGGCCCTTCCAGCAGCTGCAAGTGGAGGAGTGGGGAATCAAACCCGGTTCTCCCTGAAGAGAGCTCTGGCTGACCCAAGGCCATTCCAGCAGCTGCAAGTGGAGGAGGGGGAAATCAAACCCGGTTCTCCCAGATAAGAGAGCTCTGGCTGACCCAAGGCCATTCTAGCAGGTGCAAGTGGAGGATCAAACCCGGTTCTGCCAGATAAGAGAGCTCTGGCTGACCCAGGGCCATCCCAGCAGCTGCAAGTGGAGGAGGGGGGAATCAAACCCAGTTCTCCCAGATAAGAGAGCTCCGGCTGGCCCAAGGGCATCCCAGCAGCTGCAAGTGGAGGAGTGGGGAATCAAACCCGGTTCTCCCAGATAAGAGAGCTCTGGCTGACCCAAGGCCATTCCAGCAGCTGCAAGTGGAGGAGTGGGGAATCAAACCCGGTTCTCCCAGATAAGAGAGCTCTGGCTGACCCAAGGCCATTCCAGCAGCTGCAAGTGGAGGAGGGGGAAATCAAACCCGGTTCTCCCAGATAAGAGAGCTCTGGCTGACCCAAGGCCATTCTAGCAGGTGCAAGTGGAGGATCAAACCCGGTTCTGCCAGATAAGAGAGCTCTGGCTGACCCAGGGCCATCCCAGCAGCTGCAAGTGGAGGAGGGGGGAATCAAACCCAGTTCTCCCAGATAAGAGAGCTCCGGCTGGCCCAAGGGCATCCCAGCAGCTGCAAGTGGAGGAGTGGGGAATCAAACCTGGTTCTCCCAAATAAGAGAGCTCTGGCTGACCCAAGGCCATTCCATCAGCTGCAAGTGGAGGAGGGGGGAATCAAACCCAGTTCTCCCAGATAAGAGAGCTCCGGCTGACCCAAGGGCATCCCAGCAGCTGCAAGTGGAGGAGTGGGGAATCAAACCCGGTTCTCCCAAATAGGAGTCTGCACACTTAACCACGATGGATCCGTTCCTTCAGCCAGGGCTGCATTCAAACTCAGCGCAAATTCCACATGAAAGCAGCACAGACAATGCCATGGGGGGTGGGGTGGGGCACTGATATGTGGTATGCTTCCCTGACAAGAACACAAAAGCTGGCTTTTTGTTCTGGTCCTTTTGGCCTCTCATGCCTGAGAGTTAGTCAAATCCGTCTATTTGCATATAACTGCTGGTTTTGCATCTCTTGCTGCAACTTCCCAAAGCCCTGAAGCCTGTCGTAACCCTTGCCCAGGGGTCTTCCCTGGTGGTTGGGGAGGTTTTTCAGCTAGAGGCCAAGCGAATTGGGGAGGGGATTTTGGCCTCTGCACAAGTCTCTGCTCCTCCTGTCCTTTGTGCCGTCAAAGAGCTCTGTGACTCTCCGAAACCTACGCTCTCCCCCAAAGACACCCTGTCTTGTCCTGCTGCTGCCTTCTAGACTTAGGCCAACAAAGGCAGTGCTTGTAGCATCTGGCAGGAGGGCGGGATCCGTCTCGAACCCCGGATGCAAATTCTCAGTGAGGAGCACAGAAGAGGGCTTGTCTCTGCGGGGCCCAGTTCTCCAAGCCAGGTGTTCGATTCCGGGTTCGATACACAAGGAGGCACTGCTCGTGGCGATCGCAGCACTTGGTTAGTGATCGCAGCATAATAAGCCTGAACAGAACCAACAGTAAGGGTCCAACAGGACCAGCTGTATACACCTCAGGTTCCCACGCTGACGCCCTATAGGCCAGTTTAGATAAGACTGGGAACCCGCAATTGGTCAGGGGAGCCCAGGAGCCAGGAAACTGTTAGGGGGAGGGGTTTGTGAGTTTCCTGCATTGTGCAGGGGCTTGGGCTAGATGACCCTGGAGGTCCCTTCCAACTCTAGGACTCTATGATTCTCCTTTGGAGGTTCTTCAACAGAAGCTAGATGGCCATCTGACAGCAATGAGGATCCCGTGAATTTAGGGGGAGGTATTTGTGAGTCTCCTGTATTGAGCAGGGGGTTGGACTAGATTACCCTGGAGGTCCCTTCCTACTCTATGATTCTGCTTCCTTGGAGGTTTTACAACAGAGGCTAGATGGCCATCTCACAGCAATGAAGATCCTGTGAATTTAGGGGGAGGTGTTTGTGAGTTTCCTTCATTGTGCAGGGGGTTGGACTGGATGACCCTAGAGGTCCCTTCCAACTCTAGGATTCTATGATTTTCCTTCCTTGGAGGTTTTACAACAGAGGCTAGATGGCCATCTGACAGCAATGAGGTTCCTGTGAATTTAGGGGGAGGTATTTGTGAGTCTCCTGCATTGTGCAGGGGGTTGGACTAGATGACCCTGGAGGTCCCTTCCAACTCTTGGATTCTCCTTCCTTGGAGGTTTTTAAACAAAGGCTAGATGGCCATCTGACAGCAATGAGGATCCTGTGAACTTAGGGGGAGGTGTTTGTGAGTTTCCTTCATTGTGCAGGGGGTTGGACTAGATGACCCTGGAGGTTCCTTCCAACTCTAGGATTCTATGATTTTCCTTCCTTGGAGGTTTTACAACAGAGGCTAGATGGCCATCTGACAGCAATGAGGTTCCTGTGAATTTAGGGGGAGGTATTTGTGAGTCTCCTGCATTGTGCAGGGGGTTGGGTTCGATGACCCTGGAGGTCCCTTCCAACTCTAGGACTCTCCTTCCTTGGAGGTTTTTCAACAGAGGCTAGATGGCCATCTGACAGCAATGAAGATCCTGTGAATTTAGGGGGAGGTGTTTGTGAGTCTCCTGCATTGTGCAGGGGGTTGGACTAGATGACCCTGGAGGTCCCTTCCAACTCTTGGATTCTCCTTCCTTGGAGGTTTTTAAACAGAGGCTAGATGGCCATCTGACAGCAATGAGGTTCCTGTGCATTTAGGGGGAGGTATTTGTGAGTCTCCTGCATTGTGCAGGGGGTTGGGCTCGATGACCCTGGAGGTCCCTTCCAACTCTAAGACTCTCCTTCCTCGGAGGCTTTTCAACAGAGGCTGTATGGCCATCTGACAGCAATGAAGATCCTGTGAATTTAGGGGGAGGTGTTTGTGAGTCTCCTGCATTGAGCAGGGGATTGGACTAGATGACCCTGGAGGTCCCTTCCAACTCTTGGATTCTCCTTCCTTGGAGATTTTTAAACTGAGACAAGATAGTGCTCGATCATCCTCCAATCTGCATCCCATCCCAAGAGTGACAGGTAGTAGGGCCAGGCTGAATAACTTGCCTCCGTCATTGGTGTTATGCAATGCCAGGTCCATTAATAATAAGACCTCAGTCCTTTGAGCGTTCCTTGAGAGGGCTCGGTACTGGGTCCCATGCTCTTTAACTTGTTCATAAATGATTTAGAGTTGGGAGTGAGCAGTGAAGTGGCCAAGTTTGCAGATGACACTAAATTGTTCAAGGTGGTAAGAACCAGAGAGGATTGGGAGGAACTCTGTCTGTCTGGAACAGAGTTGGACCCACCCTGGGGGCTGCCTCGCTGTCTTGGCTTCCCTGCTATGGATCTTTTTCTGCGATCATGCTGGGAAGTGACCCTGGCGCTTGCATACGGAAGTGGTTGGGAAAGTGACGCAAGCAGAGGAAAGCGCAAGAATTTCTTGTAGGCTCAGGGGATTTTTTTGTTAATGTGGAAACTCCTCTGGGCTGGCCCGCAATGCACTGTCAAGATCGGTTCCTTTTTCAGTCCCAGTGAAAAGGATTTGGGGTGGGGTGGGGGACAGGGGTGCGCCCTCTCTACTGAGAGAGCCAGTTTGGTGTAGTGCTTAAGTGCGCGGCTCTCATCTGGGAGAACCGGGTTGGATTCCCCACTCCTCCACTTGCAGCTGCTGGAATGGCCTTGGGTCAGCCAGAGCTCTCTTATCTGGGAGAACTGGGTTTGATAATAATAATAATAATAATAAATTTTATATTTATTTATTTATTTATTTGGGATTTGTATCCCGCCCTTCCCACAAGTGGCTCAGGGCGGCTTCCAACAACTAATCAAACATAAATTTAACAATTTTAAATATAAAACAATTAAATAATTAACATTTAAACATTAAAACCAGTAACATTTCACTTCATAAAAACAATACAGCTTAAAACCAATAACATGTCATTTTATATAACAGATGGCTGGCCAGTTACGTCAAGTTTTATCCCGGCTAGGTGTAGGCTAGCCGGAAGAGGGTCGTCTTACAGGCCCTGCGGAATTGAGCCAAGTCCCGCAGGGCCCTCACCTCTTCCGGCAGCTGATTCCACCAAGTGGGGGCCATAACGGAGAAAGCCCTTTCTCGGGTGACTTTCAAGCGGGCTTCCTTTGGCCCGGGGATAGAGAGGAGATTTTGTGTTCCTGACCTCAGTGCTCTCTGGGGAACATGTGGGGAGAGACGGTCCTTCAGGTAGGCAGGTCCCAGGCCATATAGGGCTTTAAAGGTAATAACCAGCACCTTGTACCGGACTCGGTACATCACTGGAAGCCAGTGCAGAGTCCGAAGACCCGGCCGAATGTGTCCCCACTTTGGGAGACCCAATAACAGCCGGGCCGCGGCATTCTGCACCAGCTGCAGTTTCCGAGTCCGGGACAAGGGCAGCCCCATGTAGAGGGCATTGCAGTAGTCCAACCTCGAGGTGACCGTAGCATGGATCACTGTTGCTAGGTCGTCACGCTCCAGGAAGGGGGCCAGCTGCCTTGCCCGCCTAAGATGAAAAAATGCGGACTTGGCAGCGGCTGCTATCTGAGCCTCCATCTTTAAGGAAGGCTCCAACAGCACCCCCAAGCTCCTGACTCTGTCTGCCGCCATCAGCGGCGCACCATCAAAAGCTGGCAGGGGGATCCCCCCTCCCGGGCCGCGGCGACCCAAGCAAAGGACCTCTGTCTTCGTTGGATTTAGCTTCAGCCCACTCAGTCTGAGCCACTCAGCCACGGCCTGTAATGCCTGGTCAAGATTTTTCCGGGGCGCAGACCGGCCGGCCGTCCATCAGTAGATAGAGCTGGGTGTCATCAGCATACTGGTGACACCCCAGCCCATACCTTCGGGCAATCTGGGCAAGAGGCCGCATGTAGATATTGAATAACATCGGGGAGAGAACCGCCCCCTGGGGCACACCACAATCAAGTGTGCGCCTCTGGGATAGCTCCCCCCCTATTGCGACCCTTTGTCCCCGACCTTCCAGGAAAGAGGAAAGCCACTGTAAGGCCAACCCCTGAATCCCCGCGTCGGCGAGGCGGCACGTCAGTAGCCGATGGTCGACCGTGTCGAACGCCGCCGACAGGTCTAGCAACATCAGCACCGCCGAGCCACCCCAATCCAGATGCCGTTGAAGGTCATCTACTAGGGCAACCAACACTGTCTCCGTCCCGTGTCCCGGGCGAAAGCCGGACTGAAATGGGTCAAGGATGGAAGCGTCCTCCAGGAAAGTCTGTAATTGCATCGCCACTGCCCTCTCAATAAGTTTACCCAAAAAGGGCAAATTTGAAACCGGCCGATAGTGTGCCAATTGGGCCGGATCTAAGGATGGTTTTTTTAGGAGGGGACGGACCACAGCCTCTTTGAGTGGCGTTGGAAAGTGCCCTTCCGTTAGGGATCTATTTATGATATCCCGCACAGGATATCTAAGATCCCCCTGGCAAGATTTAATAAGCCAGGAAGGGCATGGGTCCAATTTACAAGTTGTTGGGCGAGCCAATAAGAGAATCCTGTCAACTTCCTCCAGGCTGAGGGGCCTAAAGCCATCCAGAGTATAATCCGAAGACAGGCTCAGGGCCTCAGGTTCGCTAACTGTCACCAAACTGGCAGGGGGGTCGGGACGGAGTGACGCGATTTTATCCGCAAAGAATTTCGCAAAAGCCTCACAGCCAATTTCCAATTCAATAGAATTTAACCTGCCTTGTGGCAGCGTTGTAAGTCCTCTAATTATATCAAATAATTGTGCCGGGCGCGAAGTTGCGGACCGTTCCGGGTCCATCAGGCTCCGCGGGTGAGCTAAAATACGCTCTCCGCCTAAAAATATCCCGCCCTCCCAGCCGAAGCAGGCTCAGGGAGGCTAACAGGACATGGTATGTACCATGATTATTATACAAGTCAATTATAAAATACAGTTAATAAATACATTTAAAAAACAGTTACATAAAATTTTTAATAACTACAATAAATTAAAGGTGCTACATTCAGTAAAGTATATTTAGTAAAGTATATTCAGATGGCTCCTCCACTTGCAGCTGCTGGAATGGCCTTGGGTCAGCCAGAGCTCTCTTATCTGGGAGAACTGGGTTTGATTCCCCGCTCCTCCACTTGCAGCTGCTGGAATGGCCTTGGGTCAGCCAGAGCTCTCTTATCTGGGAGAACCGGGTTTGCTTCCCCCCTCCTCCACTTGCAGCGGCTGGAATGGCCTTGGGTCAGCCATAGCTCTCTTATCTGAGAGAACCGGGTTTGATTCCCCACTCCTCCACCTGCAGCTGCTGGAATGGCCTTGGGTCAGCCATAGCTCTCTTATCTGAGAGAACCGGGTTTGATTCCCCCCTCCTCCACTTGCAGCTGCTGGAATGGCCTTGGGTCAGCCAGAGATCTCTTATCTGGGAGAACCGGGTTTGCTTCCCCACTCCTCCACCTGCAGCTGCTGGAATGGCCTTGGGTCAGCCATAGCTCTCTTATCTGAGAGAACCGGGTTTGATTCCCCACTCCTCCCCTTGCAGCTGCTGGAATGGCCTTGGGTCAGCCAGAGCTCTCTTATCTGGGAGAACTGGGTTTGATTCCCCACTCCCCCACTTGCAGCTGCTGGAATGGCCTTGGGTCAGCCAGAGCTCTCTTATCTGGGAGAACCGGGTTTGCTTCCCCCCTCCTCCACTTGCAGCGGCTGGAATGGCCTTGGGTCAGCCGTAGCTCTCTTATCTGGGAGAACCGGGTTTGATTCCCCGCTCCTCCACTTGCAGCTGCTGGAATGGCCTTGGGTCAGCCAGAGCTCTCTTATCTGGGAGAACCGGGTTTGATTCCCCCCTCCTCCACTTGCAGCTGCTGGAATGGCCTGGGGTCAGCCATAGCTCTCTTATCTGGGAGAACCAGTTTTGATTCCCCCCTCCTCCACTTGCACCTGCTAGCATGACCTTGGGTCAGCCATAGCTCTGGTAGAGGTTGTCTTTGAAAGGGCAGCTGCTGTGAGAGCCCTATCAGCCCCACCCACCTCACAGGGTGTCTGTTGTGGGGGAGGAAGGGAAAGGAGATTGTGAGCCGCTCTGAGACTCTCCGGAGTGGAGGGCGGGATACAAATCCAATATCTGAAATCTTCCTCTTCCATCAGTTAAACTGTTTACTGTCCTTCACAGTAGTTTGAAATAAATACATTATTCTTGGTAAAATGTTCATTTTAATTGCAGCTATTCTTCCCAGCAATGACAAATTAAGTTTATTCCATTTTATCTTGTCTTCATCCATTTTACGCCATAGCTTCTCGTAATTATTTTTAAACAAATCAATATTCTTCATTGTTATCTCCACACCCAAATATTTTACCTTCGAGGTAACTTCACAAGCCGTTAGCTTTTGTAACTCCTTTTGCTTACTTACTAGCATATTCTTACATAAAATTTTTGATTTTTCTTTATTTATATAAAATCCCGCCAGTTCTCCATATTCTTGTATTTTAGCTAACAGCAAGGGTGTTACTTGAGTTGGATTTTCATTTATAAACATTCTCTCTCGGCTTGGCTTCGCGAACGAAGATTTAAGAAGGGTGCAATAGTCCACGTTTGCTGCAGGCTCGCTGGTGGCTGACAAGACCAATGTGGGACAGGCAGGTCCGGCCACAGCGGCTGCAGGGAAAAAACATTATATCATCTGCAAATGCTCTATATTATAAACATTATATCATCTGCAAATGCTCTATATTTATAAGTAAATCCTTTTATTTTTAATTCTTCTATTTCCTTGTCTTCATGAATTTGCATCAGCAAATATTTATACATATCCTTTCATGTTGTTCAGTATATATTGCTTTTGTCATCCTTTTGAATTCTTCTCCCAACTCCATTTTCTCCATTACAGCAAACATAAAGTCCAAGTTTAGATTATCAAATGCTTTCTCTGCATCCGCAAAGAATAATGCTACTTCCTTTTCTGGATGTCTTTCGTAATATTCTACAATATTTACAACAGTCCTAATATTGTCTCTTATCTGTCTTTTGGGGAGAAATCCTGCTTGATCTTCTTTTATAAAGTTTATCAAATATTGCTTAAGTTGTTCTGCCAGTATTTGTATATATTTTATAGTCATTATTCAATAATGAAATCGGTCTATAACTTTTTACATTCGTGACATCTCTATCTTCTTTTGGAATTAAAATCACTGCTTCCTTCCATGTATTTGGTATTTTACCTTTTATTCTTATCATATTCATCAATTTTGGGAGCGTCGGGATTAATTCCTCTTTAAATGTTTTAAAAAATTTAGCTGTGTATCCATCTGCCCCGGAGCTTTTCCAATTTTCATTTCATTGATCGCTGCTTTAATCTCTATTCTTTCAATTGGCGCATTCAAAACCTTTTTCATATTTTCTGTTAAAGGTGCTATTTTAATATTTTGTAAATATAGTTCCATCTTTTCTTTCTTTATTTTAACACCCTTAAATAGTTTAGCATAATGTTTTAAAAATTCTCTTTTTATTCCTTCTTGATCAACCATCTCTCTTCCTTCCACCACAATTTTACTAATAATTTTACTTTCTCTTTTTGTTTTCAATTGGCAGGCCAGGTACTTTCCAGGTTTATTTGCTCCTTCAAAAGACTTTTGCTGTAATTTTTTTCAAATTCCATTCCAATTCTTTATTTAACAAATGTCTCATTTGTTTTTGTAATATTGTGATCTCCCTCATAATTTTCTTTTTCCCTGGCCTTTCCCTTAGTTCACCTTTTTTTTTCTTTATTTCATTTTGAATGTCCAACATCTGTTTATCTTTTGCCCTCTTATCTTTGTTGTTCAATGTTATCAGTATTCCTCTCATTACTGCCTTATAGGCATCCCACACTGTCTGGAATTCAATATCTTCTCCATTGTTTATTTGGAAGAAAGCTTTGGTCTCGTTTTCTAGAGATGTCACTATTTCTTTATTATTTATTATGGGGAGGGACGGTGGCTCAGTGGTAGAGCATCTGCTTGGGAAGCAGAAGGTCCCAGGTTCAATCCCCGGCATCTCCAAAAAAGGGTCCAGGCAAATAGGTGTGAAAAACCTCAGCTTGAGACCCTGGAGAGCCGCTGCCAGTCTGAGAAGACAATACTGACTTTGATGGACCAAAGGTCTGATTCAGTATAAGGCAGCTTCATATGTTCATATGCAGTAAATCTTCATTTAATCTCCATCTTCTTGATTTTTTCAACGAATTTGTAATGCACATTATTGGGTTATGATCAGCTCCTATTTTAGGCAAAATCTCAGTTTTCTTTGTTATAAGGCCCAAATCCCTAGTGCCCCACAACGTTACTTTGCACTTGGCCACGTTGAACCTCATTGGCCACATTGAACCCTAACGGTCTCTCCCTCCTCTTCTTCCGCAGGTTGTTGAGGTGGCATCAAAAGGAGGAGCCCTGAGCTAGCTGGGATGCAGAGCATCAAGTGTGTGGTGGTGGGCGACGGAGCCGTGGGCAAGACCTGCCTCCTGATCTGCTACACGACCAACGCCTTCCCCAACGAGTACATCCCCACCGTCTTCGACAACTACAGCGCCCAGAACACGGTGGACGGCAGGACGATCAACCTCAACTTGTGGGACACGGCCGGCCAAGAGGAATACGACCGCCTCCGGACGCTCTCCTACCCGCAGACCAATGTCTTCATCATCTGCTTCTCGATTGCCAGCCCCTCGTCCTACGAGAACGTCAAGCACAAGTGGTACCCGGAGGTGTGCCACCACTGCCCTGACGTGCCCATCCTCTTGGTGGGCACCAAGAAGGATCTCCGGGCCAACCCCGAGGCCTTGAAGAAGCTGAAAGAGCAGAACCAGCTTCCCGTCACCACGCAGCAAGGCCTTAGCCTCTCCCGGCAGATCCACGCCGTCAAGTACTTGGAGTGCTCTGCGCTCAACCAGGAGGGGATCAAGGAGGTCTTCACAGAGGCTGTGAGAGCCGTCCTCAACCCCATGCCAGCCAAGCCCAAGAAACCCTGCGTGCTCTTGTGAGGAGGGACACTTCCACCTATGGCTTTCCCACCATTCCCTCTGGTCTTGGCTGGGCAGGCTGTGGGGGACTTTGGAGAGAAGGAGGAGACCTCTTCCCCCCAGGGCCCACAGCTCCCCTGCCTTGCTTTCCACCATCTCCGCCCCCCCGCGACGTCAAGATGCTGCGTGACTCCGTCTTCTTGTCACTCCCCTGCCACTTCCTCCACCTGTTTCCTTTTTCTCAGGAAGGATCCACTCACCTGGGCACACCAGGAGCTGCCAGAGAAGATAGTAATCCTGGATAATGAGCAAGGTTGCCAACTCTGGGTTGGGAAATTCCTGGAGATTTGTGGAGGGGGTGGGGTTTGGGGAACAAAGGGAGCTCAGTAGAGTCCACCCTCCAAAGCAGCCATTTTCTCCAGGGGAAGTGACCTCTGTTGTTTGGAGATCGGTTGTAATTCTGGAAGATTTCCAGGCCCTTCCTGGAGGTTGGCAACCCTTCTTGGAGTTTGGCATTCCATAAAAAGGAATGGCTGAAAAGTCCTCTTTGCACTAATGCAAGGCTCTTTTGTCTGAGAAAGGCTCCTGAAAGGGTGGGGCTGGGCCAATTTGGACTCCTTTCTGCCTCTGTCTTCCCTCAACGCTCCACTCAACCTCCGGCTAAAATGAAGAAGAAGAAGATATTGGATTTATATCCCGCCCTCCACTCCGAAGAGTCTCAGAGCGGCTCACAATCTCCTTTCCCTTCCTCCCCCGCAATAGACACCCTGTGAGGTAGATGAAGATATTGGATTTATATCCCGCCCTCCACTCCGGAGAGTCTCAGAGCGGCTCACAATCTCCTTTCCCTTCCTCCCCTCAGCAGACACCCTGGGAGGTAGATGAAGATATTGGATTTATATCCCGCCCTCCACTCCGAAGAGTCTCAGAGCGGCTCACAATCTCCTTTCCCTTCTTCCCCCACAACAGACACCCTGTGAGGTAGATGAAGATATTGGATTTATATCCCGCCCTCCACTCCGAAGAGTCTCAGAGCGGCTCACAATCTCCTTTCCCTTCCTCCCCCACACCACAACAGACACCCTGTGAGGTAGATGAAGATATTGGATTTATATCCCGCCCTCCACTCCGAAGAGTCTCAGAGCGGCTCACAATCTCCTTTCCCTTCTTCCCCCACAACAGACACCCTGTGAGGTAGATGAAGATATTGGATTTATATCCCGCCCTCCACTCCGAAGAGTCTCAGAGCGGCTCACAATCTCCTTTCCCTTCTTCCCCCACAACAGACACCCTGTGAGGTAGATGAAGATATTGGATTTATATCCCGCCCTCCACTCCGAAGAGTCTCAGAGCGGCTCACAATCTCCTTTCCCTTCCTCCCCCACAACAGACACCCTGTGAGGTAAATGAAGATATTGGATTTATATCCCGCCCTCCACTCCGAAGAGTCTCAGAGCGGCTCACAATCTCCTTTCCCTTCCTCCGCCTCAACAGACACCCTGTGAGGTAGATGAAGATATTGGATTTATATCCCGCCCTCCACTCCGAAGAGTCTCAGAGCGCCTCACAATCTCCTTTCCCTTCCCCCCCCCCCAACAGGCACCCTGTGAGGTAGATGAAGATATTGGATTTATATCCCACCCTCCACTCCAAAGAGTCACAGAGGGGCTCACAATCTCCTTTCCCACAACAGACACCCTGTGAGGTAGATGAAGATATTGGATTTATATCCCACCCTCCACTCCGAAGACCCTCAGAGCGGCTCACAATCTCCTTTCCCTTCCTCCCCCACAACAGACACCCTGTAAGGTGGGTGGGGCTGAGAGAGCTCTGACAAGCTGACTTTTCAAGGACAACTCTGCGAGAGCTGTGGCTGACCCAAGGCCATTCCTGCAGCTGCAAGTGGAGGAGTGGGGAATCAAACCCGGTTCTCCCAGATGAGAGTCGCGCACTTCACCACACCACCAAACTGGCTCTGGGTTGTGAGACCTGCCAGGCAGGAAGGGTGTCCCAGGAAGGCAGAGCAAGGAGGCCAGAGACCCTGGGCTGAGCATCCAAGCAGATTGCTCCTTTGTCCAGCGAGCAGGCCACTGAGGAGGCCTTGAGCCGCTGGCCACTGGAACTGAGATATTTTGTGACAACTGCTGAATGAAGAAGCCGCCTTGGCATGCCTGCTCGGAGGGTGCGGGGGGAATGAGTTTGTGCTTCTGCAGAGCTCACCGGAGTCAGTGATTTCCCAACCTTCCCCCCACACACACAGACGCTTCCTTCCTGCCTTTCTCAAAATGGATCCCCGACGTCTCTTCTCACCAACCGCTGCACCCAAAATATCTCCTTGCTCTAGCCTGGGTCTGTCTGCCGGCTGGTTCCGCAGTGAGAGCTTGGGTTTGAAGAACCGGTGGCTCGTCTGCGCTCCTGGCCATAACGCATGTATGCCTCTCCAAGAGACGAGAGGGAGAGGCGGGGGCCCTAGGAAAGCTCTGGGGCTTTTCCCTTCTGCAAAAATCAAAAAAGCAGAGACTAGAGAATCGCTTCCAACACTTGCGTCCAGCGCTGTGTGTGTGTGTGTGTTTGGCCGAGGGCATCCTCTGTATCTGGACTTCTTTCCATAATTTCTTCTGCCACGCAGAGATTCCGGGAACAAAGCAGCTACCCTGCCCCCAGCCCTTTCTGGCTTCGTTTGCCATCACCAGGCCTGGAGTGGTCTGATCTGGACCGTCACGGGTACTAGAAACTTGCTTTGTCTTTTTTGAAGAAATGAGATCCCCCACCCCCCAAAAAGAAAAAAGATACTGGCTGCCGCTGTCAGATCTGACTTGTATTGTGCCTCCGCCAGTGGCGTGGTGGCAGAGGGGATGTTTTGATGCAGGAAGGACTGAAGCTTGGTGGGCTGCTGCCTTGAAAGGGGCCCGGAGTAATGCGCCCCCCCTGCCTCAAAGGAGACCCTCGCCTAGTCTCTCTTCAGGGAGGGAGGGAAGGAGGGGCAATCTGCTCTCTGCGCTGGGCTTTTGGGTTGCCTTGAAGTTGTGTTATGCTGAATCCCTCAGCCCCAAATAAAAATACAATCACATTGCCCTTGGTCGTTTGTTGTTGGATTCTCTGTTGTTCACGGGAATGGAATGAAACCCTTGGCGATTAGGGATGCCGTTACTGATAAGAACATAACAGAAGCCATGTTGGATCAGGCCAATGGCCCATCCAGTCCAACACCCTGTGTCACACAGGGGCCAAAAAAAACCCCCAAGTGGCATCAGGAGGTCCATCAGTGGGGCCAGGACACTAGAAGCCCTTCCACTGTGCTCCCCAAGCACCAAATATACACAGCATCACTGCCCCAGACATAAGAACATAAGAGAAGTCATGTTGGATCAGGCCAATGGCCCATCCAGTCCAATACCCTGTGTCACAAAGGGGCCAAAAAAACCCCAAGTGCCATCAGGAGGTCCATCAGTGGGGCCAGGACACTAGAAGCCCTTCCATTGTGCCCTCCCCCCAAGCACCAAAAATACAGAGCATCACTGCCTCAGACATAAGAACAGAAGAGAAGCCATGTTGGAGCAGACCAATGGCCCATCCACCCCAACACAGTGGCCAAAACCCACCCAGAAGGTCCATCAGTGGGACCAGGACACTAGAAGCCCTCTCACTCTTGCCCCCCCTCCCCCACAAGCACCAAGAATACACAGCATCACTGCCCCAGACAGAGTTCCAACATTAAGCTGTGGCTAATAGCCACTGATGGACCCCTGCTCCATATGCTTATCCAACCCCCTCTTGAAGCTATCTATCCCCTCTTGAAGCTTGTAGCTGCCACCACCTCCTGTGGCAGTGAATTCCACGTGTTAATCCCCCTTTGGGTGAAGAAGGACTTCTTTTTATCCGTTCTAACCCGACTGCTCAGCAATTTCATGGAGGGCCCACGAGTTCCTGTATTGTGAGAAAGGGAGAAAAGTACTTCTTTCTCTATGAGGAGGAAGAAGGAGAGATTGGATTTATACCCCACCCTTCACTACCTGAAGGAGTCTCAGAGCAGCTCACAATCTCCTTTACCTTCCCCCCACACACACACACAACAGACCCCCCTGTGAGGTGGGTGGGGCTGAGAGAGCTCTCTCAGAAGCTGCCCTTTCAAGGACAGCTCTGTGAGACCTATGGCTGACCCAAGGCCATTCCAGCAGTTACAACTGGAGGAGTGGGGACTCAAACCCAGTTATCCCAGATAAGAGTCTGTGCACTTAACTACTATGCCAAATTAGGTTACGTAAGAAGTGGAACAACCTTTCCTTGCTGATTGCTATGGAGCAGCTGGTATTCAGAGATAGAATGCCTCTGATGCTAGAGGTTCTGTTCAGCCATCAGGGCCAATAAATAAAGTGTTTGGAATTAAATTCCTGATGGCAGCATTACATTCAGGCCCCATTTTGGACAGGAGCTCACAGGAGCAAAGCTCCAGAGCGTCTACATTTCATTGTGCTCTTTCTTTCTTAACCCCCCCTCCAAATTCTCACTCCTGGGCTCCCTTGTTCAAACCCTCTTGGGAAAATAACCAAAACCGATAAGAAGCAGACAGCTGGAAATCTTCCTCCTGCCACTGTGACCACCGAGGAGAAAGGAATTTTAAAAGGATGATGGGAGTCCGGTTTGATTACGACAATTAGAATTCAAGAAGGATTTTAAGGTAGATGCTGAGCTGATGTAATTTAGTACATGGTGAGGTTGGGGGTGTGGGGCACATGCAAAGGAGTTATGCAAATGAGTTGTGCTAATGAGCTCCATCACCTCTTTTTTTACAAAATGACCCTTGCATGCATTAAGAGGGAAGTTGTAACAGAGGCAATGCCCAACCCCCGTGGCCTGTTAGCAACCGAGCCTTGAGTTGTATAATTATTTCATTATATATTACAATGTAGTGATAATAATAAGACAACGACATTGGATTTATATTCCACCCTCCACTCTGAGTCTCAGAGCGGTCACAATCTCTTTTACCTCCCACCCCACCCACACACACAACAGATATCCTGTGAGGTGGGTGAAGCTGAGAGAGCTCTCCCAGAAGCTGCCCTTTCAAGGACAGAGTCTCAAAGTGGCCTACAATCTCCTTTATCTTCTCCCCCCACAACAGACACCTTGTGAGGTGGGTGGAGCTGAGAGGACTCTCAAATAAGCTGCCCTTTCAAGAACAGAGTCTCAGAGCGGCCTACAATCTCCTTTTTCTTCTCCCCCCACAACAGACACTCCGTGAGGTGGGTGGGGCTGAGAGAGTTCTCCCAGAAGCTGCCATTTCAACGACAAAGTCTCAGAGTGGCCTACAATCTCCTTTTTCTTCTCCCCCCACAACAGACACTCCGTGAGGTGGGTGGGGCTGAGAGAGCTCTCACAGAAGCTGCCCTTTCAAGGATATAGTCTCAGAGTGGCCTACAATCTCCTTTATCTTCTCCCCCCACAACAGACACCCTGTGAGGTGGGTGGGGCTGAGAGAGCTCTCCCAGAAGCTGCCCTTTCAAGGACAGTTCTGCGAGAGCTCTGGCTGACCAAAGGCCATTCCAGCAGCTGCAAGTGGAGGAGTGGGGAATCAAATCCAGTTCTCCCAAATAAGAGTTTGCACACTTAATCACCACACCAAACTAATAGAATAAAGTGCACACTTGTATCATTCCAAAACCATTGCCCCCCTTCCTCAGTCCATGGAAAAATTCTCTTCCACAAAACCGGTCCCTGGTGCCAAAAAGGTTGGGGATTGCTGTTGTAGAGTTTTCAGATCCCACTGACCACAGTTACGTCTTGTGCCTGCGGGTTCAGGAGGTGAGCCCTGCTGGCTGGCAGAAGGGGAGCTGGATTCAAGTCCAGTAGTTTAGAGAGACCAACGATATTTTTTTTGTGGGTAGGAGCTTTCCAGAGTCAAATCTCGCGGCAAGGAGTTCCTCAGCTTAATTCTGCATTATGCGTAGTAAAGGCAGGAAAACCGATTAACCCTGAAGAACTGAAATACCAAAGTTTTTTTGTTTATATAAATCCTATTTTTAGCCTGTGGTAACCTCACTGTGAGGCAAACTGAGCTGAGAGGAGGAGAAGACTGAAGCCAAGTCACCCGATCAGGTTCATTTTGAACCGGGCTGTCCCTGGGCGGAGTCCAGCATGCCTAACCCCTCTAGTGCAGCCGCTGACAAAAGCAACGATTCTAAAGAGAAAATTAACTGTGGCTTTGACGTGAAGATTTCTCGACATTTGCCCTGTCACGTATGCTGAATAATACACTTTCAGAATACTTTCAATGCACTTTTGGTGATCATAGAATCCTAGAGCTGGAAGGAACCCCCCAGGGTCATCTAGTCCAACCCCCTTCACAATGCAGGAAACTCACAAACACCTCCCCCTAAATTCACAGGATCTGCATTGCTGTCAGATGGCCAACCAGCCTCTGTTTAGAAGAAGAAGAAGAATTGCAGATTTATACCCCTCCCTTCTCTGAATCAGAGACTCAGAGTGGCTTACAATCTCCTTTATCTTCTCCCCCCACCACAGACACCCTGTGAGGTGGGTGGGGCTGAGAGGGCTCTCACAGCAGCTGCCCTTTCAAGAACAACCTCTGCCAGAGCTCTGGCTGACTCGAGGCCATTCCAGCAGCAGCAAGTGGAGGAGTGGGGAATCAAACCCGGTTCTCCCAGATAAGAGTCTGCACACTTAACCACTACACCAAACTGGCTCTCTAAGGAACTTCCAAGGAAGCAGCACCCACCACCTCCCGAGTAATCATAGAATCATAGAGTTGGAAGGTACCTCCCAAGGCCATCTAGTCCAACCCCCTGCACAGTGCAGGAAACTCACAATCCCCTCCCCCTAAATGCACAGGATCTTCATTGCTGTCAGGTGGCCACCCAGCCTCTGTTGAAAAACCTCCAAAACCTTACTTGCAAGTGGACTTTACTGTTTCACAGAATATGCAAAGTGGACTGAAGGCACTTTCTTCAGCAGGTGTGGAAGCCGAAAGAGGTGCGTCTCCTCTGTACAGCAACCCTGCAAGGCAGGTGGAGGACCCTGCGTGCTCCTGCCAGAAGCCACTGAGCAAGTTACACCAGAGGCAAGACTTGAATCCTGGATGCTCCGATTCTGCTCTGAGTTGCTTTCCCACACGGTACCAGGCTCCAAACCTGGAAGGTCCATGCCGGGCCGAGTAGTCCCCACGAGGCGGTGGTGCCCCTGAAGCGCCTGGATCGTGTCAACACAAAGTGAGGGACTGAGGGGAAAGCCGGCCCAGCTCCAGCCACCTTTTCAGTTCCCCTTGAGCTGGTTGCCTCTCCCCTCCCCGCCCGGGGCAGACTGTTGGCTGAGAGGCTGGGAAACTCATTCTCTGCACTTCCTCTCCAGAAAGCAGCAAATGTCTGAAGGGATGAGCCGCTGCCTCAGTAGGGTTGCCAATCCTCAGGTGGGGGCAGTTTGGAGCCGCCCCCCGCTTCAGGGTCATCCGAAGGCAGGGGTGGGGGAAGTGTCTGTTGGCACTCCATTATTCCCCATGGAGACCAATTCCCATAGTATATAAAGGAAAATTGATCTGTGGGCATCTGGGGCTCGGGGGCGGGGGCTGGGTTTTGAGATAGAGGCACCAGATTTTCAGCATAGCATCCAGTGCCTCTCCTCAAAACACTCCCCACGTTGCCAAAAGATTGGACCAGGGGGTCCGATTTCATGAGCCCCAAAATAAGGCGTCCCTGTCCTTCATTATTTCCAACGGAGGGAAGGTATTTAAAAGGTGCAGAGTCCCTTTACATGGGATGGCCAGAACTCCCTTTGGAGCACGGTCGGTCATGCTTGTCACATCCTTGGTCCAATCTTTTTGAAATTTGGTATTTTCAGGAAAGGCACTCGATGCTATGCTGCAAAGTTGGTGCCTCTATCTCAAAAAACAGTTCCTCAAGAGTCCAGATACCCGCAGAGCAATTCTCCACTATACCCTATGGGAATCGGTTTCCATAGGGAATAATGGAGTGCTCAGCAAACATTTCCCTCCCCCCCCATGCTTTCGGATGACCCTGAAGGGGGGGAGGGCCTCTAAACCAGGACATCCCCTGCCCCCACCTGGGGATTGGCAACCCTAGGCAACCAAGTCAATCACAGTTGGCCTGAGCAGGCCCCGGGCGATAACAGCCTGTCCTGTCCTGGGTAGGGTTGCCAATCCCCAGGTGGGGGCAGGGGATCCCCTGGTTTGGAGGCCCTCCCCCCACTTCAGGGTCATCAGAAAGCAGAGGAGAGGGAAATGTCTGCTGAGCACTCCATTATTCCCTATGGAGACCGATTCCCATAGGGAATAATGGAAAATTGATCTGTGGGTATCTAGGGCTCTAGGGGAGCTGTTTTTTTGCGGTAGGGGCACCAACATTTCAGCATACCATCTGGTGACACTCCTCAAAACACCCCCCAAGTTTCAAAATGATTGGACTGGGGGGGTTCAATTCTATGAGCCCCCAAAGAAGGTGCCCCTATCCTTCATCATTCCAAACAGAGAGAAGGCTTTTAAAAGGAGCGCGGTCCCTTTAAATGTGATGAATCATAGAATCCTAGAGTTGGAAGGGACCTCCAGGGTCATCTAGTCGAACCCCCTGCACAATGCAGGAAACTCACAAACCCCTCCCCCTACATTCACAGGATCTTCATTGCTGTCAGATGGCCATCTAGCCTCTGTTGAAAAACCTCCAAGGAAGGAGAGCCCACCACCTCCCAAGGAGGAAGCCCGTTCCACTGAGGAACTGCTCTGTCAGTCCGATGCAGGATCAGCCTAGAGCATCCCTAGAATCATAGAGTTGGAAGGAACCTCTAGGGTCATCTAGTCCAACCCCCTGCACAATGCAGGAAACTCACAAACCCCTCCCCCTAAATTCACAGCATCTTCATTGCTGTCAGATGCCCATCTAGCCTCTGTTGAAAAACCTCCAAGGAAGGAGAGCCCACCACCGCCCAAGGAAGCCTGTTCATAGAATCCTAGAGTTGGAAGGGACCTCCAGGGCCATCTAGTCCAACCCCCTGCACAATGCAGAAAACTCACAAACACCTACCCCTAAATTCACAGGATCCTCATTGCTGTCAGATGGCCATCTAGCCTCTGTTGAAAAACCTCCAAGGAAGGAGAGCCCACCACCGCCCAAGGAAGCCTGTTCATAGAATCCTAGAGTTGGAAGGGACCTCCAGGGCCATCTAGTCCAACCCCCTGCACAATGCAGGAAACTCACAAACACCTACCCCTAAATTCACAGGATCCTCATTGCTGTCAGATGGCCATCTAGCCTCTGTTGAAAAACCTCCAAGGAAGGAGAGCCCACCACCGCCCGAGGAAGCCTGTTCATAGAACCCTAGAGTTGGAAGGGACCTCCAGGGCCATCTAGTCCAACCCCCTGCACAATGCAGGAAACACACAAGCCCCTCCCCCAATGGCCAGAACTCCCTTCAGAGGTCAATTATGCTGCTTGCCACACTCTTGCTCCTGACTCCACCCCCAAAGACTCCTGGCTCCACCCCCAAAGTCTCCTGGCTCCACCCGCAAAGTCCTCTGATATTTCTTGAGGCAGACTTGGCAACGTTAGCCCTGGGTGGTGTTGTGCAAGAAGGGGACCTGCGGGACCAGGATGCCCAGCCGGGGCTCCGCCTGCTGCCGCTGCTTCCCGCTGCGTTTGTTTCATATCCAGCCCAACAAGCCGGGTGGGAAAACGCCCATTTCCTGCAAGGGTTCCTGGGCAGTTCCTCCACAGCCTGGTCACCCCCGTGGGGGTGGAGAAAAGGGACCCGAAATGGGGAGGAAGGAGGGGCACAGGCGGGGAATGCTCCTCTGGGGTGAAGTGGGAGGGCACACAGAGGAGGCAGGGGGTTAGAGGCCAGCCTCTCTTTGCAGGGCTGCATCCAGTCACACCGTGGCAAATAGAAGGGAAAGACATGGAAGAAGTGACAGACTTCTCATTTCTGGGATCCAAGATCACTGCAGATGGCGACTGTAGCCACAAAATTAAAAGACGTTTGCTCCTTGGGAGGACAGCTATGGTGAACCAGGCAGTATAATGAAAAGTAGAGACAACACCCTGCCAACAAAAGTCCTTATAGTCAAAGCGATGGTATTCCCATTAGTAATGTATGGCTGTGAGAGCTGGACCATAAGGAAGGCCGAGCGCAGAAGAATAGATGCTTTTGAGCTGTGGTGCTGGAGAAGACTCTTGAGAGTCCCTTGGACTGCAAGAAGATCCAATCAGTCAGTCCTAAGGGAAATCAACCCAGACTGTTCCCTGGAAGGTCAGATGCTGAAGCTGAAGCTCCAATACTTTGGCCACCCAATGAGAAGAAGAAGAAGAAGATATTGGATTTATATCCCGCCCTCCACTCCGGAGAGTCTCAGAGCGGCTCACAATCTCCTTTCCCTTCCTCCCCCACAACAGACACCCTGTGAGGTGGGTGGGGCTGGAGAGGGCTCTCACAGCAGCTGCCCTTTCAAGGACAACCTCTGCCAGAGCTATGGCTGACCCAAGGCCATTCCAGCAGGTGCAAGTGGAGGAGTGGGAGAAGACTCTTGAGAGCCCCTTGAACTGGAAGAAGATCAAATCAATCAGTCCTAAGGGAAATCAACCCAGACTATTCCCTGGAAGGTCAGATGCTGAAGCTGAAGCTCCAATACTTTGGCCACCCAATGAGAAGGGAGCACTCCCTGGAGAAGACCCTGATGCTAGGAAAGACAGAAGGCAAAAGAAGAAGGGGACAGCAAAAGATGAGATGGCTGGACGGTGTTACTGATGTCACAAACATGAATTTGAGCAGACTTCGGAGGATGGTGGAAGGCAGGAGGGCCTGGCGTGACTCAGTCCAGGGGGTCGCAAAGAGAGACTCAACTGTGTGACCGAACAACAACAACATTAGAGACTAAAGGGAACTCAGCTGGATGCAAGGCCACAGAGTCCGCCCTCCAAAGCCGGCATTCCCTCCAGGGGTATCGATCTCCATCATCTAAGGATTAGGTGGCATTCCAGAACTCTAGACCGGGAACCCAATGTCTTCCTTCCCTCCACCCTCCCCTTCTCTGATTTCACCTCAGAGGCAGAGCAGATGACGCCGCTGCGCTGCTGCCTCTTCTCCGCTTCACCGTAGCTGCTCCTCTGAGATGGGCTCACCCTGAGCCCACCTCGGAGGAGCAGTTACAGTGAAGCGGAGAAGAGGCGGCAGCCGCGCAGTAGCGTCGCCCGCTTCGCTCCGCCTCAGAGGTGAAATCAGAGAAGGGGAGGGTGGAGGGAAGGAAGACATTTAAAAAGGTGCGCCGTCCCTTGAAATGCGATGGCCAAAACTCCCGTTGGGGTTCAGTGATGCTTGTCACACCCTTGCTCCTAGCTCCACACCAGTGTCTCCTGGCTCCACCCCCAAAGTCTCCTGGCTCCACCCCCAAAGTCCCCAGAGATTTCTTGAATTGGACTTGGCAACCCTAGTGGGGAATCAAACCCGGTTCTCCCAGACAAGAGTCCGCACGCTTAACCACTACACCAAACTGGCTCTCCTACCTAAACGGGCAGGGGTATGAATCTACAGTCTTCTTCATCATCATTCAACCAGTTCTGAGCACTTTATTCTGTGGAACAGTCAGAACCACAATATTCCACCTCACAGCGATGGCCAAATATTTGGAATTTGCTGAAAGAAACCCCCAATGCAAGCAGTAGCTGTGAAGGCACCGCTTTCACCCGTTTGAAGTACCAATCAGGACAAGGCCCGACCTGCGTCTCTTTCATACAGAGGGAAGAATGAGCTAGATAGGAACATAGAAGGCCCCCCCAAAAGCACTGCATGAGAAACTGCACCGCCCGTTTTGTACTTCTGCCAAGCCAATCCGAGAGGCTCTCTCTGGCCTTTAGTGTGGGAACGTCCCAGCCGGCAGCCCCGAGAGAACAGCATCTGCGGCTCGTCTGCTCTGTGCCTCAAACAGGCCAGCACCCCTCTCACGCCGTCCAGTGGCGCCAGCAAATTCTTCCGCCGGAGTGACCTCACCCGCTTGGTATTGCACCCCGAGCTGCTCTTCAGTCTTGGGATACGCCGTCCGGAGCCAGACAATAAGTGCATTTACGACCGCAAGGACATCACAGGCCAGAGGTGCCTTCTCCACCACCCCTCTCGGTAGGGTTGCCAATCCCCAGGTGGGGGCAGGAGATCCCCCGGTTTGGAGGCCCCCTCCCCCCTCTTCAAGGCCATCAGAAAGCGGGGTGGGGGTGGGGGAATGTCTGCTGGGAACTCTATTATTCCCTATAAAGACTTATTCCCATGGGAAATCATGGAGAATTGATCCGCGGGTATTTGGGGCTCTAGGGGAGCTGTTTTTTTGACAGAGGCACCAAGTTTTCAGCATAGCATCCAGTGTCTCTCCCCAAAATACCCCCCAAGTTTCAAAACGATTGGACACGGGGGTCCAGTTCTAAAAGCCCCAAAAGAAGGTGCCCCTATCCTTCATTCTTTCCTATGGAAGGAAGGCATTGAAAAGGAGTGCGGTCCCTTGAAATGTGATGGCCAGAACTCCTTTTGGAGTTCAATTATGCTTGTCACACCCCTGCTCCTGGCTCCACCCTCCAATGTCTCCTGGCTCCACCCCCAAAGTTCCCAGGTATTTCTTGAATTGGACTTGGCCACCCTGCCTCTCGTCCACATGTGTGCCCCGCACAACAACCCCATCTGTTGTTGTTGTTCAGTTGCACGGTCGAGCCCGACTCGTTGCGACCCCCTGGACCAAGTCACGCCAAGCCCTCCTGTCTTCCACCACCCTCCGAAGTCTGCTCAAAGTCATGTTAGTTACATCAGGAACGCTGTGCAGCCATCTCCTCTTTTGCTGTCCCCTTCTTCTTTTGCCTTCTGTCTTTTCCAGCATCAGGGTCTTCTCCAGGGAGGGCTCCCTTCTCATTAGGTGGCCAAAGGATTTGAGCTTCAGCTTCAGCATCTGACCTTCCAGGGAACAGTCTGGGTTGATTTCCCTTAGGACTGACTGATTTGATCTTCTTGCAGTCCAAGAGACTCTCAAGAGTCTTCTCCAGTAAGGGCTCCCTTCTCATTTGGGGGCCAAAATATTTGAGCTGCAGCTTCAGCCTCTGACCTTCCAAGGAACAATATGCGCACGTCCCCATTTGGCTTCACCGGGGTAACTATTGGGGTTTCCCATGTGGCGTATGAAACTGGTTTCAGCCCTCCCTGGGCTGTGAGACGGTCCAGCTCTGCTTCGATTTTGGGCTTAAGAGCGAACGGAACCCGCCTGGCCTTCAGCCGTATCGGTCGCACGTGGGGGTCAAGGGGTTAGGAGACCTCTAGATCCTTTTTGCACAGACTACTGCTAAGACAAGTCTCCCCCATCCTGTAACCATGCATTGGATTTTTCCTACCTAAATGCAGAACTTTACATTTATCCCTGCTAAAATTCATTTTATTGATTTTAGCCCAGTTTTCCAGCCTGTCAAGGTCATCCTGTATCCTGTTTCTGTCTTCTTCTGTGTTTGCTTCCTTGGGAGATGGTGAGCTCTCCTTCCTTGGAGGTTTTTAAACAGATGCTCAATGGCCATCTGACAGCAATGAAGATCCTGTGAATTTAGGGGGAGGGGTTTGTGAGTTTCCTGCATTGCGCAGAGGGTTGGACTAGATGACCCTGGAGGTCCATTCCATGATTCTCGTTCCTTGAAGGTTTTTAAACAGAGGCTCAATGGCCATCTAACAGCAATGAAGATCCTGTGAATTTAGGGGGAGGTGTTTGTGAGTTTCCTGCATTGTGCACGGCGTTGGACTAGATGCAAAGACTGCCCATTTATACTCTGCTTCCTATTAATTAGCCAGTTTCCTTATCACTACCCTTCCAGGAAGCCCCACCAAACAATGGGCACATCCACAAACCAATTGCCCTTTCATCACACCCCCTCCAGCCTAGAAATAGCAGCTCTCCAGCAGCCCTGGCCCCACTCAATGCACAGCAGCCAAGAAGGTCTGAGCGCCTGCTCCGGCTGCAACGCCACTGAGGATGTTCTCCGCAGCTGAGAACAAAACGTCTGGAAGAAAAACTTGTCAGAAGATCCACAAGTTCAACTTTGAGTTCTTTCAGAACTCTTGGATTTATGCCATCCGGACATCGTGACTTATTAGTTTTTAATTCGTCTATCAGTTGTAGGACCTCCTCTTTTGTCACCTCAATCTGGCTCAGGTCTTTCAACACCCCTTCCAATAGAAGTGGTTCTGGAGCAGGCAAACACTTCTCATCTTCCACAGTGAAGACGGAGGCAAAAAATGCATTCAGCTTCTCAGCCATTTCCCTATCCTCCTTCAGTAATCCTTTTACCCCTTGGTCAACCAAGGGCCCCACTGCCTCCCTGGCTGGTTTCCTGCTTCTAATATATTTGAAGAATTTTTTTTGTTGGACTTTATGTTTTTTGCAATATGCTCTTCTTCAGCAGTGGAAACTGCAGCTGTGATCCAAACTTCTTTGGCTGTGGGCTGGAGTTTCTGCCCCTTTCAGCAACTTTCGGGGTAGCAGCTAGCAGGGGTCGGGGTGCAAGTTCCCGCTCTTCTCTGGAGCCTCTTGGAGGCTTCTTTGGGGGCAGAAGGAAGTCCACCCCCACCACAAGTGAGTGCAGATGGGGGGGGGGGAGGACCACTCCATGCTCTTCTCCTTTCTGACTGGCCTCCCATGCTGACTCCTTACCTACTCTTTTGCTGCTGGTATGTTCCGTTTCCCTCTAATCTGCTGAGTCAGGAAACCCTGCAAAGGGATGACTCGTGCTTTTCCACTCTGGTGGCGATGGGTCATGGAAGGCGGAGCTGGTTGTTGTGTTGAGGTGGAAACAGCAACTATCTTCTACAGCCAGCAGAAAGAGAGATTGTCTGTGTGTGCCAGTTTGGTGTGGTAGTTACGTGCGCAGACTCTTATCTGGGAGAACCGGGTTTGATTCCCCATTCCTCCACTTGCAGCTGCTGGAATGGCCTTGGGTCACCCAGAGCTCTCTTATCTGGGAGAACCAGGTCTGATTCCCCACTCCTTCCCTTGCAGCTGCTGGAATGGCCTTGGGTCAGCCAGAGCTCTCTTATCTGGGAGAACCGGATTTGATTCCCCATTCCTTCACTGGAAGCTGCTGGAATGGCCATTGGCCATGGGTCAGCCAGAGCTCTCTTATCTGGGAGAACCGGGATTGATTCCCTACTCCTCCACTTGCAGCTGCTGGAATGGCCTTGGGTCAGCCAGAGCTCTCTTATCTGGAAGAACCGGATTTGATTCCCCACTCCTCCACTTGCAGCTGCTGGAATGGCCTTGGGTCAGCCAGAACTCTCTTATCTGGGAGAACCGGGTAGGATTCCCCACTCCTCCACTTGCAGCTGCTGGAATGGCCTTGGGTCAGCCAGAGCTCTCTTATCTGGGAGAACGGGATTTGATTTCCCACTCCTCCACTTGCAGCTGCTGGAATGGCCTTGGGTCAGCCAGAGCTCTCTTATCTGGGAGAACCGGGTTTGATTCCCCACTCTTCCACCTGCAGCTGCTGGAATGGCCTTGCGTCAGCCAGAGCTCTCTTATCTGGGAGAACCGGGTTTGTTTCCCCACTCCTCCACCTGCAGCTGCTGGAATGGCCTTGCGTCAGCCAGAGCTCTCACAGAGTTGTCCTTGAAAGGGCAGCTTCTGGGAGAGCTCTCTCAGCCCCACCCACCTCACAGGGTGTTTGTTGTGGGGGGAGAAGATACAGGAGATTGTGAGCTGCTCTGAGACTCTGATTCAGAGAGAAGAGCGGGGTATAAATCTTCTCATGGCAGAATGGGGATAGGAACACGGCCCTCTCAGGACCTAGTCCAGTGCTCCAGCTACTCTGAACTGACTCTCTGTGTCCCCTTGGTGTCCGTTTCTGCCCCCCAGGCTTCACTTGTGCCCTTCGTCACCTCCCCCCCCACACAACATGGCTTTCCTTTCTTGCTCCCAGCAACGGTCTCGCCTATCCCTAAGAGCAACCAATGAGAGCTGAGTTGGCAGTTAGGGAGTGAGCGAAGGGATTGAGTGAAGCTGAGGCAAAGTTCAGCTGAAAGCTGGCTGACAGAAAAAGAGGTAGTAGAAGAAGAAGAAGATATTGGATTTATATGCCGCCCTCCACTCCGAAGAGTTTCAGAGCGGCTCACAATCTCCTTTCCCTTCCTCCCCCACAACAGACACACTGTGAGGTGGGTGGAGCTGGAGAGGGCTCTCACAGCAGCTGCCCTTTCAAGGACAACCTCTGCCAGAGCTATGGCTGACCCAAGGCCCTGCTAGCAGGTGCAAGTGGTGGAGTGGGGAATCAAACCCGGTCCTCCCAGATAAGAGAGCTATGGCTGACCCAAGGCCATTCCAGCAGCTGCAAGTGGAGGAGTGGGGAATCAAACCCAGTTCTCCCAGATAAGAGAGCTCTGGCTGACCCAAGGCTATTCCAGCAGGTGCAAGTGAAGGAGTGGGGAATCAAACCCGGTTCTCCCAGATAAGAGTCCGCACATTTAACCACTACACCAAACTGGCTCTTCAAGAGAGGCGTAGAGGGCGGCAGGCACTCTGTGGGAGTGGAGAAGAGGCATCGCACGCTGACACCCCTCCCCAGTCTTTAGCAAGCGCTCTTCCACAGCAAAGCCCTCTCTCTCTGGGCCACACGCCCCTTGCCTGCCCCTCTCCCCTGCCTCCCTTCCTGTCCTCCCCTCCCACTGGCAACAACAAAGCCCAAACTCCCCAGCAGGTGTGGGAAGCCCCACCCTGCAAAGTTCCACAACAACACCACCGGAACTGCACGGGCGGGAGGTGGGAGGCAAAGAGGGTGGGAGTGGCTGCACTCTTGCATCAAGAGTTCTCACGGGAAGCAGCAGTCACCTTGGTTTCAGTTCCATGGAGGGGTGGGTGGAGAAGAGTCTCCTTTGGCCTGGGGGGGCATCTTTTTCTGTGGCCAAGTGCAAAGTAATGCACATTGGGGCCAAGAATCCCAGCTACAAATACAAGTTGATGGGATGCGAATTGGCAGAGACTGACCAAGTGAGAGATCTTGGGGTCGTGGTAGAGAACTCCCTGAAAATGTCAAGACAGTGTGTGACTGCGATAAAAAAGGCCAACGCCATGCTGGGAATTATTAGGAAGGGAATTGAAAACAAATCAGCCAGTATCATAATGCCCCTGTATAAATCGATGGTGCGGTCTCATTTGGAGTACTGTGTGCAGTTCTGGTCGCCGCACCTCAAAAAGGATATTATAGCATTAGAGAAGGTGCAGAGAAGGGCAACTAGAATGATTAAAGGGCTGGAGCACTTTCCCTATGAAGAAAGGTTGAAACGCTTGGGACTCTTTAGCTTGGAGAAACGTCGACTGCGGGGTGACATGATAGAGGTTTACAAGATAATGCATGGAATGGAGAAAGTAGAGAAAGAAGTACTTTTCTCCCTTTCTCACAATACAAGAACTCGTGGGCATTCGATGAAATTGCTGAGCAGACAGGTTAAAACGGATAAAAGGAAGTACTTCTTCACCCAAAGGGTGATTAACATGTGGAATTCACTGCCACAGGAGGGATTCAAGAGGGGATTGGATAAAAATATGGAACAGAGGTCCATCCATATATACACACATATATATTTGGCCACTGTGTGACACAGTGTTGGACTGGAGGGGCCACTGGCCTGATCCAGCAGGGCTTCTCTTTTGTTCTGATGTGACACAGAGTGTTGGATTGGATTTGCCACTGGCCTGATCCAATAGGGCTTCTCTTAGGTTCTTATGTGTGACACAGAGTGTTGGACTGGAGGGGCCACTGGCCTGATCCAGCAGGGCTTCTCTTTTGTTCTGATGTGACACAGAGTGTTGGACTGGAGAGGCCACTGGCCTGATCCAACAGGGCTTCTCTTATGTTTCTCCTTCCACCACTCCATTCCCTGCCTGGCCCACCCATGTTTCCCACAGAAGAAGAAGAAGAAGATATTGGATTTATATCCCGCCCTCCACTCCGAAGAGTCTCAGAGCGGCTAACAATCTCCTTTACCTTCCTCCCCCACAACAGACACCCTGTGAGGTAAATGAAGATATTGGATTTATATCCCGCCCTCCACTCCAAAGAGTCTCAGAGCGGCTCACAATCTCCTTTCCCTTCCTCCCCCACAACAGACACCCTGTGAGGTGGGTGGGGCTGGAGAGGGCTCTCACAGCAGCTGCCCTTTCAAGGACAACCTCTGCCAGAGCTCTGGCTGACCCAAGGCCATTCCAGCAGATGCAAGTGGAGGAGTGGGGAATCAAACCTGGTTCTCCCAGATAAGAGTCCACGCACTTAAGCACTACGCCAAACTGGCTCTTGCTCGACAGCCTTAGGGCTGCTGACATCTGCACATATAGGTAGAAAAATAAAATAGGATTCCAGTTGAACCTTTAAGACCAACTTATTTTTATTCAGAACGTAAGCTTTCGTGTGCTGTAAGCACACTTCCTTAGATGAGGAATGCGGTACAGAATCCTTGTCTGATGAAGTGTGCTCAGAGCACACGAAAGCTTAAGCTTCTGAATAAAACTAAGTTGGTCTTAAAGGTGCAACTATTTTGTTCTACTACTTCAGACCAACACGGCTGCCCACTCAGATCTATAAGAAAGCCAGTTTGGTGTAGTGGTTAGGTGTGCGTACTCTTATCTGGGAGAACCAGGTTTGATTCCCCACTCCTCCACTTGCAGCTGCTGGAAGTTCAGTTACCTCGGTTCTTGTGGCCCTTTCTTATCTGTTCAGGGAAATGCTGATTGCCGCTTTGGGGTCAGTCAACAACTTTTCTCCAGGCCAGTTTGGCCAGGAATCCTGGAGGGGGGTTTTTTTGCCAACTTCTAGGCATGCAACAAGAGTAACTGGGGATGTATGTGTTTGGGGAAGGTATTTGTGAAATTCCTGCATTGTGCAGGGGGTTGGACTAGATGACCCTGGAGGTCCCTTCCAATTCTATGATTCTCCTTCTTTAGAGGTTTTTCAACAGAGGCTAGATGGCCAACTGACAGCAATGAAGATCCTGTGAATTTAGGGGGAGGCATTTGTGAAATTCCTGCATTGGGCAGGGGGTTGGACTAGATGACCCTGGAGGTCCCTTCCAACTCTAGGATTCTATGATTCATGAAAGCTATTCTACTGCCACAAATTTGGTTAGTCGATATGGTGCTCCTGGGCTCTTGGCTCTTTTCTGCTGCTACAGAGAGACGAAGAAAGCTTGAGAGTCATGGAGTAAAAGGACAGGTCCTCTTGTGGATCAAAAACTGGCTGAGTAATAGGAAGCAGAGAGTGAGTATAAATGGGCAGTCTTCGCAGTGGAGGACGGTAAGCAGTGGGGTGCCGCAGGGCTCGGTACTGGGTCCCATCCTCTTTAACTTGTTCATAAATGATTTAGAGTTGGGAGTGAGCAGTGAAGTGGCCAAATTTGCGGATGACACTAAATTGTTCAGGGTGGTGAGAACCAGAGAGGATTGTGAGGAACTCCAAAGGGATCTCTTGAGGCTGGGTGAGTGGGCGTCAACGTGGCAGATGCGGTTCAATGTGGCCAAGTGCAAAGTAATGCACATTGGGGCCAAGAATCCCAGCTACAAATACAAGTTGATGGGGTGTGAACTGGCAGAGACAGACCAAGAGAGAGATCTTGGGGTCATGGTAGATAATTCACTGAAAATGTCAAGACAGTGTGCGTTTGCAATAAAAAAGGCCAACGCCATGCTGGGAATTATTAGGAAGGGAATTGAAAACAAATCAGCCAGTATCATAATGCCTCTGTATAAATCGATGGTGCGGTCTCATTTGGAGTACTGTGTGCAGTTCTGGTCGCCGCACCTCAAAAAGGATATTATAGCATTGGAGAAAGTTCAGAAAAGGGCAACTAAAATGATTAAAGGGCTGGAACACCTTCCCTATGAAGAAAGGTTGAAACGCTTAGGGCTCTTTAGCTTGGAGAAACGTCGACTGAGGGGTGACATGATAGAAATTTACAAGATAATGCATGGGATGGAGAAAGTAGAGAAAGAAGTACTTTTCTCCCTTTCTCACAATACAAGAACTCGTGGGCATTCGATGAAATTGCTGAGCAGACAGGTTAAAACGGATAAAAGGAAGTACTTCTTCACCCAAAGGGTGATTAACATGTGGAATTCACTGCCACAGGAGGTGGTGGCATCCACAAGCATAGCCACCTTCAAGAAGGGGTTAGATAAAAATATGGAGCAGAGGTCCATCAGTGGCTATTAGCCACAGTTTGTGTGTGTGTGTATATATATATATATATATATATATATATATATATATATATATATATATATATATATATATATATATATATATATATTTGGCCGCTGTGTGACACAGAATGTTGGACTGGATGGGCCATTGGCCTGATCTAACATGGCTTCTCTTATGTTCTTATGTTCTTAAGACCGCGACCCATCTTGGTATGTATATATGAAGCTGCCCTCTACTGAATCAGACCACTGGTTCCTTCAAGGTTAGTCTTGTCTACTCAGACTGGCAGCTGCTCTCCAGGGTCTTCAGGGCCTTACCTTGGAGCCTCTTCCAAGCAACGCTTTGTCCACTCAAGATCCTGCCCCCATACAGCCCCTAAAGCTCACAGAGATGTTCTGCCCCTCGGCTCCAGACAAAACTTCCCCCACACCGACCCTACAGAATTCCTCATAGAAGCTGTGGTGCAGGTCAAGATACTAGGCATTAGACAAGCTTAGTCAAAAAGAGCCTCTGAGCATGTGCAAAAGAGGTCCCCTCCACACAACTGGGATTATAAGGTTCCAATTTCGGGAGCAGTGGGTGTGGCTTGCAGAGAAGACCAAGCCCCCCTAAAGACTCAGCACTACAGCAGAACGGACCAGGGACAGAGAGGTTAACGTAGGATTGCCAGGTCCAATTCAAGAAATATCTGGGGACTTTGGGGGTGGAGCCAGGAGATTTTGGGAGTGGAGCCAGAAGCGAGGTTGCGACAAGAATGATTGAACTCCAAAGGGATTCTGGTCAGCACATTTAAAGAGTCTGCACACCTTTTACGTGCCATTGCCTCCGCTGGAAATAATGAAGGATAGGGGCACCTTATTCTGGGGCTCATACAATTGGACCCCCGGGTCCTATCTTTTTTAAACTTGGAGAGTATGTTGGGGAGAGGCCCTGGATGCTGTGCTGCAAATTTGGTGCCTCTAGCTAAAAAAACAACCCTCCTAGAGCCCCAGAAAGCCATGATCAATTCATTATATCCTGTGGGAATTGGTCTCCATCCGGAATAATGGAGTGCCCAGCAGACATTTCCCTTCCCCTCCCACGACTTTCTGATGACTCTGAAGGGGGGGGAGGCCTCCAAACCGGAGGATCCCCTGCCCCCACCTGGGGATTGGCAACCCTAGGTTAACAGAATCTCCTGGATTTCAAAACAGGATCCCCTTTTCCAAAAAAGGAGCAGAACCATCTTCGACCCTATACCGCCCTCTGGTGTGCGGCAGGCACATGGCGACCTCTCACACGCCTTGCCGTTCTGCCTCAGTTCCTCCGTATGTAAAATGACCAGGCTGACACGACGACAGTAAAGATAAAGACTGCAAGCGTCCTCGAGTGGGCACAGCCCCATTGCCAGAGCTGCCCCCAGATATACCCGAGGACTGCAGGATGTCCATTTGGGAATCCACAGTGCAACAGAGAAGCCCTCCAGGATAGGGGCAAGGAGAAATCCTGCAACAGCAGCGACATAAGATGGGCTCTTCAACGCCATCATTTGACCACACCCACCAGCTGCCAAGCCAACCAGGATGCTATGGCACCAGGGACCGGTTTTGTGGAAGACAATTTTTCCACGGACCAGGAGGGGGGAGGGGAGGGGGAGCAGGTTTTGGGTTGATACACTTGTGCACTTTATTTCTAAAGTGTTTGGTGTGGTGGTTAAGCGTGCGGACTCTTATCTGAGAGAACCAGGTTTGATTCCCCACTCCTCCAATGGCCTTGGGTCAGCCAGAGCTCTCTCATCTGGGAGAACCAGGTTTGATTCCCCTCTCCTCCACTTGCACCTGCTGGAATGGCCTTGGGTCAGCCAGAGCTCTCTTATCTGAGAGAACTGGGTTTGATTCCCCACTCCTCCACTCGCAGCTGCTGGAATGGCCTTGGGTCAGCCAGAGCTCTCTTATCTGGGAGAACTGGGTTTGATTCCCCACTCCTCCACTTGCAGCTGCTGGAATGGCCTTGGGTCAGCCAGAGCTCTCTTATCTGAGAGAACTGGGTTTGATTCCCCACTCCTCCACTCGCAGCTGCTGGAATGGCCTTGGGTCAGCCAGAGCTCTCTTATCTGGGAGAACCGGGTTTGATTCCCCACTCCTCCACTTGCAGCTTCTGGAATGGCCTTGGGTCAGCCAGAGCTCTCTTATCTGGGAGAACCGGGTTTGATTCCCCACTCCTCCACTTGCACCTGCTGGAATGGCCTTGGGTCATCCAGAGCTCTCTTGTCTGGGAGAACCGGGTTTGATTCCCCACTCCTTCACTTGCAGCTGCTGCAATGGCCTTGGGTCAGCCAGAGCTCTCTTATCTGGGAGAACCAGGTTTGATTCCTCCCTCCTCCACTTGCAGCTGCTGGAATGGCCTTGGGTCAGCCAGAGCTCTCTTATCTGGGAGAACCAGGTTTGATTCCTCCCTCCTCCACTTGCAGCTGCTGGAATGGCCTTGGGTCAGCCAGAGCTCTCTTATCTGTGAGAATGGGGTTTGATTCCCCACTCCTCCACTTGCAGCTGCTGGAATGGCCTTGGGTCAGCCATGGCTCTCACAGAGTTGTCCTTGAAAGGGCAGCTTCTGGGAGAACTCTCTTAGCCCCACCTACCACACAGGGTGTCTGTTTTGGGGGGAGGAAGATAAAGGAAATTGTGAGCCGCTCTGAGTGGAGGGTAGGATATAAATCCAATATCATCATCTTCTTCTTCTGACTGGGAGATAGGGACCAGACACAGACTTACAGACTAACCTACCCCACTGGGTTGTTGTGTAGCTATAAAAGGAGGAGAGGAGAACAAGATCACCTGCTTTGGCCCACTGCAGAAAAAGCCTGGGTGTAAATGAAGTAAATACATATAACTGAAGTTGGGAATCAAATTCAAGGTAGGCAGATGAACGGCTGAGGAGAGAATGAGGCAGGTAAAGGGCAGAGGATATGGGGGGCTGCCAATGGGAAGGAAAGGGGGAAATACTGTGGGGAGGGGGATAGAAAAAAGTGAGCCCCCCCAGGTCCAGGCAGGAGTTCTCACCCCCAGTGATGTCACTGTGCAACATCCCTGACGCAATGACATCACTTCCGGGTGACATCATTGCACCAGGCACATTGCACAGCGACGCTCTAGGTTTTGGGTAAACTCTATGGTTTTGAAGCCAAGAAGCCCATTGTTTTGCCCAAAAAACAGAGTGTCACCGACACAATGACATCACTTCTGGGCAGGGGTGGAATTCTAGCAGGAACTCCTTTGCATATTAGGCCACAACCCCCTGATGTAGCCAATCCTTCAAGAGCTTACTAGGCCTTTTTTTTTGTAAGCTCTCGGAGGATTGGCTACATCAGGGGGTGTGGCCTAATATGCAAAGGATCTCCCGCTAGAATTCCACCCTTGCTACCGAGGGACGTTTTATTCTCAGTCCCTTTCCCAAGAATCCCGAACACAGTGGTTGCCTTTTTCACTGCTGGAGCACTCTGGGGTGACATTTTCATTGAGCTCTTCACTATGACCCCAAGATCTTTTCAGTCTCAGCAAGTTCAGAACCCATTCACCTATACTTATAGAATCATAGAGTTGGAAGGGACCTCCAAGGTCATCGAGTCCAACCCCCTGCACAATGCAGGAAACTCACAAACACCTCTCCCTAAATTCACAGGATCCTCATTAATGCCAGGTGGCCATCTAGCCTCTACTTAAAAATCTCCAAGGAAGGAGAGCCCACCACCTCCTGAGGAAGCCTGTTCCACTGAGGAACCGCTCTAATGGTCAGGAAGTTCTTCCTAATGTTGAGCCGGAAACTCTTTTGATTTAATTTCAACCCACTGGTTCTGGTTCTACTTCCAGAGGCCACTGAAAACAATTCCACACCATCCTCTATAGGACTTGAAGATGGTGATCCTATCACCTCTCAGCCGCCTCCTCTCCAGGCTAAACATGCCCAGTTCCATCAACCTTTCCTCAAAGGACATGGTCTCCAGACCCCTCACCATCTTCGTTACCCTCCAGTTTGGTGTGGTGGTTAAGTGTGCAGACTCTTATCTGGGAGAACCGGGTTTGATTCCCCACTCCTCCACTTGCACCTGCTAGCATGGCCTTGGGTCAGCCAGAGCTCTGGCAGAGGTTGTCCTTGAAAGGGCAGCTGCTGTGAGAGCCCTCTCCAGCCCCGCCCACCTCACAGGGTGTCTGTTGTGGGGGAGGAAGGTAAAGAAGATTGTGAGCCGCTCTGAGACTCTTCGGAGTGGAGGGCGGGATATAAATCCAATTTCTTCTTCTTCTCTGCACCCGTTCCAGCTTGTCTATGTCCTTCTTAAAATGTGGTGCCTGAAACTGAACACAAGACTCCAGGGGAGGTCTTACCAGAGCAGAGTAAAGTGATACCATCACTTCACGTCATCTGGACACTAGGCTTCTGTTGATACAGTCCAAAACTGCATTTGCCTTTTTAGCCACCGTATCACACTGTTGACTCATGTTCAGCGTATGGTCCACTAAGACCCCTAGATCCTTTTTTGCACATACTGGAGACCAAGTCCTCTGAGGAAAGGTTGAAGGAGCTGGGCGTGTTTAGCCTGGAGAGGAGGCGGCTGAGAGATGATAAGATCACCATCTTCAAGTCCTATAGAGGATGGTGTGGAATTGTTTTCTGTGGCCCCAGAAGGTAGGACCAGAACCAATGGGTTGAAATTAAATCAAGAGTTTCCGGCTTTCTAAAGAAGAAGATTGCAGATTTATACCCCATCCTTCTCTCTGAATCAGAGACTGAGAGCGGCTCACAATCTACCATATCTTCTCCTCCCACAACAGACACCCTGTGAGGTGGGTGGGGCTGAGAGAAGAAGAAGCACCCAGAATACAAAGCATCACTGGCCCAGATAGTTCCAATAAAATGCTGTGGCTAACAGCCACTGATGGACCTCTGCTCCATATTTTTATCCAAACCCCTCTTGAAGCTGTCTGTGCTTGTAGCTGCCGCCACATAAGAACATAAGAGAAGCCATGTTGGATCAGGCCAATGGCCCATCCAGTCCAACACTCTGTGTCACAGAGTGGCAAAAATTTTATATATTTTTTGTTTTATTTATTTATCTAAGATTTATATCCCGCCCTTCCCACTAGGTGGCTCATATATATATATATATATATATATACACACACACACACTGTGGCTAATAGCCACTGATGGATCTCTGTTCCATATTTTTATCTAAACCCCTCTTGAAGGTGTCTATGCTTGTGGCCGCCACCACCTCCTGTGGCAGTGAATTCCACGTTAATCACCCTTTGGGTGAAGAACTACTTCCTTTCATCCGTTTTAACCTGTCTGCTCAGCAATTTCATCGAATGCCCACGAGTTCTTGTATTGTGAGAAAGGGAGAAAAGGACTTCTTTCTCTACTTTCTCCATCCCATGCATAACCTTGTAAACCTCTCTCATGTCACCCCACAGTCGACGTTTCTCCAAGCTAAAGAGTCCCAAGCGTTTCAACCTTTCTTCATAGGGAAAGTGTTCCAGCCCGTTAATCATTCTAGTTGGCCTTTTCTGGACTTTCTCCAATGCTATAATATCCTTTTTGAGGTGCGGCGACCAGAACTGCACACAGTACTCCAAATGAGACCGCACCATCGATTTATACAGGGGCATTATGATACTGGCTGATTTGTTTTCAATTCCCTTCCTAATAATTCCCAGCATGGCGTTGGCCTTTTTTATTGCAATCGCACACTGTCTTGACATTTTCAGTGAGTTATCTACCACGACCCCAAGATCTCTCTCTTGGTCAGTCTCTGCCAGTTCACACCCCATCAACTTGTATTTGTAGCTGGAATTCTTGGCCCCAATGTGCATTACTTTGCACTTGGCCACATTGAAAGAGGCATTCAGTCTTGGTTTCCCAAGCCTTTCCACCAAGGAAAAGTACAAACAGCAGGGGCTCTTCATCCCTTGGGATCGTTGTTCCCCCAGGGGTTGTGGCGCAGGGTGTTCTGCTGGGCCAGGCGTCTGCCCTGGAGCCAAGGGGGAGAGCAAAGCAAGCAACCATATACTCCTTTGCTGCCATGGCAGGTGCTTAGGCTAGCCTTCATTGGTCCGATCCAGCCCGGCGACTCTGATGTTCAGGGGACAGCCCACGCAAAGGAGGTGCAGGCAAACTGGGGCAGGGAAAGGCAGATCTCGCCCCCGTGGGCTTCTCTGGAAGAAGAAGATATTGGATTTATATCCCACCCTCCACTCCAAAGAGTCCCAGAGTGGCTCACAATCTCCTTTCCCTTCCTCCCCCACAGCAGACACCCTGTGAGGTAGATGAAGATATTGAATTTATATCCCGCCCTCCACTCCGAAGAGTCTCAGAGCGACTCACAATCTCCTTTCCCTTCCTCCCCCACAACAGACACCCTGTGAGGTAGATGAAGATATTGGATTTATATCCCGCCCTCCACTCCGAAGAGTCTCAGAGCCGCTCACAATCTCCTTTCCCTTCCTCCCCCACAACAGACACCCTGTGAGGTAGATGAAGATATTGGATTTATATCCCGCCCTCCACTCCAAAGAGTCTCAGAGCGGCTCACAATCTCCTTTCCCTTCCTCCCCCACAACAGACACCCTGTGAGGTAGATGAAGATATTGGATTTATATCCCGCCCTCTACTCCAAAGAGTCTCAGAGCGGCTCACAGTCTCCTTTCCCTTCCTCCCCCACAACAGACACCCTGTGAGGTAGATGAAGATATTGGATTTATATCACGCCCTCCACTCCAAAGAGTCTCAGAGCGGCTCACAGTCTCCTTTACCTTCCTCCCCCTCAACAGACACCCTGTGTGGTAGATGAACATATTGGATTTATATCACGCCCTCCACTCCAAAGAGTCTCAGAGGGGCTCACAATCTCCTTTCCCTTCCTCCCCCACAACAGACACCCTGTGAGGTGGGTGGGTCTGGAGAGGGCTCTCACAGCAGCTGCCCTTTCAAGGACAACCTCTGCCAGAGCTATGGCTGACCCAAGGCCATTCCAGCAGGTGCAAGTGGAGGAGTGGGGAATCAAAGCCGGTTCTCCCAGATAAGAGTCCGCGCACTTATCCACTACACCAAACTGGCTCTCCGCCGGGCCCTATCGAACCGCCCAGAGACTTAACGAAAAATACTCAGTGCTTTATTTCCGATTGAGGCATAAAATCCAAGGGAAACGTGTACCTTGCCATACCATTTCCCACCCCCTCCTACTGAGCCGGGCAGGGACCCCAGACATCCACAGCAGGAGCCGACCGGGACAAAAAACAGAGGGGGAGAAGAACCGGAGTTGGGCTGTTCCAACGAGGTGTCTGAGTCTAGCTGGGATGCTCGAGCATGTCACCATAGAGAGGGCAGTGCTAGAAAAGGTGCCTGAATCTCTGAACAAGGCCAGGGCCCTGGGCTCACCTGCATGCTGCCACCCACTCCAGAGACAGGCCTTCCTGCTTCCCTTCCCTCCCAGCTCAGCTTGGGAACAACTCCGGTGGGGCCAGCTCCCCTGGCCAAGCGTGTGTGTGAATGGATCCTTCCCCCTGGCTAAATCCTTGCCCGTCCCAATCACCGGAGGGTCAGCGTGAGAGGCCAGTGCCGCTTCTGGCAGTGCTCCTGGAAGTCTCCAGGACATCCAAAGTGAAGTGTATAAAAAGCCTGTCTCCCTCCTCCCGCCGGGGGTCCTTCCCAGAGCTGCCGGGGGAAAGACCGAAGGGCCCAAGGTGTTTTGAACTCGCTTCCTGTCTGTAACGCAGATGGCAGCCTCAGTGCAGAAGTCGCGGGGGTGGGGGAAGGGGGGCTGTGCGGCCCTTTCCTGCAGTTCCTCCTCCCCCTCAAATCTTGTCCGCGGCCTCCTTTGCCTTGCGCTCTGCCCCAGACGAGCAACACTGCAGCCGGCTGGCGTGAGACACGGCAAGGAAGAAGGCCGGCTGGCAACGGTCCACAGCCAGGGAGAATCTCCCACGCCAGGGGTGAGTCACGGTGGCCCCTCCCCACTGCTGGCCAGGGGTGCTCCGAGTTCGGGGCAGCCACTCACATCCCCAGCCCCAGCTGACCAGAAAGGGATCTCCAGTTCCACAGCAACGTCCCCTCCCACCCGCATGATCTCCTCCAAACCGGGTCAGAATTAGCAGCAGGCAAAGCCAGCCCCCAAAAGCCCCACCTCCCCAAAGACCAGGAGCGGGTAGCCAGTCGTGCCAGTCTGTGGTCCCTCTTCCTGCAGCACCAGCACCCCTCGGGGAGACCAGCTGCAGGCTTCCAAGGCATCCGCGTCGGCCGGCGGGAAACCCGAGCGAGGGCGCTGCTAGAAGCGCTTGTCCTCCGGCTGGGAACAGACCACCAGCTCCTTGTTGCCAAAGTCCCACCAAGCTGTCATGTGAAACGCCATGTTGGAAAGGACCACCAGGTACTCCAGCAGGGCAAAGACCGTGTAGACTGGGGAGGGAAGAGAGACAGAGGGTTACCCAGCACCAGAAGGGGAAGAGGAAGAGGTGACGATATTGGATTTATATCCCACCCTATACTCTGAATCTCAGAGTGGTCACAATCTCCTTTACAGTATGGCAGGCGGGCCTGAGAGAGCTCTTACAGCAGCTGCCCTTTCAAGGACAACTCCTGCGAGAGCTAGGGCTGACCCAAGGCCATTCCAGCAGCCGCAAGTGGAGCAGTGGGGGAATCAAACCTGGTTCTCCCAGATAAGAGAGCTCTGGCTGACCCAAGGCCATTCCAGCAGCTGCAAGTGGAGGAGTGGGGAATCAAACCCGGTTCTCCCAGAGAAGAGAGCTCTGGCTGACCCAAGGCCATTCCAGCAGCTGCAAAGGAAGGAGTGGGGAATCAAACCCAGTTCTCCCAGATAAGAGAGCTCTGGCTGACCCAAGGCCATTCCAGCAGCTGCAAGTGGAGGAGGGGGGAATCAAACCTGGTTCTCCCAGATAAGAGAGCTCTGGCTGACCCAAGGCCATTCCAGCAGCTGCAAGTGGAGGAGTGGGGAATCAAACCCAGTTCTCCCAGATAAGAGAGCTCTGGCTGACCCAAGGCCATTCCAGCAGCTGCAGGTAGAGGAGTAGGGAATCAAACCCGGTTCTCCCAGATAAGAGAGCTCTGGCTGACCCAAGGCCATTCCAGCAGCTGCAAGTGGAGGAGTGGGGAATCCAACCCGGTTCTCCCAGATAAGAGAGCTCTGGCTGACCCAAGGCCATTCCAGCAGTTGCAAGTGGAGGAGTGGGGAATCAAACCCGGTTCTCCCAGATAAGAGAGCTCTGGCTGACCCAAGGCCATTCCAGCAGCTGCAAGTGGAGGAGTGGGGAATCAAACCCGGTTCTCCCAGATAAGAGAGCTCTGGCTGACCCAAGGCCATTCCAGCAGCTGCAAGTGGAGGAGTGGGGGATCCAACCTGGTTCTCCCAGATAAGAGTCTGCACACTTCACCACTACACCACACTGGTGTACCCCAAAGGGTTCCCAATGCAGCCACGCCGTGGGGCTTACCTCCAGGCTCACAATACCAGTTGTGTCGGAAGTAGAAGGCTACAGCCACCGAGAAGGTGAGGAGGTTGAAGAGGAAGAGCCACAGCTTCCACTGGTAGGACTTCCGCTCCTATGGGGCAGAGAAGGGCAGGGGAGAAATTCGCACATTACAATTGGGGAGGCAGAGGGTGTAAGATTGCTCTTTACCCAGAGCAAATGGGAGCCGCCCCTCCCGTTTCTAATCTAAATTTTAAAAGAATCCTAGAGTTAGAAGGGACCTCCAGGGTCATCTAGTCCAACCCCCTGCACAATGCAGGAAACTCACAAACGCCTCCCCCTAAATTCACAGGATCCGCATTGCTGTCAGATGGCCATCTAACCTCTGTTTACAAACCTCCAAAGAAGGAGAGCCCACCACCTCCTGAGGAATCCTGTTCCACTGAGGAATCGGTCTAACGGTCAGGAAGTTCTTCCTTATCATAGAATCCTAGAATCATAGAGTTGGAAGGGACCTCCAGGGTCATATAGTCCAACTTCCTGCACAAGGATCCTCATTGCTGTCAGATGGCCATCTAGCCTCTGTTTAAAAACATCCAAGGAACCGCTCTAATTGTCAGGAAGTTCTTCCTAATGTTGAGCTGGAAACACTTTTGATTTAATTTCAACCCATTGGTTCTGGTCCTTCCTTCCGGGGCCACAGAAAACAATTCCACACCATCCTCTCTATGACAGCCCTTCAAGTGCTTGAAAATGGTGATCCTATCACCTCTCAGCCGCCTCCTCTCCAGGCTACACATCCCCAGCTCCTTCAACCTTTCCTCATAGGACTTGGTCTCCAGACCCCTCATCCTCTCTAGGACAGCCCTTCAAGGACTTGAAGATGGTGATCCTATCACCTCTCAGCCGCCTCGTCTCCAGGCTACACATCCCCAGCTCCTTCAACCTTTCCTCATAGGACTTGGTCTCCAGACCCCTCATCCTCTCTAGGACAGCCCTTCAAGGACTTGAAGATGGTGATCCTATCACCTCTCAGCCGCCTCGTCTCCAGGCTACACATCCCCAGCTCCTTCAACCTTTCCTCATAGCCGCTGCCAGTCTGAGTAGACAATACTGACTTCAATGGACCGAGGGTCTGATTCAGTATAAGGCAGCTTCATATTTTCATAGGACTTGGTCTCCAGAAGAGCAGACAAGCACAGTAAGTGTAATCTGAACTCGGTCTGTGCTACACTTACTAAGGCAAATACCATAATATCAGACAGTGGAGTGTTAATATCTGTCTTTCACTCTAAAGAATTCTTCAAAGAATTAAACGACTTAGAAGAGCTCATTAAATTAAAGCTACAGACACACAAGGAGTCTTGGCAGTTAGGACTATCAGCATTCCTCTTGCACAAGACAGCTCTGTGATGCAGCTAGAAGCACAACACGTTTCGTATGCTGCTGAATTTCAAAGCAATGTCCTTTCTGGGAGGGACGGTGGCTCAGTGGCAGAGCATCTGCTTGGGAAGCAGAAGGTCCCAGGTTCAATCCCCGGCATCTCCAACTAAAAAGGGTCCAGGCAAGTAGGCGTGAAAAACCTCAGCTGGAAACCCTGGAGAGCCGCTGCCAGTCTGAGTAGACAATACTGAATTGGATGGACTGAGGGTCTGATTCAGTAGAAGGCAGCTTCAGATGTTCATATGTTCTCTAAAGCAAATCTGGAAGGACGTTTTGATAAAGCGAAAATGGTACTGGTGGACCTCCTGATGGCACCTGGGTTTTTTGGGGGCCCTGTGTGACACAGAGTGTTGGACTGGATGGGCCATTGGCCTGATCCAACAGGGCTTCTCTTATGTTCTTATGTGACATAGAGGGTTGGACTGGAGGGGCCATTGGCCTGATCCAACAGGGCTTCTCTTATGTTCTTATGTGACATAGAGGGTTGGACTGGATGGGCCATTGGCCTGATCCAACATGGCTTCTCTTATGTTCTTATGGTTTGGCTACAAGCCGTCAATTGAACACTTAAGAGTTTCTGGATGCAGAGCCTGTGTGCACATCCCAAACGAAAACAGGCCCAAACTAAATGATAGAGAAGTGGCCAGCCATATTTATAGCCTATGCTGCCAGCTGCAAAAGTTACAAAATCCTGAATCCTCAACTAAAGAAGCGATCGTGAGCAGATAAATAACTTTTGAAGAGAATGCAGTTCAGAGGGGCAAACCCAGAGAAGAAGAAGATATTGGATTTATATCCCGCCCTCCACTCCGAAGAGTCTCAGAGTGGCTCACAATCTCCTTTCCCTTCCTCCCCCACAACAGACACCCTGTGAGGTAGATGAAGATATTGGATTTATATCCTGCCCTCCACTCCGAAGAGTCTCAGAGTGGCTCACAATCTCCTTTCCCTTCCTCCCCCACAACAGACACCCTGTGAGGTAGATGAAGATATTGGATTTATATCCCGCCCTCCACTCCGAAGAGTCTCAGAGCAGCTCACAATCTCCTTTCCCTTCCTCCCCCACAACAGACACCCTGTGAGGTAGATGAAGATATTGGATTTATCTCCCGCCCTCCACTCCGAAGAGTCTCAGAGCGGCTCACAATCTCCTTTCCCTTCCTCCCCCACAACAGACACCCTGTGAGGTAGATGAAGATATTGGATTGATATCCCGCCCTCCACTCTGAAGAGTCTCAGAGCGGCTCACAATCTCCTTTCCCTTCCTCCCCCACAACAGACACCCTGTGAGGTAGATGAAGATATTGGATTTATATCCCGCCCTCCACTCCGAAGAGTCTCAGAGCGGCTCACAATCTCCTTTCCCTTCCTCCCCCACAACAGACACCCTGTGAGGTAGATGAAGATATTGGATTTATATCCCGCCCTCCACTCAGAAGAGTCTCAGAGCGGCTCACAATCTCCTTTCTCTTCCTCCCCCACAACAGACACCCTGTGAGGTGGGTGGGGCTGGAGAGGGCTCTCACAGCAGCTGCCCTTGCAAGGACAACCTCTGCCAGAGCGATGGCTGACCCAAGGCCATGCCAGCAGGTGCAAGTGAAGGAGTGGGGAATCAAACCTGGTTCTCCCAGATAAGAGAGCTCTGGCTGACCCAAGGCCATTCCAGCAGCTGCAAGTGGAGGAGTGGGGAATCAAACCTGGTTCTCCCAGATAAGAGAGCTCTGACTGACCCAAGGCCATTCCAGCAGGTACAAGTGGAGGAGTGGGGAATCAAACCCAGTTCTCCCAAAAAAGAGTCCGCACACTTCCCACTACACCAAACTGGCTCTCCAGTTTTAGTGGTTAAAAATGACTGGGTATTGAAGAAGCAGCTTCAATACCCAGTCATTTTTGTCACGCCGGACATCAGAGAAGAGAGACAGAAAATCCAGATGTAGTTCTGACAGATGAAGCTATCCAACAAGCAATGTCTGAACCAGAGAGGGAACTAAGAGACCTTCCACCAAATGTGCAAACAGTGCCTGAAGAGCAGAGGGAACCCACAGAGGTGTTAGGAGTGCCTCTTGCACTTGGCATCAAGTTGCAGCTGATGTATTAGGAGGGGAACTGAAAACAAATCAGCCAGTATCATAATGCCCCTGTATAAATCGATGGTGCAGTCTCATTTGGAGTACTGTGTGCAGTTCTGGTCGCCGCACCTCAAAAAGGATATGATAGCGTTGGAAAAGTGCAGAAAAGGGCAACTAGAATGATTAAAGGTTTGGAAACACTTTCCCTATGAAGAAAGGTTAAAACGCTTGGGACTCTTTAGCTTGGAGAAATGTCGACTGCGGGGTGACATGATAGAGGTTTACAAGATAATGCATGGGATGGTAGAGGAAGAAGGACTTTTCTCGCTTGCTCACAATACGAAGACTTGTGGACATGCAATGAAAATTGCTGAGCAGTCCGGGTTAGACACTGATAAAAGGAAGTCCTTCTTCACCCGAAGGGTGATTAACATGTGGAATTCATTGCCACAGGAGGTGGTGGCGGCTGCAAGCATAGACAGCTTCAAGGGGGGATTGGATAAAAAATATGGAGCAGAGGTCCATCACTGGCTATTAGCCACAGCTTATTATTGCAGCTCTCTGTCTGGGGCAGTGATGGTCTGTATTCTTGGTGCTTGGGAGGGGGGCACGGCCTCTAGTGTCCTGGCCCCACTGGTGGACGTCCTGATGGCTCCTGGTTTTTTTTGGCCACTGTGTGACACAGAGTGCTGGACTGGATGGACCATTGGCCTGATCCAACAGGGCTTCCCTTATGTTCTTATGTGACACAGAGTGTTGGACTGATTGGACCATTGGCCTGATCCAACAGGGCTTCTCTATGTTCTTATGTGACACAGAGTGTTGGACTGGATGGGTCACTGGCCTGATCCAACAGGGCCTCTCTTATGTTCTCATGTGACACAGAGTGTTGGACTGGAGGGGCCACTGGCCTGATCCAACAGGGCTTCTCTTATGTCTCATGTGACACAGAGTGTTGGACTGGAGGGGCCACTGGCCTGATCCAACAGGGCTTCTCTTATGTTCTCATGTGACCACAGAGTGTTGGACTGGAGGGACCACTGGCCTGATCAACAGGGCTTCTCTTATGTTCTCATGTGACACAGAGTGTTGGACTGGAGGGGCCACTGGCCTGATCCAACAGGGCTTCTCTTATGTTCTTATGTGACACAGAGTGTTGGACTGGATGGGCCACTGGCCTGATCCAACAGGGCTTCTCTTATGTTCTTATGTGACACAGAGTGTTGGACTGGAGGGGCCACTGGCCTGATCCAACAGGGCTTCTCTTATGTTCTTATGTGACACAGAGTGTTGGACTGGAGGGGCCACTGGCCTGATCCAACAGGGCTTCTCTTATGTGACACAGAGTGTTGGACTGGAGGGGCCACTGGCATGATCCAACCAGGGCTTCTATTATGTTCTTATGTGACACAGAGTGTTGGACTGGAGGGGCCACCTGGCCTGATCCAACAGGGCTTCTCTTATGTTCTTATGTGACACAGAGTGTTGGACTGGAGGGGCCACTGGCCTGATCCAACATGAGTTCTCTTATGTTCTTATGTGACACAGAGTGTTGGACTGGATGGGCCACTGGCCTGATCCAACAGGGCTTCTCTTATGTTCTTATGTGACACAGAGTGCTGGACTGGAGGGGCCACTGGCCTGATCCACAGGGCTTCTCTTATGTTCTTATGTGACACAGAGTGTTGGACTGGAGGGGCCACTGGCCTGATCCAACAGGGCTTCTCTTATGTTCTTATGTGACACAGAGTTGATAAGTAGAGAGACGAGATTCGATGGGCCATTGGCCTGATCCAACATGGCTTCTCTTATGTTCTTATGTGACACAGAGTGTTGGACTGGAGGGGCCACTGGCCTGATCCAACATGAGTTCTCTTATGTTCTTATGTGACACAGAGTGTTGGGCTGGAGGGGCCACTGCCTGATCCAACAGGCTTCTCTTATGTTCTTATGTATGGAGACCCCTCATGGGTTTTTCAAGGCAAGAGGCCAACAAAGAGATGGTTTGCCTCTGCCTAGCGACCCCGGACCTCCGTGGGGTCTCCCAACCCACTCTCAGCCTTAAATTACCTCACATTACCTCATTCTGTGAGGGTTAAAAGGAGCAGGGGAGAACAAGACGCAGAGCTGTGGGCTTCCTGGGGAAATGGCAAGATGAAAAGGTACTCCTCCATATTCCCAAAAAAGAAGCCAGTGTTTATGTTCCCTGGCACATTTGCACTGCTCGCCTGGGGCCAGCATGGCTTCTGAGATGTATCCGTGTTAGGTGGGAAATAGACCATCACAGAAGGATTTTAACTGAGCCCTAGCTGTGGTTCTCATTGTCCGAAGGAAACTGGGATCCTGCAAAACCATCCCTTGAATAGCAATGGAGAAAATTGTCTTTTCTTTCCCATCAGCCTTCCATCCTTCCGAGGTCGGTACAATGGGTCCCCAGCATGCTGGGAGGAAAGTGTAGATACTGGGGAATCATAGAGTTGGAAGGGACCTCCAGGGTCATCTAGTCCAACTCCCTGCACAAGGCAGGAAACTCACAAACACCTTCCCCTAAATTCACAGGATCTTCATTGCTGTCAGATGGCCATCCAGCCTCTGTTTAAAACCTCCAAGGAAGGAGAGCCCACCACCTCCCGAGGAAGCCTGTTCCACTGAGGAACCGCTCTAAGGGTCAGGAAGTTCTTCCTAATGTTGAGATGGAAACTCTTTGATTTAATTTCAACCCTTGGTTCTGGTCCTGCCTTCCGGGGCCACAGAAAACAATTCCACCCCATTCTCTATAGGACAGCCCTTCAAGTACTTGAAGATGGTGATCCTATCACCTCTCAGCCCGCCTCCTCTCCAGGCGAAATATCCCCAGCTCCTTCAACCTTTCCTCATAGGACTTGGTCTCCCAGACCCCTCACCATCTTCGTCGCCTTCCCTCTGGACCCGTTCCAGCTTGTCTAGATCATTCTTAAAATGTGGTGCCCAAGGCAAAAGCAAAGCACCCCCGTAAAAGTCTGCCGTGAAAACGTTGTGAAGCAACGTCACCCAGAGTCGGAAATGACTGGTGCTTGCACAGGGACTACCTTTACCTTTTTATAGGCTGGGCAGAAAAAAAACAGAGGAGTGACCTTTTGTCTCAGTGGGAGCTGCATAGCGGGAGGGGGGGCATTCTCTCTCTCTCTCTCTCGCGCACACACACACATACAAATACCCTGATTGTGAGAAAGGGTTGTCGCTTTCCACCTCAACACAACAGCTGGCGCTGCCTAGCACAGCCCATCACCACCAAAGACTGGAAAAGCACGAGTCATCGCTTCCCTGGATTTCCTGACTCAGCAGACTCGCAGGAAATGGAATGTACCAGGCGCAAAAGAATTGGGGGACATGGAGAGAGTGAGGGAGGCAGGTCGGGATGGAGAGGAGATGGAGGGATCGTTCCACCTGCCTCTAGATTCTCCCCTCCCCCCCCCCCCGCCCCATTTCTGGCAGGGGAGAGAGCTTCCTTTTTACCCCTTAGGGAAGCTGCCAAAAGTGGGGGTGGCCAGACTTGCTTAATGCAAGAGCCACATAGGATAAACATCAGACGTCTGAGAGCCACAAGACAGGAACAGCAGAGATTGAGAGCTGGAAGGCAGGAAGGAAAGCAAATAGGATGGGAGGGAGTTAGAGGTAGAAAGAAAGCAACTTTAAATGCATTCTCCAAGCCACTGGCCAATGGTCCAAAGGATCTGGTTCACAGAGGAAGGGGAGAAAGACACCCTAACCCCAGACAATGACAACGACATTGGATTTATATTCCGCTCTCCACTCAGAGTGGCTCACAATCTCCTTATCTTCTTTCCCACACAACAGACACCCTGTGAGGGGGATGGGGCTGAGAGAGATCTGACAAAAGCTGCCCTTTCAAAGGACAACCTCTGCCAGAGCTATGGCTGACCCAAGGCCATGCTAGCAGGTGTAAGTGGAGGAGGGGGGAATCCAATCCGGTTCTCCAGATAAGAGAGCTCTGGCTGACCCCAAGGCCATTCCAGCAGCTGCAAGGGGAGGAGTGGGGAATCAAACCCTGTTCTTCCGATAAGAGTCCGTGACTTCACTACTACACCAAATTGGCCTCCAGGGTCATCCCAAGCCACCCCTGCTCCAGAGGAAAAGGGGGGAAAGACACCCTAAACCCCACCCAATGACAACAACATTGGATTTATATTCCGCTCTCCACTCAGAGCTTATCACAATCTCCTTTAATCTCCCTCCCCCACAACAGACACCCTGTGAGGTAGGTGGGCCTGAGAGAGCTCTCCCAGAAGCTGCCCTTTCAAGGACAACCTCTGCCAGGGCTCTGGCTGACCCAAGGCCATTCCAGCAGCTGCAAGTGGAGGAGTGGGGAATCAAACCCCGGTTCTCCCGGATAAGAGTCTGGGCACTTCACCACTGCACCAAGCTGGCTCTAACCCGCTCCACCAAACCCAATCCAAGGAGAACTTTCTCCTCACGCTCCTCCTTCCTTGAAAGCTGCTGAAAGGGGCAGAAACTCCAACCCACAGCAAGGATCACAGCCCAGGTCTGGCCCATCCCAGGGAGGGACGGTGGCTCAGTGGCAGAGCATCTGCTTGGGAAGCAGAAGGTCCCCAGGTTCAATCCCCGGCATCTCCAACTAAAAGGGTCCAGGCAAAGAGGTGTGCAAAACCTCAGCTTGAGACCCTGGAGAGCAGGGGAGGGATGGTGGCTCAGTGGCAGAGCATCTGCTTGGGAAGCAGAAGGTCCCAGGTTCAATCCCCGGCATCTCCAACTAAAAAGGGTCCAGGCAAATAGGCGTGGAAAACCTCAGCTTGAGACCCTGGAGAGCCGCTGCCAGTCTGAGTAGACAAGACTGACTTTGTTGGACCAAGGAGGGTCTGATTCAGTAGAAGGCAGCTTCATATGTTCATCCCAGCTAGAGTGCATCTTCCCTTCCGTTGCTGATACAGCCCTGGGGCCCAGGCCAAGCTCCCCTGCGGATGGCTGAACAACAACAGTGGGGCTGCCTGGGAGGGAGGGAGGGAGGCAAAGATGCCTGCCAGCCACACTCTGGCAATAAATACTTGTTGACATTTTGTGGAAAAATAGATGGTGGCGCTCATCAGCATAACTCATTAGCATATGCCCCCCCCCCCAGCCAAAAGCAACCTGATGCAAGAAAAGAGAGCCCCATGCGATCGAGGCCTGCTTGGGCTGGCTAGAGATCCTACCAGCCCAAGCAGGCCTCGCTCACCTCTCCCAGATAAGAGTCTGCACACTTCACCACTACATCCAACAGGCCAGGGAAGGAAGAGGCAGGTGGGTTCTCTCTCCAGGCCATGCAAGAGACGCCAAGCGGGGAGAACTAGAACCACACCCAGGTGAAATGCGCCACTTCTGAGGCCCTGCAAGCCCAAGTGGGGACAGAAGACAGTGTGACAGAGGAGGGTGCTGCTGGCCGAAGGGAAGGTGCACCCCCCTGAACTCCGTAGCGAGGAACTGTGCAAACTTCCAAGGAGAGGCCGCACACAGCTAGAGGGTCACCTAGTCCAGCCCCCTGCACAACGCAGGAAATTCACCTCCTCCTCACTCCCCCATTGACTCCTGCTCTATGCCCAGAGGAAAACGCAACCAAAAATGCAAGCAAGTGACCAGTTTACTAAGACGTATATAGAAACCAGTCCAAATGTCCAAAACATGTATATTCAAGTCCCAAAGTAGTGTGGTGACAAGCCGATCGATGAAGTACTTGTTTCTTTCCTGTCTTCATCAGACCTGGGACCAGTATGGATTCCATTATATAGATTCTTTATACAATTTCCAAAAAAGAGGGACGCGGAGTGTCTCCAGCAGCAGTTTCACATCGGCTACAGCTCAGTATGTGGGCTTCTTGCGCCTTCAAGGCAAGAGACGTACAGAGGCGGTCGGCTGTTGCCCGCTAAGCTTCCAAGACCTCACAAGATCAGGCCAGCCTGGGCCATTCAGGTCAGCACAAAAGGCACGCAGAGGGTGCAAGAAGGCAAATACTGAGCTGTAGCTGATGTGAAACTGCTGCTGGAGACGCTCTGCGTCCCTCTTTTTTGAAAATTGTGTAAAGAATCTATATAATTGAATCAATATTGGTCCCAGGTCTGATGAAGACTGGAAAGAAACAAGTACTTCATCGATCGGCTTGTCACCACACTACTTTGGGACTTGAATGCACATCTTTTGGACATTTGGACTGGTTTCTACATACTTCTCAGTAAATTGGTCACTAGCTTCCATTTTTTGTTGCGTTATCCATTATAGTGACCTCTCTCGGATTGTATTCTATGTGCAAAGGAAAGCAGAAAAACCTCCCTGGGTCAGTCTGGCCTGGAGGAACATTCCTCCCTGACCCCAAAGCGGGGAGGGGGCATGTAACCCCCAGCCCTAAGGAAACTCTCCTCAGGCCTGGCCGGCAACCAACAAGACCCGGAGTTGAGCCCTGGTGGGAAACCACCCCCCACCCAGGCCAGCTCCTAGAAGAGGAATGAAAAGTTACCGTACCTCTGGACTTACTGTGTGTTTCTTAGTCATCCGCCACAAAACGCAGGTCAGGAACATGTGGCCCAAGGCTGCAGCAATGAAGATGATGAAGGAGTTCTCGTGGATCACTGCAGCGAGAAGAGAAGGGGCAAACCTCAGCATGGGGCGAGGGAGCGGTGGCGGGGAGGAGGGTAAGGCTAAGCCCCCCCCCCCCCGCTTTTCCAGCATCAGCAATACTTTGGAAGTTCCTCTCCAGGGAGAGTCACAAGAGGTCCTAGTCCTGCTGTACAGCACATTGGTCGGGCACCTAGAGTCCTGTGCGCAGGCCTTTAATTCAGCAGGAGCTCACCGGAGCACAGCTCCTGAACCTTTCTGATGCCCCCCTCCTCCTCCCCCCCCACCTCCCTTGTCCATTGAATAGGAGGTGCAGCTGCATAACAATCCCTGGGTTAAGAGAGCAGGCAGCCAGCCAGTTACCAGGGGCTTTGCCACACCCCCAGCAGCCCTCATTAACTCCTGGAGAAGCCTGTGCCACGCGTTCTCCACCTCTTATGTGATTTTGGGCAGTGGGTGTCTTGCTGGTCTTTTGACTGGGTGGGGGGTGGCTAAGGAGAGCCCCGGGCGAGCGAGGCCTGCTTGGGCTGGCGGGATCTCTAGCCAGCCCAAGCAGGCCTCGCTCACCCGGGGCTCTCCTTTCTTGCGTCAAGTTGCTTTTGGCGGGTGGGGGTGGGGCGGCATATGCTAATGAGTTATGCTAATGAGCTCCACCACCTATTTTTCTACAAAACGACCCCTGAAGCCTCCCTTCAAGAAAGGGGTGGACAGAATGGAGGGGGTGCAAAAGAGAGCAATAAGGATGACCAGGGCCCTGGAGACCAAGCCCCAGGAGGAAAGGCAGAGGGACTTGGGAAGGTTCAGCTCCCGCCCACCCCCCCTCAGTTGGACAAACACTTGTCAGGGACGCTCCAGGCCTGGGGTGGCCAAATTGTGGCTCAGGAGCCACGTGTGGCTCTTTCACACATATTTTGAGGCTCTAAAAGCCACTCCTCCCCCCCCCGCATCAGCCAGGTTGGTGAAGGCATCTGTCTCTTTAAATCACTTCTCCAAGCCAAACCAGCTGGCAGCTTGGAGAATACGTTTTAAGATAAAGTTGCTTTCTATCTCTCTCTCCACTACCTATTTGCTTGCTTGCCTCCCACCCTCCCTGTCTCGTGGTTCTCAAGCATCTGACATTCATGTGCCTCTCAAACGTTTGAGGTTTATTCTTTGTGGATCTTGAGTTAAGCCAGTTTGGACCCCGCTGGTCTAGGCTGATTGTGCCCTGAGCAGGGGGTTGGACTAGATGGCCTCAATGGCCTCCTTCCAACTCTGTGATTTGTCTGCCTCCACCTCTGTCTTCTGCCAGCAGGTGAGGACTTTTGGATTTGTTTGGCACACCCCAATGACCATTACTGACCCTCCTCCCTGGTTCTGTTATTACTTACATGCAAGCGGAGAAGAAGATGACCATAGATATCTACTCCACACGTCTCTCTGAATCAGAGTCTCAGAGCGACTCACAATCTCCTATATCCTCCCCCCCACAACAGACGCCCTGTGAGGTGGGTTGGGGCTGAGAGAGCTCTCCCAGAAGCTACCCTTTCAAGAACAACTCCGGCGAGAGCTCTGGCTGACCCAAGGCCATTCCAGCAGGTGCAAGTGGAGGAGTGGGGAATCAAACCCGGTTCTTCCAGATAAGACAGCTCTGGCTGACCCAAGGCCATTCCAGCAGCTGCCAGTGGAGGAGTGGGGAATCAAACCCGGTTCTCCCAGATAAGAGTTCGCACACTTCACCACTACACCAAACTGACTTCTAGTGTCCTGGTCCCACTGGTGGACTACAATCTCCTATATCTTCTCCCCCCAAAACAGACACCCTGTGAGGTAGGTGGGGCTGAGAGAGCTCTCCCAGAAGCTACCCTTTCAAGGACAACTCCGGCGAGAGCTCTGGCTGACCCAAGGCCATCTCAGCAGCTGCAAGTGGAGGAGTGGGGAATCAAACCCGGTACTCCCAGATAAGAGTCCACACACTTAACCACGACACTGAACTGGCTTTGGGAAAGCCAGAAGGAAGTTCCCGCAGTCTAGGCTGGAAAGACCCCAGAACATGCCAGGCCTCTGATGGCAGGTCCCGACCACTCCCCAAGATTCTCACAAATCCACCCTGTTTCCCAGCTATCAAGAAACCGCAGGCAGAGGGGAAGACAGTCACGTGACATGAGCTGCCGATGGCCCTCCGAGGGGGGGGGGGGACTCACTGTAGTGTTCCGAGGAGGAGACGTAGGTGAGGAGGAGGAGAGCGACGTTCTCCAGTAGGTTCAGTGTGAAGGCCGCGTTGCACAGCCGTGGGTAGCCGGGGCGCGGGCAGTGGCAGCTGCGGTAGTGATTCCAGTAGACGATGGCCACCAGGAAGCGGGGGGCTGAGTGCAACCCGATGCAGAAGCGCCACATGTAGCGCTCGGGGGTGGCCCCACCGATGGCGGAGCTGATGGAAGGGAGGTAGTTGGCGACCTGCCGGAGAAGCAGAAAGACCTCTTGGAGCAGCGGGACTCTCCTGCCCACACCCTGCAGCTTCCGGGTGACTTCCAAGGCTGGGCTTGCAAAGAGACCACTGACAGGGGGCAGGGCCTATCTCTTTGCAGCAGCCAGGAGGCCTTGAGTTGTCTCACCGCGGCTGCAAAGCTGACTGGGTGCCGTTCGGTCGTTACTGGAGATAATCCGGGTTTCGAGATTCTTTTTTAAACCCGCTTTGTCTTGAGAGCTGGATTTCTGAGGGGCGGTTAAAGTTCACTTGAACTCTGGCTTGCAAAGATCTGGGACATTTTAATCATGGAGAAAATCACGGCACAACTTTCCCTGTCCGACATTTACCCCAAGGTCACATCTTTTGAAGAAAAACGGCTTCCGTTTCTGGAATATACTGAATCTAAAAACAACTTACCTATTAACACAACTTCCCTTCAATTTCTCTCACTATAATTCTTTCTAACTTATTTAGAAGACTGCAGATTTATACCCCGTCCTTCTCTCCAAACAGAGCCTCAGAGCGCCTTACAATCTCCTATATCTTCTCCCCCGACAAAACACACCCTGTGAGGTGGGTGGGGCTGAGAGGGCTCTCACAGCAGCTGCCCTTTCAAGGACAACTCCTACGAGAGTTATGGCTGACCCAAGGCCATTCCAGCAGCTGCAAGTGGAGGAGTGGGGAATCAAACCCGGTTCTCCCAGATCAGAGAGCTCTGGCTGATCCAAGGCCATTCCAGTAGCTGCAAGTGGAGGAGTGGGGAATCAAACCCGGTTCTCCCAGATTAGAGAGCTCTGGCTGACCCAAGGCCATTCCAGCAGCTGCAAGTGGAGGAGTGGGGAATCAAACCCGGTTCTCCCAGATCAGAGAGCTCTGGCTGACCCAAGGCCATTCTAGCAGCTGCAAGTGGAGGAGTGGGGAATCAAACCCGGTTCTCCCTGATAAGAGAGCTCTGGCTGACCCAAGGCCATTCCAGCAGCTGCAAGTGGAGGAGTGGGGAATCAAACCCGGTTCTCCCTGATAAGAGAGCTCTGGCTGACCCAAGGCCATTCCAGCAGCTGCAAGTGGAGGAGTGGGGAATCAAACCCGGTTCTCCTAGATAAAAGAGCTCTGGCTGACCCAAGGCCATTCCAGCAGCTGCAAGTGGAGGAGTGGGGAATCAAATCTGGTTCTCCCAGATAAGAGAGCTATGGCTGACCCAAGGCCATTCCAGCAGCTGCAAGGGGAGGAGTGGGGAATCAAACCCGGTTCTCCCAGATAAGAGAGCTCTGGCTGACCCAAGGCCATTCCAGCAGCTGCAAGTGGAGGAGTGGGGAATCAAACCCGGTTCTCCCAGATAAGAGTCCGCACACTTAACCACTACACCAAAATGGCTCTCTATGCTACCTCCTCTTTCTCTTTTTATTTAAGTAGTCCCTTTCGTTTGGCTTGGGATGGAGCAAGGCGTTATTCTTACCTTAAGAGTCAAAAATTCTAAACCAATTATCAGTTAATTTATCCTTAATAAGATATTTATTTATATATGTATTTATTGATTTATCTATTGATTGACTGACTGATCGACTGGCAAACTACACGTTATCTTAAATGCTGAATACGATGTTCTACAAAGTTATATATCCCATAGTACTTCATGCACGGTAGAATTTTGTTATGTGTGGAATTAATCTACTTGATAATACTTCATCCAACAAAGTTCTGTATAACTTGGAATTTTAAAAAATAAACTTATCATGTGTTTTGTTTTTAAGTTACTGATGAACTGCTCAGCCATTCTGACCTTGGAAGGTGAGGCAGAGCTAAAAGCTGTGTCTGGAAAAGCGCAGAAAGGTCACTTACGCCGCAGTGCGTGGTGGTGGCTTCATTGAAGTGGAAGAATAGAGACCAAAGCACGCAGAAGAGGAACCCGAAGAGCGGGCAGCACACCGTCCCGACAGCCAGGGTGGTAAAACGGAGCCGGAAGAGCGTCCCGTCCCGATCCAAAGGCAGCGGCACTTGAAACATGCTGCGGAACCTATACGTGGGGAAAGACAACACCACCCCCCTCTTTGAATTTCAACTTCAAACACTAGGGCAGGGGGGAGAGCTCTCCCTCTTTCCCATGCAGCTGTGGAGAAAGGTCTCCACAAAATGTGCAAGGAGGTTTTTTCTCTGCTTACTTAGAAATCAAAGGGGGCTTCTGGCAGTTTTAACTGCTATGTTCGTAAGAACATAAGAGAAGCCCTGTTGGACCAGGCCATGGCCCCTCCAGTCCAACACTCTGTGTCACATAACAACATAAGAGAAGCCCTGTTGGATCAGGCCAGTAGCCTCTCCAGTCCAACACTCTGTGTCACATAAGAACATAAGAGAAGCCAGGTTGGATCAGGCCAGTGGCCCCTCCAGTCCAACACTCTGTGTCACATAAGAACAGAAGAGAAGCCCTGTTGGGTCAGGCCAATGGCCCCTCCAGTCCAGCACTCTGTGTCACATAAGAACATAAGAGAAGCCCTGTTGGACCAGGCCATGGCCCCTCCAGTCCAACACTCTGTGTCACATAAGAACAGAAGAGAAGCCCTGTTGGGTCAGGCCAATGGCCCATCCAGTACAACACTCTGTGTCACATAAGAACATAAGAGAAGCCCTGTTGGACCAGGCCATGGCCCCTCCAGTCCAATACTCTGTGTCACATAAGAACATGAGAAGCCATGTTGGATAAAGCCAATGGCCCCTCCAGTCCTACACTCTGTGTCACACAGTGGCCAAAAAAACCAGGTGCCATCAGGAGGTCCACCAGTGGGGCCAGGACACAAGGTCTCCCACTGTTGCACTCCTAGTACCAAGAATATAAGAACATAAGAGTAGCCCTGTTGGATCAGGCCAGTGGCCCATCCAGTCCAACACTCTGTGTCACACAGTGGCCAAAAAAACCCAGGTGCCATCAGGAGGTCCATCAGCGGGGCCAGACACTGTGGCCCCTTCCTACTGCTGCCTCCCCCAAGCACCAAGAAAACAGAGCATCACTGCCCCAGACAGAAGAGAAGCCATGTTGGATCAGACCATCCAGTCCAACACTCTGTGTCTCACAGGAGCCAAAAAACCCAGGAGACATCAGGAGGTCCCTCAGTGAGGCCAGGACACTAGAAACACCCCCTGTTGCCCCCCCCCAAATACCAAGAATACAGAGCATCACTGCCCCAGGCAGAGAGTTCCAACAATATGCTGTGGCTAATAGCCACTGATGGACCTCTGCTCCATATTTTTATCCAACCCCCTCTTGAAGCTGTCTTTGCTTGCAGCCGCCACCACCTCCAGTGGCAGTGAACTCCAAGTGTTAATCACCCTTTAGCCTGCCCCCCCAGCGTAGCCTTGTCTTAATGACCTAAATCAAAGACCCTCCCCCTCCCCACTCACCCACCGTGCCTCATGAAGAGATTTCCCCTCCTTCCCATACCTGGACACAGAGAGGAAGCTGACATCTCAGCAGCCCTGCCAAGCGTTGGCAACGGGCACGTGGCAGCAGCAAAGAAAGAAGCCATAAGAGGGACGCCCAAGAGACTTTGCCCAAAAGGCTCACCCTTCCTTTACCCAGACTCCTCCCCTGCACCAGACTCTCAAGGGGCTCGGCTTCAGCGGCAGAGCCTCTGCTCGGCATGTAGAAGGTCCCTGGGCCTGGCCTCCGCAGCATCTCCAGTGAAAAGGACCAGCTAGGAGGTGATGGGGAAGACCTCTCTGCCTGAGACAAGACCATCCAAGATGGACTGAGGCTCTGATTCGGGAAAAGGCAGCTTCAAGTCTACAGAGCAAGGCTCCTCATGAGCAAGTGTGGAACGCTAAGGAGAATGGGTGGGTTGACCCAGGCAAAGTAGAATCCTAGAATTGGAAGGGACCATAGAGGCCATCTAGTCTACCCACCCGCTCAAGGCAGGCTCAGCCTAGAGCAGGGTGTCAAACATGCGGCCCGGGGGCAGAATCAGGCCCCCAAAGGGCTATCAGATCCCCAAGCAACTGGCTGTCATCGGCTTCCTTCTCCCTCTCTCTTGCTTCCTTCTGCATCACAGCTTCTTTTTCCAGGCCTGTCAATCACACAGGAACTACAGAGCAAAGCCTCTCTTTTCTCCATTGGCTGAGGCTTCTCTCGGGGATAAGGGGGGGGGAGGCAGAGCTTGTTTTTCCAGGCTCTCTCAATCACATAGCAGAGCTTCTGACCCAAGACTCTCTTCCTTCTATTGGCTGAGGCTCCTCCCCCTCCTGGTCCTCTGGGGAAGGAAGGAAAGAGCCAGAGCTCCCTTTGCCCAGTTCCCTGGATCCCACGGGAGAAATACAAAGAAAGCATCTTTAAAACCAATGAGTGCGAACGTTTTACGTTTTTTTTGTGTGGCTACCTTCTGGGGCCACAGAAAACAATTCCACACCCTCCTCTATAGGACAGCCCTTCAAGGACTTGAAGATGGTGATCCTATCACCTCTCAGCCGCCTCCTCTCCAGGCTAAACATCCCCAGCTCCTTCAGCCTTTCCTCATAGGACTTGGTCTCCAGACCCCTCATCCTCTCTATGACAGCCCTTCAAGGACTTGAAGATGGCAATCCTATCACCTCTCAGCCGCCTCCTCTCCAGGCTAAACATCCCCAGCTCCTTCAGCCTTTCCTCCTAGGACTTGGTCTCCAGACCCCTCATGCTCTATAGGACAGCCTTTCAAGTCCTTGAAGATGGTGATCCGATCACCTCTCAGCCGCCTCCTCTCCAGGCTAAACATCCCCAGCTCCTTCAACCTTTCCTCATAGGACTTGGTCTCCAGACCAAAACAATTCCACCCCATCCTCTATAGGACAGCCCTTCAAGGACTTGAAGATGGCAATCCTATCACCTCTCAGCCGCTTCCTCTCCAGGCTAAACATGCCCAGCTCCTTCAACCTTTCTTCATAGGACTTGGTCTCCAGACCCCTCTATAGGACAGCCCATCAAGGACTTGGTGATCCTATCACCTCTCAGCCGCCTCCTCTCCAGGCTAAACATGCCCAGCTCCTTCAACCTTTCCTCATAGGACTTGGTCTCCAGACCCCTCATCCTCTATAGGACAGCCCTTCAAGGACTTGAAGATGGTGATCCTATCACCTCTCAGCCGCCTCCTCTCCAGGCTAAACATCCCCAGCTCCTTCAACCTTTCCTCATAGGACTTGGTCTCCAGACCCCTCTATAGGACAGCCCATCAAGGACTTGGTGATCCTATCACCTCTCAGCCGCCTCCTCTCCAGGCTAAACATGCCCAGCTCCTTCAACCTTTCCTCATAGGACTTGGTCTCCAGACCCCTCATCCTCTATAGGACAGCCCTTCAAGGACTTGAAGATGGTGATCCTATCACCTCTCAGCCGCCTCCTCTCCAGGCTAAACATCCCCAGCTCCTTCAACCTTTCCTCATAGGACTTGGTCTCCAGACCAAAACAATTCCACCCCATCCTCTATAGGACAGCCCTTCAAGGACTTGAAGATGGCAATCCTATCACCTCTCAGCTGCCTCCTCTCCAGGCTAAACATTCCCAGCTCCTTCAACCTTTCCTCATAGGACTTGGTCTCTAGACCCCTCATCCTCTCTATGACAGCCCTTCAAGGACTTGAAGATGGCAATCCTATCACCTCTCAGCCGCCTCCTCTCCGGGCTAAACATCCCCAGCTCCTTCAACCTTTCCTCATAGGACTTGGTCTCCAGACCAAAACAATTCCACCCCATCCTCTATAGGACAGCCCTTCAAGGACTTGAAGATGGCAATCCTATCACCTCTCAGCTGCCTCCTCTCCAGGCTAAACATCCCCAGCTCCTTCAACCTTTCCTCATAGGACTTGGTCTCCAGACCCCTCATCCTCTATAGGACAGCCCTTCAAGGACTTGAAGATGGCAATCCTATCACCTCTCAGCCGCTTCCTCTCCAGGCTAAACATGCCCAGCTCCTTCAACCTTTCCTCATAGGACTTGGTCTCCAGACCCCTCTATAGGACAGCCCATCAAGGACTTGGTGATCCTATCACCTCTCAGCCGCCTCCTCTCCAGGCTAAACATTCCCAGCTCCTTCAACCTTTCCTCATAGGACTTGGTCTCCAGACCCCTCATCCTCTCTATGACAGCCCTTCAAGGACTTGAAGATGGCAATCCTATCACCTCTCAGCCGCCTCCTCTCCGGGCTAAACATGCCCAGCTCCTTCAGCCTTTCCTCAGAGGACTTGGTCTCCAGACCCCTCATCCTCTATAGGACAGCCCTTCAAGGACTTGAAGATGGCAATCCTATCACCTCTCAGCCGCTTCCTCTCCAGGCTAAACATGCCCAGCTCCTTCAACCTTTCCTCATAGGACTTGGTCTCCAGACCCCTCATCCTCTATAGGACAGCCCTTCAAGGACTTGAAGATGGTGATCCTATCACCTCTCAGCCGCCTCCTCTCCAGGCTAAACATCCCCAGCTCCTTCAGCCTTTCCTCATAGGACTTGGTCTCCAGACCCCTCACCCTCTTCGTCGCCCTCCTCTGGACCCTTCCAGCTTGTCTAGATCCTTCTTAAATCTCCTGCCCTCAGCTGCTTCTGCTTGAGCCACGGCCCAAGTCCTCGACTCACCGGTTCACCCAGCGCCGCCACCACCTGCAGCGGGTCCTGGGATGCTTCCTCCGCCTCCGCCGTCTGGGAAGGCATGGCCTGGGCATCCACTTGGCCACCTGAGCTAGGGGCGCAGGGGAAGCAATGCCAGCAAACAGGAGGGAGCTGAGAGAGGGGGAAGCTGCAAGACGACTCCCAAAAGGGAGAAGGAAAGGGGGAAAAAAAAACAGGCAAGCTCAGGGCCAGCCCTATTTAAACTGTGGGCGTGGCCCAGCACAGGTGAGGCCCATTGGCTGAGGGAGAAGCCAGGGGGTGTGGCCTAAATGGGGGCAGGGCTAAAGAGTGGGGGATAAAAAGGAACTCAGAACCCCAGGCAAGGGCAGGCGGGCGGGGCAGTCACAGTGCAAGAAGTAACTGGTGGAAGGCAAATGAACCTGCAGGTAGTCACTGCCTTCAGCCCCAAAGTGGAGGTTGCCCGTGGTCCCCCATGGGAAGTCATAAGAGGTCCTCCCCCACGCTATAGACCATGGGCAGGAACAGCGGGATCCTTGCAAAAGCCTCCCTTGGGAGCACTCAGTCAACCCTTGGTCTACTCAACTGGCAGCAGCTCTCCAGAGTCACAAGCAGAGTGGTGTAGCGGTTAACTGTGCGGACTCTTATCTAGGAGAACCAGGTTTGATTCCCCACTCCTCCACTTGCAGCTGCTGGAATGGCCTTGGGTCAGCCAGAGCTCTGGCAGAGGTTGTCCTTGAAAGGGCAGTTTCTAGGAGAGATCTCTCAGCCCCACCTACCTCACAGGGTGTTTGTTGTGGGGGAGGAAGGGAAAGGAGATTGTGAGCGACTCTGATTCAGAGAGAAAGGTGGGGTATAAATCTATAATCTTTTCCACTTGCAGCTGCTGGAATGGCCTTGGGTCAGCTATAGATCTCGCAGAGTTGTCTTTGAAAGGGCAGCTTCTGGGAGAGCTCTCTCAGCTCCACCTACCTCACAGGGTGTTTGTTGTGGGGGAGGAAGGTAAAGGAGATTGTGATCCACTCTGATTCAGAGAGAAGGGCGGAGTATAAATCTATGATCTTCTTCTCCACTTGCAGCTGCTGGAATGGCCTTGGGTCAGCTATAGATCTCACAGAGCTGTCCTTGAAAGGGCAGCTTCTGGGAGAGCTCTCTCAGCCCCACCCATCTCACAGGGTGTCTTGTTGTGGGGGAAGAAGATAAAGGAGATTGTAAGCCACTCTGAGTCTCTGTCCTTGAAAGGGCAGCTTCTGGGAGAGCTCTCTCAGCCCCACCCATCTCACAGGGTGTCTGTTGTGGGGGAAGAAGATAAAGGAGATTGTAAGCCACTCTGTAACTCTGATTCAGAGAGAAGGGCGGGGTATAAATCTATGGTCTTTCTTCTTCTTCGCTTGCAGCTGTTGGAACGGCCAGAGTGCCTGTTGTAGGGGAGGAAGGTAAAGGAAATTGTGAGCCGCTCTGAGATTCAGACTGGAGGGCGGGATACAAAGCTAATGTCGTCTTCTTCTTTCACATCTCCACTGCCTGGTTCTTTTTAACTGGGGATTCTACCAGGGGTTGAACCTGGGACCTTTGGTACGCCAAGCAGATGTTTTGCCACTAAGCCACAGCCCCTCTTCCTGAACCAGATTCTGTCTCCACCCTCCTGACCTCACGGAAGTTTGCTCTCTCCCCACTAAGCCACCCTCCCCACCCCAACTCCATCAGCAGGAAGGATTTTTCATTTATGTCTAAGAGGATCAAGAGATCCAGCGGGAGGAGAGAGAAATGAGAACAAATCCCAAAGAGTAGAAATGTAGGAAAAGGTTACAACGAACGGGGCTTTGGAACAAGCGAGCCGGCTGTCGAGATACACTCACTGCGCTCAGCCCAGACATGCAACCTTCTCCCAGAACTCCGCCGCTCTTCCTGCCTGCAGCCTTCGGTCCCGATTGGCTGGCTCCTTAGAAGATCATGAGGTCATTTCCTTCTCCTCTCCAAAGTCGTTTCTCAACTGCCAGAAAAAGAAAAGAGGTTTAAAAAAAAAAACAAAAAAGCCAAGCAACAACTATTTTGTTCCAGAAATAGAATTTGCTATTTAAAAAAAAAAAAAAAGCCAGAAGGGGCCAACAGCAATGTGAAGTGGGGGGGGGGGGTGTCCTTCAATGGACTCCATGTCTGATGAGTAACCCTGTTGAAGGCCCTCCCAGCGTGCCACGAAGCTGGGTGTCTCAGGAGCTTCACAGCTCTGCCTACCGGGGGAGAAGGCAGGGAAACCCCTGGTACCTGCTATGGGTATACACACCCGAGGACAAAAACACACTTCCTGTGTCCTTTCAGACAGCAAGAACCATGCGTGATTTATTGGCTTTCCCCCCTTTTTTTTCAAAAAAGGCATTTGCTGTTTCCTAACCAGGCAGGTCAAAACAAGCAGCGGGGGGGGGGGTAGGGGGGGCTACTGGAGGAAAAATGCCGATCCTATCCGTGTTACGCCTTCTGCATAAATCCCCTACACCTCACAAGTGGCAGCCCTTTGCGTTCTAGATGATGTGCCCGCTTGCTTTCTTCAGCTAGGCTTGGATGGTTTCTCTCTAACTTTTAAAGATAGTACTTACATTTAAAGCCTTATACGGCTAGGGGCCAGGATACCTACGGGACTACCTCTCCCTGGAATCACAGAGCTGGAAGGGACCTCCAGGGTAATCTAGTCCAACCCCCTGCACAATGCAGGACACTCACAAACACCTCCCCCTAAATTCTCAGGATCTTCATCGCTGTCAGATGGCCATCTAGCCTCAGTTTAAAACCCCCCAAGGGAGGAGAGCCCACCACCTCCTGAGGAAGCCTCTTCCACTGAGGAATCGCTCTAACAGTCAGGAAGTTCTTCCTCATGTTGAGCCGGAAACTCTTTTGATTTCATTTCAACCCAATGGTTCTGGTCCGACCTTCTAGGGCCACAGAAAACAATCCCACACCATCCTCTATAGGACAGCCCTTCAAGTGCTTGAAGATGGTGATCCTACCACCTCTCAGCCGTCTCCTCTCCAGGCTAAACATGCCCAGCTCCTTCAACCTTTCCTCATAGGACTTGGTCTCCAGACCCCTCCCCATCTTTGTCGCCCTCCTCTGAACCCGTTCCAGCTTGTCTATATACCCCTTATGAGCCCCGTAGGTCTTTACAATCAGCAACCCAACAACTTCTGGTGATACCCGGCCCCAGAGACATCCATCTGGCCTCAATGAGGGCCGGGGCCTTTTCGGCTCTGGCCCCTGCCTGGTGGAAAGAGCTCCCTCTGGAGATCCGGGCCCTGCAGGATCGGCTTCAATTTCACAGGGCCTGTAAAACAGAGCTCTTTCGCCAGGGTTTTAGTTGAGGCAGTGGACGTCACTTGTTATTGGCCTCCCCCCTTCATTCATGATGCAGCAGAGGTCCATCAGTGGCTATTAGACACGGCGTATTGTTGGAACTCTCTGTCTGGGGCAGTGATGCTCTGTATTCTTGCTGCTTGGGGGGCACAGTGGGAGGGCTTCTAGTGTCCTGGCCCCACTGGTGGACCTTCTGATGGCCCCTGGGTTTTTTGGCCACTGTGTGACACAGAGTGTTGGACTGGAGGGGCCACTGGCCTGATCCAACAGGGCTTCTCTTATGTTCTTATGTGACACAGTGTTGAACTGGATGGGCCATTGGCCTGATCCAACAGGGCTTCTCTTATGTTCTTATGTGACACAGAGTGTTGGACTGGAGGGGCCATTGGCCTGATCCAACAGGGCTTCTCTTATGTTCTTATGTGACACAGAGTGTTGGACTGGAGGGGCCACTGGCCTGATCCAACATGGCTTCTCTTATGTTCTTATGTCTGGGGCAGGGATGTTCTGTATTCTTGGTGCTTGGGGGTGGGGAGCGGAACAGTGGGAGGGCTTCTAGTGTCCTGGCCCCACTGGTGGACCTTCTGATGGCCCCTGGGTTTTTTGGCCACTGTGTGACACAGAGTGTTGGACTGGAGGGGCCACTGGCCTGATCCAACAGGGCTTCTCTTATGTTCTTATGTGACACAGTGTTGAACTGGATGGGCCATTGGCCTGATCCAACAGGGCTTCTCTTATGTTCTTATGTGACACAGAGTGTTGGACTGGAGGGGCCACTGGCCTGATCCAACAGGGCTTCTCTTCTGTTCTTATGTAACACAGAGTATTGGACTGGAGGGGCCATTGGCCTGATCCAACATGGTTTCTCTTATGTTCTTATGACCTGGACAATAGGCCATGTCCGCAAGTCAGTATTTGCCATTTTAGTACCTATTGTTACTGTGTAATTTTAGATTTTATATATTTTAAATTGTTTTTTTAGTGTTGATTGTTTTTATGATGTAACCCGGCCTGAGCCTGTTCTATAAGAAAAAAGTAAAAGTAGTCCCCTGTGCAAGCACCAGTCGTTTCCGACTCTGGGGTGACGTTGCTTTCACATTTTCACGGCAGACTTTTTACGGGGTGGTTTGCCATTGCCTTCCCCAGTCCTCTACACTTTCCCCCCAGCAAGCTGGGGACTCATTTGACCGACCTGGGAAGGATGGAAGGCTGAGTCAGCCTCGAGCCGGCTACCTGAAAACCCAGCTTCCGCCAGGGATCAAACTCAGGTTGTGAGCAGAGAGTTCAGACTGCAGTACTGCAGCTTTACCACTCTGCGCCACGGGGCTCTCGTTCTATGAGAAAGGCGGGCTAAAAATTGAATAAAATAAATAAATGAAATATATCAACTAAGTCTGGACCCCCTCCTTTCTCCCAGGAGATCGAGGCGGGGATCCCTTTTGTCCTCTGTCAGGCTGAGTGCCCAAGGTCACCTGGGCCAGGTAAAACAAGGTTGTTTGTTCATGAAGGGTGTGAAGTTGGTGAAGTTCCAGAAGGAGCCCTGCTCACCTCCCAGCTCTCTGCCTGCACCGATCTCCAGTCGGTCGCTGGCCCCAGTGGGAGGCAGGATGCTGGACTACAGATGGGCCGTTGCTGGCCTGCTCCAGCTGGGCTCTTCCGGTGGTCTTACTTCTGGACTCCAAGCAGGGATGTGCTTGAAGGGCTTAGACTCCCGCTTTGCCAGAAACGGACCGTCCGAGATGCCCGGATATTGTGAACTGGCTAACCGGAGCCAGCCAAAGAAAAAGAAGAAGAATTGCAGATTTATACGCCGCCCTTCTCTCTGGATCAGAGACTCAGAACGGTTTACAATCTCCTGTATCTTCCTCCCCCACAACAGACACCCTGTGAGGTGGGCGGGGCTGAGAGAGCTCTCCCAGAAGCTGCCCTTTCAAGGACAACTCAGCGAGAGATATGGCTGACCCAAGGCCATTCCAGCAGCTGCAAGTGGAGGTGTGGGGAATCAAACCTGGTTCTCCCAGATAAAGTCCACACACTTAACCGCTACACCAAACTGGCTCTCTGAAGGCAGGCATCTGTTAATCCAGTCCAACACTCTGTGTCACATAAGAACATAAGAGAAGCCATGTTGGATCAGGCTAATGGCCCACCCAGTCCAACACTCTGTCACATAAGAACATAGGAGAAGCCCTGTTGGATCAGGCCAGTGGCCCCTCCAGTCCAACACACTGTGTCACATGGGCCGGTATACTAGAAGCCCTTCCGCTGTCCCCCGCCCCCAAGTGCCAAGAATACAAAGCATTACTGCCCCAGACAGAAGAACATAAGATCAGTCCAATGGGCCATCCACTTCAACACTCTGTGTCACACAGTGGCCAAAAAAACCCAGGTGCTATCAGGAGGTCCATAAGAAGATAAGAACATAAGAGAAGCCTGGTTGGATCAGGCCAGTGGCCCATCAAGTCCAACGCTGTGTCACACAGTGGTAAAAAAACCAGGTGCCACCAGTGGGGCCAGGACACTGGAAGCCCTCCCACTATGCCCCCCACAAGCAACAAGAATATAGAGCATCACTGCCCCAGACATAGAGTTCCAACAATACACTGTAGCTAATATCCACTGATGGACCACTGCCCCAGATGTTTCTCCAATTCCCTCTTGAAGTTATCTATGCTGCCACCACCTCCTTTGAACGCTATGTGTTAAGAATATAAGAGAAGCCCTGTTCGACCAAAAAAGCCAGGTGCCATCAGGAAGTCTATCAGTGGGACCAGGACTGGAAGCCCTCTCACTGTTGCCCCCCCCCCCCCTCCAGCACCAAGAATACAGAGCATCACTGCCCCAGACATAAGAACATAAGAGAAGCCACGTTGGATCAGGCGAATTGCCCATCCAATCCAACATTTTGTGTCACATAAGAACATAAGAGAAGCCCTGTTGGATCAGGCCAGTGGCCCCTCCAGTCCAACCCTCTGTGTCACACAGTGGCCATAAAATCCCAAGTGCCATCAGGAAGTCCCACCAGTGGGGTCAGGACACTAGAGGCCCTCCAACTGTGCCTCCCCCAAGCACCACGAATACAGAGCATCACTGCCCCAGACATAAGAACATAAGCGAAGCCATGTTGGATCAGGCGAATGGCCCATCCAATCCAACATTCTGTGTCACACAGGGGCCAAAAAACCCATGTGCCATCCGGAGGTCCATCGGTGGGGCCAGGACACTAGAAACCCCCCCACCGTGCCCCCCCCCAGCACCAAGAAGACAGAGCATCCTTGCCCCAGACATAAGAGAAGCCTTGGGAGGTCAGGCCAATGGTCCATGCAGCCTAACACAGTGGCCAAAACCCCCACTGGCCCCGACGCAGAGTTCCGAGATCTAATAGCCACGGATGTCTGCACCTTCAAAGGGCAATTCCCCCCACCCCGGCCTGTTGGGGGCCCCACCTGTTACCCCTCCCCCCCACAAACAGCTGCAGGGGCTACTCCAGATGGGGGAATGCAACCCAGGGTTTTCTTTTGGGGGGGGGGCTGTCTGCTTTAGCAGCCTTGACCCTCTCCAGCTGTGCATGTGGGGAAGGGGGGGGAGGGAAGCCCGACCCCCCCCCTCCAGCCCGCCTGGCCTCGGGGAGGGGGGAGAGCATTGCGGGGGGAGGGGGATCCTGCGCCCCCCGACCCCCAGGCAGCCCCCCAAGCCGCAGATCCTTCCAGCCTCCCGGATCCGGCCAGCCCCACTCACCCGCCTCCAGCGCAGGCAGCCGGAGCGCCGCTCCCCGCCCGGCCCCTTCCTTCCCTTCGCTGCCGCCGGCTCCTCCCGCCTCCCCGCCCACCGGCGCCTCCCGGGCCCGCCCCACAAGGTTGCCAGCCTCCAGGCGGGGCCGGGGGAGGACCCCAGATGCCAACGGACCTTTGGACTGCAGGGCTCAGTTCCTCCCGGCGGGAGGAAAGGGCTGCATCGGGGAGGGGGGGGGCTCTTGGGGGTTCGACTGAGCTCCCTCCCTTCTCCCGCCCCCCCCCCCCGCCACCAGTGTTCCCTCCGAGCTGAGCGAGTGTGAGCTAGCTCACAGATGGTTAGCCTCCAGCTGGGGCTGTCAATCCCCGGGGGGGGGTAGGGGATCCCCCAGCTTGGAGGCCCTCCCCTCCTCCCCGCTCCAGGGTCAGCAGAAAGCAAGGGGGGGCGGAGATGTCTGCTGGGCACTGAGCCACTGAGAGGGGGTGGGGAACAGTGGCTCTCCAGATGTTTTTTCCCTACAACTCCCATGAGCTGGGAGTTGTAGGCAAAACACATCTGGAGAGCTACCGTTGGCCACTTCTGCCATAGGGTATAATGGAGAATTGATCTGTGGGTATCTGGGGTTTTGGGGGGGGGGCGCGGTCGGGGCTGATTTTTTGCAGCAGAGGCACCAAACTTTCAGCATAGCGTCTGGCGCCTCCTCAAAATACCCCCCCCCCACGCTTCAGAAAGATTGAACCAGGGGGTTCCGATTCCATGAGCTCCCAAAGAAGGCGCTCCTATCCATTATTCCAAATGGAGGGAAATTGTTTAAAAAGAGCACGGTCCCTTTAAACGTGATGGCCAGAACTCCCTTCGGAGGTCGATGGTGCCCACCACACCCTTGCTCCTGGCTCCACCCCCAAAGTCCCTGGACATTTCTTGAGTCGGACTTGGCGACCCTAGCTCACACATTTTTGTCTTGGTTCAGAAACGATGGCCCCCACAGCAGGCTCATGGATGCCTTGGCTCACCACGTCAATGCCAGTCGCTCACAAAGCAGAATTTTTGCTTACAAGGCTCCGCAGCTTAAAGGGAACATTGCCCCCACCCCCCACCCCTAGATCTCCAGGAATTTCTGAGCTGGAGTTGGGAACCCCACCCACATCCCCCCACTGCAATCTGTCCGTTGGATTCAAAAGGGGCAGGCCGGCCACCTTCCCCTATTGCAAGGCGGACCCTGCAGAGGAAGTCGGTGCAGTCTGTAGGATGAGGAGGGGGCAGCTACCTGGAGGGGCATTGCAAAAATCTGAAGCCAAGCCTGAGTGTTACGCATGGCAAGCCCATCAGGGCAGGAAGGGGCATTCCCTAAGCAGAAACATCATGCCCTGAGAGCAAGAGAAACAAACTCACTGCACCCAAGCCGTGTCAACCACAGCGCTGCTCAGGATTGCGGCCAGGCAGGGACAGAGCAATGGCGACGTCCCTCAGCAGGATTGGTCGGGAGGGGCTGGACGGTCCCTGACCGGCTCTGCGTTCTGCACTTTGCCCTCTGCTCTAGACGGTTCCTCCTCTTATGTGTTGTATTTTCCTATTCTGTTGTGCCTCTGGAGTGAATGGCAGAGCTTTCTGATTTAAGAATGCAAGAGAAGCCTTGTTGGATCAGGCCAGTGGCCCCTCCAGTCCAGCACTCTGTGTCACATAAGAACATAAAAACTGGAGAGCCAGTTTGGTGTAGTGGTGAAGTGTGTGGACTCTTATCTGGGAGAACTGGGTTTGATTCCCCACTCCTCCACTTGCACCTGCTGGCATGGCCTTGGGTCAGCCAGAGCTCTCTTATCTGGGAGAACCGGGTTTGATTCCCCACTCCTCCACTTGCAGCTGCTGGAATGGCCTTGGGTCTGCCAGAGCTCTCTTTTATGGGAGAACCGGGCTGGATTCCCCACTCCTCCACTTGCAGCTGCTGGAATGGCCTTGGGTCTGCCAGAGCTCTCTTTTATGGGAGAACCGGGCTGGATTCCCCACTCCTCCACTTGCAGCTGCTGGAATGGCCTTGGGTCAGCCAGAGCTCTCTTATCTGGGAGAACAGGGTTTGATTCCCCACTCCTCCACTTGCACCTGCTGGAATGGCCTTGGGTCAGCCATAGCTCTGGCAGAGGTTGTCCTTGAAAGGGCAGCTGCTGTGAGAGCCCTCTCAGCACCACCCACCTCACAGGGTGTCTGTTGTGGGGGGAGAAGATAAAGGAGATTGTAAGCCGCTCTGAGACCCTGATTCAGAGAGAAGTGCGGGGGATAAATCTGCAGCCTTCTTCGTCTTCTTCCCTGGGCACGTAAGGAGCCACGAGGACTATGCAGTGATGCAACCCTTTCTGCCCTCTATCCCATGATCTGCCTAATTCAGATGGGTTGCAAATTCTGGCCTGGGAGGTTCCTTGATATTTGAGCACACCATCTGGCGGGGGAGGGGATAAATTTTGGAAAATATTTCACCCAGAAACTGTGGCATTCCTTTGAAGCTGCCATTTTTAGACAGGGCTGGCCCTAGACTGACACCCTAGGCAAGGCTAAATTCTGGTGTCCCACCCCCACACTGAGAACATCACCCAATTCTGCGCCCCCAGAAGGCAGGCAGAAGGCAATCACCTAGTTTGCCCAGTGCCAGAGCCGACCCTGTTTTTAGGATGGCATTTGGTTACAATCAGTAGCATCCTGAATTGTGATCTTAAAATTTTGGATTTTCTGAATTTAGAGGGAGGGATCTTGTATTGTGCAGGGGGTTGGACTAGATGACCCTGGAGGTCCCTTCCAACTCTATGATTCTATGATTTCTCGAGAGGTGGTGGGCTCTCCTTCCTTGAGGTTTTTAAACAGAGGCTAGATGGCCACCTGACAGCAATGAGGATCCTGTGAATTTAGGGGGAGGTATTTGTGAGTTTCCTGCATTGTGCAGGGGGTTGACTGGATGACCCTGGAGGTCCCTTCCAACTCTATGATTTTCCTTCCTTGGAGGTTTCTAAGCAGAGGCTGTATGGCCATCTGACAGCAATGAGGATCCTGTGGATTTAGGGAGAGGTGTTTGCGAGTGTCCTGCATTGTGCAGGGGGCTGGACTAGATGACCCTGGAGGTCCCTTCCAACTCTAGGATTCTATCTTGAAGCTGCCTAATACGTAAATGTTTTTAGTCAATAAAATAATTTCCCTGCGGAGGAACTGATCTCTTGGACATCAGGGGATTTCAATCCAGACCCTGCCAAGAGGTTTGCAGCACTACACTCTTGCCCCAGAGCCTGTGCTGTACACGTTCTGCAAGAAACCCTATTGACCTCAAAGGCCTTGCTTCCAGGTAAACACCGACCTAGGCAGGGTGGCCAAGGGCAGGTCTCCAGAAGTTTTTGCCTACAACTCCCATCAGCCCCAGCTAGCATGGCCAATGGCTGGGGCTGATGGGAGTTGTAGGCAAACCCATCTGGCGAGCTACCCTTCGCCACCCCTGACCTAGTGCGATTTTTTTTAAGTGGCTGCCGTGGAAACCGAGCTCTACCCTGATTGGCGGCACCCGCCTCCCCCTCCCACTTCGAGGAAAGCAAAGCCCCACCCGACAGTTACGTACTTCCCGATGTCCCGGATGTCCGTCCTCGCGCCTCCCGCGCAGCCCCAGCAACAAGCCCTGACGACCTTCTCAGCCAATCGGGAGGGGCTGCTTGCGTCTGACGTCAGGCGACGCCAAAGAGGCGCGCAGCGGCGGCTACGCGCTCGCTTCTCCCCGACCAATCGGCTGAGGCGGCGGAAGGCGGCCGTCCAATCAGAGAGGCGGAGCGCGCACGGGCATTATGAGGAGCGCTGCGTGCGTCCGTCTGTGACGCAGTTTCTCTCCCCCCCCCCTCTCGAGCGAGGCGGCGACGGCGGTTGAGGCGGCGGTTGTGGAAGCGCCGCCGCTGGGGCTCCCGCTCGGTGAGGCGCCGCTGACCGGCCGGGCCGAGGACCCGCGGAGGTGAGAAGGCCGAGCCTGCCCCTTCCCTACGCCGGGTGGGCGCCGCCGCGGGGGCTTCTGGGTAGGCCGGGCAGGGGCTGCAGCGCCGAGAGCGGCACGAGGACCCTGCGCGGGCGGGCCAGGGCAGCCGGGGCTCAATGCGGCAGTTTCAGCCCCACCCGCCTCGCAGGGTTGGATCCCCCACTCCTCCACCTGCAGCTGCTGGAATGGCCTTGGGTCAGCCAGACCTCTCACAGGAGTTGTCCTTGAAATGGCAGCTTCTGTCAGAGCTCTCTCACCGCACCCGCCTCACAGGGTGTCTGTTGTGTCTTGGGGGAGGGGGAAGGTAAAAGGGATTGTGACCGCTCTGAAACTCTGAGTTTGGGATATAAATCCAATATCTTCTCAGGAGAGCCAGTCTGATGCAGTGGTGAAGTGCGCGGGCTCTTATCTGGGAGAACCGGGTTTGATTCCCCACTCCTTCACTTGCAGCTGCTGGAATGGCCCTGGGTCAGCCAGAGCTCTCTTCTCTGGGAGAACCAGGTTTGATTCCCCACTCCTCCACTTGCAGCTGCTGGGATGGCCTTGGGTCAGCCAGAGCTCTCTTATCTGGGAGAACCAGGTTTGATTCCCCACTCCTCCACTTGCACCTGCTGGGATGGCCTTGGGTCAGCCAGAGCTCTCTTATCTGGGAGAACTGGGTTTGATTCCCCACTCCTCCACTTGCACCTGCTGGAAAGGCCTTGGGTCAGCCAGTGCTCTCTTATCTGGGAGAACCAGGTTTGATTCCCCACTCCTCCACTTGCAGCTGCTGGAATGGCCCTGGGTCAGCCAGAGCTCTCTTCTCTGGGAGAACCAGGTTTGATTCCCCACTCCTCCACTTGCACCTGCTGGGATGGCCTTGGGTCAGCCAGAGCTCTCTTATCTGGGAGAACTGGGTTTGATTCCCCACTCCTCCACTTGCACCTGCTGGAAAGGCCTTGGGTCAGCCAGTGCTCTCTTATCTGGGAGAACCGGGTTTGATTCTCCACTCCTCCACTTGCAGCTGCTGGAATGACCTTGGGTCAGCCAGAGCTCTCTTCTCTGGGAGAACCGGGTTTGATTCCCCACTCCTCCACTTGCACCTGCTGGGATGGCCTTGGGTCAGCCAGAGCTCTCTTCTCTGGGAGAACTGGGTTTGATTCCCCACTCCTGCACTTGTAGCTGCTGGAAGGGCCTTGGGTCAGCCATAGCTCTCTTATCTGGGAGAACCGGGTTTGATTCCCCACTCCTCCACTTGCACCTGCTGGAATGGCCTTGGGTCAGCCAGAGCTCTCTTATCTGGGAGAACCGGGTTTGATTCCCCACTCCTCCACTTGCAGCTGCTGGAATGGCCTTGGGTCAGCCAGTGCTCTCTTATCTGGGAGAACCGGGTTTGATTCCCCACTCCTCCACTTGCACCTGCTGGGATGGCCTTGGGTCAGCCAGAGCTCTCTTCTCTGGGAGAACCGGGTTTGATTCCCCACTCCTCCACTTGCACCTGCTGGGATGGCCTTGGGTCAGCCAGAGCTCTCTTCTCTGGGAGAACTGGGTTTGATTCCCCACTCCTGCACTTGTAGCTGCTGGAAGGGCCTTGGGTCAGCCATAGCTCTCTTATCTGGGAGAACCGGGTTTGATTCCCCACTCCTCCACTTGCACCTGCTGGAATGGCCTTGGGTCAGCAAGAGCTCTCTTATCTGGGAGAACCATGTTTGATTCCCCACTCCTCCACTTGCACCTGCTGGAATGGCCTTGGGTCAGCCAGAGCTCTCTTATCTGGGAGAACCGGGTTTGATTCCCCCCTCCTCCACTTGCAGCTGCTGGAATGGCCTTGGGTCAGCCAGAGCTCTGGCAGAGGTTGTCCTTGAAAGGGCAGCTTCTGTCAGAGCTCTCTCAGCCCCACCTACCTCACAGGGGGTCTGTTGTGAGGGCAGAAGATATAGGAGATTGTGAGCAGCTCTGAGTCTCTGTTTCAGAGAGAATGGTGGGATATAAATCTGCACTCTTCTTTTTTTTTACTCTTGCTCAGTTTGGCTGCTAAAGTAGCCATCACTGAATGCATTTATTTATGCTTAGAAAAGACCCCGCCTCTCTCCTTCTCTGAGTCACAGCAAAACAATCTGTTAATAAAGATGAAAACATACTTCCTGCTGCCCAGGCCAACGCCGTGCTGGGAAAGGGATTGAAAATAGTTCAAGATTGGGAAGAGGGGTGTGTGTGTCATTGAATCATAGAGTTGGAAGGGACCTCCAGGGACAACTAGCCCAACCCCCTACACAAGGCAGGAAACTCACAAACCTCCCCCTAAATTCGCAGGATCCTCATTGCTGTCAGATGACCATATAGCCTCTGTTGAAAAACCTCCAAGGAAGGAGATCCCACCACCTCCTGAAGAAACCTGTTCATAGAATCCTAGAGTTCGAAGGGACCTCCTGGGTCATCTAGTCCAACTCCCTGCACAGTGCCAGAAACTCACAAATACCTCTTCTGTTAGCCTGTTTTTAGCAGCAGGAAAGAGCACAGCAGCCTCTTCAAGGCGAACAAAATATGTGGCCGAGGAGAAGCTTGCATGAGTTTTTCGTGGGTTTATGGACAGATGAACTCACGTTCTAGGTTGGGGGGCGCGCAGACTTAAGCTAACATTAAGAGCCACATAGAATAAATGTCAGATGTTTGAGAGCCGCAAGACGTGAATGTCAGATGTTTGAGAGCCACAAGACAGGAAGGAAGGCAAATGAGGGAAGGCGGTGGAAAGAAAGCAACTTTAAATGCATTCTTTAAGCCACTGGCTTGACTAGGAGAAGTGATTTAAAGAGACTTTAAATTCATTCTCCAAGCTGGCCATTAGGGTGGTGGGGGCTGCGAGAGCCACACAATATGTGTGAAAGAACCACACGTGGCTCCTGAGCCCCATCATAAGAACGTAAGAGAAGCCACGTTGGATCAGGCCAATGGTCCAATCCCTGTTATAGCTTTATCTGAAGAAGTGAGCAGTGACTCACAAAAGCTCCTGTCTTGCCACCAATTTATTCACTCTTTAAGGTGCTCCCGGACTCTTGCTCTTTTCTTCTGCTGTAGACAGACTAATACGGCCACCATCTTGATAAAAACAAAGCTAGAAGCTGTACAGTAGATGATGTTTCCCCAGTGATGGAGCTTGGTAGTCTCTTGACACCTTTCTCCATCAAAATAATAGAAGCAGAAGATGTTGGTCTGTTGATAGCTGGAGATCCAGTTTGGTGTAGTGGTTAAGTGTGTGGACTCTTATCTGGGAGAACTGGGTTTGATTCCCCACTCCTCCACTTGCACCTGCTGGAATGGCCTTGGGTCAGCCAGAGTTCCCTTATCTGGGAGAACCGGATTTGATTCCCCACTCCTCCACTTGCAGCTGCTGGAATGGCCATGGGTCAGCCATAGCTCTCTTATCTGGGAGAACCGGGTTTGATTCCGCCCTCCTCCACTTGCACCTGCTGGAATGGCCATGGGTCAGCCATAGCTCTCTTATCTGGGGGAACCGGGTTTGATTCCCCACTCCTCCCCTTGCACCTGCTGGAATGGCCTTGGGTCAGCCGTAGCTCTGGCAGAGGTTGTCCTTGAAAGGTCAGCTGCTGTGAGAGCCCTCTCCAGCCCCACCCACCTCACAGGGTGTCTGTTGTGGGGGAGGAAGGTAAAGGAGATTGTGAGCCGCTCTGAGACTCTTCGGAGTGGAGGGCGGGCTATAAATCCAATATCTTCTTCTTCTTCTTTTCCTTGAATGTTCTATGTGCATTTATAAGTTGAATGCAGGTATGTGAAGGAAAACCCAATATGTATGTATTTTGTGGGATGGAGAGTTCTCTAAGAAAGGCCATTTCCTACTGCCAGGTATGAGGATGCTGATGTCAGCTACTTGGAGTGCTATGCGAGTGTTAAAAATTGTGTGTATCATACTGTAGAAGTGTAAAGATTTTGGCAAATTCGAAGCCCTTCAGGGAAAAAAAATTATACAGCCTTCATTACTTGCATCACGTTTGTAACTCAGCACATAAAATTATAGACTGTACTGTGTTTCCTGCCTCAAGAATGTTGTTCCAAGGACTATGGGAAGCTTTTTCAAATGAATAATTATGCACGCGACTTGATTTGCATTCAGACACTGTCAGATTGTTCAGATGTGGACACATAAGCTGCCTGAGCATAATATGTTGTGGTTTGGAAAAATAGGGAAAAGACTAGCAAAAGCTGAAAATAAAAAAATGGACGTTTTAAAAAAACAGTACGAAGATAATAATAATAATAATAAAATTTTATTTATATCCCGGCCTCCCCGCCGAGGCGGGCTCAGGGCGGCTAACAACATTTTCATAAAATTATACAAAGTTTAAAAACACATTAACTTTAAAACGTTCCAGTTAACCAAATACAATACACATTTCCAGGTGCTGATTCCATTTATAAATGATAGTAGCGAAAGTCACCCAACAGCATTCCCTCAGTCAGCGAAGGCCATCCTGAAAAGGGTGGTCTTGCAGGCCCTGCGGAGCTGGTCAAGGCACCGCAGGGCTCGCACTTCTTCCGGGAGCTGGTTCCATAGATGTGGAGCTGCGATGGAGAAGGCCCGTGTATGAGTGTTTTGGAGTTTGGCCTCCTTTGGTCCAGATGACGCCTAGGGACCTGAAGCAGCCACATATTGAGATATTTAGCGAATAAGTCGAAGTAGTATCTTTATAATGTAGATAATGAGTGATTCATTACATTCGGAATAAAACTTTGTTGGTCTTAAAGGTGCAACTTGACTCCTACTTTGTTTTGCACCTTCAGACTAACACGGCTGCCTATTTGGCTCTGTCATTAGGATGTTAACATTGAATTCTAATAGGGTCTGACTGCTATCTATAATGTAGGCAAAGGTAGGTGCTAATTTGACTCTGAAAACACTAGGATAAGTAAACCATAGTTTTTCTGTAATGAGGGTCAGTGTCTGAAAGATCCACAGCTTCTGATTCTCCGCTTTGAGCACGTTTTTAACTCCCTAAAAATCTTTATTCGTTCATGTTGGATGTGAGGTTGTGTTGTCAGGTGTCGGTGACCATCATTCAGAAGTTCCTGATCAAGAAGTGTGATTTTATTTTTGCCCTCCCAACCGGAGCTGGTGTCTGTTGGTGAAAGGCGTGCTGCTTCTGTCAGGACCTCGTTCTGTGGGGGTTATTCATGGCTGTATTCGGCATGTTTCTGAACAGAGCTGGACATACGGGTTTTTCAGATGTACATTAGTTAACTTCTTTTCTTTTGTTTTAGGTTTGGAGAACCTGACACAACGCCAAAATGTTTAACAAATCGTTTGGGACGCCTTTTGGAACCAGCACGGGGGGCTTTGGGACAACTTCAACTTTTGGACAGAGTATGTTTTATTGTTTTCTACTAAATGTGGGAATGAGAGAGCCAGTTTGGTGTAATGGTGAAGTGTGCGGACTCTTATCTGGGAGAACCGGGTTTGATTAGCCGCAGTGTGTATATATATGTGTATATATATATAAATTTTTGGTACAGAGTGTTGGACTGGATGGGCCATTGGCCTGATCCTACATGGCTTCTCTTATGTTCTTATACCCCACTCCTCTGCATGCAGCTGCTGGAATGGTCTTGGGTCAGCCATAGCTCTGGCAGAGGTTGTCCTTGAAAGGGCAGCTGCTGTGAGAGCCCTCTCAGCCCCACCTACTTCACAGGGTGTCTGTTGGGGGGGGGAGGGAAAGGAGATTGTGAGCCACTCTGAGATTCAGAGTGGAGGGCGGGATATAAATCCAATATCATCATCTTCAGTTGAGGTTTTCCATTTAAAAGCAATAGCTTTGACATAAATTAGACTTTAAAAATCTAATAGTATCCTTTGTTGTGCTATCAGTTCTGTTCCTCTGAATTATCCCGTCTCCTCTGTTGCATTGTTGGTTTTCAAAACAATGTGCAGATCAGTAAGTGTTCTTACAGGGGTGTCGATCTGACGAATGAGACCTTCTTGTCCTAGGCCATGAACGTGAAATGTAATGTTGGGTGGTGGAGATAAAAACTTTATAAAGGACACAGGCAACCACAATTAAAGATTTTTTTAAAAAAAAAAAACCTTTAAAACACGCGTAAAATATTAGAACTCGTTGGTCTTAAAGGTGCTTTCTTTGTATCTCTCCCATGCAATCTAGGGGACTGGGCAAAGGAAGCTCAGGCTCTTTCCTTCTCCAGGGGTGTAGGAGGGAAAGGAGCCTCAGCCAATAGAAGGAAGATAGGCTTGGCTTTAGTAGCTCTTCTGTGTGATTGAGAGAGCATGGCGAAGCAAGCTGCCTCCCCTCCTTCCTCCCCAAGGGAGGAGCTTCAGCCAATGGAGAAAATAGAGGCTTTGCTCTGTAGCTCCGGTGTGATTAAGCAAGCCTGTCAAAGCAAGCTGTGATGCAGGAGGAAGCAGGAGAGAGGGAGAAGGAAGCAGACGACAGCCAGTTGCTCGGGGGCCTGATAGGAGCCCTCCGGGGGCCTGATTCGGCCCCCAAGGCTGCATGTTTGACACCCCTGTTCTAGTTAATGTTGAGTTAATTTCCTGTGGGGAAGGAAGCACCTGCCTCCTCCCTATCCGTTTAAACCTTCCCTTGCACCTCGACTGAGCTGTCTCATTACCCACCACCTATGATTGCTCTACAGATACTGGCTTTGGCACGACGAGCGGAGGAGCATTTGGGACATCTGCTTTTGGAACAAACAATAACACAGGAGGACTCTTTGGGAACACGCAGACCAAGCCAGGTACAAAGACTGCAGCCGCTGCTCACTCTTCAGCCAAGAATTCTTTCATTATGACTCTTTGGTATTTTAATTCCGGTTCCTGTTTCTGGTTTCAGGAGGACTGTTTGGTTCAAGCACATTCAGCCAGCCAGCCACGTCCTCCACAAGCACTGGTTTTGGATTTGGAACATCAACGGGAACGTCCAGCGGCTTATTTGGGACTGCAAGCACTGGCGGAGGTCTTTTCTCATCCCAGAACAATGCCTTCGCACAGAATAAACCCGTGGGGTTTGGCAGTGAGTTTTAATAATTCTTTTTTTTTCCACTGGGAGCTCTGAGACCTTTGTCATTGAGGGAAAACGTGCAGTTGTCAAGTCCGTTTTCCCTCTAGCCTGTTCTTGAGATTTCATTATGAAGTCTGTGGTTTCCGATAGTATGAAGCGTCTTGCCTTTCCTCGGAAGTTTTCATCAGGGAAAATAGGTATTTGGCAAGCCGCTTTCCAAGGAGGGCACGCGTCCTCCTCGGCGCTGTGTATTTTGACTTTGCCAGAGGACTTAAGAGCCAGTTTGGTGTAGTGTTGTAAGTGTGCGAACTCTTATCTGGGAGAACCGGGTTTGATTCCCCACTCCTCCACTTGCACCTGCTAGCATGGCCTTGGGTCAGCCATAGCTCTGGCAGAGGTTGTCCTTGAAAGGGCAGCTGCTGTGAGAGCCCTCTCAGCCCCACCCACCTCACAGGGTGTCTGTAGTGGGGGAGAAAGATAAAGGAGATTGTGAGCTGCTCTGAGACTCTTTGGAGTTGAGGTTGGGATATAAATCCAATATCTTCTTCTTCTAAGCAAATGGCATGAGATGTCTTTTTAAGAATGTCCTGTAAAGGTAAGCTGATTAGGAACGCTGCATTCTCATTGAGGGTGGTTAGATTGAGGTCCACCTATCTTTGGGAAATGGGACATATAATGTTGACTGTACTTTGTAACAGGCACAGCTGTGTGCCATCCCACTCCATCGTGCAAGAATGCCTTGGGGAATGCAACGGGCGAAGGCTTAGGGAGTGCAAGAGGCAGTGTTAATAGTCTGCCGAAGAGGAATTACTGTAGGACAAGCCAGTAATCTTCTCCACTGCAAGTGATCTTTAGCATGATTCGTGATTTTGCTTTTCACAGCGAACATATGAAGCTGCTTTCTACTGAATCAAAGTCAGTACTGTCTACTCAAACTGGCAGCGGCTCTCCAGGGTCTCAGGCTGAGGTTTTTCATGCCTATTTGCCTGGACCCCTTTTTAGTTGGAGATGCCATGGATCGAACCTGGGATCTTCTGCTTACCAAGCAGATGCTCTGCCACTGAGGCACAGCCCCATTCATGGCTCTCCAGGGTCTCAGGCTGAGGTTTTTCATGTCTTCATGCCTGGACCCTTTTTTGTTGGAGATGCTGGGAATTGAACCTGGGACCTGCTTCCCAAGCAGGTGCTCTACCACTGAGGCACAGCCCCATTCATGGCTCTTCAGGGTCTCAAGCTGAGGTTTTTCACGCCTACTTGCCTCAACCCTTTTTTGTTGGAGATGCCGGGGATTGAACCTGTGACCTTCTGCTTACTAAGCAGATGCTCTGCCACTGAGCCACAGCCCCATTCATGGCTCTCCAGGGTCTCAGGCTCAGGTTATTCACGCCTACTTGCCTGGACCCTTTTTAGTTGGAGATGCCAGGGATTGAACCTGGGACCTTCTGCTTACCAAGCAGATGCTCTACCACTGAGCCACCGTCCCTCCCCTGCTCTCCAGGGTCTCCAGCTGAGGTTTTTCAAGCCTATTTGCCTGGACCCTTTTTAGTTGGAGATGCCGGGGATTGAACCTGGGACCTTCTGCTTACCAAGCAGATGCCTTACCACTGAGCCACCGTCCGTCCCAGTGTCAGCATCAGTAGAAATTCTCTGTTTCTCAGATGTGCATAGTGCTCCAACCTACCTCTGTCTAGAGACATTAGCTTTTGTGTGTCCTGGTAAAGAAAATAAAGATTGACATAAGACGTGTGAGCCATCTAAGCTGCGCTCTGGCCTTTTAAAGTATATACGTCATGTGTCCTTGAGATGGGAGAGGGTGGAGCTCAGAGTCCTGATAAGTTTTGATCTGCTCTTCGGCCAAAAAGGGGTCAAGCAGGGCTGGCTTTGTGCAAGATTTAAAATCAGCACTGTATGAGAAGCCATAAAAAACTATCAACTTAAAAAACAGTGCTCTGCTGAGGGAGAACGATTCAGGCCAGCAAGATTAATGGAAATAATTGTTTTTCTATTTGAAGTTATGTGGGGAGAGCCTAATCTGGCACACACACACACACACACTCTTGGCCTGCCGCCCTAGGCAAACGCATAGGTCCAGGGCTTTTTTGTAGAAAAAGCCCAGCAGGAACTCAGTAGCATATTAGACCACATCCCCTAATATTAGCATATTAGGTCACACTCTCATTAGCATATTAGGCCACACCATCTGGAAAAATCAAGTGCAAACTGAAGTGTGACAGTAATTTTGGCCAGCCAGCCAGGTCCCTGGAAGACTGCCGCACAGTACATCTGGGCCTTGTGATCGATCCCTTCCTGGCCCTGGGGAGGCTGCTGCCCAGCACAGCTGGGCCCCACGATCCTCACTGGCCAGCCAGGCCCCAGGAAAACCGCCACATGGCTTGGTTCAGCCCAGCAATCCCCGAGGGCCACACCAAGTGACCTTGAGGGCTGTATACGGCCCTCGGGACAGAGGTTCCCCACCCGTGTCCTAGAGTAATGGTATGTGTACAAATGAATCGACATGGCTTGGGGATTGCAGTAACAAGAGGGGAAGGGTCACATCTCTTCTGGATGCGATGTGTAGCTTTGCTGGCAGAAGAGGAGCCGATTTTGCCTTACTCTGTCCACACTTTCCTGCTCCCAAGCACACTCCAGGCACCCTTTTGTCCTCCCCAAGGGTCAGAAGGCACCGAGGAGAGGAGGGGAGGGGAATGTCAGGAAAAATCCATAGCAGCCATTACCTTTCCCCTTATTGCTTGCTGGGATGGAGCAGAGTCTGGTTGCTGTGGCCGCAGTCTGACTAGTCAGCAGCCGGGCTCTTGCTTTCGGTCAAGTTTGAATGCAGCTGAGCTTGGCCATCTGCTTGTCATTGATATTATTTATTAAAACATTTGTTGATACCTCGGCCGGGTCCGTCTGCAGCCATGGCGCAGTACCAAGGGGCTGCCAGCGAGGCTGGCCGGGCCCTCCAGCTGATGAAGAAGCGGGAGAGGCAGCGGGAGCCGATGGCGCAGATGCGGCAGCGCATTGCAGAGGAGAACATCGTGAAGTCGAACATCGACAAGAAGTTCTCGGCCCACTACGACGCCGTGGAAGCGGAGCTGCAATCCAGCACTGTGGGTCTGGTAACCCTCCATGACATGAAGGCCAAGCAAGAGGCCCCGGGGAAGGAACGGGAGAAGCAGTTGGCAAAGAAGGAACAGTCGAAAGAACTGCAACCGAAGCTGGAGCGGATGCGCGAGCGAGAACGCCAACAGGACAGAAGCGCAAGATCTCCAGCTTGTCCTTCACCTTGGACGAGGAAGAGAAGGAGGACGGAGGAGGAGAGGAAGAGGAGGAGGAAGTGGAACTTGAGCGGGAAGAGGTGCCCACCAAGAAGAGGAAATTGGGGAAGAATCCAGATGTGGACACCAGCTTCCTGCCCGATCGGGTCCGTGAGGAGGAAGAGAATCGCCTTCGAGAAGAGCTCCGCCAAGAGTGGGAAGCGAAACAGGAGAAAATCAAGAGCGAAGAAATCGAAATCACCTTCAGCTACTGGGACGGCTCCGGACACCAACGGACAGTCAAGATGAAGAAGGGGAACACGATTCAGCAGTTCCTGCAGAAGGCCCTGGAGATCTTGCGCAAGGACTTCAGCGAACTCCGGTCTGCTGGTGTGGAGCAGCTGATGTACATCAAGGAGGACCTGATCATCCCACACCATCACAGCTTCTGCGACTTCATCGTCACCAAAGCCCAGGGGAAAAGCGGGCCGCTCTTCAATTTTGACATCCACGATGACGTTCGACTTCTGAGCGATGCGACGGTGCAGAAGGACGAGTACCACGCCGGGAAGGTGGTGCTGTGCAGCTGGTACGAGAAGAACAAGCACATTTTCCCCGCAAGCCAATGGGAGCCCTACAACCCCGAGAAGAAGTGGGACAAGTATACGATCCGCTGAGCAGCTATGGGCAGGGTGTTCCGTGTCATTCCTGGCCGCCCGATGCCCCCTCCAACCCTCCCCGCCGCATCTTTTTAGTTGAATCCCACCCTACAACCTTCGCAGTTGAACCCCCCTCCCCGAAAGAAATGTATCAACCTTTCATGAAATAAACTCCGCTTCACCCAAATGGTGGAACCAGCTGCCGGAAGAGGTGCGGGCCCTACGGGACCTTAGCCAATTCCGTAGGGCGTGTAAAACCGCCCTCTTCCGGCTAGCCTTTTAAGATGAAGCTTGAAATAAACATCACGCCATCATTAATATAAACAACTGAGATAGCAGTGAGTCGAGATTATTTTAGATTGTTTTAGATTATGTAAATTGTAAGTTATATTGTATAATTGTTTTATTGTTTAACATGGCTTTGCCATATTTTGTAAGCCGCCCTGAGCCTGCCTCGGCGGGGAGGGCGGGGTATAAATAAAATTTTATTATTATTATATTATATTATTTATTAAAACATTTGTATTTCTCTTTTTGGTGATTCAAGGTGGTTTAGAAAACTAGCTAAAACATCCCCAGCTAAAACCAAAACTAAAATTGCAAACCGTAAATCTCTCCCGATGCCTCAAAAGCACTTGTCAACAGGCAGTCCTTGCAAACCCGCCTGAAGATCTTCAGGGAAGGGACCTTCGAAGCCATGAGGGAAAAGGCCTGGGCCCCAAATGGTGGGAGAGCCAAGAGAGGGCTGCCTCATGACTGTAGTTGGTGCCCCAGGACAGGGAAGGAGGGGTCTGTGGAGGCTGGGTGAGTGGGCATCAACATGGCAGATGAGGTTCAGTGTGGACAAGTGCAAAGTAATGCCCATTGGGGCCGAGAATCTCAGCTACAAATACAAGTTGATGGGGTGTGAACTGGCAAAGACAGACCAAGAGAGAGATCTTGGGGTTGTGGTAGATAACTCACTGAAAATGTCAAGACAGTGTGCGATTGCAATAAAAAAGGCCAACGCCATGCTGGGAATTATTAGGAAGGGAATTGATAACAAATCAGCCAGTATCATCATGCCCCTGTATAAATCGATGGTACTGCCTCATTTGGAGTACTGTGTACAATTCTGGTCAGCATATTATAGCATTGGGAAAAGTCCAGAAAAGGGCAACTAGAATGATTAAAGGTTTGGAACACTTTCCCTATGAAGAAAGGTTAAAACGTTTGGGGCTCTTTAGCTTGGAGAACCGTTGACTGTGGGGTGACATGAGAGAGGTTTACAAGATTATGCATGGGATGGAGAAAGTAGAGAAGTACTTTTCTCCCTTTCTTACAATACAAGAACTTGTGGGCACTCAATGAAATAGCTGAACATAAGAACATAAGAGAAGCCATGTAGGATCAGGCCAACGGCCCATCAAGTCCAACACTCTGTGTCACACAGTGGCAAAAAAATTTATATACACACATACACTGTGGCTAATAGCCATTGATGGACCTGTGCTCCATATTTTTATCTAAACCCTTCTTGAAGGTGGCTATACTTGTGGCCGCCACCACCTCCTGTGGCAGTGAATTCCACATGTTAATCACCCTTTGGGTGAAGAAGTACTTCCTTTTATCCGTTTTAACCTGGCTGCTCAGCAATTTCATCGAATGCCCACGAGTTCTTGTATTGTGAGAAAGGGAGAAAAGGACTTCTTTCTCTACTTTCTCCATCCCATGCATTATCTTGTAAACCTCTATCATGTCACCCCGCAGTCCGTTTCTCCAAGCTAAAGAGTCCCAAGCGTTTCAACCTTTCTTCATAGGGAAAGTGCTCCAGCCCTTTAATCATTCTAGTTGCCCTTCTCTGGACTTTCTCCAATGCTATAATATCCTTTTTGAGGTGCGGCGACCAGAACTGCACACAGTACTCCAAATGAGACCACACCATCGATTTATACAGGGGCATTATGATACTGGCTGATTTGTTTTCAATTCCCTTCCTAAAAATTCCCAGCATGGCGTTGGCCTTTTTTACTGCAAACGCACACTGTCTTTGGAGAGTCAGGTTAGAACGGATAAAAGGAAGTCCTTCACCCAAAGGGTGATTAACATGTGGAATTCACTGCCACAGGAGGTGGTGGCGGCTACAAGCATAGCCAGCTCCAAGAGGGGATTGGATAAAAATATGGAGTAGAGGTCCATCAGTGGCTATTAGCCACAGCATATTGTTGGAATTGTCTGGGGCAGTGATGCTCTGTATTCTTGGTGCTTGGGAGGAGGGGTGCAAAGTGGAAGGGCTTCTAGCCCCACTTGTGAACCTCCTGATGGCACCTGCGTTTTTTTGGCTCCTGTGTGACACCAGAGTGTTGGACTGGAGGGGCCATTGGCCTGATCCAACAGGGCTTCTCTTAGTTTCAGTGCTTGCCCTACTTGTCGCCCATGGCAAATAGGAGCCTGTATTCCTGTGTATTAAAGCTATCATTAAAAACAGACATCTTCTTTGTGTTGTATGCTGATTTGTTGCTCACTTTTATGTATGGACCAGTAACTTCCGTTTCATTGTAGCTGAAGTAGTGTGCGTGCGTGCAGAAGTGTATGCCTTGAATTAAACTTTGGCATCTGAAGAAGTGTGCATGTACGTGAGAGCTTATACCCAGAATTAAACTTTGGTGATCTTAAAGGTGTCACTGGATCTAACTTTGTTCTACCGCAGCCCACCTGAATCTATAAAAAACAGACTGCTTTTTTCTCAGGAGCAGAAACCTGAATGACACTGATTTCTAGGCTGAAAGTAAAAAGGCAGAGTAGTTCTTGGAAGCATGTTTGTGCCCTTCGTTGTAGACCTAGTGGATTTGAATGTTAGCACTTACAAGCTGTCTTCTATGGCTTCGTCAAAGGTTCAGAAGGGTCGTCAGACTCTGGCTCTGAAGCGATCTGCTTCCGTTTTGACACTGACTTTGTTTTCCCCCCCCAGACTTCGGGACAAGTACAAGCAGCGGCGGCTTATTCGGAACCACAAACACAACCTCCAACCCATTTGGGGGCACGGCCGGCTCCCTCTTCGGATCGACGAGCTTTACAACTGTTCCAACCGGCACCACCATTAAATTCAATGCAAGTCCAGTTTTACTTCTTTTCAAAAGACTGCTTCTAACCTTTGCTCTTGACCGCTCTGTTCATTAAACTTTTGTGTTGACGGGCCTTCAGTTCCCGTAAGGATCTCGGAAGAGCCGTGGTGAACCAGACCAGAGGCTCATCCAGTCCATCATTCTTGCCTCACAGTGGCCGACCAGTTGCCTCTAGGAAACCCACAAGCAGGAGGACTGCAGCAGCCTCTGGTACAGGAAAGAGTAGGCGTCTATCACGACCAGTAGCCATCGGTAGTCCCAGTGTTCCCTATAAGCTGCAGAGTCTTGTGAGCAAAAATTCTGCTTTGCGAGCGACTGACATTAAAGATGTGAGCTATGGGCATTAAAGTTGTGAGCTGCTGCATACATTAGTGTGCTCTGGGGTCATCCTTCCTGAGCTAAGACAAAAATGTGTCAGCCGGAGGCTAAAAATCTGCGAGCTGGCTCACACTAACTCAGCTTGGAGGGAACACTGGTTGCGTCTGTGCTTAGTTCTTGTGACCCTTTCTTACATGCCCAGGGAAATGCTGTTCACCACTTTGGGGTCTGTCAGCCATTTTTCTCCAGGCCAGATTGCAAGGGGTGCTGGAGGGTTTTGCCATTTTCTGGACACGGAGCAGGGGTCTCTGGGAACGTGTGTGTGTATGGGCAGGGAGGTATTTGTCAATTTCCTGCACCGTGCAGGGAGTTGAACTAGACGACCCTGGAGTTCAATTAAGTTCTATGACTCTAGCTCATGGGTCTTTGGGGAGGAGCCGTGGCTCCGTGACAGAGCATCTGCTTGGCACGCAGAAGGTCCCAGGTTCAATCCCCAGCATCTCCCAATTAAAAAGGGCTGGATAGCAGGCAATGTTCCCTCTTTGCTGCAGAGTCTTGTGAGCAAAAAAATCTACTTTGTGAGCTACTGGCATTCAAGTTGTGAGCTCCTGCATAAATTAGTGTGCTCTGAGGTCATCCTTCCTGAGCTAAGACAAAAATGGGTGAGCTGGAGGCTAAAAATCTGTGAGCTAGCTCCCGCTAACTCAGAGGGAACACTGGTCCCCTCCACCATGAATTTGTCCAGTTCCCTTTTAAAACCTTCCAAGTTGGCGGCCATCATCACATCCTTTGGCACTGAGTTACACAATTATGTGCTGTGTGAAGTACTCCTTAGGAGATGCACCTTTCAAGTAAAAATATTGCAATCCAGCCCGATGGCAGGCTATTGGTCTGAAGTGGCTGGTTTTCACACACGCTCATTAACATCTCTCTGAAGTATAGTCTGGAATATGTGGTTGCCCTTTTAGAATTTTGTGTCATCTCTAGGATGAATCTCACTGATAAGAGAAGTAAGGTGTCTTTGTCAAGTCTCTGTTCCACTTACAAACTTAAGCCAACTTTGTTTTGCTGCTGTTTCCTTTCCTGGGCTCCATGGAGAGAAAGGGATGTACTCTGTACCTCTTGACTGTTGCGTTTTTACTCAATATGAGTTTATAATGTGGATTTAATTTTAGAGAAGAAAATGCATAGGCAGTGATTTTTTTTCGCACAAATCCAGCTTGTGGATTTGTACTTTGGAAGCACTACCTAAATTGTCCTGTGTAAGTGCAAGACAGAAGCACTGTCTATATTAAAATTTAAAAAGTCTACGGTTTGAGACATGGAAGATGTAGAGCAGGGGTGTCGAACTCATTTGTTATGAGGGCTGGATCTGACATAAATGTCACCTTGTCGGGCCGGGCCGGGCCATGTGTGTCATAAAATGTAATGCCAGCTAAGGGAGATAAAAACTTTATAAAGGACACAGACAAACACACAGACTCAGCCTAATCCACCTCACTGGCTTGTTGAGCCTCAGCCAACAGAAGGAAGAGAAGCTTGGCTCAGTAGCTCTGCGGAGCAACTGAGAGAGCCTGGCAGAGCTAACTCTCCTGGAGAGCTGGTTTGGTGTAGTGGTTAAGTGTGCAGACTCTTATCGGGGAGAACCGGGTTTGATTCCCCACTCCTCCACTTGCAGCTGCTGGCATGGCCTTGGGTCAGTCATAGGTCTTGTAGGAATTGTCCTTGAAAGGGCAGCTGCTGTGAGAGCCCTCTCCAGCCCCACCCACCTCACAGGGTGTCTGTTGTGGGGGGGGGGGGCGAGGAAGGTAAAGGAGATTGTGAGCCGCTCTGAGACTCTTCGGAGTGGAGGGCGGGATATAAATCCAGTATCTTCATCTACCTCACAGGGTGTCTGTTGTGGGGGGGGGGGGGCGAGGAAGGTAAAGGAGATTGTGAGCCCCTCTGAGACTCTTCGGAGTGGAGGGCGGGATATAAATCCAGTATCTTCATCTACCTCACAGGGTGTCTGTTGTGGGGCGGGGGGGGGGCGAGGAAGGTAAAGGAGATTGTGAGCCGCTCTGAGACTCTTCGGAGTGGAGGGCAGGATATAAATCCAGTATCTTCTTCTTCTTCCCCCGCTTCCTTCCCAAGGGAGGAACTTTGCTCTGTAGCTCCTGTGCGATTGAGCAAGCCTGGCAAAGCAAGCTGTGATGCAGAAGGAAGCAAGAGATAGAGAAAAGGAAGCAGATGACAGCCAGTTGCTCGGGGGCCTGATAGGAGCCCTCCAGGGGCCTGATTCGGCCCCCAGACCATGTTCGACACCCCTGATCCGGAGTATACTGTAGTCTTCAGAACTTTGTTATAAGGCAAACTAGAGTGTCTTCTCCTGGAGGTGCATTTGTTTGGCCATCATTCAGGAGGGTGGTATAGGAGACAGATGTGGCCCACAGATCCTTTCTGTAGGGCTTGCAAGGCAGAGGGGTTCCACCAGGCATGTGGTTGAGGACAGTGACAGTCTGGCAGTCATATACCCCACCCCACCCCTCTCTCTCTCTCCCGCATCCCCATCACCCAGGGGCTGGCAGGAGTTAAAAACCTCTTCCGCCATTTGGACAGTTATATTGTTTTACTGTTGATGTTTTTAGTATTTAATGTTTTCATTTCTTTTCGTTATTTTCTGCGTTCGTGGCGCAAGCCGCCCCGAGCCCTATTTTGGTGAAGGGCGGCCAAAAAAAAGATCGAATTAAAAATAAATTTGACGGGGGCAATTTTCTGCAGAACCTGTTTGAAAGAAACAAGAGCTAAACCAGCGTTTTGTTTGAATAGGTCCAAATAGGCAGCCGTGTTGGTCTGAAGTAGTAGAACAAAATAGGAGTCGATTGCACTTTTAAGACCAACTTAGTTTTATTCAGAACGTCAGTTTTCGTGTGCATGCACACGAACGCTTGCGTTCTGAATACAACTAAGTCGGTCTTAAAGGTGCAATCGACTCCTATTTTGTTCTATTATTTTAATAGGGGTTGTGCCAGATAACTTCGTAGCGGCAGAATGAGCTTTGAGTCCAGTGGCACCTTTAAGACCAACAAAGTTTTATTCCGGGTGTAAGCTTTCATGTGCCTGCACTCAGAAGCGTATCCTTGGAATAAAACTTTGTTGGTCTTAAAGGTGCCACTGGACCCAAACTTAGTTCTGCGGCTTCAGACCGACAGGACTGCCCACCGGAGCGATAAATTTGGCTACTACCCCAAATGTTGTATATTTACTTTCTAAAAACCTTATAGAAGCCTTCGTCGGAAACTTGATATTGGCTCAAAAGAATCGCGACAGACTCCAAATATTTTTGTGCTTAACGTGGAACATTCAACGGACACATTAAATAATCCACTGGGAAGTTAGGTTCAGGTGGGTGGCTGTGTTGGACTGAAGCAGCAGAACAAAGACTGAGTCCAGTTTGGTGTAGTGGTTAAGTGCGTGGACTCTTACCTGGGAGAACCGGGTTTGATTCCCCACTCCTCCACTGGCAGCTGCTGGAATGGCCTTGGGTCAGCCATAGCTCTGGCAGAGGTTGTCCTTGAAAGGGCAGCTGCTGGGAGAGCCAGTTTGGTGTGGTGAAGAGCACAGACTCTTATCTGGGAGAACCGGGTTTGATTCCCCACTCCTCCACTGGCAGCTGCTGGAATGGCCTTGGGTCAGCCATAGCTCTGGCAGAGGTTGTCCTTGAAAGGGCAGCTGCTGGGAGAGCCCTCTCAGCCCAACCCACCTCACAGGATGTTTGTTGTGGGGGAGAAAGATAAAGAAGTTTGTGAGCCGCTCTGAGTCTTTTAAGTGGAGGGCAGAATATATTTATTTATTACATTCAATTTATATCCTGCCCTCTCCGCAAGCGGACTCAGGGCGGCTCACAACGTCATACGATACAATCAGTCCAATAAAACATAAAGCCATAATTTACTTATTTCAGTTTTAAAACCATTCTATAAATCCAGTATCTTCTTCTTCAGTGGCGCCTTTAAGACCAACCAAGTTTCATTCTAGCTATCAACTTTGATGTGCACATGCGCTTCTACAATGTATCTGAAGAAGCGTATACACACCCACAAGTTTATAACTAGAATAATGCTTCATTGGTCTTAAAGGTGTCTCTGGGCTCAAATTGCTCATTGTTCGTCAGCCATCCAACATGCTGAGGTACTGCATTTCTCTGCTGTTTGTTTGCACAACTGTCCGCTGAGGGCAGTGGCCCCTTTAAGGGTGGCTGATTCTGAAGGTTCCGTAGCAGTTGGTGAAGCGGAAGATGGCCCAGATGTGGTTCCCTCTTCTCTGCTGCCGCGGGCACAGCTGTCCTGCTTAAGCGTCCTCTGAAGCAGCGAGGGGGGGCAGCAGTCCAAGCAAATTCGGGGCCCCTCGGGGGCATAGCTCCTTCATGGCAGAGCCGGCCTAGAATGGGGCTGACGCGAGGCGAGGGCACGATGTCTCAGTATACCAAGAAGATGGGGAGGCGTCTTCCTTTGGTGCGCTTTAAGGCAAGCAGAGTCCTGCCGCGTATAGAGCTCTTCCTTGCTCCAGGGAGCTCAGGAGCCTCCTGATAGATTTGGGCTGCTCAGCAAGCTTCATAACGAATCGGCCTGGGTTTTCTAGCTCCTTCCCTCATCCCCAACTTGGCTCCTCTTGAAAGTCTCGTCAGTTCGCTGTACATCTGCTTGGGCGCTGGCAAAACCGTCATTGCTCTGTCCAGTAATCCTTACCTCCTTGCAGGATTTCTTGTGCCAGGAATCCCCTGGGAAGTGAGGCTTTTCTTTGGTCTTGATGCCTGTCCCGTTTTCTCTTGCAGCCGCCCACCGGCACTGACACGATGGTCAAATCTGGAGTCAGTACGAACATCAGCACGAAACATCAGTGCATTACAGCGATGAAGGAATATGAAAGCAAATCACTTGAGGTCAGTCAATCAGATGCTCTTCTCCCTCTCTTTTTCGCTGCGAGCTTTGCTTATTTTGCCAGTTATTGTGTGTGGATATTTATTTATGACATTTGTATGCTGCCTTCCCACCCTTTTGACTAGAGGTTTTGAACTCGTTATGAAGATCAGATCCAACAAAAATATCACTTTGTTGGGCGGGGCCATGTGTCATCTAGTCCAATCCCCTGCACAAGGCGGGAAATTCACAAATACCGCACCCTAAATTCACAGGATCCTCATTACTCTCATATGGTCTCTAGCCTCTGTTTAAAAATCTCCAAGGAAGGAGAGCCCACCACCTCCCAAGGAGGAAGCCTGTTCCACTCAGGAATCGCTCTGACGGTCGGGAAGTTCTTCCTAATGTTGCGCTGGAAACTCTTCTGATTTAATTTCAACCCATTGGTTCTGGTCCTACCTTCCGGGGCCACAGAAAACAATTCCCCTCTATAGGACAGCCCTTCATGTACTTGAAGATGGTGGTCCTATCACCTCTCAGCTGCCTCTTCTCCAGGCTAAACATGCCCAGCTCCTTCAACCTTTCTTCATAGGACTTGGTCTCCAGACCCTTCACCATCTTCATCACCCTCGTCTGGACCCGTTCCAGCTTGTCTATATCCTTCTTAAAATGTGTTGCCCAAAACTGAACACAGTACTCCAGATGAGGTCTTACCAGAGCAGAGTAAAGTGATACCATCACGTCATGTGATCTGGACACTAGACTTCTGTTAATACAGCCCAAGATTGCATTTGCCTTTTTAGCCACCGCATCACACTGTTGATTCATGTTCAGCATGTGATCCACTAAGACACTTACATCCTTTTCGCACAGACTACTGCTAAGATAAGTCTCCCCCATCCTATAACCATGCATTGGATTTTTCCTACTGAAATGCAGAACTTTATATTTATCCCTGTTGAAATTCATTTTATTGGTTTTAGCCCTGTTCTCCAGCCTGTCAAGATCATCCGGTGTCCTGTTTGTCTTCTGCTTTATTTGCAACCCCTCCCAATTTAGTATCACCTGCAAATTTAATAAGCATTCCCTCTATTCCTTCATGCAAACCATTGATAAAGATGGTGAACAAAACAGGTCCCAGGACAGATCCTTGAGGCACTCCACTTGTCACTGCACTCCCAAGTGGATGAGGAACCATTCACAAGCACTCTTTGGGTGCCATCTGTCAACGACGTGCTTGACATGCAGAAGGTCCTGGGTTCAATCCCTGGCATCTCCGCTTAAGTGATTAAGTGATGGGAAAGAGCTCTCCCTGAGACCCCAAAGAGCTGCTGTCAGTGTTTCGGTTGTATTATTCCCTTTCTTGCTGACCATGCATGTTTTCCTGTAATGGTGAGCTCATTCCAGGTTCAGCTGTCAGTTAACTCTGGTTGCATAAGGTTTGCCTTTAATCTTTGAGAATTAGTTGAAACAGTTACAGGAATACTAGATTTATTGCTTCTTAATAGAGATTGAGAGTTAAGCTTGGCCTCCCTGTCTTGGTTTTAGGAAATATAATTAGGAGATATCAGATATGTTCTTAAATGCACCTGCTCGGTTATCTCCTACACAGTTAAGAACCAGTCACTTATCTGGAAAATAATTATGTGATTAAGATAGAATAGATGTACAGTAAGATAAGACTGATACTGTTCTTTAAAAATGCATTACTGCGATTAGCGAATCAGGTTTTTCTGGAAGTCTTGGTAGAAGCTTAGATGAGATTACTGAGTGTATTTGTGTTGGGTTTATAGGAAAATCCCTATAAGTAGCTTTAATATAGGAACCTGAAAACTGGTTTGCTTTTTGGTATGCTTTTTTGGAGAGCTAGTTTGGTGTAGTGGTTAAGTGTGCGGACCCTTATCTGGGTGAACTGGGTTTGATTCCCCACTCCTCCACTTGCAGCTGCTGGAATGGCCTTGGGTCAGCCATAGCTCTGGCAGAGGTTGTCCTTGAAAGGGCAGCTCCTGTGAGAGTTCTCTCAGCCCCACCCACCTCACAGGGTGTTTGTTGTGGGGGAGGAAGGGAAAGGAGATTGTAGGCTGCTCTGAGCCTCTGTCCTTGAAAGGGCAGCTTCTGGGAGAGCTCTCTCAGCCCCACCCACCTCGCAGGGTATCTGTTGTGGGGGAGGGAGATAAAGGAGATTGTGAGCCGCTCTGAGCCCCTGTCCTTGAAAGGGCAGCTGCTGTGAGAGCCCTCTCAGCCCCACCCACCTCACAGGGTGTCTGTTTGTGGGGGGGGGCAGGGAAAGGAGATTGTGAGCCACTCCGAGACTCTTTGGAGTGGAGGGCAGGATATAAATCCAATATCTTCATCTACCTCACAGGGTGTCTGTCGTGGGGGAGGAAGGGAAAGGAGATTGTGAGCCGCTCTGTGACTCTTCGGAGTGGAGGGCGGGATATAAATCCAGTATCTTCTTCATCATCTTCTTTAAATTTTAATTTACTATAATGTGTTAGGAGGTTTGATAAGTTCAGCGCATTGTTTGCAGTAGCCAGAGCGTTAATTCTCACACGCTTGAATTTTGTAACATCTTGCCTAAGAAAGGTAATTATTTCTTTTTTCCATAAGTGACGAAGTCTCTGAAGTTGTCTTTCTAGATTGCTGGTCTTAGTTCATAGCACAGGACCCGCTACTGCCCTGTTCGTCTTATCAAAGTTTGATGAACAGCCTTTATTAGATGAATCCTGGAGATATCGGACTCTAAATGTTTTGAATAGTTAGTCTTTTAAACTGTTAAGTCCAGGGGTGTCAAACATGTGGCCCAGGGCACATGTTTGACACCCCTGGAGGGCTCCTATCAGGCTCCCGGGCAACTGGCTGCCTTCTGCTTCCTTCTGCATCACACCTTGTTTTGCCAGGCTTGTTCAACAGCACAGGAGCTACAGAGCAAAACCTGTATTTTCTCCATTGGCTGAGGCTCCTCCCTTGGGGAGGAAGGGGGGAGGGAGAGAGCTTGTTTTGCCAGGCACAGCAGAGCTACAGAGCAAAGCCTCTATTTTCTCCATTGGCTGAGGCGAAGGGGGGAGGCACAGCAGAGCTACTGAGCTAAGCCTCTCTTCCTTCTATTGGCTGAGGTTCCTCCCCCTCCTGGTCCCCTGGGGAAGGAAGGAAAGAGCCAGAGCTTCCTTTGCCCAGTTCCCTGGATCCCATGGGAGAGACACAAAGAAAGCACCTTTTAAGACCAATTGCTAATATTTTAAGGATACTTTTAAGTTTTTTTAAAAAATATCTTTATGAACATATGAAGCTGCCTTATACTGAACCAGACCCTCGGTCCATCAAAGTCAGTATTGTCTTCTCAGACTGGCAGCGGCTCTCCAGGGTCTCAAGCTGAGGTTTTTCACGCCTCCTTGCCTGGACCCTTTTGAGTTGGAGATGCAGGGGATGGAACCTGGGACCTTCTGCTTCCCAAGCCGATGCTCTACCACTGAGCCGCAGCCCCATTCATGGCTCTGCAGGGTCTCAAGCTGAGGTTTTTCACGCCTACTTGCCTGGACCCTTTTCAGTTGGAGATGCAGGGGATGGAACCTGGGGCCTTCTGCTTACCAAGCAGATGCTCTGCCACTGAGCCACCATCCCTCCCTTTGTGTTTGTCTGTGTCCTTTATAAAGTTTATATCTCTGCTACCTAATCCTAAATAGGTACACACACACAGCCCGGCCCAACCCGACATGGCTTAGCCCGACAAGGTCTCATTTATGTCAGATCCGGCCCTCATAACAAATGAGTTTGACATCCCAAGTTTAGTCAGTTCTCCAGTTTTCAAAAGTTTTATTAGTTTCCAAAAGAATGGGAGTGTAAGGGTAGGGGAAAAAGAAAGATAAAAGCACAATACATTCTGATCTTCTACATAAAATATTTTCAACAAACACAAGTATGATTCTACAATATTTTCTTTACATAAATTGTCTCATAAGATTCTTTGGTGTGAACTGATTTCTTTTTCCTTTTTTCCTGTACTTTATATTATAAAATTTACCTGTACTGGAATTGTCAAAATTATTAGATAATAAAAGACTTATACTATAAAATTTTAAAAGGGATTTTCATTTCATTTTCATTTTATTCTATTTATATCTCGCCCTCCCCACCAAGGCGGCTCAGGATTGTATAAGGTTTAGTCAGTTCTCTTATTGGATGCTAGAATAAAGCATCCCAATAGCGGCATCGATGGCCGAGGGTTTGATTCAGCATAAGGCAGCTTCACGCGCTCATCTGTCCCGTGTGTTGCGATGATCCATCCCTAAGAACTCTTTCTTCTTTAGGAACTTCGCTTGGAGGATTATCAAGCAAATCGCAAAGGGCCCACCAACCCTGTAGGGGCTGGAGCGACTCCTGGGCTTTTTGGGTCATCCACGGCTACATCCAGCGCTGCCACAGGACTCTTTGGCTCCTCGACCACAAACACCGGCTTTTCGTACGGACAGAACAAAACGGGCTTTGGAACCAGTAAGTACTGGCGAGTCTGGCTCCCCTTCGTCTCCTTCTGCGGTTGCAAGAAGATGCCGGGGGTCATCGTAATTATTAGGACGATAGTGTTTGCGAAGCCTTCTGTAAGCATAAAACAGAGGAGTCCCTGCTTCTGTGCGCAGTTCACAATCCCAAATAGATAGGGGAGAACACAGAGAGGGAGAGATTAATGTGGACAGATATAATTAAAACCGGGCCATAGCTGGGAATGAGGGCTTAAAGGGGATGCTAAAAGCCACACAGAAAAAGGAGGTTTTGAGAAGGGACTCAGCAGGAGGAAAGAGTGGTTGACCTTCTGTGAAGGGGGCCCATCTGCTGAAAAGGGGCTCTGGAGAGAGATGCTTCAAGAAGATTTCAGAGCAGGGGTGGCCAAACTGTGGCTCTTCCACACATATTGTGGTAGAGCATCTGCTTCGTAAGCAGAAGGTCCCAGGTTCAATCCCCGGCATCTCCAACTAAAAAGGGTCCAGGCAAAAAGGTGTGAAAAACCTCAGCTTGAGACCCTGGAGAGCCATGAATGGGGCTGTGGCTCAGTGGTAGAGCATCTGCTTGGTAAGCGGAAGGTCCCAGGTTCAATCCCTGGCATCTCCAACTAAAAAGGGTACAGGCAAATAGGCGTGAAGAACCTCAGCTTGAGACCCTGGAGAGCCATGAATGGGGCTGTTGCTCAGTGGTAGAGCATCTGCTTGGTAAGCGGAAGGTCCCAGGTTAAATCCCCGGCATCTCCCAACTCAAAAGGGTCCAGGCAAATAGGCGTGAAAAACCTCAGCTGGAGAGCCGCTGCCATTCTGAGTAGACAAGACTGACTTTGATGGACCCAGGAGGGTCTGATTCAGTATAAGGCAGCCTCATATGTTCATATGTCTAAGAGGAGGGACGGTGGCGCAGTGATAGAGCATCTGCTTGGTAAGCAGAAGGTCCCAGGTTCAATCCCCGGCATCTCCAACTTAAAAGGGTCCAGGCAAGCAGGCGTGAAAAACCTCAGCTGGAGACCCTGGAGAGCCGCTGCCAGTCTGAGTAGACAAGCCTGACTTTGATGGACTGAGGGTCTGAGTCAGAAGAAGGCAGCTTCCTATGTTCATATAGGGGGTAAAGTGGGTTGGAGAGGGGAATTGGCAGAAACTTCTGCTCCCTCTAAAGGGTGTGGGAAGACAAAGGAGGTGACAGTTCTTCCAGCGGAAAGAGAGGAAGCGCCTAGGAGAGGCAGAGTGAAGATGGTGCAAGACACACTTAGCAACTTGCTTGCTCAATTTTGAATTGGCTCAGTTACCTGTGCTTGATAGTTAGTGATCTTCCAGCTACACCAGATTAGGCAACTGGCTCCTTACCTGCCCTGGCCTAGCCACAGCGACCCACGTAACGATCACTTCCACATTAGACTACTGTAACTCGCTCTGTTAAGGGCTACCCTTGAGACGAACTCGGAAACCGCAGCTGGTCTAGAACGCAGCAGCACGTGTCCTTTTGGGGACCCCGCGAATGGCGCATATCCAACCTGGGCTGCACGAGCCGCTCTAGCTCTGGGTGGAGTACCAGATCAGGTTCAAGGTTCTGGTGTTACCCTTCAAGGCCCTTAATGGTCTGGGACCCACAGATCTTCAGGACCGCCTCTCCTGGTATACATCCCAAAGAGCACTGAGCTCGACAGATGAGATCTCACCGGTGGTTCCGCAGCCCAAGAGAGAGACATCTGGCTGTCCTCATGCAGGGCGTTTTCTGCCCCGGTCCCAACCTGGTGGAACTCTCAGCCGAGCAACATTCGTGCCCTGTGGGGCTTGATCCAGTTCCGCAGGGCCTGTAAGGCAGAGACGTTCCATCGGGCGTTTGGTTGAGAACAGCAGCAGTTCTCATCTGCGTAGCACTCCTGTTCTCTCCCCCCCCCCCCCCATGCCACCATGAGACAATAGCATAATTGGTAGCTTGAGCACTATCTCATTAGGCAAGTTACTGTTTTTACTGTTTTTAATTGTGATTTATTAGAGGTCCATCAGTGGCTCTTAGCCACAGGGTATTGACGGAACTCTCTGTCTGGGGCAGTGATGCTCTGTCGTCTTGGTGCTTGGGTTGGGGGTACGGTGGGCTTCTAGTGTCCTGCCCCCTCTGATGGACCTCCTGATGGCATCTGGCTTTTTTGGCCACTGTGTGATACAGACTGTTGGATCCTTCCTTCCTGTAGAGTCTTGGCTTCACCCTTCAGTTCCCCCCCCCCCCCCCCCACAACTGAAGCAAAACCCAATTGCCCTTCTCCTTCATCTCTTGTTTCTTTGTCTCTCTCATTCTTCTTTTCCCTGTAAACATAAAAAACAGATTTTTTTTTTTAATGACGTGCTTCCCCTCCTCTTCTCCGTGACAGGCACGACTGGTTTTGGAGCAGCGACAGGGGGCCTCTTTGGGCAGGCGCAACCAACCACCAGCCTCTTCAGCAAGCCCTTTGGGCAGGCAACGACCGCACAGAACACCGGCTTTTCATTTGGGAACACGGGCACCCTCGGGCAGCCCAATACGAACACCATGGTAAGCATGAGGATGGCCGCGACAGCACTGAATGCTCTCTTTTCTGTCTTGATTCTGCACCTTTGTACCAAAAATGCCCTAAGGGAATTCCCCTCCAGCACCCACCTCTTCAAACTGTCCAGGTGAGCTTTTTGTGCCCTTTTAAACCAGCTGCTCAGGAGCACAGCAGACCTCAGCCCACCGTTAATGCCTCTCGCAATGTGGAGATGGCAGGGGGTTGAACCATTTTATGTATCTCATGGTGTGCCAGTTTGGTGTAGTGGTTAAGTGTGCGGACTCTTATCTGGGAGAACCGGGTTTGATTCCCCACTCCTCCACTTGCAGCTGCTGGAATGGCCTTGGGTCAGCCAGAGCTCTGGCAGAGGTTGCCCTTGAAAGAGCAGCTGCTGTGAGAGCCCTCTCCAGCCCCACCCGCCTCACAGGGTGTCTGTTGTGGGGGAGGAAAGCAATGGAGATTGTAGGCCGCTCTGAGCCTCTGTCCTTGAAAGGGCAGCTGCTGTGAGAGCTCTCTCAGCCCCACCCACCTCACAGGGTGTCCGTTGTGGGGGAGGAAGGGGAAGGAGATTGTGAGCCGCTCTGAGACTCTTCGGAGTGGAGGGCGGGATATAAATCCAATATCTTCATCTACCTCACAGGGTGCCTGTTGTGGGGGAGGAAGGGAAAGGAGATTGTGAGCCGCTCTGAGACTCTTCGGAGTGGAGGGCGGGATATAAATCCAATATCTTCATCTACCTCACAGGGTGTCTGTTGTGGGGGAGGAAGGGAAAGGAGATTGTGAGCCGCTCTGAAACTCTTTGGAGTGGTGGGCGGGATATAAATCCAATGGTGTGTACTTCCCACTAGCTGGGGCTTTGGCATAGCAAGCCTCCCAGAGCTGCAGGATTGTTTATTGCAATTTGGGAAAACGTCAGCGGAGCCTCTTTTCAAACAGACAGAAAACAGGGAAAGCTGGACTGAAGCTGTAGCTCAGTGGAGATGCATTCCCTTTTGAGTGGATGAGTGCCTAGCCCACAGAGAGCTGAGAATAGCTTCAGCAGGGCTTCCAGAAGTCTCCTACCCATGCATGGAGCAGGCCTGTTCTCTCCCGCTTTTAGTTTGACAGTGCTGCTTACTCAGCTGCTTCCAGACCATTCTTTGCACCTGTAATTGGACAGCGTTGTGGACTTGGACATCAACACTTGTATTGGCTACTTAACAAGGCAAACGAGGGAGCTACAGGGGCTCATTGAGACAGTGGGGGGGGGAGTTTTCCCTCTTTTACCTGCTCTGCCTGTCCCCCCTTTTGCTCCCACGTTTCTTGCTTGCAGGAATCCTTGCTGTGCTCGTCTCTTCCAACTGCCCTTCATTATTCCCCCTGTTCTTGCTCTGCTTCCTTCTGCCCCCTCACCAGCTTTCTTTTTCTTTGCTCTTCTGTCTCTTGAAGAGCCCCGTGGTGCAGTGTTAAAGCTGCAGTCCTGCAGTCCTAAGCTCTGCTTACGACCTGAGTTCGATCCCCAGTGGGAGCTGGGTTTTCAGGTAGCTGGCTTGAGGTTGACTCAGCCTTCCATCCATCCGAGGTCGGTAAAATGAGTAACCAGCTTGCTGGGGGGGCGGGGGGGAAGCGTAGATGACTGGGGAAGGCAGTGGCAAACCACCCCGTAAAAAGTCTGCCGTGAAAACGTGAAAGCAACGTCACCCCAGAGTCGGAAACCACTGGTGCTTGCACAGGGGACCTTTCCTTTCTTTTGTCCCTTGCCCTCTGCCTTCTGCTTCTACACCAGTTTGGTGTAGTGGTTAAGTGTGTGGACTCTTACCTGGAAGAACCGGGTTGGATTCCCCACTCCTCCACTTGCAGCTGCTGGAATGGCCTTGGGTCAGCCAGAGCTCTCTTATCTGGGAGAACCGGGTTTGATTCCCCACTCCTCCACTTGCACCTGCTGGAATGGCCCTGGGTTAGCCAGAGCTCTCTTATCTTGGAGAACCGAGTTTGATTCCCCACTCCTCCACTTGGAGCTGCTGGAATGGCCCTGGGTCAGCCAGAGCTCTCTTATCTGGGAGAACCGGGTTTGATTCCCCACTCCTCCACTTGCAGCTGCTGGAATGGCCCTGGGTCAGCCAGAGCTCTCTTATCTGGGAGAGCCGGGTTTGATTCCCCACTCCTCCACTTGCAGCTGCTGGAATGGCCCTGGGTCAGCCAGAGCTCTCTTATCTGGGAGAACTAGGTTTGATTCCCCACTCCTCCACTTGCAGCTGCTGGAATGGCCTTGGGTCAGCCAGAGCTCTCTTATCTGGGAGAGCCAGGTTTGATTCCCCACTCCTCCACCTGCAGCTGCTGGAATGGCCTTGGGTCAGCCAGAGCTCTCTTATCTGGGAGAGCCGGGTTTGATTCCCCACTCCTCCACTTGCAGCTGCTGGAATGGCACTGGGTCAGCCAGAGCTCTCTTATCTGGGAGAGCCGGGTTTGATTCCCCACTCCTCCACTTGCAGCTGCTGGAATGGCCCTGGGTCAGCCAGAGCTCTCTTATCTGGGAGAGCCGGGTTTGATTCCCCACTCCTCCACTTGCAGCTGCTGGAATGGCCCTGGGTCAGCCAGAGCTCTCTTATCTGGGAGAGCCGGGTTTGATTCCCCACTCCTCCACTTGCAGCTGCTGGAATGGCCTTGGGTCAGCCAGAGCTCTCTTATCTGGGAGAGCCGGGTTTGATTCCCCCCTCCTCCACTTGCAGCTGCTGGAATGGCCCTGGGTCAGCCAGAGCTCTCTTTTTTTTTTTTTTTTCCCCAAAAACTTTTTTATTGAATTTAATAAACATACAAATAAAGCAATCAATGACTGTATCTGCAATCATTCTTTGTGTATAAGCATAGCATACCAGCAGAACACAAAATATATATATATATACAAAATACAAACAAAACAACACATACATACATTCACACACACATACAAAATTGGCAGCTGAATTAAAAAATAAATACTCTGTCCATATATTAATTACATCAAATTAATAATGTCATAATATCTACCAGGTATACATGTACGCATCTGATCTACAGGACCAAAAGAAAATTTAAGAAATGGAAGCCACTTGTACATCAGAGATTCGTTACTTTCTGAATTGTTTATATTGCATAAACTATCTGCTATCTTGTCCATCGCATAGACCTCCCAGATTTTAGCATACCAGGCTTTAACTGGAGGAATATTGGGAGATTTCCAAAATTGGGCTAACACCATTTTAGCAGCAGCTAGTAAAAGGGATATCAGGGATTTATTGAGAGAAGTAATAGAAATATCTTTCCAACAGTCAAGCAAAATGAGTTCCAATCTTAAGGGTAAACTATAGCCCGTGATATCCTTGATTTTTGCCACAATTACTGCCCAAAACGACTGCACCCTCGGGCAAGACCACCAGCAGTGTGTAAATGTGCCCACCTCTCCACAATTTTTCCAACATTTGGAGGATTGATTTATCGCCATATGGCTTAATCTCTGAGGTGTTAAATACCACCGAAACAAAATTTTTTGAGTTTGTAATTGTATATTCAATGATTTTGAAACATACGAAGGAGAAGACCAGATTTGTTGCCAAACATCCTCCTGAAAATTAATTGAACTATTCCTTTGCCAAATTTCTTGATAGGATAACAAATCAACAGCATCAGTGTCTAGCAAACCCTTATAAATAAATGAAATCAGTCCCTTCCGCTTTAAAAAAGGAGAATATAGCAAGTGTTCAAAGAAAGTAAGAGGTCGATTGAAATTGTATTTCTTTAAGAGTGATGTCACCAAGTTGTTAGTTTGCAAGTATTCAAACCATGGGATTTTTGTCCCACCAGTTTTCTCTTCCAAAGATTTTTTGTCGAGCATTTTTCCATTGGACAAAATATCCACAAACCTAGAAAGGTTATATTTTTTCCAAATTGGAAAAGACTTGTAAAAAAACCCCGGTTGAAACCAAGAAACATCCACAAAATGAGATAGTGGAGATATTGGAGGGGCTAAAGAGAGGCGACGTTTGTCCCAAATCTGAAAAATAGCTTTAAGAAAAAGGTTGGAGGAGATAATAGGAGGTCTATTCTTCGGAAATTCCCATAATATAGAGTGAAACGATTTGTTATTTAGATAGGTATCTTCTAGGGCCTTCCAACCTGAATTTAAGTCAGCATCATGGTATCTAATAAGACCACCTAAAATGGCAGCTTCATAAAATTTATGGAGATCCGGAAGAGCCAGACCCCCTGAGGATTTAGAACGAATAAGAGTTGCATACCCTATTCTAGACAAGCCCTTGTTCCAAATATATCTTAAGAACGAACGACGCCAACCCACAAATAAATCCTCAGGAATAAGAATAGGAATGGCTCGAAATAAAAACAGAAATTTGGGGAAAATAAAAGATTTAATAATCTGAATTTTTTCATTCCAGGGAATGAGTGAAGAATTTTTATTCTTTTGCAGGGTAAGAATGTCCTTAATCAATAAATGATGATTAACTTTAAAAATATCTCCCAATTTCAAAGGTATATTGATCCCCAAATATGTCCAATATCTATCAATTTTTTTAAAGTGATAATTAGAGTAGATGGAGTCTTGGAGAGCATCCGAAATTGTGATGGGATAAAGAATGGTTTTGGATGGGTTTACTCGAAGGCCTGATATAGAAGAAAATACAGATAATAAATCAAAGACAGCCGGTAAAGAAGACTTAGGTTTTGTAACAAAAAGCACTAGGTCATCTGCAAACAAAGACACCTTAATTTGTTTCTTTCTAATAGGGATACCAGTGATAATATTGGTATCACGGATAGCATTAGCAAGAGGTTCTATTGCGATCGCAAAAAGCAGAGGAGACAATGGGCAACCTTGCCTCGTCCCTCTGAAAAGATTAAATTCTTCAGAATCCAAATTATTAATAGAAAGAATAGCAGAAGGCGATTTATATAAAGAATGGATTATCTTCAGAAAATTCGGGCCAAAGTTCATTTTCTGCAGTAAGGTTGTAAGATAAGGAACTTCCACGGAATCAAAGGCTTTTTCAAAATCAATAGACAAGATAAAAGAAGACTCAATATTAAATTTCCGGCAGTATTGAATAACATCAAGGACCATTCTAGTATTGTCCGTTAACTCACGGTGTGGGATAAAGCCCGATTGGTCAGGATGAATGCAGTTCCCTATAAAGGTATTAAGCCTAGCCACCAGAGCTGCTGTAAAAATCTTATAATCACAATTAAGGAGCGATATCGGCCTGTATGAACTAGGGTCTAGTAAGTCTTTGTCCTTCTTTGGAAGAAGTATGATTTTTGCCTGTGACCAAGTAACAGGGAAAGAACCAGACTGTACAAACTGATTACAGGCGTCTGCCAAGATGGGAGCCAACAAAATGTTAAAAAATTTATAAAATTCTGGTATAAAGCCATCTCGGCCTGGAGACTTATTGGATTTCATAGACTTGATAGTCTCCTGTATTTCAAGTGCAGTAAAAGGTTTGTCCAAAAAGGATTTAACCTCAGGAGAGACAGGCTTAATAACTGAGTGAGTGTCTAAGAAAGATGAAATAAGGTCTGCTGATGGATGCTGGGAGGAATATAGAGATGAATAGTACTTTTTAAACACTCCTACAATATCCTTAGTGGAATGTTTCAAGGTACCAGTTTTAGAACGAATGGAAGAAATAGCCATTGAGGATACTCTCTTTTTAACCTTCCATGATAGGAGTTTAAGAGATTGAGGAGTTCGAAACCAATATTTTTGTTTTATAAAAGCCATTTGTTTTTGAATCTTGGAGACGTCAAGAGATTCTAATTTTTTTCTTTCTATAAGAAGTTTTGAATAAGTTTTTTTGCTACCAAATTTTTTAAATTTCTCTTCCAATTTGGTAATGTTAGCAACCAAATCAGATCTAATTTTTTCTTTTTCTTTTTTATACGAAGAGGCAATAGCCATAAATCTGCCACGAATTACAGCTTTAAAAGAATCCCAAACTATATGCTGGGGTACTCCACACTCCATATTGAATTGAAAAAATTCTTTAATGTCTTTTTCAATGGAATCTGTAACCGATTTCATAGACAGAAGTTTACTATCCAATCTCCAATTAAAAGAAAAAGATCTGTCAGTAACGCCTGACATATACCCTTCCAACCATGCATGATCAGACCAAATCATTGGGCCAATTTCTACTTTAGAAAAAAGATTAGAAATAGAATCTGAAACTAAAAGAAAATCTATTCTGGAATAAGTTTGATGACGAGAAGAAAAAAAGGTATAATCTCTTTCATTTGGATGTCTGCTTCTCCAAATGTCTGACAGATTATAGGATTGAAAAACTTGAGCTAAATCATTTTGGCCATTCAAATCTTTTGATTGAGACCGTTTATTGGCAGATATAGGTAGCAGGCTTTTTTGAGATCTATCTAAAGAAGGATTAACAACATAGTTGAGATCTCCTCCCAAGATAATGGGCCCTGTATGAAAGGTTTGAAGTTGTGACAACGTATCTTTAATAAATGCAATTTGCCCATCATTTGGAGCATACACCGATGCCAGAGTATAAGGGCTACCATTAAAGACCCCATTGATAAAAATATACCGACCCCTAGGGTCAATTGAGGAATTTTCAAAAGTGAATTGGACTGATTTACCTATTAGGATGGCCACACCTCTTGCTTTGGAAGACCCATAAGCTTGAAATTGATGAGCAAAAAATTTGGACTGGAAGACCCTGGGCTGGTTACCCTTAAGGTGAGTTTCTTGCAAAAAAATTATATCTGGTTTCTGACGAGAGATGGCAGAGGCAACCCGTTTTTTCTTAATTAAATTATTTAGCCCGTTACAGTTTAGAGAAAGAAATTTCAAGTGGCACTCTGCCATAATTGAAAGAGGAAAAAACCAAGGTTATCAAAATTATTACAATTTATAGCATTTAACCCAGGTGCCACCAGGATAGCTCGAGATGAATCCTGTAGATCAAATTTCAAAGGTATGAGGACAGATTTCAAATCAAAGGCTTTAAAAAACTTCCAGCTAAAACCATAATAATTCAATACAGTTATGCTGCCCATAACAAAAACAAAAAACCATAACCAACACCAGTGGTCTAGCATTAACAGACACTAGCCACTAACTCACCCTCCAACTCTGTTAACCCAAACTTGGGAAAACAACAACTACTTACTTAAAAGGTTAAATTTGAAGCGGAAGTCTTCCTTGCTGAAGACACCACACAACTAGCAACAACTACCAAATGGAGCTATTTAAAAAAAACCGAAGTTCTCCATTCTCCCTCTCTGCCAAAAATGCTTATATTTAACAATATCAACCCAGCAAAATTAAAATTTATAAACAAAATAACAGAGCCGAATGTATAGAGAGTTTTATAATGAAAGGCCACACAAAGCTGATTGAATCAAGGCTAAAATGCCTAGAAAGCTACATATAATAAAATCTGTGCCTTTTATCAACTCAGATTAGTGAATTAAAGATAAGTACAGGCAAACTAATATACCATGTGTAACAGCATCGGATCTCGATCACAAAGTTATAGTGAGACTTAAGACACTATGATAAAAATACAATGAAACTTTAAACAGAATTGTGAACACTATTAAATACTGATCTCCCCAAACACTCCCCACCAACTATCCTTCAGCCTCTTATAAGCCTATGTAGGGAGATGTGATAGTAAGGGAAACAAATTTCCAAACCCTCATAATATCATACGGCACAAACTGACACACACATACATTCCCTACCAACCCTCTGTCTCACACACTCATTTCCATTCAAGAATTCACAAAGGAAGGGAAAAGGACCTGACACTTCATTAACTCACAGTAGAAAGAAGTATATTGATATAAAGCCCTGATCATACTATTCAAGTTTCTCACTCAGATCTACCCCCCCTCTCACTCTCTCTCACTCTCTCACTCACTCCCACACCCTCTCTCGTCACCCAGCCTCCCCATTCAAACACCTACTTCCACTTACTTTTTAAACCATATATTCCAAGTCACTCCACTCTTCCAATCATGCATACCCAATCAACCAAGAAGATTTCCTTTAATGAGTTGATTTAAATTAATAACTCCCTCACATTCATAACATTGCTTTCAAAAAAATATAAATAACAAGGGGGGAAAAAAAAAGGGGGGGAACCCCCCAATTTCATATATAAACACTGCTTCATAAGCACCACGTAGGCAAAGCTTATAAGTCAGCAGTTCGGTAGGCAAAGCTTATATGTCAGGGGGAAAAGGACGCCAGGAATCCTCAACAAAAAAAAAAAAGGGGGGGGGGGGGAGATTTCTGCATAGCAACAGTTCCAGCATTTAGCTTCTAGAAGAAACAGGCCGATCAGGACGGTTCAAAGGCACACGACGCCATCTAGTATCTGAAGTTATTGAATGAACATGTGAGGCTGCTTCCAGAAGGCCGGTGGGAACAGGAAGATTCATATCGCGGAGCATGCATAGGCCTGAGTCGAGATCTGCAGCTACAAATGACTGATCCTGCACTGTAACTTGCAGCTTGTACGAAGCAACCCATCGATATCTGATGTTTTCCCTGTTCAGGATTTCTATAATTGGCTTCAAATTTTTCCGCCTTTGCAAGGTTTCAGAAGACAAATCCTGTAGAATTTGGACGTTGTAATCTCCTAGCAGAAGAGGATTTATAGCCCGGGCTTTTTGCAGCAACTTGGATTTCACTGAGGCAGAAGAGAAACGGACTAAAATGTCCCTAGGCAACGAAGTTTTCTGTCTGCGCAATGGGCCAATTCTATATACTGTTTCCAGGGCACAGAGATCAGAGTCAGAAAAACCCAATGCCTTCGATAACCAGGAGACTATAAGAGTTTTTAAATCAGAGGGGGAGGCAGAATTCTCGGGGAGCCCACGAATTTTAACATTCCCCAATTTCAGTTGGTTCTCAAGTGCAATAATTTTATCAGTGGCCCATTCATCTCTTTTATAAAAATACTGAGAGTCCTCCTGCACAGCACTTGCCATGTTAAAAGCAGAATCTGCCGTCTCTGCCACCTTCTCTAAGGACGTTTTGAAACCCTCCAATTGAGCAGAAAGGGGCTGGATCATGGCAGATATTTTGTCAGTCATATTTTGTTCCAGTTTTTGAAAAGCCTCCATTACCTCAGAACGAAATGAAGCTAGGTCTGCTGCTGTGTTTTCCCCTCCTTCCGACGCCATCTTGCTTGCAGGGCTGCTTGCTTTTCCTGAGGCCTTAGCCTTGGGCTTTTTTGGAAAATAGTCTTTAACAGAGTTCCTTGAATTTCTTTTTGATCTGGATTTTTGACCATCTACTGTTCCCATACTAATTAAAGAAAGAAAAGAAAACAAACAACAACGCTGGGCGCTTGCTTAAGTGGATTTGGCAGGGGTAAGTAAGGAGCTCTGTTTTCAGGCGTCCATTCCCTATGCGTGCGACGCCACGCCCCAGCCAGAGCTCTCTTATCTGGGAGAGCCGGGTTTGATTCCCCACTCCTCCACTTGCAGCTGCTGGAATGGCCCTGGGTCAGCCAGAGCTCTCTTATCTGGGAGAGCCGGGTTTGATTCCCCACTCCTCCACTTGCAGCTGCTGGAATGGCCCTGGGTCAGCCAGAGCTCTCTTATCTGGGAGAGCCGGGTTTGATTCCCCACTCCTCCACTTGCAGCTGCTAGCATGGCCTTGGGTCAGCCAGAGCTCTGGCAGAGGTTGTCCTTGAAAGGGCAGCTGCTGTGAGAGCCCTCTCCGACCCCACCCACCTCACAGGGTGTCTGTTGTGGGGGAGGGAGATAAAGGAGATTGTGAGCCGCTCTGAGACTTGGGAGTGGAGGGCGGGATATAAATCCAATATCATCATCATCTGACCTTGCCAGACAGGCAGTGTTTGGTTTTCTCTGCAGGATAATCAGACACCAGTCTCCTGCCTCCGCACAGTCCGCTGTCTTTCTCCCTGCCATCCTGCTTCTCCCTACCACTGCCTTTCCTCCCTTTTCGGTACACTCTGCTTTTTCTTCACCTTGTCTGCACGTGCGCAGAGGTCACTGACATTTTTATGGCGAGGGGATGAATAATTGAGCAGCCTTTTAATATTTTTGGCAAAACGAAGCGGCCGCACAGTGCACAAGCGGAATGGAAAAACAACTGTGCGATATCAACCCGCTGATGAAGCAAGGTCCTCCAGAGTGTAGGTTGGTCCCGAAAATGCTCTTCTTCTGTGAGATCGCCCACTGATATTTCATGTTTCGCATGCAGATGGCTTTATCAAGAAGCCAACATCTCCATGGCTCTGAGAATCTCAGGGACTATTTGCAGCATTGCGTTCGTTCGTTCAAAGTGTCACATGCTCCACAAAGCGGACTCCATCTCATTTATACTTTGAACATTGGGTGCAATGAGATAGAAGCAAAGCATCACTGAGCATGTCGACTGTGGGGTGACAGGATAGAGGTTTACAGGATTATGCATGGGATGGAGAAGGTAGGGGAAGAAGGACTTTTCTCCCTTTCTCACAGTACGAGAACTCGTGGGCATTCAATGAAATTGCTGAGCAGTCGGGTTAGAACGGATAAAAGGGAGTCCTTCTTCACCCAGAGAGTGATTAACACGTGGGATTCACTGCCACAGCAGGTGGTGGCGGCTGCAAGCATAGACAGCTTCAAGAGGGGATTGAATAAACATGGAGCAGAGATCCATCAGTGGCTCTTAGCCACAGCATATTGTTGGAACTCTCTGTCTGGGGCAGTGATGCTCTGTATTCTTGGTGCTTGGGGCGGGGGGGCCCAGTAGGCCCATTGGCCTGATCCAACATGGCTTCTCTTATGTTCTTATGAGCACACCTTTTCGAGGACCGTTGGAGTCCTTCCATTATTTGGACACTTATAGCAATTATTGGGTATCGCTGGACCTTTTGCTAAGTTGTTCATAATGTACGTTTATTGAGACAACATGACTTTTTGGTATATATTACTTTACAAGTGGGTTGGTATTGCACAGTTGTTTTTCTGTTCTGCTGTAATATTTTGGGACAAACCTCTGATGTTTTCTCAAGTTTCCAAACAGACTTCTTGACCTGTGCATTTAGGGCCCCTCTTGCTTTTAGACATATGACACCAATTGGATCAAATGAATTCCTGATCTCTGGTCACAGCACTCAGCCTTGAGTACGACGTGCGCATTTACATGGGTAATGAAGAATTGTGTGTGCACGCATGCACACACCCCGGCAGAAGCGCCCTTTCATGGACATCAAGCAGCTATAGGAGCCAACCGTACCAAGAATAGAGTTTATATGACAGATTACTTTGGGTAGTCCAGTCACACCATGTTGTTGGATGCTTTGCATGGTAGGAGGGGAAACAAACAAGCCTGTTTTGAAGGGAGTTTCCCCCCTGTCTTCAGACACAATCTAGTAAGGGCTGGGTGGTAATGCTGGAATGAATTGCAAAACGTGAAGATCTTGGCAATCAACAGCACCAGAGACAGTGATGAGTTTTATGATGCTCCAGTGAAAGCTGTTTAGTTTCCATCACTTTGGGCTGAGGGAAAGCCCTGGACAGCTTTTCTGCCGAGCTGTGGATCCTAATAAATCGAAACCACTCTGTGAACAATATTATTACGAAATGTAATTCATACAAGGAAAAAAGGGCATTTCAGCAACCTCATCATTTTATATACCGCATGTGCATGTCTATGCACATATATACAACATGTGCAAGTAGTCCAAACCATAAATCCAAAAAGAGCTCCAGCGGACCGCTAGCAGAGTAAAGCCCGTTATGGATGGCCAGGCCCTTCCTCCAGGGAGGGTCTTGCAAAACTTGCAGTATATGTGTAGAAAATATCCAGTGTTCAAATCTTTCCCAAATTTATGCACAAAATCAGAATGCTGCTGCCTCCCATCTGGTCAGCAAGTTAATTGCGGTATGTAATAATATTGTTCACAGAGTGGTTTTGATTTATTTGGTTGCAACCTCATTCCTCTGTGTAGCCTATTGTGTATGTTCCAGCTGTGGATCCTGGCAGCATGCATAACTCCTTCAGTACTTTCTACAGTTTCACCGCTCAGATGGAACTAGGTTTTCTCCTCGGCTGTTAGGCTTGAGCTGCCTTAGATTTAATATCTTCCCATCTTGCCTTTTCTAAATTTGATCGGCAGCTCTTCAGTTTGTCCCCTTTCGGTGTGGTTGACAGTTGCCACCAGCAGCAATGCATATACTGTATTCGGTAACTAGAACCACTGTGTAGTTGTGCCTCTTAAGGGAAAAAAAGGTTGTGTCGAAGCACCTCTTTTTCAAATATCCCCCTAATTTTAGCAGGGTTTGTTTGGAGCAACGCAGCCCTCTCAGACCGGAGGCCTTTTCGGAACTGCTGCAAATACGAATACCGCGACTGCCTTTGGAACTGGAACAGGCCTCTTCGGACAAGCCAACACAGGATTTGGCGTTGGTGGCTCGGTAGGTCTGTGGGGAGTAATGCGATCCTGAGGAGGTGCCCATTAGCCTGTTCCTCCTTACTTGTTTGCAGACTTTCTTTGAGGAAGGGTGGTTTATAAATTTAATAAATAATAATAACCATAATATTTGCTGCATCCTGTCACGGAAGAGCCCTCAGAGGGCTTCTGGGGGAGTGGCTTGAAGACTGCTGCTTGGGGTAATGCGAAGCTAAAAGAGACCCAGTGTGGTGTCATGGGGTTGGACTAGGGCAAGGGTGGGGAACCTCTGTCCCGAGGGCCGTATATGGCCCTTGAGGTCACTTGGTGTGGCCCTCGGGGATTGCTGGGCCGAACCGAGCCATGTGGCAGCCTCCCTGGGGCCTGGCTAGCCAGCGAGGATAGTGGGGCCCAGCCACGCCGTGCAGCAGCCTCCCCAGGGCCAGGCAGGGATCGCAGGGCCCAGATGTACTGTGGGGCAGCCTCCCTGGGGCCTGGCTGGCCGGCCAAAATTGCTGCAGGGCCTGGAAAACTTACTGTCACCGTTCAGTTTGCGCTTGATTATCCCAGATGGTGTGGCCTAATATGCTAACATTAGGGGATGTGGTCTAATATGCTACTGAGTTTCTGCTGGGCCTTTTCTACAAAAAAGCCCTGGACCTATGCATTTGCCTAGGGCGGCGGGCTGGGTGTGTGTGCACCGGATTAGGCTCTCCTCACATGACCAAATAGAACGACTATTATTTGTATTAATTCTGCTGGCCCGAATCATTCTCCCTTGGCGGAACACTGTTTTTTAAGTTGATAATTTTTTATGGCCCGCAAATGATGTTATAAATATCCATACGGCCCTTGGCAGAAAAAAGCTTCCCTACCCCTGGACTAGGGTCTGAGAGACCCAGGTTTGAATCCACGCTTAGCCATGGAGGCTGGCTGGGTGACCTCGGGCCAACTACACTCTCTGAGCTGAACCTACCTCGCAGGGTTTTTGTGAAGATAAGACAGAGGAGCAGAGAACAATGTCAGCTGCTTTGGGTCTCCCCTGGGGAACAAGGCAGGATACAAATGAATAAGAATAAATAAAAATAAATACTTCAGGTTTTCACGGCTGGCATCATCATTAGGATTTGTAGAATCTTTCGGGCTCAAGTGCCGTGTTCTACTGGAGAAAGTTTTTCTTCCAGACGTTTCGTTCTCAGCTGCGGAGAACATCCTCAGTGGCGTTGCAGCCGGAGCAGGCGCTCTGACCTTCTTGGCTGCTGTGCATTGAGTGAGGCCAGGGCTGCTGGAGAGCTGCTGTTTCTAGGCTGGAGGGGGTGTGGTGAGATGGCCACTGAGGATCTTATCCGCAGCTGAGAACAAAACGTTTGGAAGAAAAACTTTCTCCAGTAGAACACGGCACTTGAGCTCGAAAGATTCTACAAACCCTAATAAAAATAAATACCATGGAATGGTGTTTGTGTGTCGTTGAATGGCTCAGATAGGAACCATACAGACTTAGATTTATAGTCCTTTGAAATAGAGATAGCCAAGAATTTGGTTTGGGGCAGTATTTGAGAAGCTTTTGTTTAATAACTCCAAAGGTTGTAACTTGATTGGTGGCAAAAAAAATTTGGCAGCTGGTTCGCGGACATGAGCTGGGGTTCTCTGAGGGTGATACGCTGTTGTGTGCCTCTCCGGGAGCTTTATAAACCAGATGTGGCAGGATCTGTCCTAGCAAAGAGGAGGATTTGAGTGATACTGTCTCCCCTCCATCTTTGCTCTTTTGTATCTTCCTCTCCTAGCAGAAGGAAGGTGGTGAAGATTTCAGTTCCCTTTCTGCCTGTTCCTCTTCACCATGCTTCGACATTTTTAGCCCCCTTGGCTTTTAAAAAGAGTGAAGGGGGGGGGGGAATCGTCTTCACTGGATCTGAATTTTAAGAACCACCCCAAGTATTTCATTCAGATGGTGATGTCTTTCCCAGATATTTGCAACAGAGAATGTACACATTACTGTTGGTGACCAATGTTCCCTCTAAGCTGCAGAGTCTTGTGAGCAAAGAAATCTACTTTGTGAACTCCTGGCATTGAAGCTGTGAGCTGCTGCATAACTTATTGTGCTCTGGGACCATTTTTCCTGAGCTAACACAATAATGTGTGAGCTGGAGGCTAAAAATCTGTGAGCTAGCTCACGCTAACTCAGCTTAGAGGGAACACTGTTTGTGACTTGTGTGGTGTTCTGCTAAACAAAGGTTTGTGTGTTTCCTCCTTTCAGTCCCTTTTTAGCAACAAGCCTGCTGGATTTGGAACCACAACCACCAGCGCGCCCTCATTCGGAACGACGACCGGCAGCCTTTTCGGTAACCAAATAGATTTTTTTTTTCTGATTTCAGTTCATTTATTTGTTGAATATACTACATGGCACACTGTGGACGTTTGTACATCTAAATACTGTATTGTAAACCATGGTGTTGGGAGTTGGGGGGTGGACCTCCAAATCACAGTGCCACAGGAGGCGGCTGCTACAAGCATTGCCAGCTTCAAGAGGGGATTGGATAAACATATGGAGCAGAGGTCCATCTGTGGCTATTAGATATTCTTTGTCTGGGGCACTGATGCTCTGCTCTTGGTGCTTGTGGGGGGCAAAGTGGGAGGGCTTCTAGTGTCCTGGCCCCACTGATGGACCTTCTGATGGCACCTGGGTTTTTTGGCCACTGTGTGACACAGAGTGTTGGACTGGAGGGGCCATTGGCCTGATCCAACAGGGCTTCTCTTACGTTCTTATGTCTGGGGCAGTGATGCTCTGTTCTTGGTGCTTGAGGGGGGGGCAAAGTGGGAGGGCTTCTAGTGTCCTGGCCCCACTGATGGACCTCCTGATGGCACCTGGGTCTTTTGGCCACTGTGTGACACAGAGTGTTGGACTGGAGGGGCCATTGGCCTGATCCAACAGGGCTTCTCTTACGTTCTTATGTGACACAGAGTGTTGGACTGGAGGGGCCACTGGCCTGATCCAACATGGCTTCTCTTATGTTCTTATGGGACACAGACTGTTGGACTGGATGGGCCATTGGCCTGATCCAACATGGCTTCTCTTCTGTTCTTATGTGACACAGAGTGTTGGACTGGAGGGGCCATTGGCCAGATCCAACAGGGCTTCTCTTCTGTTCTTATGTGACACAGAGTGTTGGACTGGAGGGGCCACTGACCTGATCCAACAGGGCTTCTCTTATGTTCTTATGGGACACAGAGTGTTGGACTGGATGGGCCATTGGCCTGATCCAACATGGCTTCTCTTCTGTTCTTATGTGACACAGAGTGTTGGACTGGATGGGCCATTGGCCTGATCCAACATGGCTTCTCTTCTGTTCTTATGTGACACAGAGTGTTGGACTGGAGGGGCCACTGGCCTGATCCAACAGGGCTTCTCTTATGTTCTTATGTGACACAGAGTGTTGGACTGGAGGGGCCACTGGCCTGATCCAACAGGGCTTCTCTTATGTTCTTATGTGACACAGAGTGTTGGACTGGAGGGGCCATTGGCCTGATCCAACAGGGCTTCTCTTATGTTCTTATGTGACACAGAGTGTTGGACTGGATGGGCCATTGGCCTGATCCAACATGGCTTCTCTTCTGTTCTTATGTGACACAGAGTGTTGGACTGGAGGGGCCACTGGCCTGATCCAATAGGGCTTCTCTTATGTTCTTATGTGACACAGAGTGTTGGACTGGAGGGGCCACTGGCCTGATCCAACAGGGCTTCTCTTATGTTCTTATGTGACACAGAGTGTTGGACTGGAGGCGCTACTGGCCTGATCCAACAGGGCTTCTCTTATGTTCTTATGTGACACAGAGTGTTGGGCTGGAGGGGCCACTGGCCTGATCCAACAGGGCTTCTCTTCTGTTCTTAATGAGATCTGTTTCACTCTGCTGTTTGAAATCTTTGTTAGTAACAGCTCTGAAACCCTTTCCTGCTTGCTGCTTGAAAACACAGAACTGCTTTATGCTGAATTGGAACCTTGGTCCATCGGATTCAGTTTGTCCACTCAGACTGGCTGGAGCCATGGCCCCTCCCTTAGAATCCTAGAGTTAGAAGAGACCTCCAAGGCTATCTAGTCCAACCCCCTGCACAATGCAGGAAACTCAGAAATACGTCCCCTTAAATCCACAGGATCCTCATATCCGTCAGGTGGCCATCTAGCCTCTGTTGCTCAGTGGATCTTTGTTTCTTGGCTGATAGGATGTTCTTTTGCACCAGCCAAGCTTTGTAGTATTGGCTTGTCGGGGAGTCTTTATTTTGCCATAGTGAGCTTTCCTCGAGCCAGCACAGAGCTGCCAAGGCCTTCCCAAACAAACCAAGGCCAGTTACAGGCTTGTTAGGCCAAGCGGTGGCAGCAGCAAGCACACTGTCCCTCTCCCAGTGAAGTGGAGAGAGGAAGAAGACAGCAGAGAGCGTGGGAGGTTATGGGGCCCCTTCCTCATCCCCAAGAGGATTTCTGCTGCTTCCCTCTCCTGTGGGCATGTTCCACAGACTTTGAGGAAGGAGAGGGTGGACTTCATGAGGCCCTTCCTGCAGCAGTTAAGGCTCAGCTGGGCCTGCTTGCTGTGTGAGGGGGGCCCTCCTCCGTACGGCCAGGAATGACATGAGACCCGCTTAGGCAGCACTTCTCTTTGAGACCAGCAAATGCTGTTTCCCCAGAATAACGGCGCATCCTCTCGAAAAGGCTTTGTGGCACATTTGCCAAGGCCGACGGTGTGAGTAAAGGGGAAAATATATTTTATTACTCAGCTGAAAATTCCCTGCACGTTTCCCCAACAGACTTAGAGGGAATCAGTCATATAATACGCAAACACAATACCGAGGTATCGTGAAACGGTTATTTCGTTAACGTTATGTAAATAAAAGTTTTGCTTTAGAAATCAAAAAGCATTTTGTGCTTTGTAGCATCCTGTAGATACAAGATCAGTAAGCAGAACAAAGCAGAGTCCAGTATCACCTTGAAGACCAACGAAGTTTTATTCAGAATGGAAGCTTTCGTGTGCTAGAAACACACTTGGGGCTCTTTAGCTTGGAGAAACATCAACTGCGGGGTGACATGAGAGAGGTTTACAGGATTATGCATGGGATGGAGAAAGTAGAGAAAGAAGTCCTTTTCTCCCTTTCTCACAATACAAGAACTTGTGGGCATTCAATAAAATTGCTGAGCAGTCAGGATAGAACGGATAGAAGGAAGTCCTTCTTCACCCAAAGGGTGATTAACATGTGGAACTCACTGCCACAGGAGGTGGTGGCGGCTACAAGCATAGCCAGCTTCAAGAGGGGGTTAGATAAAAATATGGAGAAGAGGTCCATCAGTGGCTATTAGCCACAGTGTGTGTGTGTATATATTATTTTTTTTGCCACAGTGTGACACAGAGTGTTGGACTGGATGGGCCATTGGCCTGATCTAACATGGCTTCTCTTATTTTCTTATGTCCATCAGTGGCTATTAGCCACAGTGTGTGTGTATAGTATTTTTTTTGCCACAGTGTGACACAGAGTGTTGGACTGGATGGGCCATTGGCCTGATCCAACAGGGCTTCTCTGATGTTCTTATGTGACACAGAGTGTTGGACTGGAGGGGCCATTGGCCTGATCCAACAGGGCTTCTCTTATGTTCTTATGTGACACAGAGTGTTGGACTGGAGGGGCCATTGGCCTGATCCAACAGGGCTTCTCTGATGTTCTTATGTGACACAGAGTGTTGGACTGGAGGGGCCATTGGCCTGATCCAACAGGGCTTCTCTTATGTGACACAGAGTGTTGGACTGGAGGGGCCACTGGCCTGATCCAACAGGGCTTCTCTTATGTTCTTATGTGACACAGAGTGTTGGACTGGAGGGGCCATTGGCCTGATCCAACAGGGCTTCTCTGATGTTCTTATGTGACACAGAGTGTTGGACTGGAGGGGCCACTGGCCTGATCCAACAGGGCTTCTCTTATGTTCTTATGTGACACAGAGTGTTGGACTGGATGGGGCGTTGGCCAGATTCAACAGGGCTTCTCTTATGTTCTTATGTGACCCAGAGTGTTGGACTGGAGGGGCCATTGGCCTGATTCAACAGGGCTTCTCTTATGTGACCCAGAGTGTTGGACTGGAGGGGCCACTGGCCTGATTCAACAGGGCTTCTCTTATGTTTTTCTGTGACACAGAGTGTTGGACTGGAGGGGCCATTGGCCTGATCCAACAGGGCTTCTCTTACGTTCTTCTGTGACACAGAGTGTTGGACTGGAGGGGCCACTGTCCTGATCCAACAGGGCTTCTCTTATGTTCTTATGTGACACAGAGTGTTGGACTGGAGGGGCCATTGGCCTGATCCAACAGGGCTTCTCTTATGTTTTTCTGTGACACAGAGTGTTGGACTGGAGGGGCCACTGGCCTGATCCAACAGGGCTTCTCTTATGTTCTTATGTGACACAGAGTGTTGGACTGGAGGGGCCACTGGCCTGATCCAACAGGGCTTCTCTTATGTTCTTATGTGACACAGAGTGTTGGACTGGATGGGCCACTGGCCTGATTCAACAGGGCTTCTCTTATGTTTTTCTGTGACACAGAGTGTTGGACTGGAGGGGCCACTGGCCTGATCCAACAGGGCTTCTCTTATGTTCTTATGTGACACAGAGTGTTGCACTGGAGGGGCCACTGGCCTGATTCAACAGGGCTTCTCTTATGTTTTTCTGTGACACAGAGTGTTGGACTGGAGGGGCCACTGGCCTGATCCAACAGGGCTTCTCTTATGTTCTTATGTGACACAGAGTGTTGGACTGGAGGGGCCATTGGCCTGATCCAACAGGGCTTCTCTTATGTTTTTCTGTGACACAGAGTGTTGGACTGGAGGGGCCACTGGCCTGATCCAACAGGGCTTCTCTTATGTTTTTCTGTGACACAGAGTGTTGGACTGGATGGGCCACTGGCCTGATTCAACAGGGCTTCTCTTATGTTTTTCTGTGACACAGAGTGTTGGACTGGAGGGGCCATTGGCCTGATCCAACAGGGCTTCTCTTACGTTCTTCTGTGACACAGAGTGTTGGACTGGAGGGGCCACTGGCCTGATTCAACAGGGCTTCTCTTATGTTTTTCTGTGACACAGAGTGTTGGACTGGAGGGGCCATTGGCCTGATCCAACAGGGCTTCTCTTATGTTTTTCTGTGACACAGAGTGTTGGACTGGAGGGGCCATTGGCCTGATCCAACAGGGCTTCTCTTATGTTTTTCTGTGACACAGAGTGTTGGACTGGAGGGGCCACTGGCCTGATCGAACAGGGCTTCTCTTATGTTTTTCTGTGACACAGAGTGTTGGACTGGATGGGCCACTGGCCTGATTCAACAGGGCTTCTCTTATGTTTTTCTGTGACACAGAGTGTTGGACTGGAGGCGCCATTGGCCTGATCCAACAGGGCTTCTCTTATGTTTTTCTGTGACACAGAGTGTTGGACTGGAGGGGCCACTGGCCTGATCCAACAGGGCTTCTCTTATGTTTTTCTGTGACACAGAGTGTTGGACTGGATGGGCCACTGGCCTGATTCAACAGGGCTTCTCTTATGTTTTTCTGTGACACAGAGTGTTGGACTGGAGGGGCCACTGGCCTGATCCAACAGGGCTTCTCTTATGTTCTTATGTGACACAGAGTGTTGCACTGGAGGGGCCACTGGCCTGATTCAACAGGGCTTCTCTTATGTTTTTCTGTGACACAGAGTGTTGGACTGGAGGGGCCACTGGCCTGATCCAACAGGGCTTCTCTTATGTTCTTATGTGACACAGAGTGTTGGACTGGAGGGGCCATTGGCCTGATCCAACAGGGCTTCTCTTATGTTTTTCTGTGACACAGAGTGTTGGACTGGAGGGGCCACTGGCCTGATCCAACAGGGCTTCTCTTATGTTTTTCTGTGACACAGAGTGTTGGACTGGATGGGCCACTGGCCTGATTCAACAGGGCTTCTCTTATGTTTTTCTGTGACACAGAGTGTTGGACTGGAGGGGCCATTGGCCTGATCCAACAGGGCTTCTCTTACGTTCTTCTGTGACACAGAGTGTTGGACTGGAGGGGCCACTGGCCTGATTCAACAGGGCTTCTCTTATGTTTTTCTGTGACACAGAGTGTTGGACTGGAGGGGCCATTGGCCTGATCCAACAGGGCTTCTCTTATGTTTTTCTGTGAAACAGAGTGTTGGACTGGAAGGGCCATTGGCCTGATCCAACAGGGCTTCTCTTATGTTTTTCTGTGACACAGAGTGTTGGACTGGAGGGGCCACTGGCCTGATCCAACAGGGCTTCTCTTATGTTTTTCTGTGACACAGAGTGTTGGACTGGATGGGCCACTGGCCTGATTCAACAGGGCTTCTCTTATGTTTTTCTGTGACACAGAGTGTTGGACTGGAGGCGCCATTGGCCTGATCCAACAGGGCTTCTCTTACGTTCTTCTGTGACACAGAGTGTTGGACTGGAGGGGCCACTGGCCTGATTCAACAGGGCTTCTCTTATGTTTTTCTGTGACACAGAGTGTTGGACTGGAGGGGCCATTGGCCTGATCCAACAGGGCTTCTCTTATGTTTTTCTGTGACACAGAGTGTTGGACTGGAGGGGCCACTGGCCTGATTCAACAGGGCTTCTCTTATGTTTTTCTGTGACACAGAGTGTTGGACTGGAGGGGCCATTGGCCTGATCCAACAGGGCTTCTCTTACGTTCTTATGTGACACAGTGTTGCACTGGATGGGGCGTTGGCCTGATCCAACATGGCTTCTCTTATGTTCTTCATCAGACAGTAGGATGGAATGGCAAGCAATCCTAAATTTAGGGAGAGTAGGCAGTGAATTAGTATGCAGAATCATGTTGTAACAGAGTCTGCCAACCTTCAGGCTGAGTTTTGCCAGCAGGCCTGGTTAACTGATAGCACTAACAGAAACAAAGCCTGGTATTTCACCACAGAAACACCAAGAGGGCAGGCTGCCACCAGACTGGGTTAATCTCTAGCACAGAGGCCCCCAATCAAACCTTTGCCTATTAGAGATGCACTAGGGAAAATGAAGCCACACAGCTGCAGCAAGGGGTTCCCAAAGTAAGTTTTTAAGAATTGGCCGTAGGCATTCCAAGGCTAATGGTTAAGTGTTGGCAAAGTTGCCGTGACCTCAAAAGCAACCAACAAAAGGGTAAATTTATAAGAAAGTTTATTTTAAAGATTAAGCATAACAAAAGCATTGGATAAGTGAGCCATAAAAAATAAAGACATTGTAAATTATAACTAGCTAATCTACTGCAGTTTAGTCTTCCAGATATTACCATACAACCGAGTCCGGTGTCCAGATTAGATCGAGTAGTTGCAGCTAAAGAAATCAAGTCAGTATCATAATGCCCCTGTATAAATCGATGGTGCGGTCTCATCTGGAGTACTGTGTGCAGTTCTGGTCGCTGCACCTCAAAAAGGTTATTATAGCATTGGAGAAAGTCCAGAAAAGGGGAACTAGAATGATTAAAGGGCTGGAACACTTTCCCTATGAAGAAAGGTTGAAACGCTTGGGACTCTTTAGCTTGGAGAAACGTTGCCTGCGGGGTGACATGATAGAGGTTTACAAGATAATGCATGGGATGGAGAAAGTAGAGAAAGAAGTCCTTTTCTCCCTTTCTCACAATACAAGAACTCATGGGCATTCGATGAAATTGCTGAGCAGCCAGGTTAAAAAGGATAAAAGGAAGTACTTCTTCACCCAAAGGGTGATTAACATGTGGAATTCACTGCCACAGGAGGTGGTGGTGGCCACAAGCATGGCCACCTTCAAGAGGGGTTTAGATAAAAATATGGAGCAGAGGTCCATCAGTGGCTATTAGCCACAAAAAAAATTTGCCACTCTGTGACACAGAGTGTTGGACTGGATGGGCCACTGGCCTGATCTAACATGGCTTCTCTTATGTTCTTAGTGTTGGACTGGATGGGCCATTGGCCTGATCCAACATGGCTTCTGTTATGTTCTTAATGTCAGACTGGATGGGCCATTGGCCTGATCCAACATGGCTTCTGTTATGTTCTTAATGTCAGACTGGATGGGCCATTGGCCTGATCCAACATGGCTTCTCTTATGTTCTTAGTATTGGACTGGATGGGCCATTGGCCTGATCCAACATGGCTTCTCTTATGTTCTTAGTGTTTGACTGGATGGGCTATTGACCTGATCCAACATGGTCTCTTATGTTTTTAGTGTTGGCCTGGATGGGCCATTGGGCTGATCCAACATGGCCTCTCTTACATTCTTAATTTTTGCACAGCCCCAAAAGTGAAGTCAGAGGGTCAGTTTTCAGTAAGATGTTAACCCAATGGGTTGCTTCTCCTGGGGGAAAAATCAGGCCAGGCCAGAATTCCCGCAGGCATTAGTTGCGAGGGAGTTGACGCCAGGCTAGCTCCAGCGCAGGAAGAGGCTGGACAGCAAAGGTGCCCACTGACTGACTGTTCTTCACATGCAGGCTTTGGGGCAAATACCACTGGAAACAGCCTGTTTGGAAACAAGCCTGCGGCGCTGGGAACCGGACTCGGAACAGGATTTGGGACAGGTAACGAACGAGGGGACGCCATATTGGGGGTGTGGTCTCCACTCTAGCCTTGATGAGTGAATCATCCGCTTGGTCGGGTTCACTGTCCATCACAGGTGTCTGTGGTGAGTGGCTGTCCATCAAGACCCCTCCCCCTTCTCCGGCTTGCAGTTTTTTTTTCTTGCCATTACTCAGATCACACACTCACCTGCCACCCTATCGCTATTAGCACAGTATAAATATGTGTGTGTGTGTGTATTTTTATATATATATATATATATATATATAAACATATGAAGTTGCCTTATACTGAATCAGACCCTCGGTCCATCAAAGTCAGTATTGTCTACTCAGACTGGCAGCAGCTCTCCAGGGTCTCCAGCTGAGGTTTTTCACACCTACTTGCCTGGACCCTTTTTAGTTGGAGATGCCGGGGATTGAACCTGGGACCTTCTGCTTCCCAAGCAGATGCTCTACCACTGCGCCACCGTCCCTCCCCTATACACATACACACAAACATATATTGGCCAGTGTGTGACACAGAGTGTTGGACTGGATGGGCCATTGGCCTGATCCAACATGGCTTCTCTTATGTTTTAATCTACGTGATTATTAAGCTGTGCCTTGCCAGAGACTGAGCACATTGCAGAGAGCTCTGGGATAGAGCAGAGAAGTGCTACAAGCGTGAGGTTTGTGGCTCAGTAGCTGGGGGAGTTGCTAAAAACTTCTGAGTTTGGGTGAAGGGCTGGAGGTGAAGGTGATTGCTGCTGATTGATTAGGAGTGGCTGTGTTCCCCACCCTCTTTGCATTATTAAGCTGCGCCTTGCCAGAGAGCTAAAGGGCTCTTGGCCTGTGGCCCTTAGCCTGAGGGCTGTGTAAGGACCAGGAAGCCAGATTCCTTGTGTTCCCAATAAGGTAAGTAGACTCTCCAGACGGGGAGCCACATAAACAAACAGGGTTTAAAAGGGGACTGTATATTTTTAAAAAGCTTTCATGAAGGTAGAATGCCAGCAGGGGGGTGGGGGCTTTCCAGTGCTTTGCACTGAGTGTCACATGTATGACTGTCTGCCTACAGGACAGAAGTCTTGGGTGTGTGCTCGATGCAAGGAGCTCCTGGTCCTCAGGGAACGAGTTCATACCCTTGAGGCTGAGGTGATTGACCTAGAGAAGCAGAGACAGTCAGGCACTCGGAGAAGACTCTCAGGGACGTGTTAGATGAGCCCCGCTCTGAACGTGGCAGCCCCGTTGCTGCCAAGGAGCATGAGGGTCGAGAGGGAACAGGGCACCGTGCTGAGGATGAGGGGAATGTGCCCTCAGAAGGGACCTCTTCTTTGGTTGGTGAACGGGAATCCTTTCGTGCCAAGGAGCCATCCCTGGGCAGGGAGAGAGGGGGGGGTCTTGGTAGTTGGTGATTCGATCCTTAGGCAAGTAGACAGCTGGGTGGCAAAACCATGTACTGACCATTCGGTGACTTGCCTGCCTGGTGCGAAGGTAGTGGATAGGCTGATGCACAGCGCTGGGGAGGAGCCAGTAGTCGTGGTGCATGTTGGCACCAACGATGTGGGGAAATGCAGTCGTGAGGTCCTGTAGGAAAAACTTAGGCTGTTAGGCAGGAGACTTAAGGCCAGGACCTCCAAGGTAGCCTTCTCAGAAGTGCTACCTGTTCCACATGCAGGGCTGGAGAGACAGGATCAAATTAGAAGTCTCAATGTGTGGATGAGACGATGGTGTAAGGAGGATTTAAGTTTGTTAGGCACTGGGATGCTTTCTGGAACAAGCGGGAGCTGTACAAAAAAGACGGTCTCCACTTGTCCCCAGATGGAACCAGATTGCTGGCGCTTAAAATCAAAAAGGTGGCAGAACAGATTTTAAACTAAATCTTGGAGGAAAGCCAACAGGAGATGAAATGTCTCTGGTTTGGGAGGACTCATCTCAAAGAAATGCAGGGTTAGCTGTTACTTTTCTACCGGGTAACGGATCAGAGTTGTCCACTGAGATGGTGACAAACAGTATGGACTGTCTGCCAGAGTCTCGAGGCGGCAGGAGGAAGGTGGGGGGCCTAGCTTGCCTGGGAAATTATAGATGTTTGTACACAAATGCTAGAAGTGTTCAAAGTAAAATTGGTAAGCTGGAATGTTTTGTGTTGGGAGAAAACATAGACATTGTGGGAATTTCAGAAACTTTGTTGAATGAGGAGAATCAGTGGGACACAGTGATTCCTGGATATAAGTTTATTGGAAGGATAGGGAGGGAAGGGTTGGAGGTGGGGTGGCTCTGTATGTCAGAGAGGGCATACGGTCCAGTAAGACTGAGGTCAGAGAATTAGATTCTCTTCTAGAAATGCTTTGGGTTGAAATAGAGGGCCCAAAAGGAAATTTAACTATGGGAGTTTGTTATCACCCACCAAATCAAAAGAGAGAGGACGACTATAATATGATGGAAGGCTTAAAGATAGCGGCTAGACATAAAAACTGTGTCGTCATAGGTGATTTTAACTACCCGCAGATTGATTGGGTCAATATGTGTTCTGATCGAGAGAAAGAGATTGAGTTTCTAGATGCTCTCAATGACTGTGCTATAGAGCAGATGGTCTCTGAACCTACCAGGGGTGGGGCGACCCTGGATTTGTACCGAAATAATGCCTAAGACTTGGTGAGAGATATAAAAGTGATCGCACCGCTTGGGAGCAGTGACCAAAACGTTATTGATTTCACCGTTTGTATAAATAGAGAGTTGCCCCAAAAGACCAGCACAACCATGTTTAACTTTAAAAGGGGTAAATTCTCTGAGATGAGGAGGCATGTGAAGAGGAAACTGAAAGGAAAGGTAAATACAGTCGAAACCCTTGGGGAAGCTTGGAGGCTATTTAAAACTACAATCCTAGAAGCTCAGATAAAATATATATACCACAAGTTAGGAAAGGCACAAACAGGTATAAGAAAAGGCCTGCATGGTTAACAAACATAGTAATGGAAGCTGTAAAAGGTAAGAAGGACTCCTTTAAGCGGTGGAAAGCTAGTCTAAATGAGATTAATAAAAGGGAACACAGGCTGTGGCAAATCAAATGCAAGACTGCGATCAGGCAGGCAGAAAGGGACTATGAGAAGCATATTGCAAAAAACATAAAGACCAACAATAAAAATTTCTTCAAATAATTTAGAAGTAGGAAACCAGCCAGGGAGGCAGTGGGGCCCTTGGATGACCAAGGGGTCAAAGGATTACTGGAGGAGGATAGGGAAATGGCTGAGAAGCTGAATGCATTTTTTGCCTCCATCTTCACTGTGGAAGATGAGAAGTGTTTGCCTGCTCCAGAACCACTAATTTTGGAAGGGGTGTTGAAAGACCTGAGTCAGATTGAGGTGACAAGAGAGGAGGTCCTACAACTGATAGACAAATTAAAAACTAATAAGTCACCAGGTCCGGATGGCATACATCCGAGAGTTCTGAAAGAACTCAAAGTTGAACTTGTGGATCTTCTGACAAAAATCTGTAATCTTTCATTGAAATCTGCCTCCGTTCCTGAGGACTGGAAGGTAGTAAATGTCACCCCCATTTTTAAAAAGGGTTCCAGAGGAGATCCGGGTAACTACAGGCCAGTCAGTCTGACTTCAACACCGGGAAAGTTGGTAGAAAGCATTATCAAGGACAGAATGAGTAGGCACATTGATGAACACGAGTTACTGAGGAAGACTCAGCATGGGTTCTGCAAGGGAAGATCTTGTCTCACTAACCTGTTACATTTCTTTGAGGGGGTGAACAAACATGTGGACAAAAGAGACCCGATATTGTTTACCTTGACTTCCAGAAAGTTTTGATAAAGTTCCTCATCAAAGGCTCCTTAGAAAGCTTGAGAGTCGTGGAGTAAAAGGACAGGTCCTCTTGTGGATCAAAAACTGTCTAATTAATAGGAAGCAGAGAGTGAGTATAAATGGGCAGTCTTCTCAGTGGAGGACGGTAAGCAGTGGAATGCCGCAGGGCTCGGTACTGGGTCCCATACTCTTTAACTTGTTCATAAATCCGACGAAGACGGAGGTTCTCTACCTGGGTCGGGGCGGTCCGGGGAGAGAGATCCAGCTGCCGGCCCTTGACGGGGTGCCACTAATACCGGTCCCCAAGGTCAAGAGCTTAGGCGTGCTCCTTGAGTCCTCCCTTACAATGGAGGCTCAGGTGGCAGCCACTGTTAGATCTGCCTTTTTCCATCTTCGGCAAGCACGGCAGCTGGCCCCTTACCTGGACCGCAGCGACCTAGCGACGGTAATCCATGCTACGGTCACCTCAAGAATAGATCACTGTAATGCTCTCTACATGGGGCTACCCCTGACGCTAACCCGGAGACTACAACTAGTGCAGAACGCTGCGGCACGGCTGTTAATGGGTCTACCACGACGGGGGCACATTCAGCCAGTGCTGAGAGAGCTGCACTGGTTGCCTGTTGTGTTCTGAGTTCGCTTCAAGGTGTTGGTATTAACCTTTAAAGCCCTTTATGGTCAGGGACCTGCCTATCTACGGGACCGCCTTTCCCCATATATCCCCCAGAGAGCACTGCGATCAGGGACAAAAAATCTGCTGTCTGCCCCTGGCCCAAAAGAAGCCAGGCTATGCGCAACAAGATCTAGGGCCTTCTCGGTGGCAGCACCAGAACTCTGGAACACCCTCCCAGAAGCTATAAGGGCCCTGCGGGATCTGTCGGCGTTCCGCAGGGCCTGTAAGACCGAACTGTTTAGACAGGCATTTCTGGTTGACTGAAAATGAGCTGCCACCGGACATCCTACAGAAGCTGGTGGTCATAGTCAGAACCCAATACCGCCAGACTGGATCGAGATAGCGTAATAGTTTTAAACTGATAAATGTATTATGGTTTTATATGTTTTATGGAATGATTGTTTTTATGATACTGTAAGCCGCCCTGAGTCCGCTTGCGGAGAGGGCGGGATATAAATGCAAAGTAATAAATAAATAATAAATAAATGACTTGGAGTTGAGAGTGAGCAGTGAAGTGGCCAAGTTTGCAGATGACACTAAATTGTTCAGGGTGGTGAGAACCAGAGAGGATTGTGAGGCACTCCAAAGGGATCTGTTGAGGCTGGGTGAGTGGGCGTCAACGTGGCAGATGCGGTTCAATGTGGCCAAGTGCAAAGTAATGCACATTGGGGCCAAGAATCCCAGCTACAAATACAAGTGGATGGGGTGTGAACGGGCAGGGAGTGACCAAGAGAGAGATCTTGGGGTCGATGTAGATAACTCACTGAAAATGTCAAGACATTGTGCGATTGCAATAAAAAAGGCCAACGCCTTGCTGGGAATTATTAGGAAGAGAATTGAAAACAAATCAGCCAGTATCATAATGCCCCTGTATAAATCGACGGTGCGGTCTCATTCGGAATACTGTGTGCAATTCTGGGCACCGCACATCAAAAAGAATATCATAGCATTGGAAAAAGTGCAAAAGGCAACTAGAATGATTAAAGTTTTGGAACACTTTCCCTATGAAGAAAGGTTGAAACGCTTGGGGCTCTTTAGCTTGGAGAAACGTCGACTGCGGGGTGACATGATAGAGGTTTACAAGATTATGCATGGGATGGAGAAGGTAGAAAAAGAAGTCCTTTTCTTCCATTCTCATAATACAAGAACTCGTGGCCATTCCATGAAATTGCTGAGCAGTCAGGTTAAAACGGATAAAAGGAAGTCCTTCACCCAAAGGGTGATTAACATGTGGAATTCACTGCCACAGGAGGTGGCGGCGGCTACAAGCATAGCCAGCTTCAAGAGGGGGTTAGATAAAAATATGGAGCAGAGGTCCATCAGTGGCTATTAGCCACAGTGTGTATGTATATATATACACACACATAGGAGAGAGAGCGCGATCGATCGATCTATTTTTTGACCACTGTGTGACACAGAGTATTGGACTAGATGGTCCATTGGCCTGATCCAACATGGCTTCTCTTATGTTCTTACGTTTTAACTAATATATTTAAGTGGTTTTATCGTTTTAATGTGGTCATAGCACGCTATGACTTCAATGTAAGCCGCCCTGAGCCTGCCTCAGCGGGGAGGGTGGGGTATAAATCGATGTAAACATGAACATTTGTCAATCTACGTCAGCTTTCCTGCCTTCGACGCCCCTTTGGCTTTGTATCTCCTCCTCCACAATGTAACTGTTGCTAGGAAAAATTAAAATCTTCAGATTCTGTTCCAGCAGGCAGAAGTACAACTTTCTCTGTAATGTCTTTGGGTGGTACAAATTGTAAAGCACCTGAAATGAGGCAATGCGTGTAATTGTAGTGGAGGAAGTTCATTCCAGTTGGTGTGCTTGTCTTGGCATTTTGCCGTTGAAAACATTTGGGCGTGTGTTAGGATATTTATGGTGCAGCTTCCATGAAGGTGGGTTCCGGGGGTTGTCATGTTATAGCATTGCTATAGGATAATATAGCATTGGAAAAAGTGCAGAAAAGGGCAGCTAGAATGATTAAAGGGCTGGAGCACTTTCCCTATGAAGAAAGGTTAAAACGTTTGGGGCTCTTTAGCTTGGAGAAACGTTGACTGCGGGGTGACATGAGAGAGGTTTACAAGATTATGCATGGGATGGAGAAATGGCCTGATCCAACATGGCTTCTCTTATGTTCTAGCCAGCTTCAAGAGGGGATTAGATAAAAATGTTATAGCACTAGAATGATTAAAGGGTTGGGACACTTTCCCTATGAAGGATGGTTAAAACGCTTGGGGCTCTTTAGCTTGGAGAAACGTTGACTGCGGGGAGGGACGGTGGCTCAGGGGCAGAGCATCTGCTTGTTAAGCAGAAGGTCCCAGGTTCAGTCCCTGGCATCTCCAAAAAAGGGTCCAGGCAAATAGGTGTGAAAATCCTCAGCTTGAGACCCTGGAGAGCTGCTGCCAGTCTGAGAAGACAATACTGACTTTGGTGGACCAAGGGTCTGATTCAGTATAAGGCAGCTTCATATGTTCATATGACATGATAGAGGTTTACAAGATTATGCATGGGATGGAGAAAGTAGAGCCGCTGCCAGTCTGAGAAGACGATACTGACTTTGGTGGACCAAGGGTCTGATTCAGTATAAGGCAGCTTCATATGTTCATATGACATGATAGAGGTTTACAAGATTATGCATGGGATGGAGAAAGTAGAGAAAGAAGTCCTTTTCTCCATTTCTCACAATACAAGAACTCGTGGGCCTTCAATGAAATTGCTGAGCAGTCGGGTTAAAATGGATAAAAGGAAGTCCTTCTTCACCCAAAGGGTGATTAACATGTGGAATTCACTGCCACAGGAGGTGGTGGCAGCTACAAGCATAGCCAGCTTCAAGAGGGGGTTAGATAAAAATATGGAGCAGAGGTCCATCAGTGGCTATTAGCCACAGTGTGTGTATGTATATACACACACACACACATATATTGGCCACTGTGTGACACAGTGTTGGACTGGATGGGCCATTGGCTTGATCCATCGTGGCTTCTTTTATGTTCTTATGTGCAGTGTTTCCTTTAAGCTGAATGAGTGTGAGCTAGCTCACAGCCCTTTAGCTTCTGACTTGCACGTTTTTGTCTTAACTCAGGAAAAATGGCCCCAGAGCAAACTAATTCGTTCAGTAGCTCCTAACTTCCATGCCAGCAGCTCACAAAGCAGAACTTTTGCTCCCAAGACTCCACATCTTAGAGGGGGGAGTGTTGGTCAAAGGTTTCTGCTGCAGAACAGCTAGATGGGGGTCCTTGGTGCATTGTGCTCCCATATGTTGGCTTCTGCTGCTGGGCTTGGATCTAGCTGTAGTGCAGCTGACTGCGGTGTTGTGTGGGCTTCTCAAAGATCCCTCCCCCCCCCCGCACTGAGGTTTAAAAAAAAAAACCCAAAAAGACTTCCTTGCAAGTGTATCATCCTTTCCTTGCATGAACAGCAGTAGAAATGGGGCCTCTTGTTAGTGTCCACTGTTTTAGTATCAAACCCCAGGGCTGATTGGGCAGGTTTTAATAGCGTTGGTTATTCTAATACTTGCCGTTGCAGCTTAGAGCGAGATGTTAATTCTTTTTTGTGAAGCAAGACCTTGCGGTTTGGGGGTGGAGATCTGGTGGGTTTTGACGGCTTTCTTCAAACTGTTCTTTCCCACAAACACACACCCCTTTTTAATAGACTGCTGTTAGGGTTTTTTAATGTTTTAAGTGTGTAAAATGTTTAAATTTAATACTTTATGTTAGATTTTATGTGCTGTGAGCTGCCCTGAGCCACTTCGGTGGGAAGGGTGGGATATAAATCGTAACTAAACTAAACTCTTTCTCCCTTTCTTTGCAGCCCTTAATGCCGGGCAGACTTCCTTATTTGGGAGCACCCAGCCCAAACTTGGAGGCACTCTGGGGACAGGCGCATTTGGAGCCGCTGGATTTAACACGGCCACTGCAGGACTTGGCTTCGGAGCTCCTCAGCCTGCTGTGGGTAAGTGTGAACTCTCACTCCAAGGGAGAGGGGATCCTGTCCTTTTGACAGAAGGTCCAGTATCCTGCCGTAAGGTGCTCGTAAGGCTGAGAGCCAGTTTGGTGTAGTGGTGAAGTGCGTGAACTCTTCTCTGAGAGAACGGGGTTTGATTCCCCACTCCTCCACTTGCAGCTGCTGGAATGGGCTTGGGTCAGCCAGAGCTCTCTTATCTGGGAGAACCGGGTTTGATTCCCCCCTCTTCCACTTGCACCTGCTGGGATGGCCTTGGGTCAGCCAGAGCTTTCTTATCTGGGAGAACCGGGTTTGATTCCCCACTCCTCCACTTGCACCTGCTGGAATGGCCTTGGGTCAGCCAGAGCTCTCTTATCTGGGAGAACCGGGTTTAATTCGCCCCTCCTCCACTTGCAGCTGCTGGAATGGCCTTGGGTCAGCCAGAGCTCTCTTATCTGGGAGAACCGGGTTTGATTCCCCCCTCCTCCACTTGCACCTGCTGGAATGGCCTTGGGTCAGCCAGAGCTCTCTTATCTGGGAGAACCGGGTTAGATTCCCCACTCCTCCACTTGCACCTGCTGGAATGGCCTTGGGTCAGCCATAGCCCTCATAGGAGCTGTCCTTGTAAGGGCAGCTGATGTCAGAGCTCTTTCAGCCCCACCCACCTCACGGGGTGTCCATTGTGGGGGAGGAAGATAAAGGAGATTGTGAGCCACTCTGAGATTCAGAGTATAGGGCAGGCTATAATCATCTAGGGCAGTAGGGTCTCTGAGGGTGATAACAGACGGGCATTCAGGAGCGGATCAGATCAGAGGCATCCCATGTTGGGCTGGCTCAAAAAGAGCCGTCCAGAACCCCCCCTCCATGCTCCCCAGCGAGGCAGCCCCATCCTATCTATGAAGCACCTTGGTGTGATCACACCGGGGGGGGGGGCCCGGCACCTCAGAGGCTGCACTGCTCTTTTTCTTCCCCAACGAGTCAAGCACTCTGGGGTTTTTACAAAACAAAACCACCCCAGAAACAGCTTGGGGTGGCTTAGTGGTTTCACACCACCAAGGCATCTTGCTTGTGCACTTCCCCGTCCAGACACCAAAGGGGCGACTGGTGTGCGGCTTAAAAAGCTTTTGAGCCGCTCCGCTGCCGCCAGAGGACGGGGTGAGGACGGGATGGGGCCCCTCCGAATCCCACACTCTGTGTCACACAGTGACCAAAAAATCAGGTGCCATCAGGAGGTCCATTAGTGGGGCCAGGATACTATAAGCCCTCCCAATGTCTCCCCAAGCACCAAGAATACATAGCATCACTGCCCCAGACAGAGAGCTCCAACGATACCCGGTGGCTAATAGACACTGATGGACCTCTGCTCCATATGTTTATCCAATCCCCTCTTGAAGCTGTCTATGCTTGCAGCTGCCACCACCTCCTGTGGCAGTTAATTCCACGTGTTAATTGCCCTTTGGGTGAAGAAGGACTTTCTTTGATCCGTTCTAGTCCAACTTCTCAGCAGTTTCATCGAATGTCCACGATTCAATTTCATAGAATGTCCTTATTCACCTGTTGACAGTTGTTCTGTTGTCAGCGTGAGAACCCACAAGGCACCTTTCCTTTGCTTGCAGCTCTGACAGACCCGAACGCGTCAGCAGCCCAGCAAGCGATTCTTCAGCAGCACCTCAACAGCCTGACTTACTCCCCTTTCGGAGATTCTCCGCTCTTCAGAAATCCCATGTCTGATCCAAAGAAGAAGGAAGAGGTGAGGCCCGGAGTCTTTTAGATTGAAGCAGTAGTTTGCGTCCCACTGAAGCCGTTCTACCAATGGCGGTGTTTTCCTCCCGCACCTCAAATCTGCAGCGAAGTGTCACTGCTGATGGAGTGGATCCAAAGAATCCACCCCAGGACTTCCTTATAAACAGCAAAGTTGAGAAAAACTAAAGAAATGCGGGTGCATGTTGTCCCGTCAGATGTATTTGAAACAAAAACAATAAGCTTTTATTTATTTATTCCATTTATATCCTGCCCTCCCTACCGAAGCGGGCTCAGGACAGCTTACATATTCTTGCATATGCATGGGCATATAATAAGTAAGATAAAAACCATAAACCAATTTAACAACCACAAGACATAAAAATTTACATTTCGGTGCTATGATCTTGCAATTAGATTTATCTGCGTCTTAGATGCTCCTTTCTGCTGCTAAGAGCATAAGAGAAGCCATGTTGGATCAGGCCAATGGCCCATCCTGTCCAACCCTCTGTGTCACACAGTGGCCAATATATGTGTGTACACACACACACTCACACAAACATACTCTGTGGCTAATAGCCACTGATGGACCTCTGCTCCATATTTTTAAGCAATCCCCTCTTGAAGCTGGCTATGCTTGTAGCTGCCACCACCTCCTGTGGCAGTAATTTACACATGTTAATCACCCTTTGGGTGAAGAAGGACTTCCTTCTGTCTGTTTTAACCCGACTGCTCAGCAATTTTATCGAATGCCCACAAGTTCTTGTATTGTTAGAAAGGGAGAAAAGTCCCTTTATACACACACACACACACACACACACACATATATACATACATATAAACACGTATACACACACACATATATATATATATATATACACACACATACTGTGGCTAATAGCCATTGATGGACCTCTGCTCCATATTTTTATCCAATCCCCACTTAAAGCTGTCTATGCTTATAGCCGCCACCACCTCCAATTCCACATGTTAATCGCCCTTTGGGTGAAGAAGGACTTCCTTTTATCCGTTCTAACCCGACTGCTCAGCAATTTCATGGAATGCCCACGAGTTCTTGTATTGAGAGAAAGGGAGAAATGGACTTCTTTCTCTACTTTCTCCATCCCATGCATCATCTTGTAAACCTCTCTCATGTCACCCCGCAGTCGACGTTTCTCCAAGCTAAAGAGCCCCAAGCGTTTTAACCTTTCTTCATAGAGAAAGTGTTCCAACCCTTTAATCATTCTAGTTGCTCTTTTCTGCACTTTTCCCAATGCTAGAATATCCTTTTTGAGGTGCGGTGACAAATAGGTTTTGTGCCAGTTTTGAAACACAGGTTTTCTATTTCCGTGTAGAAGCCTGATCTTATGGGAACATCCAAAACGAACAGGTGCTCCTGAGACTCTGGTTTCTACCCAGTAAGAGCTTATCACGAAGCAGGATAGGGATTGCAGTGTACCGTCCGAGAAATGCACCGGTTGGATGGCAGCTGCCAGTTAGAATTCTTTCTGTATTTGCCGCAAGCTAAGCCCAACCCGCTTGATTGGAGTTCAGCCAGAGTCTCACGCAGTCCTGATTTGGGGCGCAAACATCGGTGTCTGAGGCTAAACCTGACTGCAGGTGCTCACATGTCTGCATCTTTCTTTGCAGAGACTGAAGCCAACCAATCCCGCGGCCCAGAAGGCGCTGACCACGCCCACTCACTACAAGCTGACCCCTCGCCCTGCGACGAGGTTGCGGCCGAAAGCTTTGCAGACGACGGGGTCCTCCAAGTCTCACCTCTTTGATGGCCTGGACGACGACGAGCCAGCCCTGTCCAATGGGGCTTTCATGCCCAAGTGAGTCTGGGGGGAAGGGTGGAAGGGAAGAGGGAGAAGGGGCGAAGTTGAAAGTTTCTCTCCTGGGTGATTCTTGGTGGTCTTAATCCGGAGCAGCCCTTCTCTTGGCAGATGCAGCCAGATGTTCACATGAGTTGGCTTGGCTTGCATGGAGGCCATTTTCAGGTATTGCCCACTGCAGAGAGGTTGAGCAGTAAGACCTTGGAAGTCCCTCCCACTGCTTGAGATCGGAATTGCCGTTGCTGTCTGGATATTCCAGTGCTTAGATCCCCAGTGTGCTGACTGGAGAGCCAGTGTTGGTGTAGTGGTGAAGTGCGCGGACTCTTATCTGGGAGAACCGGGTTTGATTCCCCACTCCTCCACTTGCACCTGCTGGAATGGCCTTGGGTCAGCCAGAGCTCTCTTATCTGGGAGAACCGGGTTTGATTCCCCACTCCTCCACTTGCAGCTGTTGGAATGGCCTTGGGTCAGCCAGAGCTCTCTTATCTGGGAGAACCAGGTTTGATTCCCCACTCCTCCACTTGCAGCTGCTGGAATTTATTTATTTTATTTATTTAGGATTTATATCCCGCCCTTCCCACAAGTGGCTCAGGGCGGCCTTGGGTCAGCCATAGCTCTCTTATCTGGGAGAACCAGGTTCGATGCCCCACTCCTCCGCTTGCAGCTGCTGGAATGGCCTTGGGTCAGCCATAGTTCTGGTAGAGTTGTCCTTGAAAGGGCAGCTGCTGTAAGAGCTCTCTCAGCACCACCCGCCTCACAGGGTGTCTGTTGTGGGGGAGGAAGGGAAAGGAGATTGTGAGCCACTCTGAACTGCGGAGTGGAGGGTGGGATATAAATCCAATATCATCATCTTCTTGTGCCATGCATGCTGTGTCAGAATCCCAGAATATGCCCACAAGCTCAAAAAGGTTGGGGTCGCTCTTCTAGCATGTTATAGATGTGTTAGGTTATCGTGGCAAAAGCGCATACTATGGAGCTTAGCAAATCTTATGTTACAATAAGTTAGTCTTTTAAGTGTCCCAGGGTTCTTTGAAAGCCATAAGACCAGGGTGTAACCAGGCTGGCCAGACTGAGTTATTGCTATACCCTCTCAAGAGATGTCTGTGGGCTTTGGGGTCTTTCAGGAAGAGCATCAAGAAACTGGTACTGAAGAATCTCAACAGCAGCAGTCTGTTTTCTCCGGTCAGCGGTGAAGCCGAAGACCTCGCCTCTCCCTCTGAGTATCCAGAAAATGGGGAACGGTATGTCCATGTCCTGGTGTAGTGGTGAAGATCAGCGAACTCTAATCTGGAGAACTGGGTTTGATTCCCCCACTCCTCCTCCTCCTCCACGTGCATCCAGCTGGGTGACCTTGGGTCAGTCACAGCTCTCCAAAGAGCTGTTCTGCTCAAGAGCAGTTCTTGGAGAGTTCTCTCTCAAACCCCACCTGCTGTGGGGAGAGGAAAGGAAGGCGATTGCAAATCACTTTGAGACGACTTTGGGTAGTGAAAATCGGGGTATAAAAACCAACTCCTCCTCCTCTTTTTCTCCTGAAATAAATTGCTTGTAGAAGCAGCGGCGGTAGTTGAGTTTAGCCCGCGTGGCCAGGTGTTGTGGGGAAGGTACAGGAAAGCAGTCAAGTCACGCTTGCCTTCCTCGGCTGTAATTCCACCTGGCTTCCTTCTGTGTTAAGAGCGATGCGTAAAGCACACAACCTGTTGTGCTGCCAGCCGCTGTGAGCTCTGTAGCAGTGTGCAGCTCCTTCCTAATGGCATAGTGGAACTCCAGGGAGAACAGACTCAATTCTTGAGTGCACACTCCCTAAAAAATCAGCTCTCGTGCCTGGGTTGAAGATCTGGTTGCAGCTCACCTGCATCTTAAGAACATAAGAGAAACCTTGTTGGAGCAGGCCAGTGGCCCCTCCAGTCCAACACTCTGTGTCACATAAGAACATAAGAGTAGCCATGTTGGATCAGGCCAGTGGCCCCTCCAGTCCAACACTCTGTGTCACATTAGAACATAAGAGAAGCCCTGTTGGATCAGGCCAATGGCCCCTCCAGTCCAACACTCTGTGTCACATAAGAACATAAGAGAAGCCCTGTTGGATCAGGCCAGTGGCCCCTCCAGCCCAACACTCTTTGTCACATAAGAACATAAGAGTAGCCATGTTGGATCAGGCCAGTGGCCCCTCCAGTCCAACACTCTGTGTCACATAAGAACATAAGAGAAGCCATGTTGGATCAGGCCAGTGGCCCCTCCAGTCCAACACTCTGTGTCACATAAGAACATAAGAGAAGCCATGTTGGATCAGGCCAATAGCCCCTCCAGTCCAACACTCTGTGTCACATAAGAACAGAAGAGAAGCCCTGTTGGATCAGGCCAGTGGCCCCTCCAGTCCAAAACTCTGTGTCACATAAGAACATAAGAGAAGCCATGTTGGATCAGGCCAATAGCCCCTCCAGTCCAACACTCTGTGTCACATAAGAACAGAAGAGAAGCCCTGTTGGATCAGGCCAGTGGCCCCTCCAGTCCAAAACTCTGTGTCACATAAGAACATAAGAGGAGCCCTGTTGGATCAGGCCAGTGGCCCATCCAGTCCAACATTCTGTGTCACATAAGAACATAAGAGAAACCCTGTTGGATCAGGCCAGTGGCCCCTCCAGTCCAACACTCTGTGTCACATAAGAACATAAGAGAGGCCCTGTTGGATCAGGCCAGTGGCCCCTCCAGTCCAACACTCTGTGTCACATAAGAACATAAGAGAAACCCTGTTGGATCAGGCCAGTGGCCCATCCAGTCCAACACTCTGTGTCACATAAGAACATAAGAGAAGCCCTGTTGGATGAGGCCAATGGCCCCTCTATCAGAACTGGAAGAACTCCAATCGAGGCCCAAGACTTTGTTGCAAAAGTATAGGCGTTTATTGAGAACTACAAGACTGAAGGCACAGAATAACACTGATAACGGAATGTAGCATTGGTTACATTTTATGTGGTTGTGGCAGCAACAATAAAACAATCTTTCACACGGCTAGAGACAGTTGTCTGTTTCCCAGGGTCTGTTATCAGCGCGGGAGGACAGTGTCCTGCTGAGATGGCCTGGCAAGGCCGGCTTCAAAGGGCACCTGCAGATGTTGACCAGAGGCTATCTGTTACACTTCAGTGATCACAGTTTGTGTGAAATGCCTTTCTGTTTTGGTTAGTAGCATAGTTCAGAGCATATTGGGTTAGTATCTGGTTACAGTATGGAGTCAGTCAGGCTAACAGCATATAGGAAAGTTACAAGTTCTGACACCCTCCAGTCCAACACTCTGTGTCACATAAGAACATAAGAGAAGCCATGTTGGATCAGGCCAATGGCCCCTCTAGTCCAACACTCTGTGCCACTTAAGAACATAAGAGAAGTCATGTTGGATCAGGGCAATGGCCCATCCAGTCCAACACTGTGTCACACAGTAGCCAAAAAAAATTATATATATATACACACACACACACACATATATATAAACTGTGGCTAATAGCCACTGATGGACCTCTGCTCCATATTTTTATCCAATCCCCTCTTAAAGCTGGCTATGCTTGTAGCTGCCGCCACCTCCTGTGGCAGTGAATTCCAAATGTTAATCACCCTTTGGGTGAAGAAGGATTTCCTTTTATTCGTTCTAACCTGACTGCTCAGCAATTTCATCGAATGCCCACGAGTTCTTGTATGGTGAGAAGGGGAGAAAAGGACTTATTACTAACCTGTTACCTTTCTTTGAGGGGGTGAACAAACATGTGGACAAAGGGGACCCAGTAGAGGTTGTTTACCTTGACTTCCAGAAAGCTTTTGATAAAGTTCCTCATTGAAGGCTCCTTAGAAAGCTTGACAGTCATGGAGTAAAAGGACAGGTCCTCTTCTGGATCAAAAACTGGCTGAGTAATAGGAAGCAGAGAATGAGTGTAAATGGGCAGTCTTCGCAGTGGAGGACGGTAAGCAGTGGGGTGCCGCAGGGCTCAGTACTGGGTTCCATGCTCTTTAACTTGTTCATAAATGATTTAGAGTTGGGAGTGAGCAGTGAAGTGGCCAAGTTTGCAGATGACACTAAATTGTTCAGGGTGGTGAGAACCAGAGAGGATTGTGAGGAACTCCAAAGGGAACTGTTGAGACTGGGTGAGTGGGTGTCAACGTGGCAGATTAGCTTCAATGTGGCCATGTGCAAAGTAATGTTCATTGGGGCCAAGAATCCCAGCTACAAATACAAGTTGATGGGGTGTGAACTGGCAGAGACTGATCAAGAGAGAGATCTTGGGGTCGTGGTAGAGAACTCACTGAAAATGTCAAGACAGTGTGCGATTGCAATAAAAAAGGCCAACGCCATGCTGAGAATTATTAGGAAGGGAATTGGAAACAAATCAGCCAGTATCATAATGCCCCTGTATAAATCGATGGTGCGGTCTCATTTGGAGTACTGTGTGCAGTTCTGGTCGCCGCTCCTCAAAAAGGATATTATAGCATTAGAGAAAGTCCAGAAAAGGGCAACTAGAATGATTAAAGGGCTGGAGCACCTTCCTATGAAGAAAGGTTGAAACGCTTGGGACTCTCTAGCTTGGAGAAACGTCGACTGCGGGGTGACATGATAGAGGTTTACAAGATAATGCATGGGATTCCCCCTCCCTCCCACCCAATTTTTAACACTTGGGAAACCAGTGGTGAAGGGCCGGTTCCCGGGGCTCTTTTAAGGCACCCCGCCGATCAGCTGATGGAGAGGCCAGCGCCTCCTGTGCCGGCCTTCCTGCACTCTCGGGACCTTCGACTTTCACCAGCTTGCTGCTTTTCTTCACTGCCACTGCCCTGATCGGCGGGAGAGGGGCCACTTGGAAAAGCACTTTGCTGCTGGTTCCCTGGGTGTTAAAATTGGAAGGGGGAGGTGTCACAGAGGGGGACGGTGGGCATCCTCCGCCAGGCTGCCACGGGCCAGGCCTGGAGCCATATGATCCAAATCACACGTGCTTCCGTAAACAGAACTGTAGCTCGGGAACTTCAGTTCCTACCGTCGTTTCTTGCAGTGGCTCAGTGTTGTGTCAGTGATGCAAAGAGCATACAGCAATGCCAGAGCTGTATTGACCTGCCTATGGAACTTCCACAGCAGAATGAAAGGTAGAAACGACATGCAGACTTCCCAGTACGCAGTGCACCAAAGATTTATTTCAGGTAGTTGGGTTTGGCGTCTCCTGCAAGCACGAGCCTCGGGTGCTAACAAAAATGTATGCGGGAGCATACGAGCACCTAAACCTGCAGGAAAGAGGAACTTCAAATTGCCAGCACAATATCCCATGCTGTGAAGATAACTTTGCCTTCTTGAAGCAAACAGGGGTGGCGTTCCCCTGACCACCTCTGCCGGTCCAGTCCAAAGAGCTCGACTGGCGGCCAACCTCACTAGGGGCAAAGAACAAAGAAAGGGGGAAGAGGAAAAAACTCAACCCAAATGCACACTGTGTAATGGAGGGACAAGGTGTCTATACCCCAAGTCATAAAGTGTGTATCATTTATTATAAAACATACACAAAAATGAATTTTAAAAGATACTGTCTGAATGTCAGGATTTCACATCCGCATTTGATGAATTTCTAAATACCAGTATTATTGAGTTTAGTAATCAAGGATCAATTGTCGAATGTATGATCTTTTTTGTTATTTCCGTATCTCTTTGTTTATAATCTGATATATGCCCTGTGGCGCAGAGTGGTAAAACTGCAGTACTGCAGTCCTAAGCTCTGCTCATGACCCGCGTTCGATCCCGGTGGAAGCTGGGTTCAGGTAGCCGGCTCCAGGTTGACTCAGCCTTCCATCCTTCCGAGGTCGGTCAAATGAGTCCCCAGCTTGCTGGCGGGAAAGCGTAAAAGGCTGAGGAAGGCAATGGCAAACCACCCCGTAAAAAGTCTGCTGTGAAAACGTGAACGCTGTGTCGAACTCATTTGTTACGAGGGCCGGATCTGACATAAATGAGACCTTGTCGGGCCGGGCCACGTGTATCATAAAATGTCATGCCAGGTAGCAGAGATAGAAACTTTATAAAGGACACAGACAAACACAGTTAAAGATTTTTTAAAAAGTAAAATAAAACATGCTTAAAACATTGGTCTTAAAGGTGTCTTAGAGGGAGGTAATTGGCAGGAAGGGTGAATTAAGAACATAAGAGAAGCCATGTTAGATCAGGCCAATGGCCCATCCAGTCCAACATTCTGTGTCACACAGCGGCCAAATATATATATATATATATATATATATATATATATACACACACACACACACACACACACACACACACACACACTGTGGCTAATAGCCACTGATGGACCTCTGCTCCATATTTTTATCTAACCCCTTCTTGAAGGTGGCTATGCTTGTGGACGCCACCACCTCCTGTGGCAGTGAATTCCACATGTTAATCACCCTTTGGGTGAAGAAGTACTTCCTTTTATCCGTTTTAACCTGTCTGCTCAGCAATTTCATCGAATGCCCACGAGTTCTTGTATTGTGAGAAAGGGAGAAAAGTACTTCTTTCTCTACTTTCTCCATCCCATGCATTATCTTGTAAACTTCTATCATGTCACCCCTCAGTCGACGTTTCTCCAAGCTAAAGAGCCCTAAGCGTTTCAACCTTTCTTCATAGGGAAGGTGTTCCAGCCCTTTAATCATTTTAGTTGCCCTTTTCTGAACTTTCTCCAATGCTATAATATCCTTTTTGAGGTGCGGCGACCAGAACTGCACACAGTACTCCAAATGAGACCGCACCATCGATTTATACAGAGGCATTATGATACTGGCTGATTTGTTTTCAATTCCCTTCCTAATAATTCCCAGCATGGCGTTGGCCTTTTTTATTGCAAACGCACACTGTCTTGACATTTTCAGTGAATTAACTACCATGACCCCAAGATCTCTCTCTTGGTCTGTCTCTGCCAGTTCACACCCCATCAACTTGTATTTGTAGCTGGGATTCTTGGCCCCAATGTGCATTACTTTGCACTTGGCCACATTGAACCGCATCTGCCACGTTGACGCCCACTCACCCAGCCTCAACAGATCCCTTTGGAGTTCCTCACAATCCTCTCTGGTTCTCACCACCCTGAACAATTTAGTGTCATCCGCAAATTTGGCCACTTCACTGCTCACTCCCAACTCTAAATCATTTATGAACAAGTTAAAGAGGATGGGACCCAGTACCGAGCCCTGCGGCACCCCACTGCTTACTGTCCTCCACTGCGAAGACTGCCCATTTATACTCACTCTCTGCTTCCTATTACTCAGCCAGTTTTTGATCCACAAGAGGACCTGTCCTTTTACTCTTGTCTTCTTTGTATCTCTCCCATGGGACCTGTCTTCTTTGTATCTCTCCCATGGGATCTGGGGAACTGGGCAAAGGAAGCTCTGGCTTTTTCTTTCCTTCCCTGGGGACCAGGAGGGGGAGGAGCCTCAGCCAATAGGAGGAAGAGAGGCTTGGCTCAGTAGCTCTGCTGTGCGATTGAGGGAGCCTGGAAAAATAAGCTACCCTTCCTCTCTCAGCATAGGAGAAAAGAGCGGTTTTGCTCTATAGCTCTGCTGCGCGATTGAGCAAGCCTGGGAAAGCGAGCTGTGATGCAGAAGGGAGGAAGAAGGAAGCAGATGACAGCCAGTTGCTTGGGGGCCTGATAGGAGCCCTCTGGAGGCCTGATTTGGCCCCTGGACTGCATGTTTGACACCCTGGCTGTAAATGGGTCTCAAAGGATAAGAGAAAGATGGGAGTTGGCCCAAAAGGGAAATGCAGCAACGTGGAACTTCAACAAGTTTCTCTGATCGGCAAGGAATGCCTTCCTCCCCAAGGGAGGAGCCTCAGCCAATGGAGAAAACAGAGGCTTTGCTCTGTAGCTCCTGTGCGATTGAGCAAGCCTGGCAAAGCAAGCTGTGATGCAGAAGGAAGCAAGAGAGAGGGAGAAGGAAGCAGATGACAGCCAGGTGCTGGGGGGCCTGATAGGAGCCCTCTGGGGGGCCTAACTGAGCCCCTGGGCTGCATGTTTGACACCCCTAGCCTAGAGCTTTGTGCTTGACTCCAGGGGGCCTCGCCCCTTGTCTGCCTCCTGAGAGTTGGTGGGAATGCAGGCAGTTTGCCTCGGAGAAACCAGAGTGACCTTTTTCCCCCCTCCTCTTAGATTCCACTTCCTCTCCAGGTCCATCGATGAGAACCACGGGCCGGACGGAGAGCAGGAGGAGGAAGACGATCGCCACGAGGTGAGCAGCTTCTACACCAACCCCATCGCGAAGCCTGTCCCTCAGACCCCGGAGAGCCTCCTGCACAAGCACCAGAACCACGTGGATGACACCATCATGGCCCTGAACATGCGAGCGGCCCTGCGGAACGGGCTGGAAGGCAGCAGCGAAGACGCCTCCTTCCACAAGGACTCTCTGCAGGAGGACCGGGAGGAGGAGACCGAGAACGCGCCCCAGGTGCACCCCGCAGGTAGGGCTTCCGGCTGGGCTGCCTCGGCAATGCGTCATGGCCTCTAAAGCTGCTCTTTAGGCCAGGGGGATCAAACTCATGTGTTATGAGGGCCGGATCTGACATAAGAAGAGGAAGATATCCCACCCTCCACTTCGAATTTCAGAGTCTCAGAGCGGCTCACAATCTCCTTTATCTCCCTCCCCCACAGCAGACACCCTGTGAGGTGGGTGGGGCTGAGAGGACTCTCACAGCAGCTGCTCTTTCAAAGACAGAGTCTCAGAACAGCCTACAATCTCCTTTCCCTTCCTCCCCCCACAATAGACACCCTGTGAGGTGGGTGGGGCTGAGAGGACTCTCACAGCAGCTGCTCTTTCAAAGACAGAGTCTCAGAACAGCCTACAATCTCCTTTCCCTTCCTCCCCCCACAATAGACACCCTGTGAGGTGGGTGGGGCTGAGAGGGCTCTTACAGCAGCTGCCCTTTCAAGGACAGAGTCTCAGAGCGGCCTACAATCTCCTTTTCCTTCCCCCCCCTGCAGCTGCCCTTTCAGGGACAGAGTCCCAGAGCAGCCTACAATCTCCTTCCCCTTCCTCCCCCACAACAGACACCCTGTGAGGTGGGTGGGGCTTAGAGGGCTCTCCCAGAAGCTGCCCTTTCAAGGACAATCTCAGAGTGGACTACAGTCTCCTTTCCCTTCCTCCCCAACAGACACCTTGTGAGGTGGGTGGGGCTGAGAGGGCTCTTACAGCAGCTGCCCTTTCATGGACAGACTCTCAGAGCAGCCTGCAATCTCCTTTTCCTTCCTCCCCGCCCCCCACAACAGACACCTTGTGAGGTGGGTGGTGCTGAGAGGGCTCTCACAGCAGCTTCCCTTTCAAGGACAGACTCTCAGAGCAGCTCACAATCTCCTTTTCCTTCCTCCCCCCACAACAGACACCCTGTGAGGTAGGTGGGGCTGAGAGGGCTCTCATAGCAGCTGCCCTCTCAAGGACAGAGTCTCAGAGTGGCTCACAATCTCCTTTCCCTTCCTCCCCCACAACAGACACCCTGTGAGGTGGGTGGGGCTGAGAGGGCTCTCACAGCAGCTGCCCTTTCAACGACAACCTCTGCCAGAGCTCTGGCTGACCCAAGGTCATTCCAGCAGCTGCAAGTGGAGGAGTTGGGAATCAAACCCGGTTCTCCCAGATAAGAGTCCGCACACTTAACCGCTACACCAAACTGGCTCTCCTGGCTTTGAGCAGCCGAGAGGGACCGAGGTGAGATTCCATTCTGCCAGCAGTGAGAAGTTCCTGTTGATTATTTATTATTAATTAACATCATCATCAATAGCACACCAGATTCCCATTCCGCCCTTCCCTGCAAAACAGGGATCAGGGCAGCGTATGTCAGTAAAAAAACATTCAAATATTAAGAGAACATAAGAGAAGCCCTGTTGGATCAGGCGAATGGCCTATCCAGTCCAACACTCTGTGTCACACAGGGGCCAAAAAAAAAACAAGTGCCATCAGGAGGTCCACCAGTGGGGCCAGGACATTAGAAGCCCTCCCACTGTGCCCCCACTCCAGGCACCAAGAATACAGAGCATCACTGCCCCAGACGTAAGAATATAAGAGAAGCCCTGTTGGATTAGGCCAATGGCCTCTCCAGTCCAACACTCTGTGTCACATAAGAACATAAGAGGAGCCCTGTTGGATCAGGCCAATGGCCCCTCCAGTCCAACACTCTGTGTCACATAAGAACATAAGAGGAGCCCTGTTGGATCAGGCCAATGGCCCCTCCAGTCCAACACTCTGTGTCACATAAGAACATAAGAGGAGCCCTGTTGGATCAGGCCAATGGCCCCTCCAGTCCAACACTCTGTGTCACACAGGGGCCAAAAAAACCAGGCGCCATCAGGAGGTCCACCAGTGGGGCCAGGACACTAGAATCCCTCCCACTGTGCCCCCCCACCCAAGCACCAGGAATACAGAGTATCATTGGCCCGGACAGAGAGTTCCAACAATACACTGTAGCTAATAGTCACTGATGGACCTCTGCTCCATATGTTGATCCAATCCCCTCTTGAAGGGGGAGGAGCCTCAGCCAATGGAAAAAATCAGGCCAATGGCCCACCCAGTCCAACACTCTGTATCACACAGTGGCCAAAAAAGCCAGATGCCATCAGGAGGTCCATCAGAGGGGGCAGGACACTAGAAGCCCACGGTACCCCCACCCAAGCACCAAGAAGACGGAGCATCACTGCCCCAGACAGAGAGTTCCATCAATACCCTGTGGCTAATAGCCACTGATGGACCTACAATCTCCTTTTCCTTTCTCCCCCACAATAGACACCCTGTGAGGTGGGTGGGGCTGAGAGGGCTTTTTCAGCAGCTGCCCTTTCAAGGACAGAGTCTCAGAGCAGCCTACAATCTCCTTTTCCTTCCTCCCCCCACAACAGACACCCTGTGAGGTGGGTGGGGCTGAGAAGGCTCTCACAGAAGCTGCCCTTTCAAGGACATAGTCTCAGAGCAGCCTACAATCTCCTTTTCCTTCGTCTCCCCCAGCAGACACCCTGTGAGGTGGGTGGGGCTGAGAAGGCTCTCACAGAAGCTGCCCTTTCAAGGACATAGTCTCAGAGCAGCCTACAATTTCATTTCCCTTCCTCCCCCACAACAGACACCCTGTGAAGTGGGTGGGGCTGAGAGATCTCTCACAGCAGCTGCCCTTTCAAGGACAACTACGAGAGCAATGGCTGACCCAAGGCCATTCCAGCAGCTGCAAATGGAGGAGTGGGGAATCAAACCCGTTTCTCCCTGATAAGAATCCACACACTTAACCACTACAAACTGGTGAGACCTTGTCGGGCCGGGCCGGGTGTGTACCTATTTAAGATTAGGTAGCAGAGATGTAAACTTTTTGAAGGACACAGACGAACATGACTAAAGATTTTTTTTTTTTTGAAAAAAATTTAAATCATTAGCACTTGTTGGTCTTAAAGGTGCCTTCTTTGTATTTCTCCCTTGGGATCCTGGGAACTAAGAAGCTCTGGTCTTTCCTTCCCTCCCCAGGAGGGGGAGGAGCCTCAGCCAATGGAGAAAATAGAGGTTTTGCTCTGTGTGATTGAGCAAGCCTGGCAAAACAAGTTGAGATGCAGAAGGAAGCAAGAGAGAGGGAGAAGGAAGCAGACGACAGCCAGTTGCTCGGGGGCCTGATAGGATCCCCCAGGGGGCCTGCTTTGGCCCCCAGGCCATATGTTTGACACCTCTGCTTTAGGGACTGAGAACCAGTTTGGTGTAGTGGTTAAGAGTGGCAGACTCTAATCTGGAGAGCCGGGTTTGATCCACATGCAGCCATCTGGGTGACCTTGGGCCAGTCCCAGCACTCTCAGAACTCTTTCAGCCCCACCTACCTCACTGGATGTTGGTTGTGGGGAGAGGAAGGAAAGGCAATTGTAAGCCGCTTTGAGATCCTTTGGGTTGTGAAGGGTGGGATACAAAAACCAACTCTTCCTCTTCTTTAGACTTGTGCAACCACTGTTTTCTAATCCCTGATTAACCTTCCTAAATCCCCCCCTCCCCTTAAGGTTAAACTTAGCATTTGTGTGCGGCTTGAAGCCGCCAACTTGCTAGCGTGAGTCTCCTGGTAATTGCCCTGTGGAACGACAAGGTGCGGTGGGGTTGTGTTTGTTTTCTCCATTGTTCTGAGTTCTCTGGTGTGTGGTGACCAATGCTTCCTCTAAGCTCTTGTGAGCAGAAATTCTTCTCTGTGAGCTACTAGCATGAAGGTTCTGAGCTCCTGCATAGCTTGGTTTCCTTTGGGACCATTTGTCCTGAGCTAAGACAGAAACGTGCGAGTTGGAGGCTAAAAAACTGAGCGAGCTCACATTAACCCAGCTTAGAGGGAACACTGGTTGTGCCTCGTGAACTGGGATGCTGTCTGCACCACGCTCAAGCCTGGCTCAGCAAAACTGCTTCAGAAGAGTCCACTTGAAGCCGTTAACTTGCTAGCGCGAGTCTCCTGATAATTGCCCTGTGGAACGACAAGGTGCTGTATGTGGCATGAAGCCAGTGGTCCATGTGGCATATTCCAGAAAGATAATTTCAGAGGGTTTGTCTGCTTCATGTGGCAGTAGAAGAACTGAAGAATATTCAGGTACCTGAAGTGAGCAGTGACTTAAGAAAGCTCCTACCCTGCCATATATTTTGTTAGTCTTTATGTGCTCATGGACTTTTGGCCTTTTCATTTGCTAGTTTGAATGACTTCCAGTTAACTGCAGAGGAGGTCTGTAGGGCCTTGTATGTGTGTGTATTCTTTCTGCCTGCCGTTGATCTGAATTGCGCCAACGTCCCACCAAAGCTGTTTCTCCAGCTTCCTCTTGGCCTTGTCATATACGCTGTGGCGCCCTGGCTCTCCCTTTGCCCATCAGGGCCTTGGAAGCAAGCGCTCTTGGGTTCCGACTGTCAAGCATGCGGGTTCAATGACGAGTCGAAGTTGCTACAAAGACTACGTTTATTGATAAACCGATACTTTGGTAAAGCAGGTTCTTGAGAGTAATGAAGCTGATACATTGATACAATACTTTTAAGGCTTACTTCAAAAGGATTCCAAGGGATGGGGGTGCAGGGTAGCATTCACACACAAACTATCATAAATGTCTACGTTCCCATAGTGTTATCAGGGCTTCGTCCTTGCTTTCTCCAGATGTCTTGTACTCCCTTAGTGGAATGTACGGGAAGGTGCTGATTACTTGGTTTCGGTTCTCACTACTTCTAATTACAAGCCATAACGGGGGAAGGGAAAGAATAACAGGCTAACAAAGTTGGATCCTCCATGACGCTTCACAGATCAGGTTTAGGCAGGACCCTAAAACAATCAGTTATCAATGGAAGGTCACCATGCTTGACACCGACTGTGGTGGGGCTTTTGCTCTGTGGTCAGGAGGAGAGAAGGGTTTTCTTCATCCAAGCTTCTCTTTTTCTTTTAGGGATTTGCTTAACCCGAGTGGGCTACTACACAATTCCATCGATGGAGGAGTTGGCCAGAATGACCAGCGACAAGGGAGAGTGCGTGGTGACGGACTTCACCATAGGCCGTAAAGGTGAGGGGGGGGGGGTTGCGTGCGCTTCTGCTGCCAGCTGTCCGAAGGTACGGGCAAATTCTCTTCTGCATGAATGGGAAGCTGAGGGCTCTGTCTTTAGGTGCTGCGCCATTGATGCCCTCTGTGTGCTACTCGAGCGGGACTTGAGGGGCTTTTAAAAATTGTTGTTGTTGCCATCTTCTGTGCGTGGAGTAGGGGTTACTGGGCGCGTGTGTGTGTAAAGAAGTGTGACGGAACCGGCCCGATTCTGCCTTCAGACCCGGTCCCGTCAGCTCCCTATGGAGTCGCCAACTCCTGGAGGGAGCTATGTCTCCTCCTGCCCCTTGGGCGCGCTGCCACCACCTGCTCAGTCCCGGGGTTCAGATTGAGAGGAACAGGACTCCCAATCCCCCCACCTCGGCTGTGAGGCCAGGCCTCAAGGTCCTCTGCCACCCTGCACTTGGGTTTCACAGAGACCTCAGCGCTTCTTTGGGGAACCCCTGGAGGATTGGCACCTTATCCAACTGCATGCCTTCCCCCTTCCCCGGGGCCCCCTTCTCAAAACCAGCGTGGTCTAAAGCGGTCTGGGGATCTAGGTGGTACAGAGATTGACTGCCAGTATTTAAAACAGAAAAAACATTTATTTAAAAGAGAAAAATATAGGGGAAGAAAAGCAAAACAAAAACAGTTGCCTTTAAAAAGTTAACACAGCCCAGCACAGCACAGCAAACAGCATAACAAAGAAAAGTTGATTATAAACGCATCCGGTTGGCCCTGATCTAAACATGCCCTGCCCTTTTTGAATTACTTACTTAGTCTGCCTGCCTGGGGGGCCTCCCCGGCAGGAGCCTCCATTGCTCACCACATGCTCGCTCGAGCGCTGGCTTCCAACTCTGGCCTCTCTTCCTGCCTAACACATGGCAAGAACAACAGCCCTTCCTGCCTCTCTAGGAGGCTTTCCCCCTAGCGTTGTTGGTTTGGCTCTGGAAGGGAGGGGGGGGGAGTGAGGGGAAGGCTACAAAGCCGGCTGAATGGATTTACTGATCCCTGCCTTTTTGGATGAAGCACCAACACTCTCAGATGGCGTTTCTCCACACGTCCCCCTCCCTAAATTCTGAGCCGGAGGGGTTGCCTCCTACAGAGGTGACCCCGTAGCAGAATCCAAACAAACAAGGAGAAACCCCTTAACCAAAATATTACACAAACATTACACAAACATTCAGGTATTTCTCCAATAATACACAAAGTCCAGCACCCTAGGTGCCCATGTCCTTTCTGGACAAAACGTTGCATGGCTGCATGCAGCAGGAATGTCCAGTCTTTAAGATGTACTCCTCCATCTCCCAGGACCACCTCTGGAGTTTGGTGCTCTCCCTCCGTTGCTGCTGTTGCTGGGGTGAGTGGTCCATCAAAGGAGGAAATTCCTGGCCCCACATATGAGGTTGGAAACTGCCCAGTTCCCACACAGTTGCTTCTTCTTTATCCCTCATTGGTGGAATGTTCCCTCTGTCCACTCTGTCCTCCCAGAAAACTACCTCTGGTGCTGCAAACAATTGCTGTCCCAGCTTCTTTTTGTCTCCTTCCTTCCTACCTATATGCACCACCATGGACCTCGCAGAGAATGGCTGTGGTATATTCACCTGCACCACTTGAACTGCCTTTCCCATTTTCTCCGTAGCCACCACATAAGTAGCATCGCCCAGGTCATCCACAATCACATGGGGTCCCTCCCATTCCACTTTCCATTCACCAGTATGAAGTGGCAGGACATCCATCACCCTAGCCCCTGTCTCAGCTTCTGCGAACTCCACCTTCTGGTCCCTTGCCACATCACACAGTGTTTCCAGCCTAGGGTCACTTTGAACCTCAGACAGGAACATTTCTGGCTCCCCCAGACTTCCTATCATCTGTTCCTTCAAGCCACCCCTAGTCCCACTGTCTCCCGAACACTCAGCCAAAGTTTGATCTGGGTTCTCCGCCCCCTCAGTTGGTTTTTCAGTGTCAGCCAACTGAGCTCCTTCCTGCCTGGACGGCTCCACCGCATCCTGCTGCCCTTGCGGAAATTGGCACCCCTCTTCCCATTGGGCACACCCTCCTGCAGGGCTTGAGACAGGTTGGTCCTCCCCCTCCCTGGTTGGTGGTGAGGTGGCTTCCTTAAAGTTGCCCTCCTCCCCCCACCTTCCCCTGAGGGTTTGGCTTGGGTTCTCAGTCCCCTCGGTTGGTTTTTCAGCACTACCCAGCTGACCCCCTTCCTGCCTGGAAGGTCCCACAGCTTCCCAGGATTCCTGTCTGCCCTGCTTCAAGACGACCTGTTTTGAGAGCGTCTCGGACGATCCCACTTCCTGATCCACAGCTACTTGGTGAACCGGTTCCAACCTAAGGCCGCTCCGGACCCCCTTCTGGAACCGCTCCCGTTCCCCCAAGCCTTCAGCTATGTGCTCCTCTGAGCCCACATTAGCCTTGCTGCTCTCAGAACCTCCTGTGAAATCTCCACTCTCCACCTCGGTCTCTTCAGCTTGCACATCCTTTACGCTAGACAGGTTCCCTTCCTCACTAGGAACATCCACAGCCTCCTGCTGCACTTGGGGAAAGCTACACCCCTTCTCCCCTTGAGAACACCCTACTCCAGGGCTGGAGACAGGCTGGTCCTCCCCCTCCTGGGTGACTGCCCTCTCTTCGTCCTCAGTAACCTGGGCTACCTCCCCCTCCCTGGTTGGTGGTGAGGTGGCTTCCTTAAAGTTGCCTCCCTCCTCCCACTTTCCCCTGGGGGGTTGGCTGCGGGGTACAGCCTTGATAGAGTACTGGCCAACCACCAAATCCCGGCCCAATAACACTGGAACTGTCTGTTCCTTCATTACCCCACATTCAGCATAGGATTTACCTTCTTGTGGAGCCAAACCCCTGAACTGCTTTCGGGAGTGGTCTGGCCCCAGTTTAAACCTTTTAAATACAGTGGCCTTATAGGCCGCAAAAGTTATCCCCCCACCTTCCATAGGCATGCTGTAATAGATGGCTGAAAGCTCTCCAGTCAGGTTGCTACAGAGGTAAGACATATAGTCCTCCTCTGCAATCCCCCACTGTTTGGCTGCCCTCTCAAAGTTGGAGAGGTATGTGGAGGGGTCTTCTCCCTCCTTGTACACTGCAAAGTCTTTGGGCGTGACTTGGATCTCTTTGCTCAGTTCAGCTTCCAGACGTAGCACCTCAAGCTCATGGCGACGCTGCTCTTCCTGTTCCCGTCTACGGATCTCTGCTTGTCTTTCCTCTCTCTCTCGTTCCTCCAGTCTGCGGACTGCATCCCTCTCTGCTTGTCGTTCCTCTCTCTCTCGTTCCTCCCGTCTGCGGACTGCATCCCTCTCTGCTTGTCGTTCCTCTCTCTCTCGTTCCGCCTCGATACGCATTCTTGCCAGTTCCAACTGTAGCCGCAAGGTTGCTTCTGACTGGGTGGGGGCCACTTTTGCAGGTGCCCCTGCATGCTCAAGATGCTCCAACAGGAGGACTTGCATATCTACTACAGTCAGGTTGTCACACTCCAGCTCTTGCTTTGCGCACTCTTCCTGGAGCTGTGGCTTTGTCATCTTCAGGATTTCCAGTTTCTTAGCACGCTCCATCCTAACTAGCTAAACTTTCCCTACTCCAGTTGACCCGAAAAGAAAACAAAACCGCTGTTGCTTCCTCTGGGTGCTTGCACGTATCAAAAAGCAAAAATGCCTGGCCAATCAAGTTCTCTGTTTGTTCTTATCCCACCGCTGCCGCCAAGTGTGACGGAACCGGCCCGATTCTGCCTTCAGACCCGGTCCCGTCAGCTCCCTATGGAGTCGCCAACTCCTGGAGGGAGCTATGTCTCCTCCTGCCCCTTGGGCGCGCTGCCACCACCTGCTCAGTCCCGGGGTTCAGATTGAGAGGAACAGGACTCCCAATCCCCCCACCTCGGCTGTGAGGCCAGGCCTCAAGGTCCTCTGCCACCCTGCACTTGGGTTTCACAGAGACCTCAGCGCTTCTTTGGGGAACCCCTGGAGGATTGGCACCTTATCCAACTGCATGCCTTCCCCCTTCCCCGGGGCCCCCTTCTCAAAACCAGCGTGGTCTAAAGCGGTCTGGGGATCTAGGTGGTACAGAGATTGACTGCCAGTATTTAAAACAGAAAAAACATTTATTTAAAAGAGAAAAATATAGGGGAAGAAAAGCAAAACAAAAACAGTTGCCTTTAAAAAGTTAACACAGCCCAGCACAGCACAGCAAACAGCATAACAAAGAAAAGTTGATTATAAACGCATCCGGTTGGCCCTGATCTAAACATGCCCTGCCCTTTTTGAATTACTTACTTAGTCTGCCTGCCTGGGGGGCCTCCCCGGCAGGAGCCTCCATTGCTCACCACATGCTCGCTCGAGCGCTGGCTTCCAACTCTGGCCTCTCTTCCTGCCTAACACATGGCAAGAACAACAGCCCTTCCTGCCTCTCTAGGAGGCTTTCCCCCTAGCGTTGTTGGTTTGGCTCTGGAAGGGAGGGGGGGGGGAGGGAGGGGAAGGCTACAAAGCCGGCTGAATGGATTTACTGATCCCTGCCTTTTTGGATGAAGCACCAACACTCTCAGATGGCGTTTCTCCACACACCATAGGCCGTAAAGGTGAGGGGGGGGGGTTGCGTGCGCTTCTGCTGCCAGCTGTCCGAAGGTACGGGCAAATTCTCTTCTGCATGAATGGGAAGCTGAGGGCTCTGTCTTTAGGTGCTGCGCCATTGATGCCCTCTGTGTGCTACTCGAGCGGGACTTGAGGGGCTTTTAAAAATTGTTGTTGTTGCCATCTTCTGTGCGTGGAGTAGGGGTTACTGGGCGCGTGTGTGTGTAAAGAAGAATTTGTGAATTTCCTGCACTGTGCAGGAGGTTGGACTAGATCACCCTGGAGGTCCCTTCCAATTCTGTGACTCTGGGAACAGCAGCCTTATGCATTCCCTAAATTGGGTGACCAAACTGTGGCTCAGGAGCCACATGTGGCTCTTTCACACATATTGTGTGACACTTGAACTCCCCCTCACCCAATCTGCTGGCTTGGAGAAGGCATTTCTCCCTGTAAGCCACTTCTCCAAGCGAAGCCAGCCAGCAGCTTAGAGAGTGCATTTAAAGTTTCTTTCCTTCCTTCTTCCCTCCCCCGCTCCCTCCCAGTTCTCAAGCATCTGACATTCACGTCTTATGCTCACGGCTCTCAAATATCTGACATTTTTCTATGCAACTCTTATGTTAAGCAGGTTTGGCCCCCCCCCCTGCTCTAAATAAATACCACCTTGAAAAGTAACACGAAAGCTTCAGGTCTGTAGGAGATGCAGTAATTTGTCTGCTGACTGGATCCTGTTCGTATAGAACTCCCAAGTCTTCGGTTATTTGCGCTAGTTGACTTTTCCTTCCAGGAGCAATTCATGCGGCTGGTTTGAACTTTTAAAAGCCGGGGGGCCCCCGACCTTTTGGAGCCTGAAAGCATCGTTGGAGTTCTGCCGCAGTGTGATGGGCGCAGTTACAAAATGGCTTCCGCAGGAGGCGGAGCCAGCTACAAAATGGCCGCCGCCACTCACCTTCAGTCATGCAGGAGTCTACTGTTAAGCTTTCATTCCGAATAAAACTTTGTCGGTCTTCAAGGTGCTGCTGGACTCCTGCTTTGTTCTATTGCTTCAGACCGACACGGCTGCCCACCCTGGATGGGACTTCAGTCGATCATCTATTTATTTATTGCTTTACATTTCTATCCAGCCCTCTCCACAAGCGGACTCAGGGCGGCTGACAACATTCATTTTTACAGATTGAAACCAAGAAAAGATAATTACAATTTAAAATTTAAAAAAAAATTCCATGGTGCCGTATCACTACAATATAATACAAGCGGTACTCTGTAACGATGTAAGGGGGCAGCTCTCTCCCGGTTAGATCTCAAGGGCCTGTCGAAACAGGTCGGTCTTAGAGGCCCTGCGGAAAATAGAGAGATCCCGCAGGGCCCTTATGGCCTCCGGGAGAGCATTCCACAGTTCTGGTGCTGCTGCCGAGAAGGCCCTAGCTCGCGTCAGCCGCGGCCTAGCCTCCTTTGGTCCAGGGATGGACAATAGATTTTTTGTGCCTGAACGCAGTGCTCTCTGGGGAACACGCGGAGAAAGGCGGTCCCGCAGATAGAGAGGCCCCTGACGTCAAGCAGTGGAGGTTCTTGTGCTGTGGTGGCAGCTGCTGTAAAACAGCGCTTTTGGGAATAAGAGCAGTCAGTCAAATGTCCAGTGTCTTCTCAGGAGCTTCACTAGACAAAAGCCCTCCTTTGCCACGAAAGGTGCTGGGTGTCGTGGCACCTGTGGGCGCCATATTGGATAGCCCTGATTTAAAACGTTTTACAGTCTGCCCGCCCCCTCCCCCCAGTCCAACATCACCTGGCACCTACGGTCAACCCAGCACTTCTTTTCGAACCTACCTTTTGTTTTGGAGAGGTACATTGAGTCTCAGAAGGTTTTGTCGTTCCCAGAGTCTGTGCCGTGGGTTCTCGTGGCGTGCAGAGCCTCATGCTCTCCGCTGGATGCGTTTTCTAGTCGTTGACTCTCATGGTGCAATGTGTATGGAATTGCTTTTATTGTATATTCTGTTTGGGTTTTTTTAATATTCTGTGTAGTTTTTAACTTGTTAGCCGCCCTGAGCCTATTAGGAGAGGGTGGGATATAAATTTGATAAAATAAATAAATCTCTCCAAGGATGAACATCCACATTTCTGTTACCGTTGGGGGTGCGCAGGGAGTATCCTCTGACCAATGAACTTCCACCATATTTGCTTCCCTTAGCAGCCAGGTTTGACAGGAGAGAGATGGTGGCTCAAGGGGAGGGATGGTGGCTCAGTGGTAGAGCATCTGCTTGGTAAGCAGAAGGTCCCAGGTTCAATCCCCGGCATCTCCAACTAAAAAGGGTCCAGGCAAGTAGGCATGAAGAACCTCAGCTGGAGACCATGGAGAGCCATGAATGGGGCTGTGGCTCAGTGGTAGAGCATCTGCTTGGTAAGCAGGAGGTCCCAGGTTCAATCCCCGGCATCTCCAACTAAAAAGGGTCCAGGCAAGTAGGCATGAAGAACCTCAGCTGGAGACCCTGGAGAGCCATGAATGGGGCTGTGGCTCAGTGGTAGAGCATCTGCTTGGTAAGCAGGAGGTCCCAGGTTCAATCCCCGGCATCTCCAACTAAAAAGGGTCCAGGCAAGTAGGCATGAAGAACCTCAGCTGGAGACCCTGGAGAGCCATGAATGGGGCTGTGGCTCAGTGGTAGAGCATCTGCTTGGTAAGCAGGAGGTCCCAGGTTCAATCCCCGGCATCTCCAACTAAAAAGGGTCCAGGCAAGTAGGAGACCCTGGAGAGCCATGAATGGGGCTGTGGCTCAGTGGTAGAGCATCTGCTTGGTAAGCAGGAGGTCCAAGGTTCAATCCCCGGCATCTCCAACTAAAAAGGGTCCAGGCAAGTAGGCGTGAAATACCTCAGCTGGAGACCCTGGAGAGCCATGAATGGGGCTGTAGCTCAGTGGTAGAGCATCTGCTTGGTAAGCAGAAGGTCCCAGGTTCAATCCCCGGCATCTCCAACTGAAAAGGGTCCAGGCAAGTAGGCATGAAGAACCTCAGCTGGAGACCCTGGAGAGCCATGAATGGGGCTGTGGCTCAGTGGTAGAGCATCTGCTTGGGAAGCAGAAGGTCCCAGGTTCAATCCCCGGCATCTCCAACTGAAAAGGGTCCAGGCAAGTAGACATGAAGAACCTCAGCTGGAGACCCTGGAGAGCCATGAATGGGGCTGTGGCTCAGTGGTAGAGCATCTGCTTGGTAAGCAGGAGGTCCCAGGTTCAATCCCCGGCATCTCCAACTAAAAAGGGTCCAGGCAAGTAGGCGTGAAATACCTCAGCTGGAGACCCTGGAGAGCCATGAATGGGGCTGTGGCTCAGTGGCAGAGCATCTGCTTGGTAAGCAGAAGGTCCCAGGTTCAATCCCCGGCATCTCCAACTAAAAAGGGTCCAGGCAAGTAGGCATGAAGAACCTCAGCTGGAGACCCCGGAGAGCCATGAATGGGGCTGTGGCTCAGTGGCAGAGCATCTGCTTGGGAAGCAGAAGGTCCCAGGTTCAACTCCCGGCATCTCCAACTAAAAAAGGTCCAGGCAAGTAGGCATGAAAAGTCTCAGCAAGAGAGCCTGGAGAGCCGCTGCCAGTCTGAGGAGACAAGACTGATTTTGATGGACTAAGGGTGGTCTGATTCAGTAGAAGGCAGCTTCCTATGTTCATGACAGTCTCGGTTGTCTCCACCAGGCTACGGCTCCATCTACTTCGAAGGAGAAGTCAGTCTAACTAATCTGGACCTCGACGACATCGTGCACATCCGCAGGAAAGAGGTGATCGTCTATCCTAACGACGAGCTAAAGCCGCCCATCGGGGAAGGCCTCAACAGGTGAATCGGGTGTTTAAGTGCAGTGGAATGTTGGCTCACTTCCTTGGAATTGTGGGCACTGCCACTGGCATGCTCACGTCTCAGGCCTCAAACCCTGTTCTTTGTTCTCACAGGCGAGCCGAAGTCACGTTGGATGGCGTTTGGCCGACCGACAAAACCTCCCGAGCCTTGATCAAGAGCCCCGAGCGCCTGATGGAGATGAACTACGAGGGCAGGCTGGAGGCTGTCTCTCGGAAACAGGGTGCCCAGTTCAAGGAGTACCGCCCAGAGACAGGCTCGTGGGTATTCAAGGTAACACCAGCCGGCAGCCTTGCAGGCCCTCCCTAAAGGAGAACGGCTTTGATGAATGTATGAACATTAGAGAAGCCACGTTGGATCAGGCCAGTGGCCCCTCCAGTCCAACACTCTGTGTCACATAAGAGAAGCCCTGTTGGATCAGGCCAGTGGCCCCTCCAGTCCAACACTCTGTGTCACATAAGAGAAGCCCTGTTGGATCAGGCCAGTGGCCCCTCCAGTCCAACACTCTGCGTCACATAAGAGAAGCCCTGTTGGATCAGGCCAGTGGCCCCTCCAGTCCAACACTCTGTGTCACATAAGAACATAAGAGAAGCCCTGTTGGATCAGGCCAGTGGCCTCTCCAGTCCAACACTCTGTGTCACATAAGAGAAGCCCTGTTGGATCAGGCCAGTGGCCCCTCCAGTCCAACACTCTGTGTCACATAAGAGAAGCCCTGTTGGATCAGGCCAGTGGCCCCTCCAGTCCAACACTCTGTGTCACATAAGAACATAAAAGAAGCCCTGTTGGATCAGGCCAGTGGCCCCTCCAGTCCAACACTCTGTGTCACATAAGAACATAAGAGAAGCCATATTGGATCAGGCCAATGGCCCCTCCAGTCCAACACTCTGTGTCACATAAGAACATAAGAGAAGCCATATTGGATCAGGCCAATGGCCCCTCCAGTCCAACACTCTGTGTCACATAAGAACATAAGAGAAGCCCTGTTGGATCAGGCCAGTGGCCCCTCCAGTCCAACACTCTGTGTCACATAAGAGAAGCCATATTGGATCAGGCCAATGGCCCCTCCAGTCCAACACTCTGTGTCACATAAGAACATAAGAGAAGCCATATTGGATCAGGCCAGTGGCCCATCCAGTACAACACACTGTGTCACACAGCGGCCAAAAAAACCATAGTGCCATCAGGAGGTCCATCAGTGGGGCCAGGACACTAGAAGCCCTCCTACTGTGCCCCCCCAAGCAACAAGAATACAGAGCATCACTGCCCCGGATATAAGAGAAGCCATGTTGGATCAGGCCAATGGCCCATCCAGTCCAACACTCTGTGTCACACAGTGGCCAAAAAACTCCGATGCCATCAGGAGGTCCATCAGTGGGGGCCAGGACACTAAAAGCTCTCCCACTGTGCCCCCCCTCAGCTCCCAGAATAGAGAGCATCACTGCCCCAGATAGAGAGTTCCAATACACTGTGGCTAAGAGCCACTGATGGACCTCTGCTCCATATGTTAATCCAAGCCCCTCTTGAAGCTGGCTATGCTTGTGGACGCCACCACCTCCTGTGGCAGTGAATTCCACATGTTAATCACCCTTTGGGTGAAGAAGGACTTCCTTTTATCCATTCTAACTCGACTGCTCAGCAATTTCATCGAATGCCCACGAATTCTTGTATTGTGAGAAAGGGAGAAAAGGACTTTTTTTCCTAGCTTCTCTATCCCATGCATAATCTTGTAAACCTCTAAAGAGCCCCAAGTGTTTTAACCTTTTTTCATAGGGAAAGTGTTCCAATCCTTGAATCATTCTAGTTGCCCTTAATCATTCTAACCGTGGCTTATGTCTCCATGCAGGTTGGGCACTTCTCCAAATATGGCCTGCAGGATTCCGAAGAAGAGGAGGAAGAGCCCCTGTCCAAAGTGGAGGCGAAGAAGCTTAAAACGGCCCAGGCCCCCCCGCTGGGCCAGTCCCAGCAAGGGGCCCTGAACAGGAAGCCAGCGCCCACCTCCCAGGTAGAGAAGAAGGATGGACAAAAACCAGGGGCACTCCTTTCAGGAGGGATCACCTAGGGCAGAGGTGGCCAAACGGCAGGTCGGGAGCCACATGTGGCGCTTTCATACATATTGTGTGGCTCTCAAAGCCCCCACTGCTTCATCAGCTGGCTTGGAGAAGGCACTTCTCTTTAAACCACTTTGCCAAGCCAAGTCAGGTGGTGGCTTGGAGAATGCATTTAAAGTTAAAATTGCTTTCTTTCAACCCTTCCCTCTCTTCCTTCCCTCCCCTCCTTCCCTCCCTTCCTTCCTTCCTTCCCTCCCTCCCTCCCCTCCTTCCCTCCCTTTCTCCCTCCCTTCCTTCCTTCCCTTTCTCCCTCCCCTACTTCTTTCCCTCCCTTCCTTCCTTCCCTTTCTCCCTCCCCTCCCCTCCCCTCCTTCCTTCCTTCCTTCCTTCCTTCCTTCCTTCCTTCCTTCCTTCCTTCCTTCCTTCCTTCCTTCCTTCCTTCCTTCCTCCTTCCTTCCTTCCTTCCTTCCTTCCTTCCTTCCTTCCTTCCTTCCTTCCTTCCTTCCTTCCTTCCCTTCCTTCCTTCCTTCCTCCCTTCCTTCCTCCCTCCCTTTCTCCCTCCTTGCCTCTCTCCTTCCCTCCCTCTCTTTCTTGTGGCTCTCAAACGTCTGATGTTTATTCTGTAGGGCTCTTACATTAAGCAAGTTTGGCCCCCCCTGGCCTAGGGGTTCGTGGGTATCGCTGCCCATAAGAAATGAGCTGTTGGGGGAGAGGGGTGTTGCTGAACTTTAACCAGCTTCTCAGATGGTCTCTGTTTCCCGTCCCCTCCCCCACTTTCCATAAAGATAAATACTTTGCTGATGGGGGGGGGGGCGGTTAATAGAAGGGGATGTCCCCTCAGTCGTGCTGTGGGAGGGGTGCTGGTGGTGCAGGAGCTCCCTCCCGTGGGGCTGCGGAAGGCCTTGGCCACTTGGGTAAAGCAGCTGGCGAGTGTCCAGTGGCCACTTTGCCCCCAGGCCAAGTGCTGTGCGGGCAGAGGGACCCGGCTGCTTTGCACAAGTGGCTGAGGCATCTCAGTCCAGAGTCCCGTGTTGTTTTCTTGTGTGCCGGCTGGCATCCTACTTAAATCAGGCTCTGAGAATAACTTCCTTGCAAGATGCCTTTAAAGAAGAGCTTCTGAAACTGGGCTGGTGGTGGGACTTTGTGTGGGGGGGGGACGCTGCTTTCCATACTCCAGGGGTGGCCGACGGTAGCTCTCCAGATGTTTTTTCCTACAGATGTTTTTTGCCTACCCCCAGCATGCTGGCTGGGGCTGATGGGAGTTGTAGGCAAAAAAACATCTGGAGAGCTACCATCGGCCACCCCTGCCATACTCTGTTGTAGTGATCCTCTCAGTCAGCCCTGCAAAGCAGCCCCAGTGTTATCCCCACAACCTGCCTGTCTTTTTCTCCTGCTGTTCTGGTGAGGAGTTCCAGCTGGCGCATGTGGTCTTCCCTTCCCAGTTTTATCCTTCCAACAACCCTGTAAGGTTGACTCAGCTGAGAGAGAGAGAGTGGAGGGCCCAGGGTCACTCAGCAGGCTTCCTGGCAGAATGTAGAGAGACTCTCCCTTCCAAGTATAACTCTTTGTGCCCTTGTCGCACGCCAGGGCTCCGAGGGGCATGCCTAAGGCCATCTTTTGAGGTTGTGGCGGAGAGGAGATTGGAGCCGGTGGATTCCTAAATCGCACTTCATTCTGCTTTGCTGCATTATTTATTTATTTATTTATATATTTATATTTGAACTTATATCCCGCCCTTCTCACCGAAGTGTCTCAGGGCGGCTTACAACATTGTAATTTACATAGATTCAATTTAAAAAACATTTACATAATACAGTTAAAACCATAATTAATAAAACAGAGATAAAATAAAACACGCGGTCTGCAAGTACATTTTTTGTTCCATCCAAAAGGTTTTCTCATTGTCAGTTAGGTGTTATAGGCCTGCCGGAAGAGGGCTGTCTTACAGGCCCTGCGGAACTGCCCTAGGTCCCGCAGGGCCCGCACCTCCTCCAGCAGCTGGTTCCACCAGTAAGGTGCCGTTATTGAGAAGGCCCAGTCCCTGGTGGCCTTTAGACGGGCCTCCTTTGGCCCGGGGATTACCAGCAGGTTTTGTGAACCCGATCGTAGTACTCTCTGGGGAACATGTGGGGAGAGACGGTCCCTCAGGTAGGCAGGTCCTAGGCCATATAGGGCTTTAAAGGTAATGACCAACACCTTGTACTGGACTCGGAATATTACTGGCAGCCAGTGCAGGTCCCGGAGCCCCGACCGTATGTGCTCCCATCTTGGGAGCCCTAGTAGCAGCCGGGCAGCGGCATTCTGCACTAACTGCAGTTTCCGGGTCCGGCACAAGGGTAGCCCCATGTAGAGGGCATTACAGTAGTCCAACCTCGAGGTGACCGTAGCATGGATCACTGTTGCTAGGTCGTCGCGTTCCAGGAAGGGGGCCAGTTGCCTCGCCCGCCTAAGATGAAAGAATGCGGACTTGGCAGTGGCTGCTGTCTGAGCCTCCATCGTCAGTGAAGGCTCCAATAGTACCCCCAAGCTCTTGACCCTGCTCGCCGCTGTCAGCGGCGCGCCGTCAAAAACTGGCAGGGGGATTTCCCCTCCCGGGCCGCAGCGACCCAAGCAAAGGACCTCTGTCTTCGCCGGATTCAGCTTCAGCCCACTCAGCCTAAGCCACCTAGCCACTGCCTGTAACGCCCGGTCCAAATTTTCTGGGGCGCAGGCGGGCCGGCCGTCCATAAGCAGATAGAGCTGGGTGTCATCGGCATATTGATGACAACCCAGCCCATACCCTCGGGCAATCTGGGCAAGGGGGCGCATATAGATGTTAAATAACATCGGGGAAAGTACTGCCCCTTGAGGCACTCCGCAATCAAGCGTGTGTCTCCGGGACAGTTCCTCCCCAATCGCCACCCTTTGTCCCCTACCGTCAAGGAAAGAGGAAAGCCATTGCAAGGCCAGCCCCTGAATCCCTGCGTCGGCAAGGCGGCACGCCAGGAGCCGATGGTCGACCGTATCGAACGCTGCCGATAGGTCTAACAGCATCAGCACCGCCGAGCCGCCTTGATCCAGATGCTGCTGAAGGTCATCCACCAGGGCGACCAGCACCGTCTCCGTCCCATGGCCCGGGCGGAAACCAGACTGGCAGGGGTCAAAGGACAGAAGCATACACCAGTTCCTGTGCAAAGAGTCATCATGGTGTAGTGGTTAAGAGCTGTGCACTCTAATCTGGGTTTGATTCCTCATTCCTCCTCCACCTGATGTCAAGCCGGCAGATTCAATAAGGATGTTGTTGATACAAAGAAACTATTTTATTGATACTGATACTTGAGGCTAGGCCAGCATTGAAAGACTAAAGAATAACCTGTAAATGCATTGCATATATGGGACACTTCAAAGGGATTCCTAAGGGGGAGGATTATGCAGGGCACTTTCACACATTGATGTTACCAATTCGTTCTCAGGCTTGAGTGGCCTTGATCATAGCAGCTCCTGACTTCCTTCTGAGAGCCAGGCCTGAGAAGGCACAGATAAGACTTTCACATCTTTCCATTTCAAAGCAAGGACACTCACTACAGGAAGGGAGGGGTAGGGAAGGTACGAGCTAGCAGCAATTGAATATACTTTGGTTCTACCCAGAATGCTCTCTGACTGAGCCAGAGTTACAGACAGACTTGACACCTGGAGCCTGTTGGGGGACCTTGGGCTGCTCACAGTTCTCTCCGGACTCTCTCAGCCCCACCTGCCTTGCAAGGTGCCTGTTGTGGGGAGGGGAAAGGAAGCCACTTTGAGACTCCTGAAGGTAGAGGGAAGCAGGGTGCAAAAACCAGCACTCCTTTTTGGCTGAGGCTGAAGATTGACAGTTGGTTGAAGGTGGCTGGCTGTTTGTACTGGAAAAGTTTATGCCATGGAATCCCCGTGTTCTTTATCTGACGGATTTATACCTTTCCAAGACAGCTTGCAAAGAGCCCTGTGGCGCAGAGTGGTAAAGCTGCAGTACTGCAGTCCAAGCTCTCTGCTCACGACCTGAGTTCGATCCCGGCGGAAGCTGGGTTCAGGTAGCCGGCTCGAGGTTGACTCGGCCTTCCATCCTTCCGAGGTCCGTAAAATGAGTCCCCAGCTTGCTGGGGGGAAAGCGTGGATGACTGGGGAAGGCAATGGCAAACCACCCCGTAAAAAGTCCGCTGTGAAAACATCATGATGCAACGTCACCCCAGAGTTGGAAACGACTCATGCTTGCACAGGGGACCTTTCCTTTACCTTTTTAAGACAGTTTGCAAAAAATATCACCAGCTTCCCCTTCCCCCCATATAGCCCTTGCTTCAGTAGCCCAGTTGAGAGCAGAGTATTCTTCCCAAGGCACTGTCGCAGCTGAATTTTTTCTGACAGGGAGACAGAGGAAGTTTGGGCGTTTTGCTTCTTCTGTGGCCAGTGGTTGGAGCCAGCTGGTCTTCCTGGAGAGCCAGTTTAATGTAGTGGTTAAGTGTGTGGACTCTTATCTGGGAGAACCGGGTTTGATTCCCCACTCCTCCACTTGCAGCTGCTGGAAGGGCCTTGGGTCAGCCAGAGCTCTCTTATCTGGGAGAACCGGGTTTGATTCCCCACTCCTCCACTTGCAGCTGCTGGAATGGCCCTGGGTCACCCAGAGCTCTCTTATCTGGGAGAACCAGGTTTGATTCCCCACTCCTCCCCTTGCACCTGCTGGAATGGCCTTGGGTCAGCCAGAGCTCTCTTATCTGGGAGAACCGGGTTTGATTCCCCACTCCTCCGCTTGCAGCTGCTGGAATGGCCTTGGGTCAGCCAGAGCTCTCTTATCTGGGAGAACCGGGTTTGATTCCCCACTCCTCCACTTGCAGCTGCTGGAATGGCCCTGGGTCACCCAGAGCTCTCTTATCTGGGAGAACCGGGTTTGATTCCCCACTCCTCCACTTGCAGCTGCTGGAATGGCCCTGGGTCACCCAGAGCTCTCTTATCTGGGAGAACCGGGTTTGATTCCCCACTCCTCCGCTTGCAGCTGCTGGAAGGGCCTTGGGTCAGCCAGAGCTCTCTTATCTGGGAGAACCGGGTTTGATTCCCCACTCCTCCGCTTGCAGCTGCTGGAAGGGCCTTGGGTCAGCCAGAGCTCTCTTATCTGGGAGAACCGGGTTTGATTCCCCACTCCTCCACTTGCAGCTGCTGGAATGGCCCTGGGTCACCCAGAGCTCTCTTATCTGGGAGAACCAGGTTTGATTCCCCACTCCTCCGCTTGCAGCTGCTGGAATGGCCTTGGGTCAGCCAGAGCTCTCTTATCTGGGAGAACCGGGTTTGATTCCTGACTCCTCCACTTGCAGCTGCTGGAATGGCCCTGGGTCACCCAGAGCTCTCTTATCTGGGAGAACCAGGTTTGATTCCCCACTCCTCCGCTTGCAGCTGCTGGAATGGCCTTGGGTCAGCCAGAGCTCTCTTATCTGGGAGAACCGGGTTTGATTCCTGACTCCTCCACTTGCAGCTGCTGGAATGGCCCTGGGTCACCCAGAGCTCTCTTATCTGGGAGAACCAGGTTTGATTCCCCACTCCTCCGCTTGCAGCTGCTGGAATGGCCTTGGGTCAGCCAGAGCTCTCTTATCTGGGAGAACCGGGTTTGATTCCCCACTCCTCCACTTGCAGCTGCTGGAATGGCCCTGGGTCACCCAGAGCTCTCTTATCTGGGAGAACCAGGTTTGATTCCCCACTCCTCCACTTGCAGCTGCTGGAATGGCCTTGGGTCAGCCAGAGCTCTCTTATCTGGGAGAACCGGGTTTGATTCCCCACTCCTCCACTTGCAGCTGCTGGAATGGCCTTGGGTCAGCCAGAGCTCTCTTATCTGGGAGAACCGGGTTTGATTCCCCACTCCTCCGCTTGCAGCTGCTGGAATGGCCTTGGGTCAGCCAGAGCTCTCTTATCTGGGAGAACCGGGTTTGATTCCTGACTCCTCCACTTGCAGCTGCTGGAATGGCCCTGGGTCACCCAGAGCTCTCTTATCTGGGAGAACCAGGTTTGATTCCCCACTCCTCCACTTGCAGCTGCTGGAATGGCCTTGGGTCAGCCAGAGCTCTCTTATCTGGGAGAACCGGGTTTGATTCCCCACTCCTCCACTTGCAGCTGCTGGAATGGCCCTGGGTCACCCAGAGCTCTCTTATCTGGGAGAACCAGGTTTGATTCCCCACTCCTCCGCTTGCAGCTGCTGGAATGGCCTTGGGTCAGCCAGAGCTCTCTTATCTGGGAGAACCGGGTTTGATTCCTGACTCCTCCACTTGCAGCTGCTGGAATGGCCCTGGGTCACCCAGAGCTCTCTTATCTGGGAGAACCAGGTTTGATTCCCCACTCCTCCACTTGCAGCTGCTGGGATGGCCTTGGGTCAGTCAGAGCTCTCTTATCTGGGAGAACCGGGTTTGATTCCTGACTCCTCCACTTGCAGCTGCTGGAATGGCCCTGGGTCACCCAGAGCTCTCTTATCTGGGAGAACCAGGTTTGATTCCCCACTCCTCCACTTGCAGCTGCTGGGATGGCCTTGGGTCAGTCAGAGCTCTCTTATCTGGGAGAACCGGGTTTGATTCCTGACTCCTCCACTTGCAGCTGCTGGGATGGCCTTGGGTCAGCCAGAGCTCTCTTATCTGGGAGAACCGGTTTGATTCCCCACTCCTCCACTTGCACCTGCTGGAATGGCCTTGGGTCAGTCAGAGCTCTCTTATCTGGGAGAACCGGGTGTGATTCCCCACTCCTCCACTTGCACCTGCTGGAATGGCCTTGGGTCAGTCAGAGCTCTCTTATCTGGGAGAACCGGGTGTGATTCCCCACTCCTCCACTTGCACCTGCTGGAATGGCCTTGGGTCAGTCAGAGCTCTCTTATCTGGGAGAACCGGGTTTGATTCCCCACTCCTCCACTTGCACCTGCTGGAATGGCCTTGGGTCAGTCAGAGCTCTCTTATCTGGGAGAACCGGGTGTGATTCCCCACTCCTCCACTTGCACCTGCTGGAATGGCCTTGGGTCAGTCAGAGCTCTCTTATCTGGGAGAACCGGGTTTGATTCCCCACTCCTCCACTTGCACCTGCTGGAATGGCCTTGGGTCAGTCAGAGCTCTCTTATCTGGGAGAACCGGGTGTGATTCCCCACTCCTCCACTTGCACCTGCTGGAATGGCCTTGGGTCAGTCAGAGCTCTCTTATCTGGGAGAACCGGGTGTGATTCCCCACTCCTCCACTTGCACCTGCTGGAATGGCCTTGGGTCAGTCAGAGCTCTCTTATCTGGGAGAACCGGGTGTGATTCCCCACTCCTCCACTTGCAGCTGCTGGAATGGCCTTGGGTCAGCCAGAGCTCTCTTATCTGGGAGAACCGGTTTGATTCCCCACTTCTCCACTTGCAGCTGCTGGAATGACCTTGGGTCAGCCAGAGCTCTCTTATCTGGGAGAACCGGGTTTGATTCCCCACTCCTCTACTTGCAGCTGCTGGAATGGCCTTGGATCAGCCAGAGCTCTCTTATCTGGGAGAACCGGGTTTGATTCCCCCACTCCTCCACTTGCAGCTGCTGGAATGGCCTTGGGTCAGCCAGAGCTCTCTTATCTGGGAGAACCGGGTTTGATTCCCCCACTCCTCCACTTGCACCTGCTGGAATGGTCTTGGGTCAGCCAGAGCTCTCTTATCTGGGAGAACCGGGTTTGATTCCCCCACTCCTCCACTTGCACCTGCTGGAATGGTCTTGGATCAGCCAGAGCTCTCTTATCTGGGAGAACCGGGTTTGATTCCCCACTCCTCCACTTGCAGCTGCTGGAATGGCCTTGGGTCAGCCAGAGCTCTCTTATCTGGGAGAACCGGTTTGATTCCCCACTTCTCCACTTGCAGCTGCTGGAATGACCTTGGGTCAGCCAGAGCTCTCTTATCTGGGAGAACCGGGTTTGATTCCCCACTCCTCTACTTGCAGCTGCTGGAATGGCCTTGGATCAGCCAGAGCTCTCTTATCTGGGAGAACCGGGTTTGATTCCCCCACTCCTCCACTTGCAGCTGCTGGAATGGCCTTGGGTCAGCCAGAGCTCTCTTATCTGGGAGAACCGGGTTTGATTCCCCCACTCCTCCACTTGCACCTGCTGGAATGGTCTTGGGTCAGCCAGAGCTCTCTTATCTGGGAGAACCGGGTTTGATTCCCCCACTCCTCCACTTGCACCTGCTGGAATGGTCTTGGATCAGCCAGAGCTCTCTTATCTGGGAGAACCGGGTTTGATTCCCCACTCCTCCACTTGCAGCTGCTGGGATGGCCTTGGGTCAGCCAGAGCTCTCTTATCAGGGAGAACCGGGTTTGATTCCCCCACTCCTCCACTTGCAGCTGCTGGAATGGCCTTGGGTCAGCCAGAGCTCTCTTATCAGGGAGAACCGGGTTTGATTCCCCCACTCCTCCACTTGCAGCTGCTGGGATGGCCTTGGATCAGCCAGAGCTCTCTTATCAGGGAGAACCGGGTTTGATTCCCCACTCCTCCACTTGCAGCTGCTGGAATGGCCTTGGGTCAGCCAGAGCTCTCTTATCTGGGAGAACCGGGTTTGATTCCCCACTCCTCCACTTGCAGCTGCTGGAATGGCCTTGGGTCAGCCAGAGCTCTCTTATCTGGGAGAACCATGTTTCATTCCCCACTCCTCCACTTGCAGCTGCTGGAATGGCCTTGGGTCAGCCAGAGCTCTCTTATCTGGGAGAACCATGTTTCATTCCCCACTCCTCCACTTGCAGCTGCTGGAATGGACTTGGGTCAGCCAGAGCTCTCTTATCTGGGAGAACCATGTTTGATTCCCCACTCCTCCACTTGCAGCTGCTGGAATGGCCTTGGGTCAGCCAGAGCTCTCTTATCTGGGAGAACCATGTTTGATTCCCCACTCCTCCACTTGCAGCTGCTGGATTGGCCTTGGGTCAGCCAGAGCTCTCTTATCTGGGAGAACCGGGTTTGATTCCCCACTCCTCCACTTGCAGCTGCTGGAATGGCCTTGGGTCAGCCAGAGCTCTCTTCTCTGGGAGAACCAGGTTTGATTCCCCACTTCTCCACTTGCAGCTGCTGGAATGACCTTGGGTCAGCCAGAGCTCTCTTATCTGGGAGAACCGGGTTTGATTCCCCACTCCTCTACTTGCAGCTGCTGGAATGGCCTTGGGTCAGCCAGAGCTCTCTTATCTGGGAGAACCGGGTTTGATTCCCCACTCCTCCACTTGCACCTGCTGGAATGGACTTGGGTCAGCCAGAGCTCTCTTATCTGGGAGAACCATGTTTGATTCCCCACTCCTCCACTTGCAGCTGCTGGATTGGCATTGGGTCAGCCAGAGCTCTCTTATCTGGGAGAACCATGTTTGATTCCCCACTCCTACACTTGCAGCTGCTGGAATGGCCTTGGGTCAGCCAGTGCTCTCTTATCTGGGAGAACCATGTTTGATTCCCCACTCCTCCACTTGCAGCTGCTGGAATGGCCTTGGGTCAGCCAGAGCTCTCTTATCTGGGAGAACCGGGTTTGATTCCCCACTCCTCCACTTGCACCTGCTGGAATGGCCTTGGGTCAGCCAGAGCTCTCTTCTCTGGGAGAACCAGGTTTGATTCCCCACTCCTCCACTTGCAGCTGCTGGAATGGCCTTTGATTCCCCACTCCTCCACTTGCACCTGCTGGAATGGCCTTGGGCAGCCAGAGCTCTCTTATCTGGGAGAACCGGGTTTGATTCCCCACTCCTCCACTTGCAGCTGCTGGAATGGCCTTGGGTCAGCCAGAGCTCTCTTATCTGGGAGAACCGGGTTTGATTCCCCACTCCTCCACTTGCAGCTGCTGGAATGGCCTTGGGTCAGGCAGAGCTCTCTTATCTGGGAGAACCGGGTTTGATACCCCACTCCTCCACTTGCAGCTGCTGGAATGACCTTGGGTCAGCCAGAGCTCTCTTATCTGGGAGAACCGGGTTTGATACCCCACTCCTCCACTTGCAGCTGCTGGAATGGCCTTGGGTCAGCCAGAGCTCTCTTATCTGGGAGAACCGGTTTGATTCCCCACTTCTCCACTTGCAGCTGCTGGAATGACCTTGGGTCAGCCAGAGCTCTCTTATCTGGGAGAACCGGGTTTGATTCCCCACTCCTCTACTTGCAGCTGCTGGAATGGCCTTGGATCAGCCAGAGCTCTCTTATCTGGGAGAACCGGGTTTGATTCCCCCACTCCTCCACTTGCAGCTGCTGGAATGGCCTTGGGTCAGCCAGAGCTCTCTTATCTGGGAGAACCGGGTTTGATTCCCCCACTCCTCCACTTGCACCTGCTGGAATGGTCTTGGGTCAGCCAGAGCTCTCTTATCTGGGAGAACCGGGTTTGATTCCCCCACTCCTCCACTTGCACCTGCTGGAATGGTCTTGGATCAGCCAGAGCTCTCTTATCTGGGAGAACCGGGTTTGATTCCCCACTCCTCCACTTGCAGCTGCTGGGATGGCCTTGGGTCAGCCAGAGCTCTCTTATCAGGGAGAACCGGGTTTGATTCCCCCACTCCTCCACTTGCAGCTGCTGGAATGGCCTTGGGTCAGCCAGAGCTCTCTTATCAGGGAGAACCGGGTTTGATTCCCCCACTCCTCCACTTGCAGCTGCTGGGATGGCCTTGGATCAGCCAGAGCTCTCTTATCAGGGAGAACCGGGTTTGATTCCCCACTCCTCCACTTGCAGCTGCTGGAATGGCCTTGGGTCAGCCAGAGCTCTCTTATCTGGGAGAACCGGGTTTGATTCCCCACTCCTCCACTTGCAGCTGCTGGAATGGCCTTGGGTCAGCCAGAGCTCTCTTATCTGGGAGAACCATGTTTCATTCCCCACTCCTCCACTTGCAGCTGCTGGAATGGCCTTGGGTCAGCCAGAGCTCTCTTATCTGGGAGAACCATGTTTCATTCCCCACTCCTCCACTTGCAGCTGCTGGAATGGACTTGGGTCAGCCAGAGCTCTCTTATCTGGGAGAACCATGTTTGATTCCCCACTCCTCCACTTGCAGCTGCTGGAATGGCCTTGGGTCAGCCAGAGCTCTCTTATCTGGGAGAACCATGTTTGATTCCCCACTCCTCCACTTGCAGCTGCTGGATTGGCCTTGGGTCAGCCAGAGCTCTCTTATCTGGGAGAACCGGGTTTGATTCCCCACTCCTCCACTTGCAGCTGCTGGAATGGCCTTGGGTCAGCCAGAGCTCTCTTCTCTGGGAGAACCAGGTTTGATTCCCCACTTCTCCACTTGCAGCTGCTGGAATGACCTTGGGTCAGCCAGAGCTCTCTTATCTGGGAGAACCGGGTTTGATTCCCCACTCCTCTACTTGCAGCTGCTGGAATGGCCTTGGGTCAGCCAGAGCTCTCTTATCTGGGAGAACCGGGTTTGATTCCCCACTCCTCCACTTGCACCTGCTGGAATGGACTTGGGTCAGCCAGAGCTCTCTTATCTGGGAGAACCATGTTTGATTCCCCACTCCTCCACTTGCAGCTGCTGGATTGGCATTGGGTCAGCCAGAGCTCTCTTATCTGGGAGAACCATGTTTGATTCCCCACTCCTACACTTGCAGCTGCTGGAATGGCCTTGGGTCAGCCAGTGCTCTCTTATCTGGGAGAACCATGTTTGATTCCCCACTCCTCCACTTGCAGCTGCTGGAATGGCCTTGGGTCAGCCAGAGCTCTCTTATCTGGGAGAACCGGGTTTGATTCCCCACTCCTCCACTTGCACCTGCTGGAATGGCCTTGGGTCAGCCAGAGCTCTCTTCTCTGGGAGAACCAGGTTTGATTCCCCACTCCTCCACTTGCAGCTGCTGGAATGGCCTTTGATTCCCCACTCCTCCACTTGCACCTGCTGGAATGGCCTTGGGCAGCCAGAGCTCTCTTATCTGGGAGAACCGGGTTTGATTCCCCACTCCTCCACTTTGGTGTGAGAGCCTGTTTGGTGTAGTGGTTAAGTGCATGGATTCTTATCTGGGAGAACTGGGTTTGATTCCCCACTCCTCCACCTAGGCTGGAATGGCCTCGGGTCAGCCAGAGCTGTCACAGGAGTTGTCCTTGAAAGGGCAGCTGCTGTGAAAGCCCTCTCAGGCCCACCCACCTGACAGGGTGTCTGCTGTGGGGAGAGAAGATGTGGGAGATTGTGAGCTGCTCTGTGTCTCTGATTCAGAGAGAAGGGCAGGGTATAGATCTGCAGTCTTCTTCTCTCCCTTGCAGTGGGGAGTCGCAGCCTCCCTGCAGTACAGCCAGGGGTGTTCATCTTCTGCAGCCCCTCGGCCACTGGCTCATGAAGACTCTATTCTGTTGTCCGTTCGCAACCCATTGGCCCGGCTAGCCTTTCTCTAAAGCAATGAGGGAGCTGGGATTCAAAGATCCCCGCCAAGATTCCAAGGCAGTTGAACAGAAAGGCGAGGCGACAAGAGAAGGAGATTCCTGGCAGCTTAAAAGCCCACGACAGCTGACGAAGGCATCCATAACCGCATCGGTAGAAAGCGTGATCAGGTTGCAGCCGAACTGTGGTGGCCCCGCGGGGTTTTTAAGGCAAGAGTTGTTCGGAAGCAATTTGGCATTTCCTGCCAATGCTTGTCAACCCTGAGCTTTCCCTGTGGCCTCCCATCCAAAAATCCAGCCGGGCTGACCTTGTTTGGCTTCCGAGATCTGATGAGATCCGGCTAGCCTGGGCCATCCCGGGCAGGGCAGGAGTACAGAGGTGTGTTGCCATTACTTGCCTCTGCATGGCGGCCCTGGACTTCCTTGGGGGGCTCCCATCCAGGTACTAACTCGGCTGATAGGGGATAGGGCTAGCCCGGGCCGTCTAGGTCATTATTTTGCTTTTACATACATAATGTTAGCCGATTTGGTGTGATGGTTAAGTGTGCGGACTCTTATCTGGGAGAACGGGATTTGATTCCCCTCTCCTCCACTTGTACCTGCTAGCATGGCCTTGGGTCAGCCATAGCTCTGGCAGAGCTGACCTTGAAAGGGCAGCTTCTTTCAGAGCCCTCTCAGTCCCACCTACCTCACAGGGTGTCTGCTGTGGGGGGTGAAGATATAGGAGATTGTGAGCCGCTCTGAGACTCTGATCCAGAGAGAAGGGCAGGGTATAAATCTGCAGTTCTTCTCCACTTGCAGCTGCTGGAATGGCCTTGGGTCAGCCGTAGCTCTGGCAGAGGTTGTCCTTGAAAGGGCAGCTTCTCTCAGAGCTCTCTCAGCCCCACCCACCTCACAGGGTGTCCGTTGTGTGGGGAGAACATATAGGAGATTGTGAGCCACTCTGAGATTCTGATTCAGAGAGAAGGTCAGGGTAGAAATCTGCAATTATTCTTCTAGCAAAACCTGATGGCCAGGTCAGTTTTTCGCATCTGTCAGGTGCTGAGTTCCACATAGGATGCCACAATTGCAGTCCTTCGGTTTCCCACGAACTGCTTTTTTTCATCCATTCGGAGCCCTTGGAATTCAGGATGTGGCATAAAACCGTTGAAGTGGGTATTGACCCGTGTTCCCTCTAAGCTGAGTCCCTCTACTGCTGAGTGAGCGTGAGCTAGCTCACAGATTTTTAGCCTCTAGCTCACAAATTTTTGTCTTAGGAAAAAATGGCCCCAAAGCAAGCTAATGTATGAAGTAGCTCACCGCTTTAATGCCAGTAGCTCACAAAGTAGAATTTTTGCTCACCAGGCTGCAGCTTAGAGGGAACATTGGTGGGGACCAGTGTTCCCTCTGAGCTGAGTGAGCATGAGCTCGCTCACAGATTTTTAGCCTCCCGACTCTCCAATTTTTGTCTTAGCTCAGGAGGATGACCCCAGAGCACACTAATTCAGGGGTGGCCAACGGTAGCTCTCCCGATGTTTTTTTGCCTACAACTCCCATCAGCCCCAGCCGTTGGCCATGCTGGCTGGGGCTGATGGGAGTTGTAAGCCAATAAAAAATATGGAGGGCTACCGTTGGCCACCCCTGCACTAATTGATGCAGGAGCTCACCGCTTTAAGGCCAGTCGCTCAGGAGGTAGAATTTTTGCTCACCAGACTCTGCAGCTTAGAGGGAGCATCGGTAAGGTAAGGTTTTTCGGGATACGGTTTAGGCGCGGTGACATCAGCACAGCGTCCAGTCCCCAAATGCTTCCCTGTCAACCCAGCCACCTCTTTGGGGTTGGGACATGAGGAGGAACCGGGGCTCTGTGGGGTCTGATGAGGGACTTTTGCTTTGCCCTGGGCCTGCCCCCATCTCTTGGTGTCTCCAGAGCCCTGATGTTGAACAGCTGGGGAAGGCCGTGGAGCTGGACAGCGACATGGCAGACGTCACTCAGGAAGCTGCTCTCGAGTCTGCTGCGGATGAGAGCCTGGGAGAGGAGCCGGAGCTCGTGCCGGCCTCCACGCACATCGCCTCCTCCCTGGAAATCAACCCTCACACTTTGCAGGTGGGTGTCTCCCCGGCTTCCTTGCAGACTGTCTGCACTCACCCCACAGCGACAGAACCTTTATTGAACATCTGAAGCTGCCTTTTACTGAATCAGACCCTCGGTCCATCAAAGTCAGTCTTGTCTTCTCAGACTGGCAGCGGCTCTCCAGGGTCTCAAGCTGAGGTTTTTCACGCCTACTTGCCTGGACCCTTTTTAGTTGGAGATGCCGGGGATTGAACCTGGGACCTCCTTCTTACCAAGCAGATGCTCTACCGCTGTGCCACCATCCCTCCCCCATGAACCTATGAAGCTGCCTTATACTGAATCAGACCTTTGGTCCATCCAAGTCAGTATTGTCTTCTCAGACTGGCAGCGGCTCTCCAGGGTCTCAAGCTGAGGATTTTCACACCTATTTGCCTGGACCCTTTTTAGTTGGAGATGCCGGGGATTGAACCTGGGACCTTCTGCTTCCCAAGCAGATGCTCTACCACTGAGCCACCGTCCCTCCCCTGTTATGCTGTTGGCATAACAGCAACAGTATCGAATCAAGGAAGCGGGGTGGGAAGGTGGTTAATTAAGCATTCTAAACAGTCTTCTCCTCTTATAAGCACAGCAAAGGAAGTTTGCCACCACTTTGATGGTTTCGGCCTTATTTGAGGCTAATGAGCTTATTTTTTATCAGATTTACCCTTCAGGGGTTGCAATATAGGATCCAGATAGGATGCGCGTAAATCACAGTAGAAACTACAGGGTAAAAGTACATGGTCTGTTCCTTCAGCTTCTTTCAGCCCTCAGGGACGTGGCCCCAACACTCTTTTGCCGGTGGGTGGGTCTTACAGCCTTGCGAAACTGAGGTCAGATTCCTTTTCATTCCTTGCGGACTGAACCAAGAATTGTTCAGAAAGTTGTAGGGGGTCTGTGGCGGAACCGGCCCGATTCTGCCTTCAGACCCGGTCCCGTCAGCTCCCTGTTGAGTCGCCAACTCCTGGAGGGAGCTATTTCTCCTCCTGCCCCTTGGGCTCGCTGCCACCACCTGCTCAGTCTAGGGGTTCAGATTGAGAGGAACAGGACTCCCAATCCCCCACTCCAGCTATGAGGCCAGGCCTCAAGGTCCTCTGCCACCCTGCACTTGGGTTTCACAGAGACCTCAGCACTTCTTTGGGGCACCCCTGGAGGATTGGCACCTTATCCAACTGCATGCCTTCCCCGGAGCCCCCTTTTCAACACAGCGTGGTCTAAAGCGGTTGGGGATCTATGTGGTACAGAGTTTGACTGCCAGCATTTAAAACAGAAAAAATATTTATTTACAAGAGAAAAAGAAAGGGAAAGAAAAACAAAACAAAAACAGTTGCATTTAAAAAGTTAGCACAGCACAGCACCCGCACAGGACACAGCATAACAAAGAAAAGTTGATTATAAACGCATCCTGCTGGCCCTGGTCTAAACATGCCCTGCCCTTTTGGATGACTTACTTTGTCTTACTGCCTGGAGGCCTCATTCTCTTTTGAATAGGCCGCATGCACAGGCAGGAGCTCTCCCACTGGCAACCTCTTCCTTCGAGCTGCAGCTGAGAACTGACTTCCCTTCCTGCCTAGCACATGCCAAGAACAAAAGAACTTCCTGCCTCTCTAGGAGACTTTCCCCCTAGAGTTGTTGGTTTGGCTCTGGAAGGGAGGGGGGGGAGTGAGGGGAAGGCTAGGCCGAAGCCTGCTTAGCAGTTTCAAGTTCCTTCCCAAAGAAGCACCAACATTGACTAAGATGGCGTTTCTCCACAGGGTCACATTTTTGTAAATGGAGCCAGGGCTTTTTCTTTTTTGTAGCAGGAACTTCTTTGCGTGTGAGGCCACACACCCCTGACGTAGCCAATCCTCCTGGAGTTTACAGTAGGCCCTGCACTAAGAGCAGAAAGTGCTTATAGAAACATCCTTGTCTCAGTCAAATGCTTGCAGGAAAACACGTAATATGGGGATTCTGGGAATACGACCTGTGATGGGCTTGCTTTGTTCTCGATTCCAGATCATGAAGGCCTCCTTGCTTGCCGATGAGGAAGATTTGGACCTGATCCTGGATCATGGCTTTAGTCGGCAGCTCACCCCTGCGGACACCCCTCAAGCGATCTGCTCTCCTAGGCTTCCCATCTCCTCTTCGTCACGAGGACAGAAGAGCCGTCCTTCAGGAGGTACAAGCGTGTCTGCGCCCTTGCCGAGTCCGTCTTGGAATGGGAGTTGTGCTGTTTGAAGACTGGTTTCGTTTAAGGGCCGGATGTTTGGTAGTCGATCTCTTGACGGTCAGATTGTCCTGTGGCAGCAAAACTCGTTCCTTAAATCTGAACCCAGATACAAATATTGCAGAGCTTGTTTAGGGCAGTTCTGAGAGAGACCAACAGCCAAGAGCATTAAAGGTTTTGTGCTTAAGAGATGCAAAGACCAGCTTAGAATTAGAGTTGAAAGGGACCCCAGGGTCATCTAGTCCAACCCCCTGCACAATGCAGGAAACTCACAAACACCTCCACCTAAATTCACAGGATCCTCATCGCTGTCAGGTGGCCATCTAGCCTCTGTTGAAAAACCTCCAAGGAAGGAGAGCCCACCACCTCCCAAGGAGGAAGCCTGTTCCACTGGAGGCCAATAGGAAATCCGGGGCCTACCTGGCTTATCAGCCTTCCGTAGGGCCTGTAAAGCACAGCTGTTCAGCCAGGCTTTTAGTTGAGGCTGCAGGCGTCTGTTCTTGATCTGGTCGGCCTCCCCTGCCAGCACTGCCACCTGTGCTATAAAATGGAATAATATCTGCCACCTCTATGGGATAACGTCTTATCATGATGTGAGACAGCCAGGCTGGGCAATATGCGATGATATGAACATCTGAAGCTGCCTTCTACTGAATCAGACCCCCCTCGGTCCATCAAAGTAAGTATTGTCTACTCAGACTGGCAGCAGCTCTTTCTCCAGGGTCTGAAGCTGAGGTTTTTCACACCTACTTCCCTGGAGCCTTTTCAGTTGGAGATGCCCGGGATTGAACCTGGGGCCTTCTGCTTCCCAAGCAGATGCTGTACCACTGAGCCACAGCCCCATTCATTGGCTCTCCAGGGTCTCCAGCTGAGGTTTTTCACGCCTACTTGCCTGGACCCTTTTGAGTTGGAGATGCCGGGGATTGAACCGGGGACCTTCTGCTTCCCAAGCAGATGTTCTACCACTGAGCCACCATCCCTCCCCTGATAACAGAACATCTGAAGCTGCCTTCTACTGAATCAGACTTCCCCCTGGGTCCATCAAAGTCAGTCTTGTCTACTCAGACTGGCACCGGCTCTCCAGGGTCTCCAGCTGAGGTTTTTCACACCTATTTGCCTGGATCCTTTTTAGTTGGAGTTGCTGGGGATTGAACCGAGGACCTTCTGCTTTCCAAGCAGATGCTCTACCATTGAGCCCTGTGGCTCTCAAGGGTCTCCAGCTGAGGTTTTTCACACCTATTTGCCTGGACCCTTTTGAGTTGGAGATGCTGCGGATTGAACCTGGGACCTTCTGCTTCCCAAGCAGATGCTCTACCACTGAGGCACAGCCCCATTCATGGCTCTCCAGGGTCTCAAGCTGAGATTTTTCACGCCTACTTGCCTGGACCCTTTTTAGTTGGAGATGCTGGGGATTGAACCGGGGACCTTCTGCTTTCCAAGTAGATGCTCTACCACTGAGCCACTGTGGCTCTCAAGGGTCTCCAGCTGAGGTTTTTCATACCTATTTGCCTGGACCCTTTTTAGTGGGAGATGCGGATTGAACCTGGGACCTTCGGCTTACCTTCTGCAGATGCTCTACCACTGAGCCACATCCCCATTCATGGCTCTCCAGGGTCTCAAGCTGAGGTTTTTTACGCCTGTTTGCCTTGGCCCTTTTGAGTTGGAGATGTGGGACCTTCTGCTTACCAAGCACACACTCGGCCACTGAGCCACAGTCCCATTCATGGCTGTCAAGCTGAGATTTTTCTTGCCTCTTTGCCTGGACCTTTTTCAGTTGGAGATGCCGAGGATTGAACCTGGGACCTTCTGCTTCCCAAGCAGATGCTCTACCACTGAGCCACAGCCCCATTCATGGCTCTCCAGGGTCTCCAGCTGAGATTTATCACGCCTATTTGCCTGGACCTTTTTCAGTTGGAGATGCCGAGGATTGAACCTGGGACCTTCTGCTTACCAAGCAGATGCTCTACTACTGAGCCATCATCCCTCCCCCAAAGTAAAGTTTTCTCAGTGCTGTTGTGTTGTCTGTTCATAAAACGTTTTTTATTGTATTTTATTGTTTTGCCATACGTTGCACTCCGCCCTGAGCCCTGCGGGGAATGGGCGGAATAGAAATGTACTAAAATAAAAATAAATGAATGAAAGAGAAACCCTTTCCCTGTCTCTGCCCCTCCAGTTGGTGGGCTGCTGCAGTCGAAGCTCTTGAGCGGATCCTTCCTCCTGCCGGCCGCTCCCCTCCAAGATGGCCGCAGCCTGAGGACTTCCTCCTCGTTTGGCGGAGCCCCCTTGGTGCCTCCGTGGCCCACGCTCTCCCCGCTAGCTCCTGCCATCACCGTCTCCAGCGCTGCACCCGACATGCCCCTGAAAGTGGTGGGGGTGCGCAGGCAGCCCGGCCTGGTGCCCCTGGAGAAATCCATCGCCTACGGGAAAGGGAAGCTCCTGATGGACATGGCGCTCTTCATGGGGCGCTCCTTCCGCGTCGGCTGGGCACCCAACTGGACTCTGGCCCACAGCGGGGAGCAGCTGAGCCGTTCAAGCGATCCGGCAGACAGCCCTGACGAGTCCTTGGAGTACGGATTCCTGCCTGCGCCTGTCGCTCCTAAGCAGTGAGTCCTTGAGGGGGTCGGTTACGGGGTGTCGTGGTCTGTGCTGTGAGAGAGAGGCCTGGTGGGCCTAGGGAACTTGTGAGGCCTGTGTCTCAGTAGAAAGAGACAGCCTACAATCCCCAGAATGCCTGGCGCTGGTTTCAGCCAATCAGTGTCCAAGTAGGCTCTGAGGGGAATGGCTTAAAAGTTTTCTCTGGGGACAAACACTGTTCTTTTCCTCCTGAGAGGCCAAGCAGGAAGGACGGCTGCTGTTCAGGAGGAAAGACCCTCACTCTGACTAGGATAAACAGCCAATATCCCTGTTTGAGTATGTCAATAAAGCTGAAAGAGAAATACTTTGGATCGTGATGTTCTTGTCCACCTAATTTACTTTTTGATCTGACAACAGGGTTCTCGCAGGAGGGACGGTGGCTCAGTGGTAGAGCATCTGCTTGGGAAGCAGAAGGTCCCAGGTTCAATCCCCGGCATCTCCAAAAAAGGGTCCACTTGCAGCTGCTGGAATGACCTTGGGTTAGCCATAGCTCTCGCAGGAGTTGTCCTTGAAAGGGCAGCTTCTGTCAGAGATCTCTGAGCCCCACCCACCTCATAGGGTGTCTGTTGTGGGGGGAGAAGACATAGGAGATTGTAAGCTGCTCTGAGACTCTGATGCAGAGAGAAGGGCAGGGTATACATCTGCGGTCTTCTTCTTAGGTTGAAAGACTCTTATCTGGGAGAATGGGGTTTGATTCCCCACTCCTCCACTTGCAGCTGCTGGAATGGCCTTGGGTCAGCCAGAGCTCTGGCAGATGTTGTCCTTGAAAGAGCGGCTACTGTTAGAGCCCTCTCAGCCCCACCCACCTCACAGGGTGTCTGTTGTGGGGGGGAGAAGATATAGGAGATTGTGAGCCGCTCTGCGTCTCTGACTGAGAGAGAAGGGCGGGGTATAAATCTGCAGTCTTCTTTTTCTGGTAGGATGGAGAGAGGAAGGCAGGAAAAGAGAAGAGGGAATGGAGGGAAGGGAAAGAGAAAATAGTGTGGGAGGGGGAAATAAGATGCCCCCTGCAGAGAGCCAGTTTGGTGTAGTGGTTAAGTGTGTGGACTCTTATCTGGGAGAACTGGGTATGATTCCCCACTCTTCCACTTGCAGCTACTGGAATGGCCTTGGGTCAGCCAGAGCTCTGGCAGAGGTGGTCCTTGAAAGGGCAGCTTCTGTCAGAGCTCTCTCAGCCCCACCCACCTCACAAGGTGTCTGTTGTGGGGGAAGAAGATACAGGAGATTGTGAGCCGCTCTGAGTCTCTGATTCAGAGAGAAGGGCGTGGTATAAATCTGCCATCTTCTGAGCTTTGAGAGCACACTCAGAAAGGCAGTTTTGGGCCCTGTTTTAACAAGGCATTCCTGTCAGCTGTGGAAAACAAGTTCAGGTCATGGCTGTGGATTTTTTGGGGGGAGGGGCCATGGTTGGGGGGGGGGTTCCAGATTCAATCGCCTGCATCTCCAGTTGAAAAGGACCAGGCAGGAGGTAATGTGGAAGACCTTTCTCTCCCTGGAGAGCCTCTGGCAGCCTGAGCAGACTGGACTGTGCCTGATGGACCAGTGGTTTGGTTCATTGTAAGAAAACTCTGGCTGGCTGGGTGTTCGCTGCGTGCTCTGCCACTACTCTTTCCCGCCTAAACATGAGGCTGGAGTTTTCCTACTTGCAAAGAGAAGCAGAAATCGTTCCTGGATAGATAGACTCCTCTTGATAACAGCTGTCTAGCCCCCACCCACAACGTTTTGTGTCCTCGGTGCATTGAACAGGCTCTCCGAGTCCCCCTTCAAAGTTCACATGGAGAAGTTGAGTTTGGAAGGAAAGGCGGCGGATGGGGACCAGCACCTGTACCTCGTTCCGCTGGAGATCAAGTTGAAGCACAGCACGGTCCACATGGACGAGCCGTGTCCTCTCCTGACCCCCAACCCTGGAGTAACAGCCGTCCACGAATACGCCGCGTGGGCCAGAGAGGCAGCTGGAGACCCAGAGGAAAGGGAAGGTGAGCACTGGGTGGTACGCAGTGCAGATGGATCAGAAGAGGTCTGAAAGGGGCATCCTGCCAGTTCCTGGAGGCTTGGGGGCAAAATGGTCTGCCGTAGGGTGGCTTGTTCCAGCTGGTTCCCTTCATTGTCCAGGCCAGTGAGTGAGCCTGAGGTTCTAGGAAGCATCATTAGGCCTCTTTCAACTGGAGCTGGTGGGTCTCAAAGTTCAGGGGCCCCGCCAGGCTCAGCTCTGAGAGCCAATTCGGTGTAGTGGTTAAGTGCATGGGCTCTTACCTGGGAGAACTGGGTTTGATTCCCCATTCCGCCACTTGCAGCTGCTGGAATGGCTTTGGGTCAGCCATAGCTCTGGCAGAGGGTGTCCTTGAAAGGGGAGCTTCTGGGAGAGCCCTTTCAGCCCCACCCACCTCACAGGGTGTCTTTTGTGGGGGAGGGAGATAAAGGAGATTGCAGGCCGCTCTGAGCCTCTGTTCTTGAAAGGGGAGCTTCTGGGAGAGCTCTCTCAGTCCCACCCACCTCACAGGGTGTCTGTTGTGGGGGAGGGAGATAAAGGAGATTGCAGGCCGCTCTGAGCCTCTGTCCTTGAAAGGGGAGCTTCTGGGAGAGCTCTCTCAGTCCCACCCACCTCACAGGGTGTCTGTTGTGGGGGAGGGAGATAAAGGAGATTGCAGACCGCTCTGAGCCTCTGTCCTTGAAAGGGGAGCTTCTGGGAGAGCTCTCTCAGTCCCACCCACCTCACAGGGTGTCTGTTGTGGGGGAGGGAGATAAAGGAGATTGCAGACCGCTCTGAGCCTCTGTCCTTGAAAGGGGAGCTTCTGGGAGAGCTCTCTCAGTCCCACCCACCTCACAGGGTGTCTGTTGTGGGGGAGGGAGATAAAGGAGATTGCAGACCGCTCTGAGCCTCTGTCCTTGAAAGGGGAGCTTCTGGGAGAGCTCTCTCAGTCCCACCCACCTCACAGGGTGTCTGTTGTGGGGGAGGGAGATAAAGGAGATTGCAGACCGCTCTGAGCCTCTGTCCTTGAAAGGGGAGCTTCTGGGAGAGCTCTCTCAGTCCCACCCACCTCACAGGGTGTCTGTTGCAGGGGGAGAAGATATAAGAGACTGTAGGCCGCTCTGAGACTCTTGAGATTCGGAGTGGAGGGTGGGATATAAATCCAATACCTCCTTCTCTTCACCACCTGCCCGGTGGGAGGCCCAGCAAAGCATTTCTGGGAACGCCTGGCCCTCTCTGCAGCCTGTGGCATCTGGGCAGAATGTGGCAGAGGCTTTTTATGGAGCCAGGCCCAGGTAGGCAGCCATGTGAGTCTGTCTGTAGCAGCAGAGAAGAGCCAGAGTCTCGGAGCACCTTCAAGACTGACGAAATTTGTGGCCTCAGGGGAGGAGCTTTCATGAGTCATGCCGTGAATTTTGCTAGTCTGTAAGTTGCTTCTGGACTCTCTCTTTTCCGCTGTGTAATCTTTGTGTTAGTCTGCTTCTTTGGAAAAACCGGAGGCCTTCCAGTCCGGGCACATTAGGAGGCGGCTGGGCTGCAGTCGGCCACAAGTGGTAACGGGCCCTGCCGGAAGACGCATTTGGGCCAGCTCGTGGCCGTGGGGTGTCCACAAGAGACATCCTGAGGAAGAGGGGGTACCCATCAGCCCCTTTCCTGGTGCCTGCCAAGTTCTTTTGGGAAGTGAGTGGGGCCTTACCTGGCTCCCAGCCCTGGAGCAACAGCTGCCCACAAATGCAGACAGACGGTGGCTCAGTGGTAGAGCATCTGCTTGGTAAGCAGGAGGTCCCAGGTTCAATCCCCGGCATCTCCAACTAAAAAGGGTCCAGGCAAGTAGGCGTGAAGATCCTCAGTTGGAGACCCTGGAGAGCCATGAATGGGGCTGTGGCTCAGTGGCAGAGCATCTGCTTGGGAAGCAGAAGGTCCCGGGTTCAATCCCCAGCATCTCCAACTCAAAAGGATCCAGGCAAATAGGCGTGAAGAACCTCAGCTTGATGCCCTGGAGAGCCACGAATGGGGCTGTGGCTCAGTGGTAGAGCATCTGCTTGGGAAGCAGGAGGTCTCAGGTTCAATCCCCGGCATCTCCAACTCAAAAGGGTCCAGGCAAGTAGGTGTGAAAAACCTCATCTTGAGACCCTTGAGAGCCGCTGCCAGTCTGAGTAGACAATACGGATGGGGGCTCAGTGGTAGAGCATCTGCTTGGGAAGCAGGAGGTCCCAGGTTCAATCCCCGGCATCTCCAACTCAAAAGGGTCCAGGCAAGTAGGCGTGAAAAACCTCATCTTGAGACCCTGGAGAGCCGCTGCCAGTCTGAGTAGACAATACGGATGGGGGCTCAGTGGTAGAGCATCTGCTTGGTAAGCAGGAGGTCTCAGGTTCAATCCCCGGTATCTCCAGCTAAAAAGGGTCCAGGCAAATAGGCATGAAAAACTTCAGCCTGAGTCCTTGGAGAAAGAGCCGTTGCCAGTCTGAGTAGACAAATCTGGCTTTGATGGACCAAAGAGGGTCTGATTCAGTAGAAGGCAGCTCCATATGTTTGTATGTACACCCTGATGGTCTGGAGAGCCCTCTGGAGACTCAGAGAGGAGGGGAATAGTGGGGCTTTTGCCCAGCACAGCGTCTGATTGGCCACTGGAGATTTGATTGCTTGGTCAGACTTTTTTTTACACTGTTGCTTAGGCAGCAGCTGCCCCCAGAGCACAAGGATCTTCTCTGTGTGGCTGAAGGGAAACTGCGGCAGCCATTTTGTGTCTGGCTCCACAACCCACCCACCCCCCCGTGGCAGCCATTTTGCAGTTCTGCCCATCACTTTGTGTCAGAAGCTCAGAGGTGCCGACCGGCTCAGAAAGCTTGGGAGCCCCTGTCTGGAGCAGTGCGAGATGCATAGAACTGGTAGTGTGTGCGTGGCGGGGTGTATCCCCCTTCCTGATCCTGTGGCGCTCTGTCTCTACAGCCGTGGTCAAGCACTGGTGCTTGGTGTGGACCTTGTGTGGGGCGCTCTGGGGGCAACTGAAGGAGCTGGAGGCCCGCCTGGAGGAGCCCAGCGAGTACATCGTGGCCCTGGAGCGCCGGAAGGCCTTCTCCCAGTGGCTCTCGCAGACGGCGGCCGAGCGTATCGAGGACGAGGTCTCTCTCAGCCAGCACCACAGCCCTGCCGAGGCGGTCTTCAGCTACCTCACCGGGAAGCGGATCGGCGAAGCCTGTGGGCTGGCTCAGCAGTCTGGTAAGAGGGCACCCTTTCCCCTGGCCCTGAGAACTGGGGGAGGAGGGACCACGATTCGGTAGCAGGGCATTGCCTTTGCACACGGAAGCTCCCAGGTTCAGTCCCCAGCATCTCCAGCTGGAAGGGCCAGGTAGGAGGAAAGAGGAACAAGAGAAGCCATGGTGGATCAGACCAGTAGCCCATCCAGTCCAACACTGTGTCACACAGGGGACAGAAAAACCCAGGTGCCATCAGGAGGTCCAGCAGTGGGACCAGGACACTAGCCCTCTCACTGTTGCCCCCACCAAGCACCAAGAATACAGAGCATCACTGTCCCAGACATAAGAACATAAGAGAAGCCCTGTTAGGTCAGGCCAATGGCCCATCCGGTCCACCACTCTGTGTCACACAGTGGCCAAAAAACCCAGGTGCCATCAGGAGGTCCATCAGTGGGGCCAGGACACTAGAAGCCCTCCCACTGTGCCCCCAAGCACCAAGAAGACAGAGCATCCCTGCCCCAGACATAAGAACATAAGAGAAGCCGTGTTGGATCAGCCCAGTGGCCCATCTAGTCCAACACTCTGTGTCACACAGTGGCCAAAAAACCCAGGTGCCATCAGGAGGTCCATCAGTGGGGCCAGGACACTAGAAGCCCTCCCACTGTGCCCCCCACAAGCACCAAGAAGACAGAGCATCACTGCCCCAGACACAGGAACCTAAGAGAAGCCCTGTTGGATCAGGCCAATGGCCCATCCAGTCCAACACTCTGTGTCACATAGTGGCCAAAAAACCCAGTTGCCATCAGGAGGTCCATCAGTGGGGCCAGGACACTAGAAGCCCTCCCACTGTGCCCCCAAGCACCAAGAATAGAGAGCATCACTGCCCCAGACACAGGAACCTAAGAGAAGCCCTGTTGGATCAGGCCAATGGCCCATCTAGTCCAACACTCGGTGTCACAGTGGCCAAAAAACCCAGGTGCCATTAGGAGGTCCACCAGTGGGGCCAGGGCACTAGAAGCCCTCCCACTGTTTCCCTCCTCCCCCAAGCACCAAGAAGACAGAGCATCACTGCCCCAGAGAGAGTTCCATCAATATGCTGGATATAGACAAGCTGGATAAAAGTTCCTGGGTCTCACTGGTTGATGCCCCCTTCCTCTTCTAGGGGACCACAGGCTGGCGCTGCTCCTCTCCCAGCTGGTGGGCAGCCAGGAGGTCCGAGAGCTCATGGCCATGCAGTTAGCGGACTGGCACCATCTGCAGGCGGACTGCTTCATCCAGGACGAGAGGCTGCGCATCTTTGCCCTACTAGCTGGCAAGCCGGTGAGTGGTAACTGTGAAACCAGAGAGTGTGGTCGTTGGTGCCCCTTGAACGCTGCTGTCTTTTCCCAACGTGGTCTCTGGTCGGTTGGGCATGTGGCTGCCCCCGGCTACCTTTTGGAGGCTCCCTGGGGAAGACTCGCGGGTGTCGGCCCCAACTAGCTGTGCTGCAGTTATTGCGCTCCTTCCGTAGGTGTGGCGTCTGTCAGAGAAGAGGAGCATCAATGTCTGTTCCCAGCTGGACTGGAAGCGCACCGTTGGCGTCCACCTCTGGTACCTGCTTCCCTCCACGGCGCCGCTGTCCCAGGCCCTGAGCATGTACGAAGCTGCGTTCCAGGTAAGCAGCAGGTGCTTCCTTGCAGATGGAGCTCAAGGTGTAGAGCTGGTTCGGTTCTGCCGGCTGCTGTCTCACGGGAAGGTGGTTCAGCAGACTGTGGCAGGCTGTGGTTCTTCTGCAGCTGCCTTTGGACGCTCTTCTTCAGCATACAGAAATTAAGCCAGCAGCCAGCATTCAAATATATATATATAGTTAAAAACTTAAAACATGCTTAAACACTCATTAATCCTAAAGGTGCTTTCTTTGTATTTCTCCCATGGGATCCAGGGAACTGAGCAAAGGAAGCTCTGGCTCTTTCCTTCCTTTCCCATGGGACCAGGAGGGGGAGGAGCCTCAGCCAATAGAAGGAAGAGAGGCTTGACTCAGTAGCTCTGCTGTGCAATTGAGAGAGCCTGGTAAAGCAAGCTCTCCCTCCCCCCTCAGCCAATGGAGAAAATAGAGGTTTTGCTCTGTAGCTCCTGTGCATCTGAGCAAACCTGGCAAAGCAAGTTCCTCGCCATGGGAGGAGCCTCAGCCAATGGAGCAAATAGAGGCTTTGCTCTGTAGCTCCTGTGTGATTGAGTGAACCTGGCAAGCAAGCTGAGATGCAGAAGGAAGCAAGAGAAAGGGAGAAGGATGCAGATGACAGCCAGTTGCTCGGAGCCCTCCGGGGGCCTGATTTGGCCCCTGAACTACATTTTGACGCCCCTGGGATTAGTTTCATACACAGTGCTTCAGAGGTCAGAATACTTTTAGAAAAATACCAGATGATGATAAAAATGTATTTTTCAAGGTCAGAGAGGTGTGTAACCCTAGGGAACCATAGCTTCGCAAAGGCTTCCTAGGATTTGGGGGGGGGGGGGGTGCTGGAGAACTGTAAGTGGATTTTTTCCCAAATATAAAATAGTCCCAGAGCCGGATTCTCCAGTCATTGGCTGAGGGCATCAGGCGGTTCTCCCAAGGTGCTGCAAGGGCCGGTCTTGCCACTGTCAATAACAGTGCAAACCTTTCCGTTGAGGAAACAATCAAATCTCTTAAAGTGGCAAGCCACAGTCCCAGCATGCCAAGTGCATGTGTTTAACGCTTCCAAACCAACCAGTATGGTAAACCAGGATTACGGTTGGGGATAGCGGCGGTTTCTAACCAACAGTCTTAATGTGCCTAGTCCAGGGATGGCCAAGGGTAGCTCTCCAGATGTTTTTTGCCTACAACTCCCAGCAGCCCTAGCCAGCATGGCCAATGACTGGGGCTGATGGGAGTTGTAGGCAAAAAAACATCTGGAGAACTACCGTTGGCCACCTCTGGCCTAGTCTTTTCTCCCATCCGCTCCCCCCCCCCCCCCCGGGGTTAAGAATAATTTGTTTTTCGTTTCAGGGCAATTCCTTTGTCGCCAATATTTGGCAAAAACTATCCTTGCTGCCGTGAGAATATACACCGTCATATATTCATCCTCAGGAGATATTACTTTCCTAACAAAAGACAACAACATCACCTCCGGTTTAAACTGCAAATCTGATGATAGAATTGCCTTTAATGTGTCATATACTCTTTTCCAAAAATTTTTGGAGACCTTACAGTTCCACCAAATGTGATAAAAAGAGCCTATTGCTAAACCGCATTTCCAACACAGGGGTGAGATAGATTGGTTAATTTTGGATAGCTGCAGGTTGATAAAATTCTCAATGCTGCCGAATTGGATATACTTTCGAACATGTTAAAAGGAGAGTCCAAAACTGAAGCTAGTATGAAATGGGTTAAATTTTATAAGTGGTATGAAGCAAAAGAAAGGATCAACTGCTTAGCATAAAATTTAAGGTATACAGGGTTGCATATGTATATTTTGCATATAGAAACTAGAAGGAAAGGAAAAGGAAAAAAATAATAATAATAATAATAAGCGAAAGATAATTAATTGTTTGCATAACTTTATTAGATTTTTGGTTTTGATAGAACCCTCAGACAATCCTCCTTATGGATAAATGTATTGCCAACTAGTATGGTTGTTTTGTTGTTTACTACTATTGTTTTCTTACTGGCTGTTATATATTGTTTGTCTAGAATTAATTAAAGAATTTAAAACATTAAAAAAAAAGAATAATTTGTTTTTAAGGCACCTTTTGGGAACGACTGTGATATTATTTAATTTTTTTAGCTATTTTTAATTTGTATTTAAACGTTAACACACCGCCTGAGCCCCAAGTATCAGGAGAGGGTGGTGTAAAAGTCTGATGATGATGATATAAAAAACAGGAATTCCTTCCTGTGTGATGACTGCATTGCCTACAGTCGATGAGGCTTAGAAGGTCAGGAAGCCTCTGCCCGCCCCCCCCCCCCCCGGGCCAGATCTGTTCTGCCTGCTGCCGCATTTCATTCCTCCATGTGTTCTTTCCTCCAGGACTCCTCTGCGTGTGAGAAGTACGCTTGCTCTCCGTTGCCGCCGTATCTGGAAGGCTCAGGCTGCGTGATCGAGGAAGGCGATTCACAGCGCTCCGTGCAGGATGTGTGTTTTCACCTCTTAAAACTGTACAGTGACAGGTAATCTTCTGGAAAGATTGGAGAAGCAGAAGAGTTTGGATTTATATCCCGCCCTTCTCTCTGAATCAGAGTTTCAGAGCGGCTTATAATCTCCAGTTTGGTATCGTGGTTAAGTGCGCAGACTCTTATCGGGGAGAACCGGGTTTGATTCCCCCACTCCTCCACTCACAGCTGCTGGAATGGCCTTGGGTCAGCCATAGCTCTCTTATCCGGGAGAACTGGGTTTGATTCCCCCCTCCTCCACTTGCAGCTGCTGGAATGGCCTTGGGTCAGCCAGAGCTCTCTTATCTTGGAGAACTGGGTTTGATTCCCCCCTCCTCCACTTGCAGCTGCTGGAATGGCCTTCGGTCAGCCAGAGCTCTCTTATCTGGGAGAACCGGGTTTGATTCCCCTCTCCTCCACTTGCAGCTGCTGGAATGGCCTTCGGTCAGCCAGAGCTCTCTTATTTGGGAGAACCGGGTTTGATTCCCCACTCCTCCACTTGCAGCTGCTGGAATGGCCTTGGGTCAGCCATAGCTCTCTTATCCGGGAGATCTGGGTTTGATTCCCCACTCCTCCACTTGCAGCTGCTGGGAATGGCCTTGGGTCAGCCATAGCTCTGGCAGATGTTGTCCTTGAAAGGGCAGCTGCTGTAACAGCTCGCTCAGCCTCACCTACCTCACGGGGTGTCAGTTGTGGGGTGGGGGGAGAGATAGAGAAGATTGTGACCACTCAGAGACTCTGAGATTCAGAGCATAGGGCGGGATATGAACCCAGTTTCTTCTTCTTCACCTTCCTCCCCCACAACAGACATCCTGTGTGGTGGGTGGGGCTGAGAGAGCTCTCCCAGAAGCTGCCCTTTCAAGGACAGCTCCTACAAGAGCTCTGGCTGACCCAAGGCCATTCCAGCAGGTGCAAGCGGAGGAGTGGGGAATCAAACCCGGTTCTCCCAGAGAAGAGTCTGCCCACTTAACCGCTACACCAAACTGGCTCTCCAAAGGAGCAGGCAGGAGGTGATGGGAGAGATCTTTCTCTGCCTGAGACCCTGGAGAGGCACTGCGAGTCTGAACTTGATGGGCTCTCATTGGGTGTAAGGCAGCTTCAGGGGGTTACGTGGCCACCTGCAGGCCTGGCCAAAGTGCTGTGTTCTGATGTGGCTTTCTCTCCAGGTGCTATGATCTCCACCAGCTGCTGGATCCTCAGAGCATCACTGCCAACCCCTTGGACTACCGCCTCAGCTGGCACCTCTGGGAAGTGCTGCGTGCCTTAAATTACACCCACCTGTCGGAGCAGTGCCAGGGAGTGCTGAACGCCAGCTACGCAGCCCAGCTCGAGAGGGAGGGGCTGTGGGAGTGGGCGGTCTTTGTGCTCCTTCACACGCCCAACGCACAGTAAGTCTGGAGTCCCTTCCTTACCCTTTGGGGGAGGGGCTGTGGCTGAGCTTGAAAGCCGGCTTCTTGGCATGTAGAAGGCCCCAGGTTCAATCTCTGCCATCTCCTGTTTAAAACAACCGAGCTGTAAGTGGCTTGAAAGAACTTTTCGTTTCCTGAGAGACCCCAGAGAGCTGCTGCCAGTCTGAGTAGACAGTACTTAGGGGGTTGGATAAACATGTGGAGCAGAAGTCCATCAGTGGCTGTTAACCACAGCGTATTTACTTTACTTTACTTTATTCGATTTATATCCCGCCCTACCCCACCGAGGTGGGCTCAGGGCGGCTTACAACAATAGAAGCTAACAGAGGTCAATTTAAATACGATTAAAATTATACAATAAAATACATAAAAACCTAAAAATACATAAAACTCACATCGATATACAGTATGCTACTATTCCTTAAATCAGTCCTTCAAATTTCCAATATTCAGTAATCTGATGTTTAAGATTTAATATTCAGGCATTCTGCTCACAGTTAATTATATGCCAACCGGAAGAGGGTTGTTTTACAGGCCCTGCGGAACTGTTCAAGGTTCCGCAGGGCCCTCACCTCCTCCGGGAGCTGATTCCACCAACAGGGAGCTGCAATCGAGAAGGCCCTGTCCCTGGTCACTTTCAGACGGGCCTCCTTTGGCCCAGGGATTGTAAGGAGGTTCTGAGACCCCGACCTCAGCACTCTCTGGGGGACATGTGGGGAGAGACGGTCCCTAAGGTAGGCAGGTCCCAGACCATATTTATGGAACTCTTTGTCTGGAGCAAGTGATGCTCTGTATTCTTGGGGGGGAGGGGCAATAGTAGGAGGGCTTCTAGTGTCCTGGCCCCACTGGTGGATCTCCTGATGGCACTTCGGGTTTTTTGGTCACTGTGTGACACAGGGTGTTGGACTGGATGGGCCATTGGCCTGATCCAACAGGGCTTCTCTTATGTTCTTATGTGACACAGAGTGTTGGACTGGATGGGCCATTGGCCTGATCCAACATGGCTTCTCTTATGTCTGGGGCAGTGATGCTCTGTCTTCTTGGTGCTTGGGGGGGGGGGGCACAGTAGGAGGGCTTCTAGTGTCCTGACCCCACTGGTGGATCTCCTGATGGCACCTGGGGTTTTTTGGCCACTGTGTGACACAGAGCGTTGTACTGGATGGGCCAGTGATGCTCTGTATTCTTGGTGTTTGGGAGGGGCAACAGTGGAAGTGATGGCAAATCACTTGTGGAAGGCAAATCACAAAATGGAAGGCAGTGGCAAATCAAATGCAAGACTGTGATCAGGCAGGTAAAAAGGGACTATGAGGAGCATATTGCAAAAAACATAAAGACCAACAATAAAAATTTCTTCAAATATATTAGAAGCAGGAAACCAGCTGGCATTCAGCTTTTGATAAAGTTCCTCATCAAAGACTCCTTAGAAAGCTTGAGAGTCATGGAGTAAAAGGACAGGTCCTCTTGTGGATCAAAAACTGGCTGAGTAATAGGAAGCAGAGAGTGAGTATAAATGGGCAGTCTTCACAGTGGAGGACGGTAAGCAGTGGGGTGCCGCAGGTCTCAGTAATGGGTCCCATTCTCTTTAATTTGTTCATAAATGATTTGGAGTTGGGAGTGAGCAGTGAAGTGGCCAAGTTTGCAGATGACACTAAATTGTTCAGGGTGGTGAGAACCAGAGAGGATTGTGAGGCACTCCAAAGGGATCTGTTGAGGCTGGGTGAGTGGGCATCAACGTGGCAGATGAGGTTCAATGTGGCCAAGTGCAAAGTAATGCACATTGGGGCCAAGAATCCCAGCTACAAATACAAGTTGATGGGGTGTGAACTGGCAGAGACTGATCAAGAGAGAGATCTTGGGGTCGTGGTCGATAACTCACTGAAAATGTCAAGACAGTGTCATGTATGGTAACCAGTTGTTTGAGTTTAATTCCGGGGGGGGGGGGGGGGGGCATAGTGAAGGAAATAAAGCTATCGGAATCAAATTAAGAATTCTTAATTGTGGAATGCTGATTGTAATTAACAGAGACCCTGGTGTTACGCTGCACCCTTCTCTCATGCGCAGAGGCTCCTTTGCAGCATCCTCTTCTTTGAGGTGGGGTGATTGGCTGGGGACGGAGGAGATACTATCTGATCCAGCCGCGTGGCTCACGTTTTGCCTTTTCTCTCTGTGTGTCTTTGCCAGCGTCCGCGAAAGGGCGGTGCGTGAGCTCTTGAGCCGTCACTGTGTGCTCTCGGAGACCCCCGACTCCTGGGCCAAGGAGGGTTTCCTCATGGAACGGCTGTGCGTGCCCCCAGAGTGGATTTACGAAGCCAAGGCCGTGAGGGCCAAGGTGCAGGGGGACAAGCACAAGGAGGCCCTGTACTTGTCCAGAGCTGGGCACTGGAACCAATGTCACAGGCTGGTTGTCAGGCATTTGGCAGCAGGTAAGAAACACAGGCTGTGCGCCCTGGGCTGTGCTGGTGCAGCTTTCTCGCATGACACACGGCTTCTCGTCACCCTCGGGGGCCGGGGCACCCTTTCCTTCCAGGGGGCTTCAGATCATCCCAGGAGGTGGTGCCTCCTACAAGCACAGCCAGCTTCAAGAGGGGATTGGATAAGCATCTGGAGCAGAGGTCCATCAGTGGCTGTTAGCCACAGCATATTGTTGGGGCAGTGATGCTCTGTATTCTTGGTGCTTGGGTATTTTTGCCCCTGTGTGATACAGAGTGTTGGACTGGAGGGGCCATAGGCTTGATCCAACATGGCTTCTCTTATGCCTGGGACAGGGATGCTCTGTATTCTTGGTGCTTGTTGGGGGTGGGGGTGGCAACAGTGAGAGGGCTTCTGGAGTTCCGTCTCTGCTGCTGGACCTCTTGATGACACCTGGTTTTTTTGGCCCCTGTGTGACACAGAGTGTTGGACTGGATGGACCATTGGCCTGATCCAACATGGCTTCTCTTATGTGATACAGAGTGTTGGACTGGATGGGCCACTGGCCTGATCCAACATGGCTTCTCTTATATTCTTATGTGTGACACAGAGTGTTGGACTGGAGGGGCCACTGGCCTGATCCAACAGGGCTTCTCTTATGTTCTTATGTGACACAGAGTGTTGGACTGGATGGACCATTGGCCTGATCCAACATGGCTTCTCTTATTTCTTATGTCTGGGGCAGGGATGCTCTGTATTCTTGGTGCTTGGGGGGGCACAGTGGGAGGGCTTCTAGTGCCCTGGCCCCACTGATGGACCTCCTGATGGCACCTCATTTTTTGGCCCCTGTGTGACACAGAGTGCTGGACTGGATGGGCCACTGGCCTGATCCAACAGGGCTTCTCTTATGTCTGGGGAGGTGATGTTCTGTCTTCTTGGTGCTTGTGGGGGGGGCACAGTGGGAGGGCTTCTAGTGTCTGGCCCCACTGGTGGACCTCCTGATGGCACCTGGGTTTTTTGGCCCCTGGGTGACACAGAGTGTTGGACTGGATGGGCCACTGGCCTGATCCAACCTGGCTTCTCTTATATTCTTAGTAGGTGACCCATTTCTGGCATCACTGTTTCCGCCACCACCACCACTCCCATCTTAGAATCTTCTCTTTAAAAATCTCGTTAACGAGTTGCTTCACACAGGCTTGGCCCTAAAGTTGAGTCTGCGTCTCTTTCAGATGCCATTATCAACGAAAAGTACACCTACCTGAAAGGGTTCTTGGAAGACATGGCCGCCCCGGAGCACAGCCCGCTGATCCAGGACTGGGAGACGGAAGGGCTGGTCTTCTCGGACTACATCCAGGTCATCGAGGCCCTCGGCAGGATTCAGCAGGTAGATCGCTGGGCTGAGATGGCAGGGTTGGAAAAAGCATGCCCCGGGGGGGGGGGGGCATTCTTCCTGGGATGGTGTGCCAGTGGAGTGCAGAGGTGGGGTATGTGGGGGGAGCATGTAGATTTCTTTGCATAATACATAAGCAGTAATTCTTAAGTGACTTTAAATGCTTTAAAGGTTTAAATGGCAATGTTGTTTATTTTATCTTGCAGTCATAACCCTTAAGCTCTCCAATTGTTATTACGGGCTCCTACTTGGGTCCTACAGTGTAGGTTCTCGTTGGGACTTTCTACAACGCATATCAAGGTTTGGTTGTTGTCGGTTTCCAGGGCTGCGTGGCTGTGGCCTTGGCATTGTGAGACCGGACGTTTTGCCAGCAACTGTGACCGGCAACCTCAGAGTTGTAACCCAGAAAACTGGAGTATTCGAGCCAGAAGAGAACTCCAGTTTCCTGGGTTACGCCTCTGAGGATGCCAGCCACAGTCGCTGGCGAAACGTCAGGTCTCACAATGCCAAGACCACGGTCACGCAGTCCGGGAAATCGACCGCAACCAATGGACTCGGGCCGTGAAAGCCTTCAGCGACTTATTACATCAAGGTTGTTTTAAATGACCGAAACATAGCTGTCGATGACTGTAATAAACCTGAACTATAACTAATTAGTGATACATCAGCAGTGCCACCCCTGCGAGCAGTTGACTTTTTTCGGCCAAGGAACAAATTCTCTCCTGTTTCCAGAGTTGAAATTAGCAGCAATAATAATAACAACAACATTTAATTAATACCCCGCCCTCCCTGCCGAAGCAGGCTCATGGTGGCTCACAGCATGATATAAAATGCAAAGACGACATAATAAAAACAATCATCGACGACGTGATACAATTGCCTTAAAATTCCCTTAAAACCATCTAATTAAAACCCAACAATTTCATACGATCGTGCCCGGTGCTACATTTTCAAAATTTCCGATCTTACTCATATACAGATTTTTTCATAACGACGGCACCGCAGAATCCGCCTTAAGAAAAGGCCTGCTGAAAGAGGGTAGTCTTGCAGGCCCTGCGGAACTGAGCAGGACTCCGCAGGGCCCGCACCTCCTCTGGTAATTGATTCTGCCAGTGGGGAGCCATGATTGAGAAGGCCCTTTCCCTTGGAATTTTCCGTTTGGCCTCCTTCAGCCCGGGGATTCTCAGTAGATTTTGTGGACCTGACCTCAGCACCCTCTGGGGTACGTATGGGGAGAGACGGTCCCTAAGGTAGGCAGGTCCTCGGTCATATAGGGCTTTAAAGGTAATGACCAGCACCTTGTAACGGATCTGGTACACAATTGGCAGCCAGTGCAGCTCCCGCAGCCTCGGCTGTATGTGCTTCCACTTAGGGAGCCCTAATAGCAGCCCGGCTGCCGCGTTCTGCTCCGGCTGTAGTTTCCGGGCTCGGCACAAGGGCAGCCCCATGTAGAGGGCATTACAGTAGTCCAACCTCGAGGTGACAGTTGCATGGATCATTGTTGCACTGTGACTGCCGATCACTTTGAGGGGGGGGGGGTCCGATAGCTGCAGAGCGTGTTCAAGATGGGCGGCCACGTGAGTGCCTCTGTAGCGGGAGAAAAGAGCAGCAGTCCAGCATACTGACAAAATGAGTGGCACAGGGTCTCCGAAGAAGTGAGCAGGGACTCACGAAAGCTCCCAGTCTCAGAGGAGTGATGCTTTCCCCCCCTCGTTCATTGCGTTTTCAGCTGGATTGTTCCGGATACGAGCTGGAGGACTTACACACCCGAGTGACGTCCCTCTGCAACAGGATCGAGCAGGTGCCCTGCCACAGCGCCAAGGACAGGTTGGCGCAGTCCGGTAAGAGTGTGTGTGTGGCCAGTCCTCCTCTGGGCCAGGAGCGAGAGGGGGAGGAGGGCCCAGGCCCGGTTCAAGAGGGGCGTGTGCAGAGAAGCCCCGTGGCTGCCGGGTTATCTTAGAACGTTCTCTCGGCCGGGACGTTCACCTGCCCCGGAGGCTGCAGCATAACTCCAGAAGGGCTTAAACCTCTTCTGAAGTGCTTCCGTCTTCCTTTGCTGCAGCCCTCAGTGACGTGCCTAAGCAGAGACTGGTTTCGTTGCATGTGGTTGGGGGAAAAGGGGGGCCCAGAGATTGTGTTCGTTGTGTCGCTGACCATAGGGGGTTTTCTGCACCTTTATCCCGTTCCCCCCCCCCCTTTCCCCCAGAAATGGCCAAGAGCATCGGGAACATCTTGCGCGTGGTGCTGAGCTTGCAGCACCCCCCGGACTCTGTCTCGGACTCCGCCCCCGACGTCCAGAGAGTGCCCTTGCGCTTGCTGGCCCCCCACATCGGCCGGCTCCCCCTGCCCGAGGACTACGCCTTGGAAGAGCTCCGCGGCCTCACGCAGTCCTACTTGCGGGCCTTGACTGTGACCCAGTGAGGCCAGCCTGCCTCTGGACGTGGGCAGGACCGGTCCTTGCTTCTACCCGGGGCCCCAGTTGGAGGGCTTGAACGCTCACCCTCCTCGCCTGCCTGCCTGCCACACCGGACTTCTTTCCCGCCCCCAGACGCACTGTGGCTGCCTCCCGGCTGGCTCGTGGCCATGACATTGGAGCTCACGGACCTGGTGGGGGTGTTCTCGAGCCCCTCCCCATGTGGTTTTTGCAGCGTCAATAAAGCCTCTGCTGCCGCGGAAGTCAGCCAGCCAGCCAGGGGGTGGGGCGCTTCTCAAGCCTGCGATGTCAGAATCTCTGAAGCGACGGCGGAGGCAGCTCGAGCAGCCCTCTCAGCAGCGCTTTCCTCGGAGGGCTTCTTTTTGGCCTGAGGGGAGTTTGGGACGTGTCTGAGATTGCCGAGGGGAGGGGCGGGGAGGGAGCCTCTACCATGGTGCAAGCCCTTCAGTGGGTGCAGAGGCCTTTTCTCCGAAGGGGGGGGGGCGGGAGCTCGGGCTGCTGAGAAGAGGGAGGTGGGGGCCCCTTCCCTTCCTCGTGAGAAGACCGAGGCAGGTTTTCTGGGGGAGGAGATGCTTCTGTTTGAGCCGCTGTGCCAGGCAGGCACTATGGCTGATGCCGGGCCTCGGCTTGCTAAGTCCAGGCAGCGGATGTTAGCTTCTGGGGGGGGGGGGGGTGTCTCCTCCTGGCGGTGAGTCACCTTGCGGTGTGGTTTTGTCACATTTGCAGGGGGGCAGGCTTGGAGGGCAAGAGGCAGTTTGACAAGAAGGCGGCAGGAAGCCTCCCATAGCCTCTTCTGTGCGCCTCGTGGCCTGAGCCTGAGCGAGCGAGGCAAGCCGGGCACGTGGTGGGTGGGGCGGGAGTCAGTGGAGTATGTGTGTGTGTGTCGCGTGTCAGCAGATGTGGGGGAATGCATGAAGCTTAGGTAAAGGTTTTTATTAAGAACTATAAATAAATGATCCAGATTATTTTCTTGTCTCTTTTCTGGAAATACTTTCTAAGAAAATAAAATAAAATGTTTATAGCATTTTCTGGATTGCCTCTCTTCTTTCCCTCCCCGGTGAAACAACCCGGATCAGCTCACCAAAAGAACTCTGCTACCCCCTTGTGGCTAGCCTGGGGCTGTTCTTGGCCTGCACCTAATTGCGCTTCTGTCCTTTTCTGCACCCATCACTGAAATACCTTAAAGCAGCTAAAGCCCACGTAGACATAGCTAAAACTCACATAGAGAACCAGTTTGGTGTAGGGGTTAAGTGCGGACTCTTACCTGGGAGAACCAGGTTTGATTCCCCACTCCTCCACTTGCAGCTGCTGGAATGGCCTTGGGTCAGCCAGAGCTCTCTGATCTGGGAGAACCGGGTTTGATTCCCCTCTCCTCCACTTGCAGCTGCTGGAATGGCCTTGGGTCAGCCAGAGCTCTCTTATCTGGGAGAACCGGGTTTGATTCCCCCTCCTCCACTTGCAGCTGCTGGAATGGCCTTGGGTCAGCCAGAGCTCTCTTATCTGGGAGAACCAGGTTTGATTCCCCCCTCCTCCACTTGCAGCTGCTGGAATGGCCTTGGGTCAGCTAGAGCTCTCTTCTATGGGAGAACCGGGTTTGATTCCCCACTCCTCCACTTGCACCTGCTGGAATGGCCTTGGGTCAGCCAGAGCTCTGGCCGAGGTTTTCTTTGAAAGGGCAGCTGCTGTGAGAGCCCTTAGTGTTGGGAGAAAACATAGACACTGTGGGAATTTCAGAAACTTGGTGGAATGAGGAGAATCAGTGGGACACGGTGATCCTTGAATATAAGTTATATTGGAAGGATAGGGAGAGAAGTTTTTTTGCCACTATGTGACACAGAATGTTGGACTGGATGGGCCATTGGCCTGATCCAACATGGCTTCTCTTATGTTCTTAAGGGTTGGAGGTGGGGTGGTTCTGTATGTCAGAGAGGATATACCGTCCAGTAAGACTGAGGTCAGAGATTTAGATTCCCTTCTAGAAATGCTTTGGGTTGAAATAGAGGGCCCAAAAGGAAATTTAACTTAATTTTAACTTTAACTTCATTTGTTATCGCCCACCAAATCAAAAGATAAGAGGACGATTATAATATGATGGAAGGATTAAAGATAGCAGCTAAATGTAAAAACTGTGTCATAATAGGTGATTTTAACTACCCGCAGATTGATTGGGTCAATATGTGTTCTGGTCGAGAGAAAGAGATTGGAGTTTCTTGATTCTCTCAATGACTGTGCTATGGAGCAGATGGTGTACCAGGGGTGGGACGATCCTGGATTTGGTCCTAAGTAATGCCCAAGACTTGGTGAGAGATGTAAAAGTGATCGCACCGCTTGGGAGCAGTGACCATAACATTATTGATTTCACCATTTGTATAAATAGAGAGTTGCCCCAAAAGACCAGCACAACCATGTTTAACTTTAAAAGGGGTAAATTCTCTGAGATGAGGAGGCATGTGAAGAGGAAACTGAAAGGAAAGGTAAATACAGTCAAAAACCTTGGGGAACTTTAATTTAAAACTACAATCCTAGAAGCTCAGATAAAATATATATACCACAAGTTAGGAAAGGCACAAACAGGTATAAGAAAAGGCCTGCATGGTTAACAAAGTCTCTCTCTCTCGGCTTGGCTTCGCGAACGAAGATTTAAGAAGGGTGCAACAGTCCACGTCTGCTGCAGGCTCGCTGGTGGCTGACAAGACCAATGCGGGACAGGCAGGTCCGGCCACAGCGGCTGCAGGGAAAAGTCTGGTTTAGGGTTGATGCTGTAGCAGTGCGATTCTTCCTCAAAGTAATGGAAGCTGTAAAAGGTAAGGACTCCTTTAAGCAGTGAGATTAATAAAAGGGAACACGGGCTGTGGCAAATCAAATGCAAGACTGTGATCAGCCAGGCAAAAGGGGACTATGAGGAGCATATTGCAAAAAAACATAAAGACCAACAATAAAAATTTCTTCAAATATATTAGAAGCAGGGAGGCAGTGGGGCCCTTGGATGACTAAGGGGTAAAAGGATTACTGAAGGAGGATAGGGAAATGACTGAGAAGCTGAATGCATTTTTTTCTTTTGTCTTCACTGTGGAAGTCGAGAAGTATTTGCCTGCTCCAGAATCACTAATTTGGGAAGGAATGTTGAAGGACCTGAGTCAGATTAAAGTGACAAGAGAGGAGGTCCTACAACTAATAGACGAATTAAAAACTAATAAGTCACCAGGTCCTGATGGCATACATCCAAGAGTTCTGAAAGAACTCAAAGTTGAACTTGTGGATCTTCTGACAAAAATATGTAATCTTTTGAAATCTGCCTCCGTTCCTGAGGACTGGAAGGTAGCAAATGTCACCCCCATCTTTAAAAAGGGTTCCAGAGGAGATCCGGGAAACTACAGGCCAGTCAGTCTGACTTCAATACCAGGAAAGTTGGTAGAAACCATTATCAAGGCACATTGATGAACACGGGTTATTGAGGAAGTCTCAGCATGGGTCCTGTAAGGGAAGGTCTTGCCTCACTAACCTGTTACATTTCTTTGAGAGGGTGAATAAACATGTGGACAAAGACCCGATAGATATTGTTTACCTTGACTTCCAGAAAGCTTTTGATAAAGTTCCTCATCAAAGGCTCTTTAGTAAGCTCATAGAGTAAAAGGACAGGTCCTCTTGTGGATCAAAAACTGGCTAATTAATAGGAAGCAGAGAGTGAGTATAAATGGGCAGTCTTCGTAGTGGAGGACGGTAAGCAGTGGAGTGCCGCAGGGCTCGGTACTGGGTCCCATGTTCTTGTTCATCAATGATTTGGAGTTGAGAGTAGGCAGTGAAGTGGCCAGGTTTGCAGATGACACTAAATTGTTCAGGGTGGTAAGAACCAGAGAGGATTGTGAGGAACTCCAAAGGGATCTGTTGAGGCTGGGTGAATGGGCGTCAACGTGGCAGATGAGGTTCAATGTGGCCAAGTGCAAAGTAATGCAGATTTGGGCCACAAATCCCAGTTAAAAATACAAGTTGATGGAGTGTGAACTGGCAGAGACTGACCAAGAGAGAGATCTTGGGGTCATGGTAGATAACTCACTGAAAATGTCAAGACAGTGTGTGATTGCAATAAAAAAGGCCAACACCATGCTGGGAATTATTAGGAAGGGAATTGAAAACAAATCAGCCAGTATCATAATGCCCTTGTATAAATGGTGCGGTCTCATTTGGAATACTCTGTGCAGTTCTGGTCACCTCCCCTCAAAATGGATATAGCATTGGAAAAAGTCCAGAAAAGGGCAACTAGAACGATTCAAGGGTTGGAACACTTTCCCTATGAAGAAAGGTTAAAACGCTTGGGGCTCTTCAGCTTGGAGAAACGTCGACTGTGGGATGACATGATAGAGGTTTACAAGATTATGCATGGGATGGAGAAAGTAGAGAAAGAACTCCTTTTCTCCCTTTCTCACAATACAAGAACTCGTGGGCATTCAATGAAATTGCTGAGCAGTCGGGTTAAAACAGATAAAAGAAAGTCCTTCACCCAAAGGGTGATTAACATGTGGAATTCACTGCCACAGGAGGTGGTGGTGGCTACAAGCATAGCCAGCTTCAAGAGGGGAATAGATAAAAATATGGAGCGGAGGTCCATCAGTGGCTATTAGCCACAGTGTGTATATATATGTGTGTGAGTGTATAAAATTTTTTTTGGCCACTTTGTGACACAGAGTGTTGGATTGAAGGGGCCATTGGCCTGATCCAACATGGCTTCTCTTATGTTCTTATGTGACACAGAGTGTTGGACTGGATGGGCCATAGGTCTGACAACATGGCTTCTCTTATGTTTTCATGTGACACAGACGGTTGGACTGGAGGGGCCATTGGCCTGATCCAACATGGCTTCTCTTAGGTTCTTACGTGACACTGAGCGTTGGACTGGATGGGCCATTTGTCTGATCCAACATGGCTTCTCTTATGTTCTTATGTGACACAGAGTGTTGGACTGGATGGGCCACTGGCCTGATCCAACAGGGCTTCCCTTATGTTCTTATGTGACACAGAGTGTTGGACTGGATGGGCCACTGGCCTGATCCAACAGGGCTTCTCTTATGTGAAACAGAGTGTTGGACTGGATGGGCCACTGTTGGATCAGGCCAATGGCCCCTCCAGTCCAACACTCTGTGTCACATAAGAGCATAAGAGAAGCCCTGTTGGATCAGGCCAGTGGCCCCTCCAGTCCAACACTCTGTGTCACACAGTGGCCAAAAAACCCAGATGCCATCAGGAGTTCCACCAGTGGGGCCAGGACACTAGAAGCCCTTCCACTGTGCCCCCCCCAAAACCAATAATAATAATAATAATAATAATAATAATAAATTTATTTTTATATCCCGCCCTCCCCCGCCAAAGGCGGGTTCAGGGCGGCTTACAGACATGGCATTCCATGATTCAAATAAAACAATATACACAACAATTTAAATATAATCAGTTACATAAATAATTAGATAAAATAGATAAAATAGGTGCTATAAATACTATAAGTTATAATATCCACAAGATGGCTAGGTAACTACACGTCAGTTTAGCCGGGTTCTGTTTCAAAGGCGAGCTGGAAAAGAAATGTTTTGCAAGCCCTGCGGAATTGGTTCAGGGCTCGCACCATCTCTGGAAGATGGTTCCACCATCAAGGGGCCATTGCGGAGAAGGCTTGCTCCCTGGTAGTCTTCAGTCTGGCCTCTCTTGGCCCAGGGATTGTTAGCAGATTTTGAGAACTGGATCTCAGTGCTCTCTGGGGGACATATGGGGGGACAAGAATACAGAGCATCACTGCCCCAGACATAAGAACATAAAAGAAGCCATGTTGGATCAGGCCAATGGCCCCTCTAGCCACTAATGGACCTCTGCTCCATATTTTTATCCCATCCCCTCTTGAAGGTGGCTATGCTTGTAGCCGCCGCCGCCGCCACCTCCTGTGGCAGTGAATTCCACATGTTAATCACCCTTTGGGTGAAGAAGTACTTCCTTTTATCCATTTTAACCTGACTGCTCAGCAATTTCACTGAATGCCCACAAGTTCTTGTATTGTGAGAAAGGGAGAAAAGGACTTCTTTCTCTACCTTCTCCATCCCATGCGTTATCTTGTAAACCTCTCTCATGTCACCCCGCAGTCGACGTTCCTCCAAGCTGAAGAGCCCCAAGCGTTTTAACCTTTCTTCATAGGGAAAGTGTTCCAAACCTTTAATCATTCTAGTTCCCCTTTTCTGCACTTTTTCCAATGCTAGAATATCCTTTTTGTAAATCCAGCTCAGCCCGACTGCTCATTCCCAGTCTTCCTCGGGAGTATCCCAGCAGAGATATTTTGCAATCCAGGGGTACTCCCGGGCACATCTTTCCCTTCCCTTGCTGCCTGATCTGAACCCTCTCCAGCCCTTTCGCAGCTTGCTCTTCCCCCCACCTTCGGCCGGGTCAGGGACATCCGTCTGCGGCTGCCAAAGACGAAGAGGCAGGCTGAGTTACGCTTCTGCTGGCCCTGCCGCACGCCTGAGAACGGAGGTGTCACGAGATGAGGAACAGCTTCCCTGGCTCCCGGAGCTGCGGGCGACTTTGTCAGGTGCGCAGAGAGCCTGCCAGCCGTTGCCTCGCGAGCATGGCGCATCAGGCCACAGGCTGACATGTCCTTTGGGGCGCTCAGAAGGGCTCCTTTCTGTCGTTTCGAAGATCCCCAGCTCGGATTCACACTGGCAAGCAGGACTATGCCTCCAAATCGCTACGCCTGCACTCTCCTGTTTTCGGTGACATTCGTGGAGCTGATCTGCCAGGTACCAGGTAGAAGACGTCCTTTATTTTATTCTATTGCCCTTCTCTTCAGAAGAAACAGGAGAGGGGGAGAGACTGAGGGAGACCAGGGCGAATGGACGTCAGTATCGTAAATGGATGGTGCGGCCTCATTTGGAATACTGTGTACAATTCTGGTCACCGCACCACAAAAAGGCTATTATAGCATTGGGAAAAGTGCAGAAAAGGGCAACTAGAATGATTCAAGGGTTGGAACACTTTCCCTATGAAGAAAGGTTGAAACGCTTGGGGCTCTTTAGCTTGGAGAAACGTCGACTGCAGGGTGACATGATAGAGGTTTACAAGATTGGGAATGGGATGGAGAAAGTAGAGAAAGAAGTACTTTTCTCCCTTTCTCACAATACAAGAACTCGTGAGCATTCGATGAAATTGCTGAGCAGACAGGTTAGAACGGAGAAAAGGGTGATTAACATGTGGAATTCACTGCCACAGGAGGTGGTGGCGGCTACAAGCATAGCCAGCTTCAAGAGGGGATTGGATCAACTTCTGGAGCAGAGGTCCATCAGTGGCTATTAGCCACAGCATATTATTGGAACTGTCTGGGGCAGTGATGCTCTGTATTCTTGGTGCTTGGGAGGGGGGGGGGCAAAGTGGAAGGGCTTCTAGCCCCACTTGTGGACCTCCTTTTTTTTGGCCACTGTGTGACACAGAGTGTTGGAGTGGATGGGCCATTGGCCTGACCCAACATGGCTTCTCTTATGTTCTTATCTTCTTATGGACCTCCTGATGGCACCTGGGGTTTTTTGGCCTCGGTGTGACACAGAGTGTTGGAGTTATGGGCCACTAGCCTGACCCAACAGGGCTTCTCTTATGTTCTTCTGTGACACAGAGTGTTGGACTGGAGGGGCCACTGGCCTGATCCAACAGGGCTTCTCTTATGTTCTTCTGTGACACAGAGTGCTGGACTGGAGGGGCCCTTGGCCTGACCCAACAGGGCTTCTCTTATGTTCTTATCTTCTTATGGACCTCCTGATTGCACCTGGGGGTTTTTGGCCTCTGTGTGACACAGAGTGTTGGAGTGATGGGCCATTGGCCTGACCCAACAGGGCTTCTCTTATGTTCTTATGTGACACAGAGTGTTGGACTGGATGGGCCCTTGGCCTGACCCAACAGGGCTTCTCTTATGTTCTTATCTTCTTATGGACCTCCTGATGGCACCTGGGGTTTTTTGGCCTCTGTGTGACACAGAGTGTTGGAGTGATGGGCCATTGGCCTGACCCAACAGGGCTTCTCTTATGTTCTTATGTGACATAGAGTGTTGTTCTTAGGGTTCAGGGGTGTTCTAACCCTTTTATTCCTGGGTGGTGCTGGCCCCCAGGCGCAAGCTGACCCGAGTGACCCCCGTCAGAGCTGCTGAGTTCACGTGGCCCAGACGCGGTCCGCAGTGGTGGTGACAACAGGGACAGGCTTCCTGGAAGGGAGCGTGTGGCACTTGCCTTCACCACAGGGGTCACTTGGCGTAGCTTGCGCCAAGGTTGTTGGCTCACGCTGAGTCACCCCTGTGGTGCCAGGAGCTCAGCAAGGCAACGGGGGTTCCATCTTCACTTGTACATGGAGCTGTGCCAGCCTCCAGGTTTGCAAGACTTCTGTTCACTGAGTCCCAAGTGGTTGATGCTGGGTTCTTGTCTGTTAGGGCCCGTGGCTCAGCGGTAGAGCATCTGCTTGGCATGCAGCAGGTCCCAGGTTCAACCCCCAGCCTCTCCAGTTAGAAGAGCCAGGCAGCAGGGGATGTGATAGACGTCTGCGTGAGACCCTGGAGAGCTGCTGCCGGTCTGAGTAGACAAGACTGACCGTGAGGGACCGTGATGGCCTTATTCAGTATAAGACGGTTCCATGCAGTGTTCCCTCTAAGCTGCGTTAGTGTGAGCATCTTTGTAGACTCTGGCTCACATCTTTTAGTTCCAGAAAAATGACCCCAGAGCAAACTGATTTATGTAATAATTCAGAACTTTAATGCCAGCAACTCACAAAGTAGAATTTCTGCTCACGAGACTCCACAGCTTAGAGGAAGTATTGCGTGTTCATATTTGGGGAGAAGAAGACCACATATTTATACCCTGCCCTTCTCTCTGAATTGGAGTCTCTGAGTGGCTTACAAGCTCTTTTATCTTCTCCCCCCACGACAGACACCCTGTGAGGTGGTTGGGGCTGAGAGAGCTCTGACAGAAGCTGCTCTTTCAAGGACAACTCTTGGAAGAGCTATGGCTGATCCCAGGCCATTCCAGCAGCTGCAAGTGGAGGAGTAGGGAATCAAACCCGGTTCTCCCAGATAAGAGAGCTATGGCTGACCCAAGGCCATTCCAGCAGCTGCAAGTGCAGGAGTGGGGAATCAAACCCGGTTCTCCCAGATATAAGTCCACGCACTTAACCACTATACCAAAAATGGGATGAAACAGTATTAATGGCGATGCTTCCTCAAATTATACATTAAGGACTATCGATACTTCTGATGAGTCATATATCTTCAGATGTATTAAATTGAGATTGTTGGAGTTGGAGGAAATGAAACAACAATTTGCTCACCAGCTTCCTTAGGTCTTTACGCTTTCTTCAGCAAATTGCCCCATTATCTATCAGACTTAACCATTCCAAGTCATCGCATGGCATTTATGTTGGCTAGACTAAATGCGTTTCCCTCCAAAGTTTTACAAGGGAGATATTATCGAGTCAATTCGGCATATATTGCTTGATTGTTCCTTTTATCATAATCTCCGTAAAGATTTATTTTGCAAGCTTTCTTTCTCCCCAGATTTGTCTATTCTGCCTCCCTGATACTGAGGGGGAGGTTAGCGAGGCGGTGGCAAAACTTTTGGCTGATATCCTTAAAGTTAAATCTGACCATGTATGAATGCATCCGTAAGCTCGGTTTCGTTTTGATTTTATCTCCAATGTTTAAACTTTTATATTGTGTATTTTTATTCGCAACTGTTATGCCATTAAAGGTTCGGTATGGTATGGTATGGAATCAAACCCCGTTCTCCCAGATAAGAGTCTGCACACTTAACCACTACACCAAACTGGAGGGGCCCTAGCTCAATGGCAGAGCCTCTCCTTGGCATGCAGAAGGTCCCAGGCTCAATCCCCGGCATCTCCAGTTAAAGAGACCAGGCAGGAGGTGATGGGAAAGACCTCTGCCTGAGACCCTGGAGAGCCATGGAGAGGGCCCTAGCTCAGTGGCAGAGCCTCTGCTTGGCATGCGGAGGGTCCCAGGTTCAATCCCCAGCATCTCCAGTTAAAAGGACCAGGCAGGAGGTGATGGGAAAGACCTCTGCCTGAGATCCTGGAGAGCCATGGAGAGGGCCCTAGCTCAGTGGCAGAGCCTCTGCTTGGCATGCGGAGGGTCCCAGGTTCAATCCCCGGCATCTCCAGTTAAAAGGACCAAGCAGGAGGTGATGGGAAAGACCTCTGCCTGAGACCCTGGAGAGCCCCTGCCAGACTGAACAGACAGTTCTGACCTTGTTGGAGCGCTGGTCCAATTCACTATCAGGCAACTTCATGTGTGTCCCGTCTCCCCCCAAGGCCAACAGGCTTCCTCGGGAGGTGGTGGGCTCTCCTTCCTTGAAGGTTTTTAAACAGAGGCTGAATGGCCATCTGTCAGCAATGTGGATCCTGTGAATTTAGGGGGAGGTGTATTTGTGAATTTCATACGAACATATGCAGCTGCCTTCTACTGAATCAGACCCCCCTGGGTCCATCAAAGTCAGTCTTGTCTACTCAGACTGACAGCGGCTCTCCAGGGTCTCAAGCTGAGATTTTTCACGCCTGCTTGTCTGGACCCTTTTTCGTTGGAGATGCCGGGGACTGAACCTGGGACCTTCTGCTCACCAACAGATGCTCTACCACTGAGCCACCGTCCCTCCCTTTCCTGCTTTGTGCAGGGGATTGGACTGGATGACCCTGGCAATCCCTTCCAACTCTATGACTCTATTCCAGGGGTGGCCAAACTGCAGCTCTTTCACACATATTGTGTGGCTCTTGAAGCCCCCACCACCCCGTCAGCGGGCTTGGAGAATGCATTTAAAGTTAAAGTTGCTTTCTTTCCACCTCTGCCTCCCCATCTATTTCCTTCCTTCCCTTCATCCTACCCTCCCTCCCTCATCTATTCCTTCTTCCTTCCTCCCTCCCCATCTATTCATTCATTCCTTCCTTCCTTCCTTCCTTCCTTCCTTCCTTCCTTCCTTCCTTCCTTCCTTCCTTCCTTCCTTCCTTCCTTCCTTCCTTCCTTCCTTCCTTCCTTCCTTCCTTCCTTCCCTTCCTCCCTCATCTCTTTCTTCTTTCCTTCCTTCCTCCCTCCCTCCCTCCCTCATTTCTTCCTTCCTCCCTCCCTCCCTCCCCATCTATTCCTTCCTTCCTTCCCTCTCTCTCTTCCTCCCTCATTCCTTCCTTCCTCCCTCCCTCCCTCCCTCCCAAATTTGATGTTTATTCTGTGTGGCTCTTACATGAAGCAAGTTTGGCCACCCCTGTTGTATTCTATGCTTCTAGGTAGACCCCTCTCCCTGGATCTCCTTTTGTGGCTTGTGATTTTCTTTTTTTCCCTGGGGAAACGGAGCCCAAGGAGGTCTTCAAAGGCTGCCTAGAGACGTGCCCTCTGTGCCAGTGTTCTGGGATGGCAAGGAAGAGCCATCAGCTAAATTGCAATTCAATCGGCCGTGCCAGGCAAAGTAGCCGTTCTTTGGAAATGCACCTGGTTAGTAATTGGAAATAGTGTGTCTTGATCTGTAAGCGAACCTTGCAAGATGTCAATAGAAACGCCTGCCAGTGAAACGGGACACCCGTCATTAAACTTTCAGGCCGAGAGAAGGATGGACCGTGCGGCTTCTGCTGCCAGTTGGGAGCTTAAAGGGAGAAGGAGAGTGGGGCGCAAGGGAAAGAGCCCCAGGGGCTCAGCTGCCAGTCGCCTGCACCTGGGTTCAGATCCCACCACTGCCAATGCTGGATCTGACAGGGCTTGTCTTGAGCCGGAACGCACAGGAACGCAGTTTCCGGCTGGCTTGGTGTCAAGGGGTGTGGCCTAATCTGCAAATGAGTCCTGCTGGGCTTTCTCTACAAAAAAAGCCTTGTGTGAAACAATGGTGACATCAGGAGGTGTGGCCAAATATGCAAATGAGTCCTGCTGGGATTTTTCTACCCCAAAAGCCCTGAGCTTTGACTCGCAAAAGCTTATACCCCAAAAATCTCATTGGCCTCTTAAGGTTCACTGTGGCTATTAGCCACAGTGTGTGTGTATGTATAAAAATTTTTGCCACTGTGCGACACAGAGTGTTGGACTGGATGGGCCATTGGCCTGATCCAACATGGCTTCTCTTATGTTCTTATGTGACACAGAGTGTTGGACTGGAGGGGCCACTGGCCTGATCCAACAGGGCTTCTCTCATGTTCTTATGTGACACAGTGTTGAACTGGATGGGCCATTGGCCTGATCCAACAGGGCTTCTCTTATGTTCTTATGTGACACAGAGTGTTGGACTGGAGGGGCCATTGGCCTGATCCAACATGGCTTCTCTTATGTTCTTATGTGACACAGAGTGCTGGACTGGAGGGGCCACTGGCCTGATCCAACAGGGCTTCTCATGTTCTTATGTGACACAGAGTGCTGGACTGGAGGGGCCACTGGCCTGATCCAACATGGCTTCCCTTATGTTCTTACGTGACACAGAGTGTTGGACTGGAGGGGCCACTGGCCTGATCCAACAGGGCTTCTCTTAGGTTCTTATGGAACTCAGGTCTAGATCACACAGAACTGTAGAAATATGAAAGGGACCATGGAGGTCATCTAGTCCAACCACCTGTGCTCAGTGCAGGATCAGCCTACGGCATCCCAGACAAGCAGGGGTGGAATTCTAGCAGGAGCTGCTTTGCATATTAGGCCACACACCCCTGATGTAGCCAATCCTCCAAGAGCTTACAAAAAAAGAGCCTTGTAAGCTCTTGAAGGATTGGCTACTCTTGGAGGGCAGCCAGTTTGGTGTAGTGGTTAAGTGTGCAGACTCTTATCTGGGAGCACTGGGTTTGATTACCCACTCCTCTGCTTGCAGCTGCTGGAATGGGCTTGGGTCAGCCACAGCTCTGGCAGAGGTTGTCCCTGAAAGGGCAGCTGCTGTGAGAGCCAGTTTGGTGTAGTGGTGAAGAGCACGGACTCTTATCTGGAAGAACCAGTTTTGATTCCCCACCTCCACTTGCACCTGCTGGAATGGCCTTGGGTCAGCCACAGCTCTGGCAAAGGTTGTCCTTGAAAGGGCAGCTTCTGGGAGAGCCCTCTCAGCCCCACCCACCTCATAGGGTGTCTGTTGTGGGGGAGGAAGATAAAGGAGATTGTGAGCCACTCTCTGATCCAGGGAGAAGGGGTCTGCAGTCTTCTTCTTCTTCCACTTGCAGCTGCTGGAATGGCCTTGGGTCAGCCATAACTCTTGCAGTTGTCCTTGAAAGGGCAGTGGTGTGAGAGCTCTCTCAGCCTCACCCACCTCACAGGGTGTCTGTTGTGGGGGAGGAAGATAGAGGAGATTGTAGGTCGCTCAGAGTCTCTGATTCAGAGAGAAGGGCGGGGTATACATCTGCAATTCTTCTTCTTCTACATCACAGGGGTGTGGCCTAATATGCAACGGAACTCCTGCTGGAATTCCACCCCTGCTGAGAAGTATTCATCCAGCTGCTGCTTGAAGACTGGGCCAGGAGGGGGAGCTCACCACCTCCCCATGCAGCCCATTCCACTGCTGAACTACTCTGACTGTAAAAAAAAATTTCCCTCCTAATATCGAGCTGGTACCTTCCCACCCTTCATTTAAACCCATTATTTCAAATCCTCTCCTCTGCTGTCAACCCTCCTAGGTGGGGGCAGGGGATCCCCTGTTTGGAGGCCCTCCCCCCGCTCCAGGGTCATCAGAAAGTAGGAGGGGGAGAGAAATGTCTGCTGGGCTCTCCATTATTCCCTATGGAGACCCATTCCCATAGGGGATAATGGAGAATTGGTCAGCGTTTATCTGCGGCTCTGGGGTGGGGGGGGCGAAGCTGTTTTTTGAGGTAGAGGCACCAAATTTTCATCATGGCATCCAATGCCTCTTCTCAAAGGACCCTCCAAGTTTCAAAAGGACTAGACCAGGGGGTCCAATTCTATGAGCCCCCCAAGAAGGTGCCCCTGCCTTCATTGTTTCCAGTGGAGTAAAAGGAAAGGTCCCCTGTGCAAGCACCAGTTGTTTCCGACTCTGGGTGAGGTCGCATTATGACGTTTTCACAGCAGACTTTTTACGGGGTGGTTTGCCACTGCCTTCCCTAGTCCTCTACACTTTCCCCCCAGCAAGCTGGGGACTCATTTAACATAAGAACATAAGAGAGGGGGAGGGGGGGGGTTCTATGGCTCACTGGTAGAGCCCTTGTTCTGCACAGAGAAGATTCAGCGGTGTCTCCTATTAGAAAGAATCCCAGGTCTGGGGGAAGATCTCTCTCTGGCTGAGTCCCTGAAATGTCCTTGGGAAAAGGAAAAGTCCCCTGTGCAAGCACCAGTCGTTTCCGACTCTGGGGTGACGTTGCTTTCACAAAGTTTTCACGGCAGACCTTTTTACAGGGTGGTTTGCCATTGCCTTCCCCAGTCATCTACACTTTCCCCCCAGCAAGCTGGGGACTCATTTGACCAACCTCAGAAGGATGGAAAGCTGAGTCAACCTGGAGCTGGCTACCTGAACCAGCTTCCGCTGGGATTGGACTCAGGTCATGAGCAAAGAGTTCAGACCACAGTCCTGCAGTCTTACTGCTCTGCGCCACGGGGCTGCGTTCTTCCAGTGGAGGGAAGGCATTTAAAAAGTGTGCAGTCCCTTTCAATGTGATGGCCAGAACTCCCTTTGGAGTTCAATGATGCTTGTCACACCCTTGCTCCTGGCTCCATCCCCAAAGTCTCCTGGCTCCATCCCCAAAGTCTCCTGGCTCCACCGCCAAAATCCCCAGATATTTCTTGAATAGGATTTGGCGACTGTAATGTGGACTCAAGTGAGAACTGAGTTGGGTGTTCCTGCCAGGCTCATTGGTGCCAGACAGTCAGAGCTTGGGGACTTGGGAACAATGCTGCCCTGCTCCAATCACGGGCCCCCTGCTGGTTTGAATGGACCAATCAAACGCTTGCGTGGGAACACGGGTGTGTATCTAGTTGACCCTGGGGGCCCAGTTAGCCAGTCTTATATGGATGCCTCAAGATGCAGTAATCCGTAAAGAGCTGAGGATTCACCACCACCTCGCCTCCGCCATGCATTGAACCCACCATTATAGCGACCCTATGCCCTCCTCTCAGTGACAGCCTTTCAAATGCACAGGAGGGCCATCATGTTTCCCCCCTCCGCCTCCTCTTCTCCAGACTGAACCTTCCCTCCGCCTCTCCTCGAAGGCTTCCTTGGTCTCCAGGCCGCTGAGCATCCTTGTCACTCTCCTCTGCACCTCATAGATGTTCTGCTCACAGATATATGAACACATGAAGCTGCCTTCTACTGAATCTGACCCTGAGTCCATCAAAGTCAGTATTGTCTACTCAGGCTGGCAGCGGCTCTTCAGGGTCCCCAGCTGAGGTTTTCCATGCCTGCTTCCCTGGACAGTTTTGAGTTGGAGATGCCAGGGATTGAACCTGGGACCTTCTGCTTCCCAAGCAGATGCTCTACCACTGAGCCACAGTCCCATTCATGGCTCCGCAGGGTCTGAAGCTGAGGTTCTTCACACCTATTTGCCTGGACCCTTTTTAGCTGGAGATGCCGGGGATTGAACCTGGGACCTTCTGCTTACCAAGCAGATGCTCTGCCACTGAGCCACAGCCCCATTCATGGCTCTCCAGGGTCTCCAGCTGAGGTTTTTCACGCCTACTTGCCTGGACCCTTTTGAGTTGCAGCTTCCGGGGATTGAACGTGGGACCTTCTGCTTCCCAAGCAGATGCTCTACCACTGAGCCACAGCCCCATTCACGGCTCTCCAGGGTCTCCAGCTGAGGTTTTTCATGCCTATTTGCCTGGAACCTTCTTAGTTGGAGATGCCGTGGATTGAACCTGGGACTTTCTGCTTCCCAAGCAGATGCTCTACCACTGAGCCACAGCCCCATTCATGGCTCTCCAGGGTCTCCAGCTGAGGTTTTTCACACCTACTTGCCTGGACCCTTCTTAGTTGGAGATGCCAGGGATTGAACCTGGGACCTTCTGCTTACCAAGCAGATGCTCTACCACTGAGCCACCGTCCCTCCCCTGCTCCATTCTGCCCACCTCCTTTTCTTTTTCTGAAGTGAGGCCTCCAGAACCACCCCCAGTTCTCCGGGACGGGAAGCGTTTTTTCTGCAGGCCAGTTTGGTGATTTGCTGTCTTCTGAGCATGGGGCAGGGCTCACAGGGGGCGTGGGGGAAGCTGCCTGGAGGTTGGCAACCCAAAAAATTAGCCGAGTCTCCCTCTCCTCTGGGGTGACGTTGCTTTCACAACGTTTTCACAGCAGACTTTTTATGGGGTGGCTTGCCAACGTCACCCCAGAGTCGGAAACGACTGGTGCTTGCACAACGAACCTTTCCTTTCCTTTTCCTCCTCCTCCATTCCAGTTGATCTCCAGGCAACCAAGATTAGCTCCCCCGGGAGAAAAGGGCTACCTTTGATGGACAATCCCCAGTTGGGGGCAGAGGTCTGCTGGGCACTCCGTTGTTCCCTATGGAGACCGATTCCCGTAGGGGATAATGGAGAATTGGTCAGTGGTTATCTGGGGCTCTGGGGTGGGGGGAGGCTGTTTTTTGAAGTAGAGGCACCACATTTTCAGCATAGCATTCAATTCCTCTCCTCAAAGGACCCTCCAAGTTTCGAAAGGACTGGACCAGGGGGTCCAATTCTATGAGCCCCCAAAGAAGGTGCCCCTGTCCTTCATTCTTCCCTATGGAAGGAAGGCATTTTAAAAGGTGTGCTGTCCCAATGTGATGGCCAGAACTCCTTTTGGAGTTCAATGATGCTTGTCCCACCCTTGTTTGGAGGCCTTCCTCCTGCCTCAGGGTTATCAGAAAGTGTGGGAGGGGAAATGTTCGCTGAGCACTCCGTTATACCCTGAGAGCCAGTTTGGTGTAGTGGTTAAGTGTGCGGACTCTTATCTGGAAGATCCGGTGTGGTTTGCCACTCCTCCACTTGCAGCTGCCATAGCTCCCATAGCAGTTGTCCTTGAAAGGGCAGATTCTGGGAGAGCTCTCTCAGCCCCACCTACCTCACAAGGTGGTTAAGTGCACGGACTCTTATCTGGGAGAACCGGGTTTCATTCCCCCCTCCTCCGCTTGCACCTGCTGGAATGGCCTTGGGTCAGGCATAGCTCCCATAGGAGTTGTCTTTGAAAGGGCAGCTTCTGTCAGAGCTCTCTCAGCCCCATCCACCTCACAGGGTGTCTGTTGTGGGGGAGGAAGGAAAAGGAGATTGTGAGCCGCTCTGAGACTCTCTGGAGTGGAGGGCGGGATATAAATCCAATATCTTCATCTACCTCACAGGGTGTCTGTTGTGGGGGAGGAAGGGAAAGGAGATTGTGAGCCGCTCTGAGACTCTTCGGAGTGGAGGACGGGATATAAATCCAATATCTTCATCTACCTCACAGGGTGTCTGTTGTGGGGGAGGAAGGGAAAGGAGATTGTGAGCCGCTCTGAGACTCTTCGGAGTGGAGGGCGGGATATATATCCAATATCTTCATCTACCTCACAGGGTGTCTGTTGTGGGGGAGGAAGGGAAAGGAGATTGTGAGCCGCTCTGAGACTCTTCGGTGTGGAGGGCGGGATATAAATCCAATATCTTCATCTACCTCACAGGGTGTCTGTTGTGGGGGAGGAAGGAAAAGGAGATTGTGAGCCGCTCTGAGACTCTTCGGAGTGGAGGACGGGATATAAATCCAATATCTTCATCTACCTCACAGGGTGTCTGTTGTGGGGGAGGAAGGAAAAGGAGATTGTGAGCCGCTCTGAGACTCTTCGGTGTGGAGGGCGGGATATAAATCCAATATCTTCATCTACCTCACAGGGTGTCTGTTGTGGGTAAGGAAGGGAAAGGAGATTGTGAGCCGCTCTGAGACTCTTCGGTGTGGAGGGCGGGATATAAATCCAATATCTTCATCTACCTTGTGGAGAAACGCCATCTGGGAGTGTTGGTGCTTCATCCAAAAAGGCAGGGATCAGTAAATCCATTCAGCCGGCTTTGTAGCCTTCCCCTCACTCCCCCCCTCCCTTCCAGGGCCAAACCAACAACGCTAGGGGGAAAGTCTCCTAGAGAGACAGGAAGGGCTGTTGTTCTTGCCATGTGCTAGGCAGGAAGAGTTTCTCAGTTTGCAGCAGGCGCTCGGGAAGGGAGGCTGCTTGCCTGTGGGCTCCTGCCTGGGAGGATCCAGGCAGTAAGACTAAGTAAGTCATTTTCTTAGGCAGATCAAGTATAGACCAGGGACAATACGATGCGTTTAAAAACCACCTTTATTTTGTTATGCTGTTTGCTGTGCTTTGCTGTGCGGTGCTAACTTTTTAAAGGCAACTGTTTTTGTTTTGGTGTTTTTCTTTTCCTATATTTTTCTCTTTTAAATAAATGTTTTTTCTGTTTTAAATGCTGGCAGTTCATCTCTGTGCCACATAGATCCCCGACCGCTTAGACCACGCTGTTTTTGAGAAGGGGGCCCCGGGGAAGGGGGGAAGGCATGCAATTGGATAAGGTGCCAATCCTCCAGGGGTGCCCCAAAGAAGCGCTGAGGTCTCTGTGAAACCCAAGTGCAGGGAGGCAGAGGACCTGGAGGCCTGGCCTCACAGCTGGAGAGGGGGATTGGGAGTCCTGTTCCTCTCAATCTGAACCCCGGGACTGAGCAGGTGGTGGCAGCGAGCCCAAGGGGCAGGAGGAGAAATAGCTCCCTCCAGGAGTTGGCGACTCAATAGGGAGCTGACGGGACCGGGTCTGAAGGCAGAATCGGGCTGGTTCCGCCACACTTGGCGGCAGCGGTGGGATAAGAACAAACAGAGAACTTGATTGGCCAGGCATTTTTGTGTTTTTTTGATACGTGCAAGCACCCAGAGAAAGCAACAGCGGTTTTGCTTTATTTTCGGGTCAACTGGAGTAGGGAAAGTTTAGCTAGTTAGGATGGAGCGTGCTAAGATGCTGGAAATCCTGAAGATGACAAAGCCACAGCTCCAGGAAGAGTGTGCAAAGCACAAGCTGGAGTGTGACAACATGACTGTAGTAGATATGAAAGACCTCCTTTTGGAGTATCATCAGCATGCAGGGGCACTTGCAAAAATGGCCCCCACCCAGTCAGAAGTAACCTTGCAGCTACAGTTGGAACTGGCAAGAATACGTACCAAGGCGTACCAAGAGCGCAGAGAGAGAGAGGAACGACAAGCAGAGAGGGATGCGATCCGCAGACAGGAAGAAGCAGAGATCCGCCGGCAGGAGGAAAAAGAGAGAGCTGATATTCGCAGACGGGAGCAGGAGGAGCAACGTCGCCATGAGCTTGAGGTGCTACGTCTGGAAGCTGAACTAAGCAAAGAGATCCAAGTCACCCCCAAGGACTTTGCAGTGTACCAAGAGGGAGAAGACCCCTCCATGTACCTCTCCAACTTTGAGAGGGCAGCCAAACAGTGGGGGATTGCAGAGGAGGACTATATGTCTTACCTCTGCAGCAACCTGACTGGAGAGCTTTCAGCCATCTATTACAGCATGCCTGTGGAAGATGGGGGGATAACTTTTGCGGCCTATAAAGCCACTGTGTTTAAAAGGTTTAAACTGGGGCCAGACCACTCCCGAAGGCAGTTCAGGGGTTTGGCTCCACAAGAAGGTAAATCCTATTCTGAATGTGGGGTAATGAAGGAACAGACAGTTCCAGTGCTATTGGGTCGGGATTTGTTGGTGGGCCAGTACTCTATCAATGCTGTAACCCACAGCCAAACCCTCAGGGGGAAGTGGGAGGAGGAAGGCAACTTTAAGGAAGCCACCTCACCACCAACCAGGGAGGGGGAAATAGCCCAGGTTATTGAGGACGAAGAGAGGGCAGTCACCCAGGAGGGGGAGGGCCAGCCTATCTCAAGCCCTGGAGGAGGGTGTTCCCAAGGGGAAGAGGGGTGTAGCTTTCCCCAAGTGCAGCAAGAGGCTGTGGATGTTCCTAGCAAGGAAAGGAACCTGTCTAGCATAAAGGATGTGCATGCTGAAGAGACCAAGGTGGAGAGTGGAGATTTCACAGGAGGTTCTGAGAGCAGCAAGGCTAATGGGGGCTCAGAGGAGCACATAGCTGAAGGCTTGGGGGAACGGGAGCGGTTCCAGAAGGGGGTCCGGAGCGGCCTTAGGTTGGAACCGGTTCACCAAGTAGCTGTGGATCAGGAAGTGGGATCGTCCGAGACGCTCTCAAAACAGGTCGTCTTGAAGCAGGGCAGACAGGAATCCTGGGAAGCTGTGGGACCTTCCAGGCAGGAAGGGGGTCAGTTGGGTAGTACTGAAAAACCAACCGGGGGGACTGAGAACCCAAGCCAAACCCTCAGGGGAAGGTGGGGGGAGGAAGGCAACTTTAGGGAAGCCACCTCACCACTAACCAGGGAGGGGGAGGACCAGCCTGTTTCAAACCCTGCAGGAGGGTGTGCCCAATGGGAAGAGGGGTGCCAAATTCCGCAAGGGCAGCAGGATGCGGTGGAGCCGTCCAGGCAGGAAGGAGCTCAGTTGGCTGACACTGAAAAAGCAACTGAGGGGGCGGAGAACCCAGATCCAACTTTGGCTAAGTGTTCTGGAAACAGTGGGACTAGGGGTGGCTTGAAGGAACAGATGATAGGAAGTCTGGGGCAGCCAGAAATGTTCCTGTCTGAGGTTCAAAGTGACCCTAGGCTGGATCCACTGTGTGAGATGGCAAGGGACCAGAAAGTGGAGTTCCCAGAAGCTGAGACAGGGGATAGGGTGAGGGATTTCCTGCCCCTTCATACTGGTGAATGGAAAGTGGAATGGGGGGGACCCCATGTGATTGTGGATGACCTAGGCGATGCTACTTATGTGGTGGCTATGGAGAAAATGGGAAAGGCAGTTGAAGTGGGGCAGGTGAATATCCCACAGCCCTTCTCTGCGAGGTCCATGGTGTTGCACATAGGTAGGAAGGAAGGAGACACAAAGAAGCTGGGACAGCAATTGTTTGGAGCCCCAGAGGTAGTTTTCTGGGAGGACAGAGTGGACAGAGGGAACATTCCACCAATGAGGGATAAAGAAGCAACTGTGTGGGAACTGGGCAGTTTCCAACTTCAGATGTGGGGCCAGGAATTTGCTCCTTTGATGGGCCACTCACCCCAGCCACAGCAGCAACGGAGGGAGAGCACCAAACTCCAGAGGTGGTCCTGGGAGACGGAGGAGTACATCTTAAAGACTGGACATTCCTTCTGAATGCAGCAATGCGACTTGTTGGCCAGAAAGGACATGAGCACCTAGGGTGCTGGACTTTGTGTATTATTGGAGAAATACCTGAATGTTTGTGTAATGTTTGTGTAATATTTTGGTTAATGGGTTTCTCCTTGTTTGTTTGGATTCTGCTACGGGGTCACCTCTGTAGGAGGCAACCCCTCCGGCTCAGAATTTAAGGAGGGGGACGTGTGGAGAAACGCCATCTGGGAGTGTTGGTGCTTCATCCAAAAAGGCAGGGATCAGTAAATCCATTCAGCCGGCTTTGTAGCCTTCCCCTCACTCCCCCCCTCCCTTCCAGGGCCAAACCAACAACGCTAGGGGGAAAGTCTCCTAGAGAGACAGGAAGGGCTGTTGTTCTTGCCATGTGCTAGGCAGGAAGAGTTTCTCAGTTTGCAGCAGGCGCTCGGGAAGGGAGGCTGCTTGCCTGTGGGCTCCTGCCTGGGAGGATCCAGGCAGTAAGACTAAGTAAGTCATTTTCTTAGGCAGATCAAGTATAGACCAGGGACAATACGATGCGTTTAAAAACCACCTTTATTTTGTTATGCTGTTTGCTGTGCTTTGCTGTGCGGTGCTAACTTTTTAAAGGCAACTGTTTTTGTTTTGGTGTTTTTCTTTTCCTATATTTTTCTCTTTTAAATAAATGTTTTTTCTGTTTTAAATGCTGGCAGTTCATCTCTGTGCCACATAGATCCCCGACCGCTTAGACCACGCTGTTTTTGAGAAGGGGGCCCCGGGGAAGGGGGGAAGGCATGCAATTGGATAAGGTGCCAATCCTCCAGGGGTGCCCCAAAGAAGCGCTGAGGTCTCTGTGAAACCCAAGTGCAGGGAGGCAGAGGACCTGGAGGCCTGGCCTCACAGCTGGAGAGGGGGATTGGGAGTCCTGTTCCTCTCAATCTGAACCCCGGGACTGAGCAGGTGGTGGCAGCGAGCCCAAGGGGCAGGAGGAGAAATAGCTCCCTCCAGGAGTTGGCGACTCAATAGGGAGCTGACGGGACCGGGTCTGAAGGCAGAATCGGGCTGGTTCCGCCACACACCTCACAGGGTGTCTGTTGTGGGGGAGGAAGGGAAAGGAGATTGTGAGCCGCTCTGAGACTCTTCGGAGTGGAGGGCGGGATATAAATCCAATATCTTCATCTACCTCACAGGGTGTCTGTTGTGGGGGAGGAAGGAAAAGGAGATTGTGAGCCGCTCTGAGACTCTTCGGTGTGGAGGGCGGGATATAAATCCAGTATCTTCATCTACCTCACAGGGTGTCTGTTGTGGGTAAGGAAGGGAAAGGAGATTGTGAGCCGCTCTGAGACTCTTCGGAGTGGAGGGCGGGATATAAATCCAATATCTTCATCTACCTCACAGGGTGTCTGTTGTGGGGGAGGAAGGGAAAGGAGATTGTGAGCTGCTCTGAGACTCTGATTCAAAGAGAAGGGCGGGGTATAAATCTACGGTCGTCGTCTTCTGTGGAGGCTCGTTCCCATATAACATCTCTAGTCAAAGAGGGGCTCCTGCCAGATGCTCAACTTGAATTCCTACATTGAGGGGAAACTTATATACATTGTGATATCGTAGTCTAGTCTTGAAGTTACTGTGGCCAGGTGGGGGCAGGTGGCCAGATCCCCTGTATCAAGGGAAGGGGCTGTTTTCCGAGCCAGGCGGAATGGACGGGGATGCACCGCAAGCTGCTCTCCACATCTGGGGATGTGTGTTTGTGCCCAGCCTGACGCTGCTTGTTTCTCTCTCCCGTCCTCGCCAGAGTGTTCAGGAGCCCAGGGCAGGTTTGCCTACAAGCTGCTCAAAGACTTGTTTGCCAACTATTCCAGCGCTCTGCGGCCGGTCGAAGACACGGACCAAGCTCTCAACGTCACTCTCCAAGTCACGCTCTCCCAGATCATTGACATGGTGAGGATCCACAGGAGTGGGCATTGCGGGGTGTGTGTGTGTGTGTGTGGTAAATGGGTTCCCCCTTGAACCTCCAAAAGAAAAACAAAGTCAGCCAAGTAGATCCTTTCTAAAGGTTTTACTGAACATAAGAACATAAGAGAAGCCATGTTGGTTCAGGCCAATGGCCCATTCACTCCAACACTCTGTGTCACACAGTGGCGAAAAAAACAGGTGTCATCAGGAGGTCCATCAGCGGGGCCAGGACACTAAAAGCCATCCCACTGTTGCCCCCCCAAGCACCAAGAATACAGAGCATCTCTGCCCCAGACATAAGAACATAAGAGAAGCCATGTTGGATCAGGCCAGTGGCCCATCCAGTCCAACACTCTGTGTCACACAGTGGCCAAAAAACCCAGGTGCCATCAGGAGGTCCATCAGTGGGGCCAGGACACTAAAAGCCCTTCCACTGTGCCCCCCCCAAGCACCAAGAATACAGAGTATCCCTGCCCCATGTTGGGTCAGGCCAGTGGCCCCTCCAGTCCAACACTCTGTGTCACATAAGAACCTAAGAGAAGCCATTTTGGATGAGGCCAATGGCCCACCCAGTCCAACACTATGTGTCACACAGTGGCCAATATATGTGTGTGTGTATATACACACACACACATACATACATATACACAAACATACACACACACACACATATATATATATACAGTGGCTAATAGCCACTGATGGACCTCTGCTTCATATTTTTTATCCAATCCGCTCTTAAAGCTGGCTATGCTTGTAGCCACCGCCACCTCCTGTGGCAGTGAATTCCACACGTTAATCACCGTTTGGGTGAATAAGGACTTCCTTTTATCCGATTTAACCCGACTGCTCAGCAATTTCATGGAATGCCCATGAGTTCTTGTATTGTGAGAATGGGAGAAAAGTACTTCTTTCTCTACTTTCTCCATCCCATGCATAATCTTGTAAACCTCTATCATGTCACCCTGCAGTCGACGTTTCTCCAAGCTAAAGAGCCCCAAGCGTTTTAACCTTTCTTCATAGGGAAAGTGTTCCAAACCTTTAATCATTCTAGTTGCCCTTTTCTGCACTTTTTCCAATGCTATAATATCCTTTTTGAGGTGCGGTGACCAGAATTGCACACAGTATTCCAAATGAGACCACTCAATCGATTTATACAGGGGCATTATGATACTGGCTGATTTGTTTTCAGTTCCCTTCCTAATAATTCCCAGCATGGCGTTGGCCTTTTTTATTGCAAATGCACACTGTCTTGACATTTTCCGTGAGTTATCTACCACGACCCCAAGACCTCTCTCTTGGTCAGTCTCTGCCAGTTCACACCCCATCCACTTGGATTTGTAGCTGATATCAGCAAGAGGTCAGAATACAGGTGAGCTCGGCTCATTAACAAAATTCCATGCAATTTATCCTGATCCCAACCCATAGGCCCCTCCCCTGCTGTCTCATTGGATGAGACAACAAGGTTTGTAACTTTCTGGCACGCCTTAACGCGCACAATTGACATCTCAACTCCATAATATGAACCCCCACCTTCAACGTGTATCCCACGTCCATGCAAATGAAGCAATTACCTATGCTGGGCGTGAAACCTGAGTTCAATCCCCGGCGGAAGCTGGGTTTTCAGGTAGCCAGCTTGAGGTTGACTCAGCCTTCCATCCTTCCGAGGTCGGTCAAATGGGGACCCAGCTTGCTGGAGAAAAGCGTCGATGACTGGGGAAGGCAATGGCAAACCACCCTGTAAAAAGATGTGCCGTGAAAACGTTGTGAGAGCAATGTCACCCCAGAGTCAGAAACGACTGGTGCTTGCACAGGAGACTACCTTTACCTTTTTAATCTATATCTTAAGGAGCCCCGCGGTGCAGAGTGATAAAGCTGCAGCACTGCAGTCAGAGCCCTCTGCTCACTACCTGAGTTCGATCCCAGCAGAAGCTGGGTTCAGGTAGCCAGCTCCAGGTTAATTCAGCCTTCCATCCTTCCGTGGCCGGTCAAATGAGTCCCCAGCTTGCTGGGGGGAAAGCGTAGATGACTGGAGAAGGCAACGGCAAACCACCCCGTAAAAACTCTGCTGTGAAAACATTGTGAAAGCAACGTCACCCCAGAGTCGGAAACGACTGGTGCTTGCACAGGGGACCTTCCCTTTGCCATTAAGCATGGTCCCACTTTTATTTCTCGCTGCCAAGATGGCCTTGAGATGTGTCAAACTCTGTCTTACACAGAGACTTCACTATAATACATAGCATCCCTAAGTTCCGTTCCTGCTTCTCTGTTGGCTAAAGCCCACCCTTACACATTGGGTTTTACTTCAGCTCAAATGTCGAAATGATTTCCCTCAGGGGGAAAGCAGGCAGGCTGATAAGTTTCAAGGGCTCAATGCCCTGGGAGTGAAATAGGCAGGCCTTGAATTCAGCAGGAGCTCCCAGGAGCACAGCTCCTGAACCTTTCTGAGGGTTCCCCCTCTTCCTCCCCACCTCCCTTGTCCATTGAATAGCAGGTGCAGCTGCATAACAATCCCTGGATTAGGAGAGTGGGCAGCCAGCCAGCCACCCTGGGCTTTGCCACGCCCCCAGCAGCCCTCATTAGCCCTGGAGAAGCCTCCCCACCCTTTCTCCACTTCTGTTGTGAGTTTGGGCAGCAGGTGATTTGCTGGCCTTTTGACTGGGGGCGGGGAGACCAAGGAGCGCCCCAGGGGAGTGATGCCTGCTTGGACTGGCTGGATTTCTAACCAGCCTATGCAGGCCTCACCTGCCCAGGGCTCTCCTTTCTTGCATCCGGTTGCTTTTGGCTGGTGGAGAAGAAGAAGAAGATATTGGATTTATATCCTGCCCTCCACTCCAAAGAGTCTCAGAGCAGCTCACAATCTCCTTTCCCTTCCTCCCCCACAACAGACACCCTGTGAGGTAGATGAAGATATTGGATTTATATCCCGCCCTCCACTCCAAAGAGTCTCAAAGCGCCTCACAATCTCCTTTATCTCCCTCCCCGACAACAAACACCCTGTGAGGTGGGTGGGGCTGGAGAGGGCTCTCACAGCAGCTGCCCTTTCAAGGACAACCTCTGCCAGAGCTATGGCTGACCCAAGGCCATGCCAGCAGGTGCAAGTGGAGGAGTGGGGAATCAAACCCGGTTCTCCCAGATAAGAGTCCGCACACTTAACCACTACGCCAAACTGGCTCTATGCTAATGAGCACCACCTATTTTTCTACAAAGGAAAAGGAAAGGTCCCCTGTGCAAGCACCAGTCATTTCCGACTCTGGGGTGACGCTGCTTTCACAACGTTTTCACGGCAGACTGTTGACGGGGTGGTTTGCCCTTGCCTTCCCCAGTATTCTACACTTTCCCCCCAGCAAGCTGGGGACTCGTTTGACCGACCTCGGAAGGATGGAAGGCTGGGTCAACCTTGGGCCGGCTACCTGAATCCAGCTTCCGCTGGAATTGAACTCAGGTCGTGAGCAGAGAGTTCAGATCGCAGTACTGCAGTACTGCTGCTTTACCACTCTGTGCCACGGGGCTGCTTTTCTACAAACATTTTCTACAAAACAAACCCTTTAAATAGGAATTTCTGAAAAAGCAGTTAAGGAAAAATGAAAAGGGGATTGAGCAAGATAACGGCTGGAAAGAGGTGAAGTCCTCGTTGGCATCTTTATATTATCCCTTTATGCTGCCACAGTGATACATTCAACTCCGCTATAGTGCTCAGATATGCAGATGATACTGCTCTAATGGCAGAAAGTGAGGAGGACCTAAAGAACCTCTTGTTGAGGGTGACAGACGAGAGCGCAAAAGTAGGCTTGAAACTCAACATCAAAACAACTAAGATCATGGCATCTGGTCCCATCATACCGTGGCAAATAGAAGGGGAAGACATGGAAGTAGTGACAGACTTCACATTTCTGGGGTCCAAGATCACTGCAGATGGTGGCTGTAGCCATGAAATTAAAAGACGTTTGCTCCTTGGGAGGACAGCTATGGAGAACCTGGGCAGCATAATAAAAAGTAGAGATATCACAAAAGTCCATACAGTCAAAGTGATGGTATTCCCAGTAGTAATGTATGGCTGTGAGAGCTGGACCACAAGGAAGGCCGAGCGTAGAAGAATAGATGCTTTTGAGCTGTGGTGCTGTAGAAGAATCTTGAGAGCCCCTCCGACTGTAAGAAGATCCAATCAGTCAGTCCTAAGGGAAATCAGCCCAGACTGTTCCCTGGAAGGTCAGATCTGAAGCTGAAGCTCATATACTTCGGCCACCAAACGAGAAGGGAGCATTCACTGGAGAAGACTCGAGAGTCCCCAGTACTGCAAGAAGATCCAATCAGTCCTAAGGAAAATCAACCCAGAGTGTTGCCTGGAAGATCAGATGCTGAAGCTGAAGCTCAAATACTTTGGCCACCCAATGAGAAGGGAGCACTCCCTGGAGAAGACCCTGATGCTGGGAAAGACAGAAGGCTTTGGGTTGAAGAAAGATAGATGATAGATAGATAGATAGATAGATAGATAGATAGATAGATAGATAGATAGATAGATAGATAGATAGATAGATAAATTTATTGTCATTGTTCTCAACAAAAAGAGAGCAACGAAATGAGGTGCTCTTCCACAAAACATACCAACACATCAAACACACATATTCATATTCATACCATTCTATCTATCTATCTATCTATCTATCTATCTATCTATCTATCTATCTATCTATCTATCTATCTATCTATCTATCTATCTATCTATTACAGGGAGCCTGACCTGTATGGAGCGGGCCGAAAAGGAAATTTAACTATGGGAGTTTGTTATCGCCCACCAAATCAAAAGAGAGAGGACGATTATAATATGATGGAAGGCTTAAAGTTAGCGGCTAAACGTAAAAACTGTGTCGTAATAGGTGATTTTAACTACCCGCAGATTGATTGGGTCAATATGTGTTCTGGTCGAGAGAAAGAGATTGAGTTTCTAGATGCTCTCAATGACTGTGCTATGGAGCAGATGGTCTCAGAACCTACCAGGGGTGGGGCGATCCTGGATTTGGTCCTAAGTAATGCCCAAGACTTGGTGAGAGATGTAAAAGTGATTGCGCCGCTTGGGAGCAGTGACCATAATGTTATTGATTTCACCGTTTGTATAAATAGGGAGTTGTCCAAAAAGACCGCCACAACCACGTTTAACTTTAAAAGGGGTAAATACACTGAGATGAGGAGGCATGTGAGGAGGAAACTGAAAGGAAAGGTACATACGGTCAAAACCCTTGGGGAAGCTTGGATGCTATTTAAAACTATAATCCTAGAAGCTCAGATAAAATACATACCACAAGTTAGGAAAGGCACAAACAGGCATAAGAAAAGGCCTGCGTGGTTAACAAACAAAGTAATGGAAGCTGTAAAAGGTAAGAAGGACTCCTTTAAGCGGTGGAAAACCAGTCCAAGTGAGATTAGTAAAAGGGAACACAGGCTGTGGCAAATCAAATGCAAGACTGTGATCAGGCAGGCAAAAAGGGACTATGAGGAGCATATTGCAAAAAACATAAAGACCAACAATAAAACTTTCTTCAAATATATTAGAAGTAGGAAACCAGCCAGGGAGGCAGTGGGGCCCTTGGATGACCATGGGGTAAAAGGAATACTGAAGGAGGATAGGGAAATGGCTGAGAAGCTAAATGAATTTTTTGCCTCCATCTTCACTGTGGAAGATAAGAACTTTTTGCCCGCCCCAGAACCACTAATTTTGGAAGGGGTGTTGAAAGACCTGAGTCAGATTGAGGTGAAAAAAGAGGAGGTCCTACAATTGATGGACAAATTAAAAACTAATAAGTCACCGGGTCCGGATGGCATACATCCAAGAGTTCTGAAAGAACTCAAAGTTGAACTTGTGGATCTTCTAACAAAAATCTGTAATCTTTCATCGAAATCTGCCTCCATTCCTGAGGACTAGAAGGTAGCAAATGTCACCCCCATCTTTAAAAAAGGTTCCAGAGGAGATCTGGGAAATTACAGGCCAGTCAGTCTGACTTCAATACCGGGAAAGTTGGTAGAAACCATTATCAAGGACAGAATGAGTAGGCACATTGATGAACACGGGTTATTGAGGAAGACTCAGCATGGGTTCTGTAAGGGAAGATCTTGCCTCACTAACCTGTTACATTTCTTTGAGGGGGTGAACAAACATGTGGACAAAGGAGACCCGATAGATGTTGTTTACCTTGACTTCCAGAAAGCTTTTGATAAAGTTCCTCATCAAAGGCTCCTTAGAAAGCTTGAGAGTCATGGAGTAAAAGGACAGGTCCTCTTGTGGATCAAAAACTGGCTGAGTAATAGGAAGCAGAGAGTGAGTATAAATGGGCAGTCTTTGCAGTGGAGGACGGTAAGCAGTGGGGTGCCTCAGGGCTCGGTACTGGGTCCCATGCTCTTTAACTTGTTCATAAATGATTTAGAGTTGGGAGTGAGCAGTGAAGTGGCCAAGTTTGCGGATGGCACTAAATTGTTCAGGGTGGTGAGAACCAGAGAGGATTGTGAGGAACTCCAAAGGGATCTGTTGAGGCTGGGTGAGTGGGCGTCAACGTGGCAGATGCGGTTCAATGTGGCCAAGTGCAAAGTAATGCACATTGGGGCCAAGAATCCCAGCTACAAATACAAGTTGATGGGGTGTGAACTGGCAGAGACTGACCAAGAGAGAGATCTTGGGGTCGTGGTAGATAACTCACTGAAAATGTCAAGACAGTGTGCGTTTGCAATAAAAAAGGCCAACGCCATGCTGGGAATTATTAGGAAGGGAATTGAAAACAAATCAGTCAGTATCATAATGCCCCTGTATAAATCGATGGTGCCGTCTCATTTGGAGTACTGTGTGCAGTTCTGGTCGCCGCACCTCAAAAAGGATATTATAGCATTGGAGAAAGTCCAGAGAAGGGCAACTAGAATGATTAAAGGGCTGGAGCACTTTCCCTATGAAGAAAGGTTGAAACGCTTGGGACTCTTTAGCCTGGAGAAACGTCGACTGCGGGGTGACATGATAGAGGTTTACAAGATAATGCATGGGATGGAGAAAGTAGAGAAAGAAGTCCTTTTCTCCCTTTCTCACAATACAAGAACTCGTGGGCATTCAATGAAATTGTTGAGCAGACAGGTTAAAACGGATAAAAGGAAGTACTTCTTCACCCAAAGGGTGATTAACATGTGGAATTCACTGCCACAGGAGGTGGTGGCGGCCACAAGTATAGCCATCTTCAAGAAGGGTTTAGATAAAAATATGGAGCACAGGTCCATCAGTGGCTATTAGCCACAGTGTATGTGTGTATATAAATTTTTTTGCCACTGTGTGACACAGAGTGTTGGACTGGATGGGCCGTTGGCCTGATCCAACATGGCTTCTCTTATGTTCTTATGTTCAAAAGAAGAAGGGGACGGCAAAAGAGGACATGGCTGGACAGCGTTACTGATGTAACAAACACAAATTTGAGCAGACTTCGGAGGATAGTGGAAGACAGGAGGGCCTGGCCTTACTCTGTCCATGGGGTTGCAAAGAGTCGGACTCGACTGTGCGACTGAACAACAACAAATAGTGCTCTTCCTGTGTTGAATTTACGATTGGACTGTGATATCATTAGCAGAACTTATTTTCAGAGCTCATTTGCACAGGCCACATACCCCTGACATTACCCGAAGGATGACTCAATTATATCAGCTCAGCCTCTGCTTTAAAATGCTTCATGTGTTAACCTGACTCCCATCATCCTTTTTTAATTACCTTCTCCTAATTGGCCCCAGTGGCAGGATGAAGATTTCCATCTGTCTGCCTTAGATGTTTTGGTTATCCCCCCCCCCTTTGTTGTGGGGGAAAATATTCGAAAGTTTGTCAAACCTTAGTGTTCAGCAAAATTCTCCCAGGGGATTTGAACAAGGGAGCCCAGAAGCAAGGTGGGGTTTTTTTGGGGGGGGGGGGGGGAGGGAGGTAAGAAAGAAAGAGCACGATAAAATTTGTGAGCTCCTGCCCAAAACGAAATCTGGTGATTGCGCTCCATCTGTAACTTTACTGTATTAGTGGATACTATAAGACCGCTTACCTGATTCCATAACTAGATGTTATTCTTATCTCTTGACAAAGGAATATATCTGAAATGTGGTTATCGAACCACCATAGAGATTTTCAAGAGGTTCTCATATTTAGTATGGAATTTTTGGCTTAGATGCATTTTGGAATCAGCCTTTGATACTGTTATTTGCATTGCATCCTACTGATAAAGACCTGCTATATGGGATCACCATAAATTGACATATATTGAACTCATCTCCCGTTGTCATTGACAGACAATCTCACATTTTGACATGCTACTGTTTTGTTGTTCGCATGCTCATGCTACTCAGATCAAAGGTTTGCTCTGTTTGTTAATTTTACTATTCTGTCCTTGTACCATTTAACATTCTAAACCACTGCCTACCAGATAATTTCACTTCACTGTCGTTGGTTCTTAAATCTGTACCATGTTGCATTGTGGGCCACTGCCTACCAGCTCTGTGTGGCTTTGCTCACTGTGCTGGATTCCTCATCTGATGAAGTGTGCTTAAGAGCACAAGGAAGCTGACGTTCTAAATAAAAAGGGGTTGGTCCTGCTTTGTTCAACTGCTTCAGACCAACACGGCTGCCCACTTGGAATCTGCCATATGACTAGTTTTGGGAATCCCTTGTACATTGTTTGGGAATCCCTTGTACATTGTTGGAAGTCATCTTTAAGGGGAGCCAGTTTGGTGTAGTGGTTAAGTGAGTGGACTCTTATCTGGGAGAACCAGGTTTGATTCCCCACTCCTCCACTTGCAGCTGCTGGAATGGTCTTGGGTCAGCCAGAGCTCTCTTATCTGGGAGTACCAGGTTTGATTCCCCACTCCTCCACTTGCACCTGCTGGAATGGTCTTGGGTCAGCCAGAGCTCTCTTATCTGGGAGAACCGGGTTTGATTCCCCCCTCCTCCACTTGCACCTGCTGGAATGGCCTTGGGTCAGCCAGAGCTCTCTTATCTGGGAGAACCGGGTTTGATTACCCACTCCTCCACTTGCACCTGCTGGAATGGCCTTGGGTCAGCCAGAGCTCTCTTATCTGGGAGAACCGGGTTTGATTCCCCACTCCTCCACTTGCAGCTGCTGGAATGGCCTTGGGTCAGCCAGAGCTCTCTTATCTGGGAGTACCAGGTTTGATTCCCCACTCCTCCACTTGCACCTGCTGGAATGGCCTTGGGTCAGCCAGAGCTCTCTTCTCTGGGAGAACCGGGTTTGATTCCCCACTCCTCCACTTGCAGCTGCTGGAATGGCCTTGGGTCAGCCATAGCTCTGGCAGAGGTTGTCCTTGAAAGGGCAGCTGCTTTGAGAGCCCTCTCAGCCCCACCCACCTCACAGGGTGTCTGTCGTGAGGGGGAGAAGATAAGGAGATTGTAAGCTGCTCTGAGTCTCTGATTCAGAGAGAAGGGCGGGGTATAAATCTGCAATTCTTCCTCTTCTTCTTCTTATGTAGTTTCCTTAAAGATTTTTTACCTTGTTGGAGGTGGACTGTATTGTGATTTATTGAATTCCTTTTGGACCGAGTTTCTATTGGATTATTGTGTGACCTCTTACACAATTCTTTGGTTCGTTATGTTCTTGATTATTACAACAGCCCTTGTTTATGAATTGTTTGGGAAGCTATTTTTTTTTCCATTCTTTCTCTAACTTCCCTGCTCTGTTGGGTTTTTTCCCCCACCTGGAGGCTGGCATCCACAGATCCCCCCCCCCCCAAAGCCATTTGTAAGAAAAGCCAGCTGGTCCTTCCTGGCTGCCTCTGAGCGACTCTCTTGAATTTTGCAGGACGAGAGGAACCAGATCTTGACGGCTTACCTGTGGATCCGGCAGGTCTGGGTAGATGCCTACCTCGCCTGGGACAAGGAGACCTATGATGGCATCGACACCATCCGGATACCGAGCAGCTACGTCTGGAGGCCGGATATTGTCCTCTACAACAAGTAGGTCTCCCTCTATGGGTTGCTGTTTGGTATCCAATATCCTGAGACTCAGAGTTTGCGTGTGTATAAAGCCCCATCGAGTTTCATCTGACTTCAGCAAGGAGCTTTCAAGGCAAAGGAGAAGCAGAGGTGGTCATCCATGGCCTTCCTCTGCAGAGCCTTGCTTGGGGGTCTCCCTTCGAAGACTTATGGTGACTCCAGCAAGGCCAGTGAGAAGCAGAGGTGGTTGGCCATGGCCTTCCTCTGCAGAGCCTTCCTTATTGTTCTCCCTTCCAAGATTTATGGTGACCCCAGCAAGGGGCTTTCACGGCAAGTGAGAAGTAGAGGTGGTTGGCCATGGCCTTCCTCTTCAGAGCCTTCCTTGGTGGTCTCCCTCCCAAGACTTATGGTGACCCCAGCAAGGGGCTTTCAAGGCCAGTGAGAACCGGAGGTGGTTGGCCATGGCCTTCCTCTTCAGAGCCTTCCTTGGTGGTCTCCCTTCCAAGACATATGGTGACTCCAGCAAGGGGCTTTCAAAGCAAGTGAGAAGTAGAGGTGGTTGGCCATGGCCTTCCTCTTCAGAGCCTTCCTTGGTGGTCTCCCTCCCAAGACTTATGGTGACCCCAGCAAGGGGCTTTCAAGGCCAGTGAGAACCGGAGGTGGTTGGCCATGGCCTTCCTCTTCAGAGCCTTCCTTGGTGGTCTCCCTTCCAAGACATATGGTGACTCCAGCAAGGGGCTTTCAAAGCAAGTGAGAAGTAGAGGTGGTTGGCCATGGCCATCCTCTTCAGAGCCTTCTTTTGTGGTCTCCCTCCCAAGACTTATGGTGACCCCAGCAAGGGGCTTTCAAGGCAAAGGAGAAGCAGAGACGGTTGGCCATGGCCTTCCTCTGCAGAGCCTTCCTTGGTGGTCTCCCATCCAAGTACCCACCCTGCTTAGTTTCTGAGATCTGAGGAGAGGGGGCTATACCACACCACTTTTCCTCCCCCAGAGAGTTAAAACGGCTTTATTAAAAGGGCCGGCAAATGCACAGAGGAGAGTGGGCCTGTCAACAGGTGTGTACGAGAATGGGAACTAAATGGACCCTCCAGGCTGAGAGGCAGTGTACCTGAGCACCCGATGCTGGGAATGAAGAAGAAAAGAGACCTGTTGCAGGAACCTCATGGGCTCAATAGACCCGTGGTCTAATCCAGCAGGGCAGAGCTTATGCAGCTCTCCCAAGATGTGATCCTGCCCCAGCTGGTTCCAGAAATGAGACCTCGGGATCCTTTGCCATCTGCAAGCAACAGCCGCCTATGAACAAGATATGACCGGGCTGGGTGAAGGAGTTTGCAAAAGCCCAGCAGCTGCACTCTGGGGCTCAGGGCCGCACCTTGGGGCCCTCTGGGGTATGAGTGGGTCATGCCTCACGCTCAGTTGCTGCCAGGCCCCTTTTATAGTTTAACACAACAAAAAATGCAAGCGAGTGACCAATTCACTAAGAAGTATGTAGAAAGTAAGAAGTATGGGGGGGTGGTGGGGGGTGGGCTCCCTCTGGGAATCCTACCCCCCCAGGGAAAGTGCATGCGCAATACATAGCCTCTCCTCTCCCGGTGTAGTGAACGCCGCGTGGTCACTGTCTGGCTATGCCTGGCAGATGGTCACTGCAATGGCCTCTCCTGCATTACTGCATCCGTAGCAACACCTTCTCGCTGGTCCCCCCCGTTTTCACAGAGTTTGCTACGTCATGGTGCGACCGAATTGTCCGGCGGTATAACCGGATGGGCAGGCTGGGCCCACCAACTTCGTCAGCCTAAGAGAAGGAAAACTCTAACATCAAACCCGGGCAGATAGAGCTCGTTAATGTAACACCTACCACCTGGAGGACTCACTGCCGGCGTCCCGGCTTACTGGGCCATGGCAGATGACCCCCAGGTGAAAGGGTGGAGCCAGTACCGCGCACACTGCGCTTCACCTAAAAAATTCCTCTGCGCAGGCCTGAAGGGCATATCCACACACACAACTCACAACGCATCAAGTCCTGCAGCGATAGGCAAGGGGCGAAACGGCAGGTGGAAGGTGCCACTGGAAGCCGCAGTCCCGATCCTGCATGTAGGCGGTTCAGGATATTGGTCGCCTGATGCTAACCCGGAGACGAAAGCATCTTTCGGCAGCACCCTGAACGACCAAGCAGCCTTATCTAGGGACAGCACTGCTTGCTCCACACGGAGAGGGGCCTAGAAAAGGTGGCCTAAACAAAGCTCGTCTCCCCCACCCCAGCTGGCTAGCCGCGGTCAACGGGCATCCTTACTTGCGGTCGAAAAATAACAACAAAGAAAAGGCATGCACCTGCCTCACAAAGTGTGCAAAGACTAAAGCTTGCGTGTTGGAACATCAGAACCATGCTTGACACAGTAGGCAGCGGTCGCCCTGAACGACGCTCTGCTCTAGTTGCCCACGAACTTCTCAGGTTGAATATCGACATAGCAGCTCTCAGTGAGGTCCGTTTCCCTGAGGAAGGTAGTCTTCAAGAACACGGTGCTGGCTATACCCTCTACTGGTCGGGTAAGTCAAAGGCTGAGAGCCGCCTTTCTGGCGTTGGCTTCATGGTCAGGAACTCCATCGCCTCCAAACTCGAAAACCTTCCAACAGGTCACTCAGATCGCATCATGTCCATGCGCCTCCCACTTCAAAACAAGCAGCATGCAACACTCTTCAGTGTGTATGCCCCAACCCTTCAAGCAGATCCTGCAGAAAAGAACAAGTTCTATGCTGATCTACGCAACCTCGTACGGAAGACCCCTACAGAGGACAAGGTGATCATCCTTGGCGACTTCAATGCCAGAGTAGGTAAAGACTCGGAAGCCTGGAAAGGAGTACTTGGCAAACACGGCATTGGCAACTGCAATGACAACGGGCGCCTCCTGCTAGAATTCTGCATGGAGCACCAGCTCACCATCACCAACACTATCTTCCAGCAGAAGAACAGTCTGAAGACAACCTGGATGCACCCACGGTCCAAGCATTGGCACCTTATCGACTACATTCTGGTGCGCCAGAGAGACCTTCGAGATGTCTTACACACCCGAGTAATGCCCAGCGCAGAATGTCATACGGATCATCGTCTTGTACGCTGCAATCTCCGTCTTCACTTTAAACCCACACCCAGGAGAGGAGGTATCCCTCGGAGGAAGTTTCAGGTTGGCAGCCTCCAGTCAGCCGAAGTTAAAGCTGCCTTCCAGGCAAAACTCCAGTCAAGAATTGAGGACCTCAGTTGCCCCACAGACCCTTCTCCAGAAGCACTCTGGGAACACCTAAAAACTACCGTCCTGCAGATCTCTGAAGAAGTCCTCGGGTTCTCCACAAGGAAGAACAAGGACTGGTTTGATGAGAACAATCAAGAGATCCAAGAATTACTGGCAAAAAAGAGATCTGCCTACCAAGCACATCTTGCTCAGCCCTCCTGTCCTGGGAAAAAAGCAACCTTTCGTGCTGCATGTAGCAACCTCCAGCGCAAGCTTCGAGACATTCAGAACGAGTGGTGGACCAAGCTTGCAGAGAGAACCCAGCTGTGTGCAGACACTGGTGATTTAAGAGGGTTCTACGAAGCCCTGAAGGCAGTATATGGTCCATCATATCAGGCTCAGAGTCCCTTGCATAGTGCAGACGGCCAAGTGCTCCTCACAGACAAGGCATCCATACTGAACCGGTGGTCGGAGTATTTTCAGGTTCTCTTCAGTGCCAACCGCGTAGTTCAAGATTCAGCAATCCACCTCACCCCACTTCAACCGGTGAAAACAGAGTTGGATGAGATCCCCACCCTAGAAGAGACTGTTAAAGCCATCCAGCAACTGAAAAGTGGCAAGGCAGCAGGAGTTGATGGAATTCCACCAGAGATCTGGAAGCATGGGGGCACAGTACTACATAGCTCACTTCACAAAGTACTTGTCACCTGCTGGGAACAAGGCAAATTACCACAGGACTTTCGCGATGCAATCATCATCACCCTATACAAGAACAAAGGGGAAAAGTCAGACTGCTCCAACTACCGGGGGATAACCCTGCTCTCCATCGCAGGCAAAATCCTTGCCAGAATACTCCTGAACAGACTGGTGCCCACCATTGCAGAAGAACTCCTCCCAGAGAGCCAGTGCGGCTTCAGAGCTAACAGGAGCACCACCGACATGGTATTTGTTCTCAGGCAGCTCCAAGAGAAATGCAGGGAACAGAACAAGGGTCTGTATGTGACTTTTGTCGACCTTACCAAAGCTTTCGATACCGTTAGCAGAAAAGGCCTGTGGCAAATCTTGGAACGTTTAGGATGTCCCCCAAGGTTCCTCAGCATGATCATCCAGCTACACGAAGACCAGCGAGGCCAAGTCAGACACTGCAACGACCTCTCGGAGCCCTTCCCAATAGGCACAGGTGTAAAGCAAGGCTGCGTTCTCGCGCCAACTCTCTTTACGATTTTCTTTAGCATGATGCTTCAAAGAGCCGCAGTAGATCTAGATGAGGACGATGGTGTCTACATCCGCTATCGCACCGATGGCAGCCTGTTCAACCTGAGGCGACTAAAGGCCCACTCCAAGACAATGGAAAAACTCATCCGAGAGCTACTGTTTGCTGATGATGCTGCACTCGTCTCCCACTCGGTATCAGCTCTGCAGCATATGACGTCCTGCTTTGCAGAGGCTGCCAAGCTATTCGGCCTAGAAGTTAGTCTGAAGAAGACAGAAGTTCTCCACCAGCCTGCACCCCAGGAAGATTATCACCCTCCCTGCATCACTGTGGGTGAATCAGTTCTGAAGACAGTCCAGCAGTTCAGCTACCTAGGGTGCATCATCTCCTCAGATGCCAAGATCGACAAGGAGATTGACAACAGGCTGGCAAAGGCAAACCGTGCATTTGGCCGACTGCACAAAAGAGTGTGGAGCAACAAGCATCTGAAAAAAGGCACAAAGATCAATGTTTACAAAGCGGTTGTGATGACAACCCTCATCTATGGCTCCGAATCGTGGGTTTTATACCGTCATCACCTGCGACTCCTCGAGCGCTTTCATCAGCGCTGCCTTCGCACCATCCTCAACATCCACTGGAGTGACTTTGTGACCAACACTGAAGTCCTCAAGCGGGCAGAGGTTACCAGCATCGAGGCACTGCTGTTGAAGACGCAGCTGCGCTGGGCAGGGCATATTTCTAGGATGGAAAACCACCGCCTTCCCAAGATTGCCCTGTATGGCGAACTCTCCACCGGCCATCGAAATAGAGGGGCACCAAAGAAGAGGTACAAGGACTCCTTGAAGAAATCCCTTAGCACCTGTCACATCAACCATCACCAGTGGTCTGACCTAGCCTCAGATCGCAAAGCATGGAGGCACACCATCCACCAGGCTGTCTCTTCCTTTGAGAACACACGCATAGCTGGTCTTGAGGACAAAAGAAGATTGAGGAAGAATCGCACTGCTACAGCACCAACCCCAAATCAGACTTTTCCCTGCAGCCGCTGTGGCCGGACCTGCCTGTCCCACATTGGTCTTGTCAGCCACCAGCGACCCACCAGCAAACCCTGCACCCTTCTTAAATCTTCGTTCGCGAAGCCAAGCCGAGAGAGAGAGAGAGATGTAGAAACCAGTCCCAATGTCCAAAAGATGTACATTCAAGTCCCAAAGCAGTGCGGTGAGAAGCCTATCGATGAAGTACTTGTTTCTTTCCAGTCTTCATCAGACCTGGGACCAGTATGAATTCAATTATATAGATTTTTTTACATAATTTTCAAAAAAGAGGGACGCAGAGCGTCTCCAGCAGCAGTTTCACATCGGCTACAGCTCCGTATGTGGCTTCTTGTACTGAGCTGTAGCCAATGTGAAACTGCTGCTGGAGACGCTCCGCGTCCCTCTTTTTTGGAAATTGTGTGAAGAATCTATATAATTGAATCAATATTGGTCCCAGGTCTAATGAAGACTGGAAAGAAACAAGTACTTAAATCGATTGGCTTGTCACCACACTACTTTGGGACTTGAATGTACATGTTTTGGACTTTTGGACTGGTTTCTATATATCAAAGATTTCAGGTTTTCACGGCTGGTGACATCATTAGGGTTTGTAGAATCTTTCGGGATCAAGTGCTGTGTTCTACTGGAGAAAGTTTTCCTTCCAGACATTGCAGTATCAACACCCGTCTCACCGAACACAAGAGACACTGTCGCTTGTTTCAGCCAGAAAAATCAGCTGTCGCTGAACATGCACTTCAAGAAGGAGACCACGTCATCCACTTTGAAAGAACTGAAGTCCTTTCTACGGTCTCACATTATCATACCCGCCTGAACAGAGAAGCTATTGAGATTTACAAACACCAGCACAATTTTAACAGAAAGGAAGAAGGCATTTTCATCCACCAATCTTGGTACCCAGCTCTGCAAAACACCCTACAGACTATAAATTGCAGAAAGTCTCAGAACAACCAGCAAATTCCACAGAACAATCAGCACAGTCAACAACCATCTTCCTTATCTTCACACCCCTTCCAACCTTCCCAGCAATTAACACAGAACAATGGTCACATTCAACAGCCAGTTTCCTTATCACTACCCTTCCAGGAAGCCCCACCAAACAATGGGCACATCCACAAACAGTGGCGTCACTGGGGTGGGTTGGACCCTGGGGCCAAGTGCGTGGGTTGCACCCTGGGGCCAAGTGCGCCCCAGAGGCGTCACTAGGGTGAGTTGCACCTTGGGGTGTAACTGATTCAAGTCACACACACACACACCCGCCCTGCACCCAGGGGGCACCGACTCACCCAGGTAGCGCACCCACGTGTCCCTGTACAGATCAGCAGGAGGAGGCTCCCCAACGGGAGACCCCATCGCTGGCCAGCCTCGATTGAGCCGATCGCAGCTGCCGCCACTGGGCCAGAAGCGGCGCCAGTGAAGCTAAAGCAGGCCCGGCAGCCCGGGTCTCCCCCAACCCACGCCACATGGCGCGCCGCTCTGAGAAGCGGGCAGCCAATGGAACAGGCTGAGACTGAGCCTGGCCGTCCGAGCCGCCTTCCCACTGGCCGCCTCCTTAATAGAAGGGCAGGGAGAGCCCACAGGAAGCCCAGCGCCGAAACTTCCTCTCCGAGTCCTGCAGCAGCTCTGGGGGGGGGGCAGTGGCCCCCTTGGCCCCGCCCTAGTGACGCCGCTGTCCACAAACCAATTGCCCTTTCATCACACCCCCTCCAGCCTACAAATAGCAGCTCTCCAGCAGCCCTGGCCCCACTCAATGCACAGCAGCCAAGAAGGTCAGAGCGCTTGCTCCGGCTGCAACGCCACTGAGGATGTTTTCCGCAGCTGAGAACGAAACGTCTGGAAGGAAAACTTTCTCCAGTAGAACACGGCACTTGAGCCCGAAAGAGTCTACAAACCTTAATGGTTTCTACATACTTCTTAGTGAATTGGGCACCAGCTTGCATTGTTTGTTGCGTTCTCCATCGAAGTGACCTCTCTCGGATTGTATTCTATTCCCTTTGATAGTTTGGCAGGGAAAGTTGGCAACAGAAAAGTCATTGCGAAGGGAGGTTGGGAAAGCCCTTGTTTGTGGTATTCATACCTGCCAAGGAATTTGACATGTACATGACAATCACACTCTCAGGTGAGACTCAGATTCTTATAATGGTCTTTAAATTGCCTATGTTGACTCGATGCATTTTGGAGATGTTCTATTTCTCCCTAATCCCCCCTCCCCAGGTAAATCTGTTCTTTGACCTACTGATTATCTCAGCCAAGGTGGTGCCATCCCGTATCTTTCAGGGGTAAGTGTAGAACAGGGGTGCAGTTTGGGGGCTGAATCAGGCCCCCAAGCAACTGGTTGTCTTCTGCTTCCTTCTGCATCACAGCTAGCTTTGCGAGGTATGCTCAATCGCACAGGAGCTACAGAGCAAAACCTCTATTTTCTCCATTGGCTGAGGCTCTTCCCTTGGGAGGAATAGCTTGTTTTGCCAGGCTTTCTCAATTGCACAGCAGAGCTATTGAGCCAAGCCTTTCTTCCTTCTATTGGCTGAGGCTCCCCCCCCCCAATTCCCTGGAGGAGGAAGGGAAAAGTCAGAGCTTCCTTTGCCCAGTTCCCTGGATCCCTTGGGAGAAATACAAAGAAAGCACCTTTAAGATCAATGAGTGCTAATGTTTTAAGCATGTGTTAAGTTTGAAAGAAATATATTTGTGTGCTTTATAAAATTTTTATCTTTGCCCCATAATCTTAAATGGGTACACACATGGCCCAGTCCAAGGCGGCTCGGCCCAATTCAACATGGTCCGGCCCAACACGTGAAATTCCCTGCCACAGGAGGTGGTGACAGCTACAAGCATAGCCAGCTTCAAGAGGGGATTGGATCAACATCTGGAGCAGAGGTCCATCAGTGGCTATGAGCCACAGCCTATTCTTGGAACTCTCTGTCTGGGGCAGGGATGCTCTGTCTTCTTGGTGCTAGGGGGGCAGCAGTGGGAGGGCTTCTAGTGTCCTGGCCCCACTGGTAGACCTGGGTTTTTTGGCCACTATGTGAAACAGAGTGTTGGACTGGAGGGGCCATTGGCCTGATCCAACATGGCTTCTCTTGTGTTCTTATGTCTGGGGCAGTGAGGCTCTGTCTTCTTGGTGCTTGGGGGGGCACAGTGGGAGGGCTTCTAGTGTCCTGGCCCCACTGATGGACCTCCTGATGGCACCTGGTTTTTTTGGCCACTGTGTGATACAGAGTGTTGGACTGGATGGGCCACTGGTCTGATCCATGATGGCTTCTCTTACATTCTTATGTCTTTGGCAGAGATGCTCTGTCTTGGTGTTTGGGGTGGGGGGCAGCAGTGAGAGGGAGTCTAGTGTCCTGGCCCCGCTGGTGGAGCTCTTGGTGGCACCTGGTTTTTTTGGCCACTGTGTGACACAGAGTGTTGGACTGGAGGGGCCATTGGCCTGATCCAACATGGCTTCTCTTATGTTCTTATGTCTGGGGCAGTGATGCTCTGTATTCTTGGTGCTTGGGGGGGGGCACAGTGGGAGGGCTTCTAGCGTCCTGGCCCCACTGATGGACTTCCTGTTAGCACCTGGTTTTTTTGGCCCCTGTGTGACACAGAGTGTTGGACTGGATGGGCCATTGGCCTGATCCAACAGGGCTTCTCTTATGTTCTTATGTGACACAGAGTGTTGGACTGGATGGGCCATTGGCCTGATCCAGTATGGCTTCTCTTATGTGACACAGAGTGTTGGACTGGATGGGCCATTGGCCTGATCCAACAGGGCTTCTCTTATGTTCTTATGTGACACAGAGTGTTGGACTGGATGGGCCACTGGCCTGATCCAACATGGCTTCTCTTATGTTCTTATGTGACACAGAGTGTTGGACTGGAGGGGCCACTGGCCTGATCCAACAGGGCTTCTCTTATGTTCTTATATGACACAGAGTGTTGGACTGGAGGGGCCACTGGCCTGATCCAACATGGCTTCTCTTATGTTCTTATGTGACACAGAGTGTTGGTCTGGAGGGGCCATTGGCCTGATCCAACATGGCTTCTCTTATGTTCTTATGTCTCATTTCTGTCAGATCCGGCCCTCATAACAAATTAGTTCAACCCCCCTGGTGTAGAAGATTTGGGTTTTTTATGTCCCTCTTTGGAATGTAGGGTGTGCTCTAAACAGAGAGTGGGGTGAATTACGTCTGAGAACAGAACTGATGAATTCTTTTTGAAATAGCAGACCTGACCTTTTTTTTTATCCTGTCACTGAAGAACTTTGAATCTTTCTCAGTATGCTGGCACGGTCTAATCCTGCTTGCATTGGAGTAATCTTTGAGTGGATCTTTTTCTCTTCCAGATAGACCTCAGGAAAGGGGGTGGGGGAGAGACAGAATACTAGAGTTTTTGAAGGCAAAACCTCCCCTAACAGTCACCCAGTAAATTCCCATGGCAAAGAGAGGAAGTGAGGATTCAAATCTGGCTCTCCCAGATCCTCCTCTGACGCTCTAACCAGGGACGTCGAACTTATTTGTGATAAGGGCCGGATCTGACATAAATGAGAAAGTGTCGGGCCGGGCCCTGTGTGTCAGAAAATGTCATGCCAGGTAGCAGAGATATAAAATTTATAAAGGATGCAGTCAAACACAATTAAAGATTTAAAAAAACTTAAAATAAAACATGCTTAAAATGTTAGCATTTATCAGTCTTAAAGATGCTTTCTTTGTATCTCTCCCATGGGATCCAGGGAACTGGGCAAAGGAAGCTGTGGCTCTTTCCTTCCCTCCCCAAGGGATCAGGAGGAAGAGGAGTCTCAGCCAGTGGAGAAAATAGAGGCTTTGTTCTGCAGCTCCTGTGTGATTGAGCAAGCCTGGCAAAGCGAGCTGTGATGCAGAAGGAAGCAAGAGAGAGGGAGAAGGAAGCAGAAGACAGCCAGTTGCTTGGGGGCCTGATAGGAGGCCTCCAGGGGCCTGATTTGTCCCCAGGGACACATGTTTGATACCCCTGCAATAAGCACTACAGTGCTCCAATTCTGTCCACTTCCTTTTCCGCAGTGAGGCCTCCAGAACTGCACACAGGACACCAGATGTGGCCTGAACAATGCTGTGTACTGTGGAACCATGGCATCTTGCAATCTGGATGCTGTGCCCCTGTTGGTACACCCCAAGATCACATTAGCCTTTTCTGCTGCTGCATCACACTGAGTGCCCAGATATAGCTTTCAGTCCTCCTGTGCCCCAAGATCTCATTCACACACACTGCTTCCCAGAAGTCCATCGGCTGTGGCCTAACTCTGCCCTCTCCTTGTTTCTCAGTGCAGATGAGCAGTTTTCAGGCTCCATGGAGACCAACGTGGTGATCCGCCACGACGGGCAGATCATGTGGGACTCGCCGGCCATCACCAAGAGCTCCTGCAAGGTAGACGTCTCCTACTTCCCCTTCGACGGGCAGCAGTGCCGCCTGACCTTTGGCTCCTGGACGTACAACGGCAATCAGATCGATCTCCTCAACAAGCAGGACACGGGAGACCTGACGGACTTTGTGGAGAACGTGGAGTGGGAGGTGCTGGGCATGCCGGCCCGGAGGAACGTCATCGTCTACGGCTGCTGTTCAGACCCCTACCCCGACGTCACCTACACACTGGTGCTCCAGAGGCGGGCCTCCTTCTACATCTTCAACCTCCTCCTGCCCTGTATCATGATCTCCTTCCTTGCCCCACTGGGCTTCTACCTCCCAGCGGACTCTGGAGAGAAGGTCTCCCTGGGAGTCACGGTCCTCCTCGCTCTGACCGTCTTCCAGCTCCTGGTGGCTGAGAGCATGCCCCCCTCAGAGAACGTCCCTCTCATTGGTAAGGAGTTGCTCCAGAGACCCTCTTCCCAGCCTGCTTGGGAGAAGTTCTCTGCCCTGCTGTTGGCCCTCCAGAGGAACTAGCTGGCCCCTGTGTGAGACAGGAGGCTGGACTAGATGGACCCTCCCTGGTCTGACCCAGCAGGGCTCTTCTGAGGTTCTTCTCAGGGGAAGGCCTCGGCCTCTCTGTCCTGTTGTTGGCCCTCCAGAGGAACTGGCTGGCCACTGTGTGAGACATGAGGCTGGACTAGATGGTCTGACCCAGCAGGGCTCTTCTGAGGTTCTTCTCAGGGGAAGGCCTCGGCCTCTCTGCCCTGTTGTTGGCCCTCCAGAGGAACTGGCTGGCCACTGTGAGACATGAGGCTGGACTAGATGGTCTGACCCAGCAGGGCTCTTCTGAGGTTCTTCTCAGGAGAAGGTCTTGGCCTCTCTGCCTTGTTGTTGCCCCTCCAGAGGAACTGGCTGGCCACTGTGTGAGACAGGAGGCTGGACTAGATGGACCCTCTCTGGTCTGACCCAGCAGGGCTCTTCTGAGGTTCTTCTCAGGGGAAGGCCTCGGCCTCTCTGTCCTGTTGTTGGCCCTCCAGAGGAACTGGCTGGCCACTGTGTGAGACATGAGGCTGGACTAGATGGTCTGACCCAGCAGGGCTCTTCTGAGGTTCTTCTCAGGGGAAGGCCTCGGCCTCTCTGCCCTGTTGTTGGCCCTCCAGAGGAACTGGCTGGCCACTGTGAGACATGAGGCTGGACTAGATGGTCTGACCCAGCAGGGCTCTTCTGAGGTTCTTCTCAGGGGAAGGCCTCAGCCTCTCTGCCCTGTTGTTGGCCTTCCAGAAATACTGGCTGGCCACTGTGTGAGACAGGAGGCTGGACTAGATGGACCCTCCAAGGTCTGACCCAGCAGGGCTCTTCTGAGGTTCTTCTCAGGAGAAGGCCTCAGCCTCTCTGCCCTGTTGTTGGCCCTCCAGAGGAACTGGTTGGCCACTGCGTGAGACAGGAGGCTAGACTAGATGGACCCTCCCTGGTCTGACCCAGCAGGGCTCTTCTGAGGTTCTTCTCAGGAGAACGCCTCAGCCTCTCTGCCCTGTTGCTGGCATTCCAGAGGAACTGGCTGGCCACTGTGTGAGACAGGAGGCTGGACCAGATGGACCCTCCAAGGTCTGACCCAGCAGGGCTCTTCTGAGGTTCTTCTCAGGAGAAGGCCTCAGCCTCTCTGCCCTGTTTTGGCCCTCCAGAGGAACTGGTTGGCCACTGCGTGAGACAGGAGGCTGGACTAGATGGACATTCACTGGTCTGACCCAGCAGGGCTCATCTGAGGTTCTTCTCAGGGGAAGGCCTCGGCCTCTCTGCCCTGTTGTTGGCCCTCCAGAGGAACTGGCTGGCCACTGTGAGACATGAGGCTGGACTAGATGGTCTGACCCAGCAGGGCTCTTCTGAGGTTCTTCTCAGGGGAAGGCCTCAGCCTCTCTGCCCTGTTGTTGGCCTTCCAGAAATACTGGCTGGCCACTGTGTGAGACAGGAGGCTGGACTAGATGGACCCTCCCTGGTCTGATCCAGCAGGGCTCTTCTGATGTTCTTCTCAAGGGAAGGCCTCAGCCTCTCTTCCCTGTTGTTGGCCCACCAGAGTGACCAGTTGGCCACTCTCTGAGAGGAGATGCTGGCCTAGACAGACCACTGGTCTGTTCCAGCAGGGCTCTTTTGCTGTTCCTATATAAATGCCCCTCGGAGCAGTTCTGTTTCTTCTACTCTGTGGAATGACACAATTGTCCGTACCTTTCTCAGACTGGCCATTCCCCAGAGAGGGAGTCACAGCAGGAAATGCCCAGTATGGGCAGCTGGCGTTCTGGCCCCTTTGTGGTGTCTCACCTTCAGAAGGTTTTGCCCAGTGGTGCAGAGCTGTTGCAGCAGAGCATTGTGGGAGAGGTTGCCCTGCAGATATGTGGGGCTCAGGCCCTGAAGGGTTTTTTAGGTGAGAACCCCAGTGGACAGACTGCCTAGGTCTCCATTGGAGCCGAGCTACAACGCTCTGAACCAGATGGAGTTTCTGAGGGGGGTGGAAGAGAGAAGAACGTTCAGAGGGGCTGAGGGTGGGAGGAATATCCAGCAAGCTAAAAATATAGTGAGGCAAAGAAGATATTGAATTTATATCCCGGCCTCCACTCCGAAGAGTCTCAGAGCGGCTCACAATCTCCTTTACCTTCCTCCCCCACAACAGACACCCTGTGAGGTGGGTGGGGCTGAGAGGTCTCTCACAGTAGCTGCCCTTTCGAGGACAGAGTCTCAGAGCGGCTCACAATCTCCCTTATCTGCCTCCCCTACAACAGACACCCTGTGAGGTAGATGAAGATATTGGATTTATATCCCGCCCTCCACTCCGAAGAGTCTCAGAGCGGCTCACAACCTCCTTTCCCTCCCCCCCCACAACAGACACCCTGTGAGGTAGATGAAGATATTGGATTTATATCCCGCCCTCCACTCCGAAGAGTCTCAGAGCGGCTCACAATCTCCTTTCCCTTCCTCCCCCACAACAGACACCCTGTGAGGTAGATGAAGATATTGGATTTATATCCCGCCCTCCACTTGCAGCTGCTGGAATGGCCTTGGGTCAGCCATAGCTCTCACAGAGCTGTCCTCAAAAGGGAAACTTCTGTCAGAGCTCTCTCAGCCTCAGCCACCTCACAGGGTGTCTGTTGTGGGGGGAGAAGATATAAGAGATTGTAAGCCACTCTGAGACTCTGATCCAGAGAGAAGGGCGAGGTATTATCTGCAATTCTTCTTCTTCTTCTTTCTCCTCCTCCTCTTCTTTTTTTGTTCCTCTTCTTCCTCTTTCTCCTCCTCTTTTTGTTCCTCTTCTTCCTCTTCCTCCTTCTTCCTCTTCCTCGTCTTCTTTTTTTTGTTCCTCCTCTTCTTCTTTCTTGTTCCTCTTCTTCCTCTTTCTCCTCCTCCTTCTTCCTCTTCCTCCTCTTCTTTTTTTTGTTCCTCTTCTTCTTCCTCTTCCTCCTCTACTGTTTTGTTCCTCTTCTTCTTCCTCTTCCTCCTCTTCTTTTTTGTTCCTCTTTTTCTTCTTCCTCCTCCTTCCTCTTCCTCCTCTTTTTTTGTTCCTCTTCTTCCTCCTCTTCTTTTTTGTTCCTCTTCTTCCTTCTCCTCCTTCCTCTTTCTCTTCTTTTTTGTTCCTCTTCTTTCTCCTCCTCCTCTTCTTTTTTTGTTCCTCTTGTTCTTCTTCTTCCTCTTCCTCCTCTTCTTTTTTTGTTCCTCTTCTTCTTCCTCTTCTTTTTTGTTCCTCTTCTTTCTCCTCCTCCTCCTCCTCCTTCTTCCTCCTCTTCTTTTTTGTTCCTCTTTTTCTTCTTCCTCCTCCTTCCTCTTCCTCTTCTTCTTTTTTGTTCCTCCTCTTCCTTCTCTTCTTTTTTGTTCCTCTTCTTCCTCCTCCTCCTCTTCTTTTTTTGTTCCTCTTCTTCTTCTTCTTCTTCTTCCTCTTCCTCCTCTTTTTTGTTCCTCTTCTTCCTCTTCCTCCTCTTTCTCCTCCTTCTTCCTCTTTCTCCTCTTCATTTTTTTGTTCCTCTTCTTCTTCTACTACTTTTTTGTTCCTCTTTTTTTTCTTCCTCCTCCTTCCTCTTCCTCCTCTTCTTTTTTGTTCCTCTTCTTCCTCCTCCTCAGGCCCACGGAGAGCCCTGTGAGGTGGCAACGGGTGACATGGCCTCTTCTCTTCTCTCCTCTCCATAGGCAAGTACTACATCGCCACTATGACCCTGATCACAGCCTCCACGGCCTTGACCATCTTCATCATGAACATCCACCACTGCGGCCCTGGGGCCAAGCCCCTCCCCCGGTGGGCCAGGAGGCTTATCCTGCATCACATGGCCCGCATCTTCTTTGTCTACGAGGTGGGGGAGAGCTGCCAGAGCCCCCGGCCGGAGCCGGACAGCCTCCCCCCGGCCCAGGTAGCCAACGGCGGGGGTCCCCGAGGGCAGACCAAAGGCCCGGCCAAGGGGGCGTCTTCTGCGGAGGAAGCGCAGCCGGACTGGCGCGAGGGTGGGAAGTACGTGGATCTGGAGACGGGCGGTGGGGAGGGGCTGGAGGTGCCCAGCTGTGCCAAGAGCCGGTGCCTCTGCCACCACAGCAGCATCCTCAGGAACGTGGAGTTCATTGCCAACTGCTTCCGGGACCAGAAGGCGGCTCAGAAACGGACTGGGGAGTGGAAGAAGGTGGCCAAAGTGATGGACCGCTTCTTCATGTGGGTCTTCTTCGCCATGGTCTTCATCATGAGCGTCCTCATCATCGGCCAGGCCGCCTGAGAAGAACCCCGGGACAGGAAGGAGGGGGTGGTTGGGGGCGGGACATCCTTCTCACTCATTGCTGGGGGCTGTTCTGGAGAGGGGGACTGAGGCAATACTTTTCGAGGGGGCGCCTTGCAGCGCGGTCTGGCCCAGCTCGGGTACAGCTCCTGGGCGCCTGAGGTGGCACCGTGGCCTGTTCTGGCGGTCGATGACGCCCAGCATCTGGAGTTTGCTCAAATAGCTGTGCCAGCAATTGAGCAGCTCCCTCTGCTCCCCAGAAGTATTCTGGACAGCGGCCATGATGGACAACGAGAGGTCAAGATCTGGCATTGCATTCTGCACCCTGAAAATCCCACCTGTCGTTCAGTCTGCCCCCCTCTCCAGGAGACAGACACTCCCAAGTTCCTAGTCCTTATGGAGACAAGCTTGAACCAGCGCAGAGCCTCAGAAGCTGACTGGGGGGGGGGGGGGTGGTCAAGGCAAAAGGCTGCTGTTCTCTGTGACTCTCGGTCCTTCTTTTTTGGCCAGGGGAACCGAATAAATAGTGCAGCTGTACCCAGATTGCATCGCTTGTGAATTGGGATAATTTATGCAGGCTGGGGGACAGAATTAGGGTTGCCAAATCCAATCCAAAAAATATCTGGGGACTTTGGGGGTGGAACCGGGAGACTTTGGGGGTGGAGCCAGGAGACATTGGGGTGGAGCTATGAGCAAGGTTGTAGCAAGCGTAATTGAACTCCAAAGGGAGTTCTGGCCATCACATTTCACGGGACCGCACACCTTTTTAAATGTCGGTTTGGTGTAGTGGTTAAGTGTGCGGACTCTTATCTGGGAGAACCGGGTTTGATTCCCCACTCCTCCACTTGCAGATGCTGGAATGGCCTTGGGTCAGCCACAGCTCTCTTATCTGGGAGAACCGGGTTTGATTCCCCACTCCTCCACTTGCAGATGCTGGAATGGCCTTGGGTCAGCCACAGCTCTCTTATCTGGGAGAACCGGGTTTGATTCCCCACTCCTCCACTTGCAGCTGCTGTAATGGCCTTGGGTCATCCAGAGCTCTCTTATCTGGGAGAACCGGGTTTGATTCCCCACTCCTCCACTTGCAGCTGCTGGAATGGCCTTGGGTCAGCCAGAGCTCTCTTATCTGGGAGAACCGGGTTTGATTCCCCGCTCCTCCACATGCACCTGCTGGAATGGCCTTGGGTCAGCCATAGTTCTCTTATCTGGGAGAACCGGGTTTGATTCCCCACTCCTCCCCTTGCACCTGCTGGAATGGCCTTGGGTCAGCCAGAGCTCTCTTAACTGGGAGAACCAGGTTTGATTCCCCCCTCCTCCACTTGCACCTGCTAGCATGGCCTTGGGTCAGCCATAGCCCTGGCAGAGGTCGTCCTTGAAAGGGCAGCTGCTGTGAGAGCCCTCTCCAGCCCCACCCACCTCACAGGGTGTCTGTTGTGGGGGAATAAGGGAAAGGAGATTGTGACCCGCTCTGAGACTCTTGAGTGGAGGGCAGGATTTAAATCCAATATCTTCATCTACCTCACAGGGTGTCTGTTGTGGGGGAAGAAGGGAAAGGAGATTGTGAGCCGCTCTGAGACTCTTTGGAGTGGAGGGCGGGATATAAATCCAATATCTTCATCTACCTCACAGGGTGTCTGTTGTGGGGGAGGAAGGGAAAGGAGATTGTGAGCCGCTCTGAGACTCTTTGGAGTGGAGGGCGGGATATAAATCCAATATCTTCATCTACCTCACAGGGTGTCTGTTGTGGGGGAGGAAGGGAAAGGAGATTGTGAGCCGCTCTGAGACTCTTCGGAGTGGAGGGCAGGATATAAATCCAATATCTTCATCTACCTCACAGGGTGTCTGTTGTGGGGGGGGGGGGAAGGGAAAGGAGATTGTGAGCCGCTCTGAGACTCTTCGGAGTGGAGGGCGGGATATAAATCCAATATCTTCATCTACCTCACAGGGTGTCTGTTGTGGGGGAAGAAGGGAAAGGAGATTGTGAGCCGCTCTGAGACTCTTTGGAGTGGAGGGCGGGATATAAATCCAATATCTTCATCTACCTCACAGGGTGTCTGTTGTGGGGGAATAAGGGAAAGGAGATTGTGAGCCGCTCTGAGACTCTTTGGAGTGGAGGGCGGGATATAAATCCAATATCTTCATCTACCTCACAGGGTGTCTGTTGTGGGGGAGGAAGGGAAAGGAGATTGTGAGCCGCTCTGAGACTCTTCGGAGTGGAGGGCAGGATATAAATCCAATATCTTCATCTACCTCACAGGGTGTCTGTTGTGGGGGGGGGGGGGAAGGGAAAGGAGATTGTGAGCCGCTCTGAGACTCTTCGGAGTGGAGGGCGGGATATAAATCCAGTATCTTCATCTACCTCACAGGGTGTCTGTTGTGGGGGAGGAAGGGAAAGGAGATTGTGAGCCGCTCTGAGACTCTTCGGAGTGGAGGGCAGGATATAAATCCAATATCTTCATCTACCTCACAGGGTGTCTGTTGTGGGGGGGGGGGGGAAGGGAAAGGAGATTGTGAGCTGCTCTGAGACTCTTCGGAGTGGAGGGCGGGATATAAATCCAATATCTTCATCTACCTCACAGGGTGTCTGTTGTGGGGGAGGAAGGGAAAGGAGATTGTGAGCCGCTCTGAGACTCTTCGGAGTGGAGGGTGGGATATAAATCCAATATCTTCTTCTACCTCACAGGGTGTCTGTTGTGGGGGGGGGGGGAAGGGAAAGGAGATTGTGAGCCGCTCTGAGACTCTTCGGAGTGGAGGGCGGGATATAAATCCAATATCTTCTTCATCTTCTATCTTATTTCCCTAGGGAATAATGAAGGATATGGCCACCTTCCTTGCGGGCTCATAGAATTAGACTCCCTTGTCCAATCTTTTTGAAACATGGGGGGCCTTTTGGAGAGAGGCGCTGGATGCTATATTGAAAATGTGGTGCTTCTACCTCAAAAAATAGCCCCCCCAGAACCCCATATATCCACGGATCAATTCTCCATTATTTCCTATGGGAATCAGTCTCCATGGGGAATAATGGAGTGCCCAGCAGACATTTCCCTCCCCCCCCCTCTGCTTCCTGATGACCCTGAAGCGGGGGGAGGGCCTCCAAACCGGGGGGATCCCCTGCCCCCACCTGGGGATTGGCAACCCTAAACAGAATTCAGCTTCATTTTTTAAAGCTGGGTGCAGAGCATGTGGAGATGGGTTCTTAAATTAAATTAAATTAAATTTTAATTGTAATGTAATTTGCGATTTATACCCCGCCCTATCCTGCAAGGCGGGCTCAGGGCGGCTTACAGCGTTAAAACGTTGCAATAACAATAGATAAGACGTATCCAATTAAACACAACAAATTTAAAATATCTCATCAACAATACGTAAAGTAGAGGGTCTTAGCTACAACAATAGTACAGCCAGAGGCCACAGTTCAGCAGTTGGTAAGACTTCAGCTAGTTAACACCGCATAGCACAGCTTCAGGTAGGGTTGCCAAGTCCAATTTAAGAAATATCTGGGGACTTTGGGGGTGGAGCCAGGAGACATTAGGGGTGGAGCCAAGATCAAGGCTGTGACAAGCGTACTTGAACTCCAAAGGGAGTTCTGGCCATCACATTTAAAGGGACGGCACACCTTTTCAATGCCTTCCTTCCACAGGAAATCATGAAGGATAGGGGCACCTTATTTTGGGGCTCATAGAATTGGACCCCCTGGTCCAATCGTTTTGAAACTTGGGGGATATTTTGAGGAGAGGGACTAGATGCTGCACTGAAAATTTGGTGCATCTACCTAAAAAAACAGCCCCCCCCACCAGAGCCCCAGATTCCCGCAGATCAATTCTCCATGATTTTCTATGGGACTAAATCTCCATAGGGAATAATAGAGTTCCCTGCAGACATTTCCCTCCCCTCCCCCCGCTTTCTGACGACCCTTAAGCGGGCGGAGGGTCTCCAAACTGGGGGATCCCCTGCCCCCACCTGGGGATTGGCAACCCTAGCTTCAGGTCATTGACAACACTGAAGGCTGTAACTCGGACCCTTGACCTAACTGAAGCACAAGGATAGTAAAGTGCTGGGGAAGGTTTCAGAGGACACCCGGTAGATTAATAGCCTGGCGGAACAGCTCCGTTTTACAGGCCCTGCAAAACTTAGGTAAGTCCTGCAGGGCCCAGATCTCCCACGAGAGCTCATTCCACCTGGTAGGGGCCCAGATCGAAAAGGCCCTGCCCCATGCTGAGGCCAAGCGGGCGTTCTTAGGAGCAGGGCTCACAAGAAGGTGTTGTGTAGATGATCTCAAAGCCTGGGGGAGAGGTTCATATGGGGAGAGGCGGTCGCGAAGATATGCAGGCCTTCAAGGGTCTTAAAGGTAAGGACCAACACCTTATCCAACTAGGCCCATTTCGTCTTAATGAAGCAATGACCTTTCTGGGCAGAAAGTGGAGGTTCAGGAATGATCCCATTTGATCCTCTGTTCAACATAATTCCTTCCCCACAGAAAGCGAGCATGCCAGCGCTAACAACAAAGCGAGCGGAGATGACTTTGGTATCCCAGTTGAGCTATTCAAAGTCCTGAAAGATGATGCTGTTAAAGTGACGCACACATAATGTCGACAAATTTGGAAAAACGCAACAGTGGCCACAGGATTGGAAAAGGTCAGTTTATATCCCAATCCCAAAGAAGGGTAATGCCAAGGAATGTTCAAACCATCGCACCATTGCACTCATTTCACACGCCAGCAAGGTTGTGTTAAAGATCCTACAAGCTAGGCTTCAGCAGTATGTCGATCGGGGAACTACCAGAAGTTCAAGCTGGGTTTCGGAGAGGTAGAGGAACTAGAGATCAAATAGCCAACATTCGCTGGATTATGGAGAAAGCACAGGAGTATCAGAAAAACGTCTGTTTTGTTTCATTGACTACACTAACGCCTTTGATTGTGTGGATCACAAACTGTAGCAAGTCCTTAAAGAGATGGGAGTACCAGACCACCTCACACGTCTCCTGAGAAACTTCTATAAGGGTCAAGAAGCAACTGTCAGAATGGGATATGGAACAACTGATTGGTTTAGAAATGGAGTTCAACAAGGATGCATATTGTCACCCTGCTTATTTAATTTATATGCAGAGTACATCATGTGGAATGCTGGCCTGGATGAAGCACAAGCCGGAATTAAGATTGCCAGGAAAAACATCAACAACCTCAGATACGCAGATTGATACCACTCTAATGGCAGAAAGTGAGGAGGACCTAAAGAACCTCTTGTTGAGGGTGACAGAGGAGAACACAAAAGCAGGCTTGAAACACAACATCAAAAAAACTAAGATCATGGCATCCGGCCCCATCACACTGTGGCAAATAGAAGGGGAAGACATGGAAGTAATGACAGACTTCACATTTCTGGGATCCAAGATCGCTGCAGATGGTGACTGTAGCCATGAAATTAAAAGACGTTTGCTCCTTGGGAGGACAGCTATGGAGAACCTGGGCAGTATAATAAAAAGTAGAGACATCACCCTGCCAACAAAAGGTCTATATAGTCTAAGCAATGGCATTCCCAGTAGTAATGTATGGCTGTGAGACCTGGACCATAAGGAAGGTCGAGCCCAGAAGAATAGATGCTTTCGAGCTGTGGTGCTGGAGAAGAACCTTGAGAGTCCCTTGGACTGCAAGAAGATCCAATCAGTCCTAAGGGAAATCAGCCCAGACTGTTCCCTGGAAGGTCAGATGCTGAAGCTGAAGCTCAAATCCTTTGGCCACCAAATGAGAAGGGAGCCCTCACTGGAGAAGACTCTTGAGAGTCCCTTGGACTGCAAGAAGATCCTATCAGTCAGTCCTAAGGGAAATCAACCCAGACTGTTCCCTGGAAGGTCAGATGCTGAAGCTGAAGCTCCAATACTTTGGCCACCAAAGGAGAAAGGAGCACTCCCTGGAGAAGACTCTTGAGCGCCCCTTGGACTGGAAGAAGATCAAATCAGTGAGTCCTCAGGGAAATCAACCCAGACTGTTCCCTGGAAGGTCAGATGCTGAAACTGAAGCTCAAATCCTTTGGCCACCAAAGGAGAAAGGAGCACTCCCTGGAGAAGACTCTTGAGCGCCCCTTGGACTGGAAGAAGATCCAATCAGTCAGTCCTCAGGGAAATCAACCCAGACTGTTCCCTGGAAGGTCAGATGCTGAAGCTGAAGCTCCAATACTTTGGCCACCAAACGAGAAGGGAGCACTCCCTGGAGAAGACTCTTGAGCGCCCCTTGGACTGGAAGAAGATCCAATCAGTGAGTCCTCAGGGAAATCAACCCAGACTGTTCCCTGGAAGGTCAGATGCTGAAACTGAAGCTCAAATCCTTTGGCCACCAAAGGAGAAAGGAGCACTCCCTGGAGAAGACTCTTGAGCGCCCCTTGGACTGGAAGAAGATCCAATCAGTCAGTCCTCAGGGAAATCAACCCAGACTGTTCCCTGGAAGGTCAGATGCTGAAACTGAAGCTCAAATCCTTTGGCCACCAAAGGAGAAAGGAGCACTCCCTGGAGAAGACTCTTGAGCGCCCCTTGGACTGGAAGAAGATCCAATCAGTCAGTCCTCAGGGAAATCAACTCAGACTGTTCCCTGGAAGGTCAGATGCTGAAGCTGAAGCTCAAATCCTTTGGCCACCCAATGAGAAGGGAGCACTTCCTGGAGAAGACCCTGATGCTGGGAAAGACAGAAGGCAAAAGAAGAAGGGGGCGGCAGAAGATGAGATGTCTGGACAGCATTACTGATGTAACTAACATGCATTTGAGCAGATTTCAGAGGATGGTGGAAGACAGGTGGGCCCGGCATGGCTTTGTCCATGGGGTCGCAAAGAGTCGGACTCGACTGTGCGACTGAACAACAACAATAACATAATTCCTTCCCCACAGAAAGCGAGCATGCCAGAGCTGAGGTCAGCTTTTTGAGCCTGCGGACATCTTGGAATTCGGACACAGAGGGGTGGCACAGACGCAAAATCAAGCATAAAAGTATTGCTGCAGGAGGTGGAACTGGCCACAAAATGGCGGCCATGGCTTCCCTTCAGTCACTCAGTGAAAATTGGAGTTCCCTCCAAGCTGAGTTAGTGTGAGCCAGCTCACAGGTTTATAGCCTCCAGCTCACACATTTTTGTCTTAGCTCCGGCAGGATAACCCCAGAGCACACTAATTCATGCAGTAGCTCACAACTTTAATGCCAGGAGCTCAAAAAGTAGAATTTTTGCTCACAAGGCTCGGCAGCTTAGCGTCATGAGCCCTGACGAGGAGGAGCTGGAAGGGTTAACAGACCTGGAAGAGTTGCCAGCCAGTTCCTCAGCTGAACAAACAGCAGCTGGCCCATCAATCACTCTCCAGGCACCAGTGTCAGCTCTTGACGATCAATCTCCTCCAAGCTCTCCTCCTCCCATCTCAAGAGTTCGAAGCAGGCTCCGGAAAGAACTTTCAGAGCGAAGGCATGAGGCACGCCGAGGCTTCAGATCTCTCAGCCCTGAGTTCTAGCAGAGTCACTGCCACCCAGGGAGCAGGCTGATTGAGACTCCCATACAGCTCCCACCCAGGACCTGGTAACCTTGTGGAAGCAACAAGTCTATTTTCTGGCTTGCATCCATGCTCCTTCCTGATCCTGAGCTGCTTGATTTCCTTGGCACCCTGACCTTGTGGCTTTTGGACACTGACTTCGGATTCCGCATTGGTGACTTGGCTCCTGCTGGACTTCCTGGACTTTGACTGGCTTTGGACTCCTGCCTGCCTGCACCCTGAGATCGTGACGCTTAGAAGGAACATTGGTTGTGATGGCAGCTGCTGCCAAAGCTGTGTTTTTTTTAAATCCTGCACAACCAATCAACGCCTTGCTTACTAAAACCCTCTCTGGCCTTTCTCTCGTTCGGAAAACCAGTTTGAAAAGTCATTGCAATTGATCTCCAGGAAATCAAGATCAGTTCCCCTGGGGGGGGGGGGGTGAGAAAGGGCTACCTTGGATGGACAATCCCCAGTTAGGGGCAGGGGATCCCCCAGTTTGGAGGCCTTCCTCCTGCTTCAGGGTTATCAGAAAGTGGGGAAGGGGAAATATTCACTGGGCACTCCATTATACCTTGAGAGCCAATTTGGTGTAGTGGCTAAGTGCATGGAATCTTATCCGGGAGAACCGGGTTTGATTCCCCACTCCTCCACTTGCAGCTGCTGGAATGGCCTTGGGTCAGCCAGAGCTCTCTTATCTGGGAGAACCGGGTTTGATTCCCCGCTCCTCCACTTGCAGCTGCTGGAATGGCCATGGGTCAGCCAGATCTCTCTTATCTGGGAGAACCGGGTTTGATTCCCCACTCCTCCACTTGCAGCTGCAGGAATGGCCTTGGGTCAGCCAGAGCTCTCTTATCTGGGAGAACCGGGTTGGATTCCCCACTTCTCCACTTGCACCTGCTGGAATGGCCTTGGGTCAGCCAGAGCTCTCTTATCTGGGAGAACCGGGTTGGATTCCCCACTCCTCCCCTTGCGGCTGCTGGAATGGCCTTGGGTCAGCCAGAGCTCTCTTATCTGGGAGAACCGGGTTGGATTCCCCACTCCTCCACTTGCAGCTTCTGTGACCAAACTTTTATTTTGCAATATATTGAAGTACATTCAACTATTCATATTCAAATATACTTCTCCAATACATTACATATTTCCTCCCCCCCCCCCCACTCTTATTCATGACCTCCGCCGGTACTTAAAACAGATTAAAAGCATATTAGAGGTAAATTCACACTTATAGAATCTTGATGAAGAAATAAGAAAGAAGAAAGAAAATATATATATATATATATATATATATATATATATATATATATATATATATATATATATATATATATATATATATATATAATATATATATATATATGTCATTCACTAACCTTTTCACTAATAATCACTTAGCACTTATTAAACACATCGCACATAATTATTAATTCAATTCCAGGGCTTCCTCTATCTTAGTCTTATCTTAACTCTCATATATATATATTTACTAAGTAGCTATGTTCTACTAATACTTTTATCACAATAGCACAGTACCTCTTTATCCTTAAAAGTTCGCTTAATGTTGTCATGCACTACTAAATATCTTTTCGCCATTATAAAATTTTTACACAAAGAGTTATCTTTCCCTAACCTTTTCTCTATAATTCCCTTAGTGCTTATTAAACACAAAACCCAAAGTTATACAACCAACTCCGGAGTTCCAACTGTCTTGATTTTATCTTAACTCATATATACATAATTACCATGTAGCTATATTCTATTAATTCAATAATCACAATTCTTCTTTATCATTTAAAGTTCAGTTAATGTTATCATAAACCACTAAGTGGCTCTTCACCCTCCGTTGTATTTCCACGTAACTTTGGAATTTACTCCAATCTTCTTTAAACTTCTCCAAATTGTTGTCTTTTAAGATTCTAGTAAGTTTGTCCATTTCACTCCAGTTAAGAACCTTTAAGACCCAGTCCCATTTTTCAGGTATTCTGTCTTGCTTCCACATTTGCGCATACAATGTTCTCGCAGCTGAAAGCAAATACCACAACAATGTTCTGTCTTGCTTCGGAAAGCTTTCCATTTGTAATCCCACCAGAAAGACATCTGGTGCTCTCTTAATATTATAACCCAAGATTTTCGAGATCTCCTGTTGAATCATTGACCAAAATTGTTTTGCCTTTTCACAAGTCCACCACATGTGGTAAAAAGAACCTTCATGTTTTTTACATTTCCAACACCTATCTGAGGCTTGATTATTCATTTTTGTTAACTTTTTAGGTGTCATGTACCATCTGTACAGCATTTTGAAACAGTTCTCTTTAATGTTATAACACGTTGATATTTTCATTGAATTCTTCCATAGGTGTTCCCACGTCTCCATTTGTATTTCTTTATTAAAATTAATCGCCCATTTAATCATTTGAGGCTTCACCACCTCTTCTTCTGTAGACCATTTCAATAGCAGTTTGTACATCCTTGAAATCAATTTTTCATTCTCGCCCAGCAGCATTTTCTCCATTTCTGTTTTCTCTCGTCTTATACCTGTAGTTTTAATGTCTTTCTCTATTAAGCTTTTAATCTGTAACAGCTGAAACCAATCAAATTTGTCCTGCAATTCTTCAACCAATTTCATTTCAACTTTGCCCCCCTTGAACTTTAGCAGTTGTTCATATGATGCCCATTTCCCTTCCTTTACACTTTGCGGCATACTTATTACTTCAGTTGGCACAATCCAAAGTGGTTTCCTCTCATCTCCATATTTACTATATTTTTTCCAAGTATTCAGCAAACTCCTCCTTATATAGTGATGCGAAAAAAAACCATCCATCTTCTCTTTCCCGTAGTACATATACGCATGCCAACCAAATACATTTCCATGTCCTTCTGACGCCAATAATTTTTTGTTGATCAAAGTCATCCATTCCTTAATCCACACCAAACAGACTGCATCATGGTATAGCATTAAGTCAGGTAGTTGGAAGCCGCCTCTTTCTTTCGCATCTGTTAAGATTTTCATTTTAATTCTTGGTTTCTTGCCCGCCCAAATAAACTCTGAAATTTTTCTTTGCCACAGATTAAATTGTTTCTTATTTTTCACTATTGGGATAGTTTGAAATAACTCCACTTGCAGCTTCTGGAATGGCCTTGGGTCAGCCAGATCTCTCTTATCTGGGAGAACCGGGTTTGATTCCCCACTCCTCCACTTGCAGCTGCTGGAATGGCCTTGGGTCAGCCAGATCTCTCTTATCTGGGAGAACCGGGTTTGATTCCCCACTCCTCCACTTGCAGCTGCAGGAATGGCCTTGGGTCAGCCAGAGCTCTCTTATCTGGGAGAACCGGGTTTGATTCCCCACTCCTCCACTTGCAGCTGCTGGAATGGCCTTGGGTCAGCCATAGCTCTCTTATCCGGGAGAACTGGGTTTGATTCCCCACTCCTCCACTTGCAGCTGGAGGAATGGCCTTGGGTCAGCCAGAGCTCTCGTAGGAGTTGTCCTTGAAAGGGCAGCTGCTGTGAGAACCCTCTCAGCCCCACCCACCACACAGGGTGTCTGTTGTGGGGGAAGGAGATAAAGGAGATTGTAAGCTGCTCTGAGGCATTGATTCAGAGAGAAGGGTGGGGTATAAATCTACAGTCGTCGTCTTCCACTTGCAGCTGCTGGAATGGCCTTGGGTCAGCCATAGCTCTCGCAGGAGTTGTCCTTGAAAGGGCAGCTTCTGTCAGAGCTCTCTCAGCCCCACCCACCTCACGGTTCCTGCTGTGGGGGGAGAAGATATAGGAGATTGTAAGCCGCTCTGAGACTCTGAAATTCAGAGTATAGGGTGGGATATAAATCCAATCTCTCAGCCCCTGAGGGAGCTCCCAATCAGAAGCAGAAAAGGGGAAAAAATATGAAAGCATATAAACACATAGTCAATACTGGGCAGTCCAAACAATGTTGTTGTTGTTGTTCAGTCGCACAGTCGAGTCCGACTCTTTGCGACCCCATGGACCAAGTCACGCCAGGCCCTCCTGTCTTCCACCATCCTCCGAAGTCTGCTCAAAATTCGTGTTAGTCACATCAGTAACGCTGTCCAGCCATCTCCTCTTTTGCCGTCTCCTTCTTTTGCCTTCTGTCTTTCCCAGCATCAGGGTCTTCTCCAGGGAGTGCTCCCTTCTCATTGGGTGGCCAAAGTATTTGAGCTTCAGCTTCAGCATCTGACCTTCCAGGGAACAGTCTGGGTTGATTTCCCTTAGGGCTGGCTGGTTGGATCTTCTTGCAGTCCAAGGGACTCTCGAGAGTCTTCTCCAGGGAGTGTTCCCTTCTCATTGGGTGGCCAAAGGATTTGAGCTTCAGCTTCAGCATCTGACCTTCCAGTGAACAGTCTGGGTTGATTTCCCTTAGGACTGACTGATAGGATCTTCTTGCAGTCCAAGGGACTCTCAAGAGTCTTCTCCAGGGAGTGCTCCCTTCTCATTGGGTGGCCAAAGTATTTGAGCTTCAGTTTCAGCATCTGACCTTCCAGGGAACAGTCTGGGTTGATTTCCCTTAGGACTGACTGATTGGATCTTCTTGCAGTCCAAGGGACTCTCAAGAGTCTTCTCCAGGGAGTGCTCCCTTCTCGTTTGGTGGCCAAAGTATTTGAGCTTCAGCTTCAGCATCTGACCTTCCAGGGAACATTCTGGGTTGATTTCTCTTAGGACTGACGGATTGGATCTTCTTGCAGTCCGAGGGACTCTCGAGAGTCTTCTCCAGCACCACAGCTCGAAAGCCTCTATTCTTCTGCACTCGGCCTTCCTTATGGTCCAGCTCTCACAGCCATACATCACTACTGGGAATACCATCGTTTTGACTATACGGATTTTTGTTGGCAGGGTGATGTCTCTACTTTTCATTATACTGCCCAGGTTCGCCATAGCCCAAACAATAGGAATTCCCAATTAACAATTTCAGCCTGTAACCACAAAGATACATTCTCCATCCCCCACCCCCAAAATCTAAGGCTGAGTGAAAAGGAACCTTTTAGCTGGGTAGCTAACATGAGCTGGGTGCCAGGCAAGCCCGCACAGGGAGGGCGTCCCACAAAGGTTTCCCACCCATAACCAGGGCTTTTTTCTGTAGCAGGAACTCCTTTGCGTATTAGACCACACACCCCTGATGTAGCCTATCCTCCTGGAGCTCACAGTAGGCCCTGTACGAAGGAGGATTGGCTATATCAGGGGTGTGTGGCAGGGGAGAGATGGTGGCTCAGTGGTAGAGCATCTGTTTGGCAAGCAGAAGGTCCCAGGTTCAATCCCCGGCATCTCCCAACTAAAAAGGGTCCAGGCAAATAGGCATGAAAAGCCTCAGCTTGAGACCCCGAAGAGCTGCTGCCAGTCTGAGTAGACAAGACTGACTTTGATGGACCCAGGGTCTGATTCAGTAGAAGGCAGCTTCATATCTTCAATATGATGAGGAGATGAAGAAGAAAGACGATGATGTTGGATTTATATCCCACCCTATACTCTGAATCTCAGAGCGGTCACAATCTCCTTTACCTCCCCCCACCAACAACAACAGACACCCTGTGAGGTGGGTGGGGCTGAGAGAGCTTTTTACAGCAGCTGCCCTTTCAAGGACAGCTCTGTGAGAGCTCTGGCTGACCCAAGGCCATTCCAGCAGCTGCAAGCAGAGGAGTGGGGAATCAAGCCCGGTTCTCCCAGATAAGAGAGCTATGGCTGACCCAAGGCCATTCCAGCAGCTGCAAGTGGAGGAGTGGGGAATCAAGCCCGGTACTCCCAGATAAGAGTCCATTTACCTTTCTCTTTTTACCTTTCTCTGCCACAACAGACACCCTGTGAGGTGGGTGGGGCTGAGAGAGCTTTTTAGAGCAGCTGCCCTTTCAAGGACAACCTCTGCCAGAGGTATGGCTGACCCAAGGCCATTCCAGCAGGTGCAAGTGGAGGAGGGGGGAATCAAACCTGGTTCTCCAAGATAAGAGAGCTCTGGCTGACCCAAGCCCATTCCAGCAGCTGCAAGTGGAGGAGTGGGGAATCAAACCTGGTTCTCCCAGATAAGAGAGCTCTGGATGACCCAAGGCCATTCCAGCAGGTGCAAGTGGAGGAGTGGGGAATCAAACCCGGTTCTCCCAGATAAGAGAGCTATGGCTGACTCAAGGCCATTCCAGCAGCTGCAAGTGGAGGAGGGGGGAATCAAACCCGGTTCTCCCAGATAAGAGAGCTCTGGCTGACCCAAGGCCATTCCAGCAGCTGCAAGTGGAGGAGTGGGGAATCAAACCCGGTTCTTCCAGATAAGAGAGCTCTGGCTGACCCAAGGCCATTCCAGCAGCTGCAAGTGGAGGAGGGGGAAATTAAACCTGATTCTACCAGATAAGAGAGGTATGGCTGACCCAAGGCCATGCTAGCAGGTGAAAGTGGAGGAGTGGGGAATCAAACCCAGTTCTCCCAGATAAGAGTCTGCACACTGATTGCTCAGCAATTTCATTGAATGCCCACGAGTTCTCTTATTGTGAGAAAGGGAGAAAAGTCCTTCTTTCTCTACTTTCTCCATCCCATGCATAATCTTGTAAACCTCTATCATGTCACCCCTCAGTCGACGTTTCTCCAAGCCCCAAGCGTTTTAACCTTTCTTCATAGGGAAAGTGTTCCAGCCCCTTGAATCATTCTATCCTTTTTGAGGTGCGGTGACCAGAATTGTACACAGTATTCTGAATGAGACCGCACCATCGATTTATACAGGGGCATTATGATACTGGCTGATTTGTAATCAATTCTTTTCCTAATAATCTCCAGCAATAGCGTTGGCCTTTTTTTTATTGCAGTTACACACTGTTCCTACATTTTCAGTGAATTATCTACTATGACTCCAAGTTCTCTCTCTTGGTCAGTTTCCTACAGTTTGGAGCTCATAAACATAGAATCAAAGAATCCTAGAGTTGTGAATAAACAATTTTATTAGTAACATATGGTAGCAAAACTATATTTACAACTTATAAAAACTTAAAAAAAAGAACAAATTTTCCTACCCCATATCTTACATTTCTCTCTTTAAATCACTTCTCCAAGCCAGCCAGCATCTTAGAGAATCCATTTAAAGTTAAAGTTGCTTTCTTTCCATCTCTCTCCCCCTTCCCCTCCCACATCTATTTTCCTCCCTCCCTCCTTCCTTCCTTCCTTCCTTCCTTCCTTCCTTCCTTCCTTCCTTCCTTCCTTCCTTCCTTCCTTCCTTCCTTCCTTCCCTCTCTCCCTCCCTCCCTCCCTCGCTTCCTTCCTAGAATCCTAGAGTTGGAAGGGATCTCCAGGGTCATCTAGTCCAACCCCCTGCACAATGCAGGAAACTCACAAACACCCCCCCCCTAAATTCACAGGATCTTCATTGCTGTCAGATGGCCATCTAGTCTCTGTTTAAAAACCTCCAAGGAAGGAGAGCCCACCACCTCCCGAGGAAGCCTGTTCCACTGATGAATCGCTCTAATGGTCAGGAAATTCTTCCTAATGTTGAGCCGGAAACTCTTTTGATTTAATTTCAGCCCACTGGTTCTGGTCCTACCTTCCGGGGCCACAGAAAACAATTCCACACCATCCTCTCTAGGACAGCCCTTCAAGCACTTGAAGATGGTGAACAGATCACCTCTCAGCCACTTCCTCTCCAGGCTAAACATGCCCAGCTCCTTCAACCTTTCCTCAGAGGACTTGGTCTCCAGACCCCTCAGCTTCATCGCCTTCCTCTGGACCCATTTCAGCTTGTCCTTCTTAAAATTTGGTGCCCCAAACTGAACACAATACTCCAGGTGAGGTCTTACCAGAGCAAAGTAAAGCGATACCATCACATCACATGATCTGGACACTAGACTTCTGTAGATACAGCCGAAAATTGCATTTGCCTTTTTAGCCACCGCATCACACTGTGTAGATCACATATATCTATAACTATAGATCACATGTATCTATAGTTAGGATTCTTGGCCCCAATGTGCATTACTTTGCACTTGGCCACATTGAACCGCATCTGCCACGTTGACGCCCACTCACCCAGCCTCCACAGATCCCTTTGGAGTGCCTCCCAATCCTCTCTGGTTCTCACCACCCTGAACAATTTAGTGTCATCCGCAAACTTGGCCACTTCACTGCTCACTCCCAACTCCAAATCATTAATATACAAGCTAAAAAGCATGGGACCCAGTACTGAGCCCTGCGGCACCCCACAGCTTACCGTCCTCCACTGCAAAGACTGCCCATTTATAACCACTCTAAGCCAGCTTTTGATCCACAAGAGAACTTGTCCTTTTACCCCATGACTATTGTCTGGATAAGATTTCCCTCCGGAGTTAAAACTACTGAATACATTCTTTTCTGTTGAACCCCTCTTTGAGACCCTCAAAAATTTCCACGTCAAACTGTAACTGGTAAACCAGGCAAGCAGAACAACTGTAGAAACCTTTTTCATTTATTGAGAAGAGGAATTGTTCTCTTTATTAAACAAGACAGGTAAAAATACAAGCAAATAAAGATTAACCCTATGTGAAGATGAATGCTAAAATGATTAAAGCTCCAAGCGTTGCTTAGTCATGTTACAGTGATAATTTCAATAGTTTAAAAAACAATTCAGGTTTCAGCTTTCTGTCTCAGCTCTTTTAGGGATTCTCAGAAATCTCACCTAGTCTTCTTCTGAGACTTCTATCCAAAGAAATCTGATTTGCTTGTCACAGGAAGATCCTGTGAATTTAGGGGGAGGTATTTGTGAGTTTCTTGCATTGTGGAGGGGGTTGGACTAGATGACCCTGGAGGTCCCTTCCAACTCTTCTATGATTCTCTTTCCTTGGAGGTTTTTCAACAGAGGCTGGACGACCCTCTGACAGCAATGAAGATCCTGTGAATTTAGGGGGAGGCGCTTGTGAGTTTCCTGCATTGTGCAGGGGGTTGGACTAGATGACCCTGGAGGTCCCTTCTAACTCTATGATTTTGTGATTCTCCTTCCTTGGAGGTTTTTAAATAGAGGCTAGATGGCCATCTGACAGCAATGAAGATCCTGTGAATTTAGGGGGAGGTGTTTGTGAGTTTCCTGCATTGTGCAGAGGATTGGACTAGATGACCCTGGAGGTACCTTCCAGCTCTATGATTCTCTTTCTTTTGGAGGTTTTTCAACAGAGGCTAGATGGCCATCTGACAGCAATGAGGATCCTGTGAATTTAGGGGGAGGTGTTTGTGAATCTCCTGCATTGTGCAGGGGGTCGGACTAAATGACCCTGGAGGTCCCTTCCAACTCTATGATTCTCTTTCCTTTGAGGTTTTTAAACAGAGGCTAGATGCCCATGTGACAGCAATGAAGATCCTGTGAATTTAGGGGGAGGTGTTTGTGAGTTTCCTGCATTGTGCAGTGTTGGAGTACATGACCCTGGAGATCCCTCCCAACTCTATGACTCTAGAAGCGCATATTTATCGAATATCAACTTTTTTTTTTACCTGTGACGGAACCGGCCCGATTCTGCCTTCAGACCCGGTCCCGTCAGCTCCCTATTGAGTCGCCAACTCCTGGAGGGAGCTATTTCTCCTCCTGCCCCTTGGGCTCGCTGCCACCACCTGCTCAGTCCCGGGGTTCAGATTGAGAGGAACAGGACTCCCAATCCCCCTCCTTAGCTGTGAGGCCAGGCCTCAAGGTCCTCTGCCACCCTGCACTTGGGTTTCACAGAGACCTCAGCGCTTCTTTGGGGCACCCCTGGAGGATTGGCACCTTATCCAACTGCATGCCTTCTCCCTTCCCCGGGGCCCCCTTCTCAACACAGCGTGGTCTAAAGCGGTCTGGGGATCTAGGTGGTACAGAGATTGACTGCCAGCATTTAAACAGTAAAAATATATTTATTTAAAAAGAGAAAAATATAGGGAAAGAAAAACAAACCAAAAACAGTTGCGTTTAAAAGGTTAGCACAGCACAGCACACGCACAGCAAACAGCCTGACAAACAAAATGTGTTATAAACGCGTCCTGCTGGCCCTGATCTAAACTTGCCCTGTCTTGTGAATTACTTACTTAGTCTGCCTGCCTGGGGGCCTCCAGGCAGGATCCTCCATGCTCACCACATGCTCGCTCGAGCCCCAGTTCAAATCTGCCTTCTCTTCCTGCCTAACACATGCAAGGAACAACAGCACTTCCTGCCTCTCTAGGAGATTTTCCCCCTAGCGTTGTTGGTTTGGCTCTGGAAGGGAGGGGGGAGTGAGGGGAAGGCTACAAAGCCTGCTGAGGGATTTACTGACCCCTGCCAAATGAAGCACCACCACTGACTAACATGGCGTTTCTCCACATTACCTAAATCTGTTTTCTCGTTATCATGAGGTTATTATCTAGACAACTGATCGGTTCTTAACTAAATATGAGATCGTCAAGTGCAAATTAGTCACTTGGAATGTGCATATGAATCATATTTAGCAAGATAAATATATAGCAAGATGAAAAGGCCAATCTCAGTTCTTAGCCTCTACTAAAAAGCAATTGATCTAACTTCCCTGTAACTGCTCCAGTTAATTCTAAGCCAACAGAGTTCACGGACTGTTGAGAAGTGCTTCAACTCTCAGTCATAGGGTTGCCAATCCCCAGGTGGGGGCAGGGGATCCCCTGGTTTGGGGGCCCTCCGCCTGTTTCAGGGTCATCAGAAAGTGAGGGGGGAGGGAAATGTTTGCTGGGCACTCCATTATTCCCTATGGAGACCCATTCCCATAGGGTATAATGGATCTGCCAGTATCTAGGGCTCTGGGGGGCTGTTTTTTGAGGTAGAGGCACCACATTTTCAGCGTAGCATCCATTGCTACTCCTCAAAACATTCCGCAAGTTTCAAAAAGATTGGATGAGGGGGTTCAATTCTATGAGCCTCCCCAAAAGTTGCCCCTATCCTCCATTATCTCCTTTGGAAGGGAAGTATTAAAAAGGAGCACGATCCCTTTAAATACTCCTTTTGGGGTTCAGTTGTGCTTGTCACACCCTTGCTCCTGGCTCCACCCCCAAAGTTCCGATTTGGCAACCATACTCAGTCAGATTGCAAATTTAGCAAGAAAGGGTGAGTGGTATCGCGGGTACCGCTACAGTGTGAGGTATTGTGCTTAAAACCATTGCTCCAGTTTCCTCTCCATTTCACGTTATTGTCCCATTTCATCCATGCTAGCAGGTTCTGCAAAAATATTAGGAAATGGAAATGCGGGCCCTGTGTTCAGAGAAAACCTGGAGCTCCAAGAATGCCGGTCATAAGAAGTCCCCAGAAGAGGAAGGCCATCCGTACATCGCCTTGTAAATGGTTCACACCCGCATCTGTCAAGACAAAAAAGGGGGGTGGGGCTGAAGATGTGAGTAGCAAAGAACTTCACCACAACATTCAAAAACCAGTGGGGAAAACATTTTAACTTTCCAGGACATTCAGTTGCTGACCTAAGAGTAGCAGTTCTCTTACAAGGGACTTTCAAAGGGAGATTAGGAAGAGAGACTACTGAATTACAACTGATAATGAAACCCAAGACCATGCATCCTCCTGGACTGAATCAAGACCTCGGTACTTTTCTCCCTTTCTCACAACACAAGCACTCGTGGGCAATCAATGAAATTGCTGGGCAATCAAATTAGAATGGATAAAAGGAAGTCCTTCACTCAAAGGGTGATGAACACACAGAATTCACTGCCACAGGACATGGTGGCAGCTATAAGCAGACGGTTTCAAGAGGGGATTGGATAAACAGATATGGAGCAGAGGTTCATCAGTGGCTATTAGACACAAAGTATAGATGGAACTCTCTGTCTGGGGCAGTGATGTCTGGGCCAGTTTGGTGTAGTGGTTAAGTGTGCAGTCTTATCTGGGAGAATTGGGTTTGATTCCCCACTCCTCTACTTGCAGCTGCTGGAAAGGCCTTGGGTCAGCCATAGCTATCACAGGAGTTGTCCTTGAAAGGGCAGCTTCTGTCAGAGCTCTCTCAGCCCCACCCACCTCACAGGGTGTCCATTGTGGGGAGAGAAGATATAGGAGATTGTGAGCCGCTCTGAGTCTCTGATTCAGAGAGAAGGGTGGGGTATTAGTCTGCAGTCTTCTTCTTGGTACTGGGGGGGGAGGGGCACAGTGGGAGGGCTTCTAGTGTCCTGGCCCCACTGATGGACCTCCTGATGGTGCCTGGGGTTTTTTGGCCACTGTGTGACACAGAGTGTTGGACTGGAGGGGCCACTGGCCTGATCCAACATGGCTTCTGATTTATGGCAACCCCAGAGGGTTTCTAAGGCCACAGACATTCAGAGGTGGTTTGCTGTTGTCTGCCTCTGCAGCCCATCCCTGGTATTTCTTGGAGGTCTCCCATCCAAATACTAGCCAGGGCTGACCCTGCTTAGCCTCCAAGATCTGAGAAGGTGGGACTAACCTGGACTATCCAGGTCAAGGGGCCGTTGTGGTTACCTTTGACATAGACGCAGTTGTAATTGCTGTGTTGTCCTTCAGAGGTGAGAGTGATGTAGATTTTACCATCTGTCTCTTTGAAATTTTCAACCTGGAACAATTCATAAGGTGGAATCAGAACTTCCTCCTGTCTTGGGGCGACAGAGAAATCCTTGATGTATGCCCCGTAGCAGGTCTTAACGGTGAAGAAAGTGTCAACCCCGAATCCCTCGGCAATTCCCTTGTTCAGCGACGAGGAAGCGAAGTATCCAAACCGGACCTTCTTGGAGCGTTCTGTGGTAAATTTGATGCCTTTGACCCCACGGTAAGTTGTGTAGCACTTGTGGTTAGAGCTGGTCACTAGAACCTGAACGGCCCTTGTCAGAAAATAGTGGAAGGACTTGAAGTGGAAGTTCTTGAGGTAATAGTCTTCACTCTGCCCTGCATTCCGTACACCCTCGTTTAATTGACTGAATAAGGAGCCCTTGCTTTCTGTGTAGGCCAAGACTGCGATGGCATACTCTTGCTTAAGGCCTTTGTGCCTATTCGTGTCCCACTTGGTGGTTGCACCATTCTAGACGTTCGTATAGCTGCCCTTGGCAAACTCGGTGCGCTGGAGCTCCCCCACCTTATCCTCCATCGTATCCACACAGCCGTTGTATTGGTCATCAAAAGATGTTGTGGCCATATCAAGCGGCAGACTTTTCACCCCTGACGAGAAGAAACTGAAGCCCTGGATCAGAATGGGATGAGAAGAAGGGTCAAAGGAAGACTGGCGGAGGGACGGTTGGGGGGGGGGGGGGTTAGATAAAAATATGGAGCAGAGGTCCATCAGTGGCTATTAGCCACAGTGTGTGTGTGTGTGTGTGTGTATATATATATATATATATATATATATATATATATATATATATATATATATATATATATATATATATATATATATATATATATATATATATATATAAATTTTGGACACTGTGTGACACAGAGTGTTGGACTGGATGGGCCATTGGCCTGATCCAACAGGGCTCCTCTTATGTGACACAGAGTGTTGGACTGGAGGGGCCATTGGCCTGATCCAACAGGGCTTCTCTTATGTTCTTATGTGACACAGAGTGTTGGACTGGAGGGGCCATTGGCCTGATCCAACAGGGCTTCTCTTATGTTCTTATGTGACACAGAGTGTTGGACTGGAGGGGCCATTGGCCTGATCCAATAGGGCTTCTCTTATGTTCTCATGTGACACAGAGTGTTGGACTGGAGGGGCCACTGGCCTGATCCAACAGGGCTTCTCTTATGTGACACAGAGTGTTGGACTGGAGGGGCCATTGGCCTGATCCAACATGGCTTCTCTTATGTTCTTATGTGACACGGAGTGTCGGACTGGAGGGGCCACTGGCCTGATCCAACAGGGCTTCTCTTATGTTCTTATGTGACACAGAGTGTTGGACTGGAGGGGCCATTGGCCTGATCCAACAGGGCTCCTCTTATGTTCTTATGTGACACAGAGTGTTGGACTTGATGGGCCATTGGCCTGATCCAACAGGGCTTCTCTTATGTTCTTATGTGACACAGAGTGTTGGACTGGAGGGGCCACTGGCCTGATCCAACAGGGCTTCTCTTATGTTCTTATGTGACACAGAGTGTTGGACTTGATGGGCCACTGGCCTGATCCAACAGGGCTTCTCTTATGGTCTTAGGACCTGGTATGACTGTAGGGGTTTAGCAAGGTGTAACTGGGCTTATATCAAGGCTCGACAGTTCTCCCTCTTAGACAGGAGACCTCTTGCCGCCCTCTGACCTTTCCCCACACCACAACTCGGTGATGGAGGTGAAACGGTGAGAGAAACGGAAGGGGTGTCACTCTGACACCGTTACATCACTTTTGGCATGATCCAGATTGTAGGCCTAACTCCCTACACAGGACAGGGGTGCCTAGGGTTGCCAATCCCCAGGTGGGGGCAGGGGATCCCCCAGTTTGGAGGCCTTCCCCCCGCTTCAGGGTCGTCAGAAAGCGGGGGGAGGGGAGGAAAATGTCTGCTGGGAAACTCTATTATTCCCTATGGAGATTTCTTCCCATAGAAAATCATGGAGAATTGATCTGTGGGTATCTGGGGCTCTGGGGGGGTGCTGTTTTTTGGGGTAGAGGCACCAAATTTTCAGTATAGCGTCTAGTGCCTCTCCCCAAAATACCCCCCAAGTTTCAAAAAGATTGGACCAGGGGGTCCAACTCTATGAGCCGCAAAAGAAGGCGCCCCTATCCTTCATTATTTCCTATGGAAGGAAGGAATTGAAAAGGTGTGCCGTCCCTCTAAATGTGATGGCCAGAACTCCCTTGGTGTTCATTTATGCTTGTCACAGCCTTGATCTTGGCTCCACCCCTAATGTCTCCTGGCTCCACCCCCAAAGTCCCCAGATATTTCTTGAATTGGACTTGGCAACCCTAGGGGTGCCAGCAACAATAACAACAAAATGGTAGGAAAGAGACATACTAGAGGCCTTGCCGTCCAATAGCCTTGCCATTTGCCCTCACTCCCACCCTTGATGACTTGAGAAGCAGGAGAAAAAGAACAAGATGGTAGATTTATACCCTGCCCTTCTAGAGTGGTAAAGCAGCAGTACTGCAGTACTGTGATCTGAACTCTCTGCTCACAACCTGAATTCTATCCCAGCGAAAGTTGGTTCAGGTAGCCAGCCCAAGGTTGACACAGCCTTCCATCCTTCTGAGGTCGGTCAAATGAGTCTCCGGCTTGCTGGGGGGAAAGCGTAGGTGACTGGGCATGCCAATGGGAAACCACCCCGTAAAAAGTCTGCCGTGAAAACGTTGTGAAAGCAACGTCACCCCAGAGTCAGAAACGACTGGTGCTTGCACAGGGGACCTTTCCTTTCCTTCTCTTTGAATCACAGTCTCAGTGTGGCTCACAATCTCCTTTATCGTCCTCCCCCACAACAGACACCCTGTGAAGTGGGTGGGGCCGAGAGGGCTCTGACGGAAGCTGCCATTTCAAGGACAACTCCTGCGAGAGCTATGGCTGCCCCTAGGCCATTCCAGAAGGTGCAAGTGGAGGAGTGAAGAATCAAACCCGGTTCTCCCAGAATAAGAATCCACACACTCAACCACTACGCCCAAAAGGGGAGGAAACAGTGTTGATGGCGATTCTCCCCCAAATTCTACATTAAGGACCACTGAGGCTGAAGGGTTCACTAGAGCTTTGCCCAAAAGAGATGTCACATCCTTCTGATCTCTAACCAGAATTACGTGGTTTCTTGCCAGCTCAGGGCTGGCCACCCTAATTCTCCTCACAAGAGCCAGTTTGGTGTAGTGGTTAAGTGCCTGGACTCTTATGTGGGAGAATCGGGTTTGATTCCCCACTCCTCCATTTAGAATCATAGAATCATAGAGTTGGAAGGGACCTCTAGTCCAACTCCCTGCACAATGCAGGAAACCCACAAATACCTACCCCAAATTCACAGGATCTTCATCGCTGTCAGATGGCCATCTAGCCTCTGTTTAAAAACCTCCAAGGTAGGAGAGCCCACCACCTCCCAAGGAGGAAGCCTGTTCCACTGAGGAATCGCTCTAACAGTCAGGAAGTTCTTCCTAATGTTGAGCAGGAAACTCTTTTGATTTAATTTCAACCCATTGGTTTTGGTTCTACCTTCTGGGACTACAGAAAACAATTCCACACCATCCTCTATAGGACAGCCCTTCAAGTACTTGAAGATGGTGATCCTATCACCTCTCAGCCGCCTCCTCTCCAGGCTAAACATGCCCAGCTCCTTCAGCCTTTCCTCATAGGACTTGGTGTCCAGACCCCTTACCATCTTCATCACCCTCCTCTGGACCCATTACAGCTTGTCTAGATCCTTCTTAAAATGTGGTGCCCAAAACTGAACACAATTCTCCAGATGAGGTCTTACCAGAGCACAGTAAAGCGATACCATCACATCACGTGATCTGGACACTATACTTCTGTTGATACAGCCCAAAATAGCATTTGCCTTTTTAGCCGCCGCATCACACTGTTGACTCATGTTCAGCATACGGTTCACTAAGACCCCTAGATCCTTTTCGCATATACTACTGCTAAGACAAGTCTCCCCCATCCTATAACCATGAATTGGATTTTTCCTACCGAAATGCAGAACTTTACATTTATCCCTGTTAAAATTCATTTTATTGGTTTTAGCCCAGTTTTCCAGCCTGTCAAGGTCATCCTGTATCCCAGGGGCAGCCAGTGGTAGCTCGCTAGATGTTTTTTGCCTACAACTCCCATCAGCCCCAGCCAGCATGGCTGATGGCTGGGGCTGATGGGAGTTGTAGGCAAAAGCATCTGGAGAGCTACTGTTGGCCACCCCTGCTGTATCCTGTTTCGGTCTTCTTCTGTGTTTGCAACCCCTCCCAATTTAGTATCCTCTGCAAATTTAATAAGCATTCCCTCTATTCCTTCATCCAAATCATTGATAAAGATGTTGAACAAAACAGGTCCCAGGACAGATCCTTGAGGCACTCCACTTGTCACTCCTCTCCAAGAGGATGAGGAACCATTCACAATTACTCTTTGGTAATGGTAACAGGATCCAAACCACATTTTACCAACTTGTCAACAAGGATAGTATGTGGAACCTTATCAGAAGCCTTACTGAAATCAAGATAAACAATGTCTACAAGCATTCCCCTGATCCAGCAAGGTAGTCACTTTCTTAAAAAAAGAGATCAGGTTAGTCTGACATGACTTGTTCTTGAGAAACCCATGCTGGCTCTTAGTAATCACATCGATTCTTTCTAAATGTTCCAGGACCGACTGTTTGATTATTTGTTCTAAAACTTTTCCAGTTATAGATGTCAAGCTGACGGGCTGGTAGTTATTCAGATCCTCTTTTTTCCCCTTCTTGAAGATAGGGACAACATTCGCCCACCTCCAGTCTTCCGGCACCTCTCCTGTTCTCCAAGAATTCTCAAAAATAATAGCCAGAGGCTCAGAAATTACATCCACAAGCTCTTTTAGAACCCTTGGATGCAATTCATCTGGCCCTGAGGACTTTGTTTCATTTAAAGAAACTAGGTGTTTACGTACTACCCCTATGCCGATCCTAAGCTGGAACTTCATACCCTCCTTATATGTTCTGTTTTTGCCATGTTGAGCACCATTTCCCTCAAAAGAGAAGACTGAGGAAAAGTAGGAACTGAGCAGTTCCGCCATCTCTTCATTACCTGTTACAAGTTCAGTTTCTTGCCCTCGCAATGGGCCTACCGTGTCCTTGCTCTTTTTCTTACTCTGAACATACGAAAAGAACCCTTTTTTGTTGTTTTTAGCATCTTTGGCCAGCCTAAGCTCATACTGAGCTTTAGCTTTCCTAACTTTTTCTCTACAAGCACTGGTGATTGGTTTATATTCATCCTTGGTTATAAGGCCCTCCCTCCAGTTCATAAAGGAGCCTTTTTTATTTCTCAAGTCTTTAGAGAGCTGTTTATGGAGCCACTTCGGCTTCTTTAGGCTTTTTCCATTTTTTCTTCTCATAGGAATTGTCTGTGATTGCGCTTTCAGTATTTCACTTTTAAGAAACTCCCACCCCTCCTGAACCCCGTTCCTCCTAAGTATCTCTGACCATGGGATTTTACCCAGCATAGTTCTATCGAAGTTTGCCTTTCTGAAGTCCAACCTATAAGTCTGACTACATATAGCTTTTCCCTTCCCTAAGACTGTAAATTTCAAAATCACATGGTCGCTACTGCCCAGGGTGCCTACTATTTCCACTTCTTCAGTCAATTCTTCCTTGTTGGTGAGAATCAAATCCAAGATAACGGATCCCTTTGTTTCCTTCTTCACTTTCTGGAAAAGGAAGTTGTCAGCAAGACAAGTCAGGAATCTATTTGACTTCATTTTTAGCAGAGTTGGACTTCCAACAGATGTCCAGGTAATTGAAATCTCCCATGATCACTGTATCCCTTCTCTTGGAAAACTTTGCAATCTGTTGTAGGAGCATCTCATCCAAGTCCTCCGCCTGCATTGGTGGTCTATAGCAGACCCCCACCATAATATCACTGTTTTTTTCTTACTCCTTTTATTTTTACCCAAAGACTTTCAACTGAGCTGCCATGCTCAGATTCACATATTTCCTCACAAGTATATACCTCCTTCACATATACTGCTACGCCTCCACCCTTTCTCGTTTGCCTGTCCCTTTTAAATGCAGCTTGCACTTGCTGGAATGGCCTTGGGTCAGCCATAGCTCTCTCTTGCAAGAGTTGTCCTTGAAAAGGCAGCTTCTGGGAGCGCTCTCTCAGCCTCACCCACCTCACAGGGTGTCTGTTGTGTGTGTGGGGGGGGAGATAAAGGAGATTGTAGGCCTCTCTGAGACTCTGTTTTTGAAAGGGCAGCTTCTGTCAGAGTTGTCTCAGCCCCACCCACCTCACAGGTGTCTGTTGAGGGGGAAGAAGGGGAAAGCATTTGTAGGCTGCTCTGAGACTCTGTCCTTGAAAGGGCAGCTTCTGTCAGAGTTCTCTCAGCCCCACCCACCTCACAGGGTGTCTGTTGTGGGAGAGGAAAGTCAAGGAGATTGTAGGCCACTCTGAGACTCGGTCCTTGAAAGGGCAGCTTCTGAGAGAGCCCTCTCAGCCCCACTCACCTCACACGGTGTCTGTTGTAGGGAGGCAATGGAAATCTCTCAGCCCTACCCACCTCACAGGGTGTCTGTTGTGGGGGAGGAAGGGAAAGGAGATTGTAGGCCGCTCTGAGACTCTGTCCTTGAAAGGGCAGCTTCTGGGAGAGCTCTTTCATCCCCACCCATCTCACAGAGTGTCTGTTGTGGAGGGAGAAGATATAGGAGATTGTAAGGCACTCTGAGACTGATTCAGAGAGAAGGTCAGGGTATAAATCTTCTGTTTTCTTCTTCTTTTCAGAATGCATGGAAAACAACTGAGCAGAGGAAAGCAGTTTGCTCCTCGCCCAGCCATTTTTGAGCACTTTGTGGGGAACAGCAAGCAGGGGAATGAAGGAACTGTAAGTCCCTTCAAGCCTAGGCTTCCCAAATCCCCCGCCTGGGCGGGGGACCCCCGATTTGGAGCCTCCTCTTCCTGCTTGGCAAAAATCCAGAAAGCGGGGGGAATGGCAGCCCTTCCCACGCAGACTAGAACCCAGCAGCTGCTCCTCTCCCCTTCCTACCGATCCCCAATGCTTCTCCTCCTCCCTTCCCTTCTCTTCCCTTCCCACCTCCGATCGCAGCAGCTTCTCCTTGCCCCTCCCCTTCCCACCCAGCTCCATCGCAGCAGCCAGAGCTTTCCCAGGCTGCTTCCTGCCCCGCCCCAAAGGACCATGTGCCTTTGCACCTCCGGAGGTGGTGAAAGGTTTCAACTTTCTGTGTCTGTGTCCTTGTTACTGTGAAGAAGCTGGCTGGTGAGCAGAGAGCCAATCCCCTACATCAGATTTGCGAGAAGGGGGCGTGTGGAGGAGAGGGAAACGTCCTCATTATTCCCTATGTGAAATATTTCTCATAGGGTATAATGGGGAATTGATCTGGAGGTTTCGGGGGCTCTGGGGGAGCTATTTTTTGAGGTAGAGGCGCCAAATTTTCAATAAAATATCTAGTGCCTCTCCCCAAAATACCCTCCAAGTTTCAAAATGATTGGACCAGGGGGTCCAGTTCTATGAGCCCCAAAAGAAGGTGCCCCTATCCTTCATTATTTCCTATGGAAGAAAGACATTTAAAAAGGTGTGCTGTCCCTTTAAATGTGATGACCAGAACTCCCTTGGAGTTCGATTATGCTTGTCACACCCTTGTTCCTGGCTCCGTCCCCAATGTCTCCTGGCTCCACCCCCAAAGTCTCCTGGCTCCACCCCCAAAGTCCCCGGATATTTCTTGAATTGGACTTGGCAACCCTATTGAAGCCCCTGCTTTCTGCTCTAGCCACAAACTGCCAGAAACTGCTTTGAATGTTCGTGGAAGTTCACCTGCCACGGACTTCAGTTTGCTAACCATGAACAGGGCAAAATTCGTGACAAATTTTGCTTCATGGTTCAGTTCATGCCCATCCTCGCCTCCGGCCCCCTGCCCCAGGTCTGCACTTCCCCCACAACAGCACGAATCAAACTCAGGTGTAACTTCATCATGAGATGCAAGCGTTGACACCCTCACATGTCCTTGATACCTGAAGCTCTCCTGAGAAAGATCCCATCAGGTAGAAAACCAGCACCAAATGGGAAGGCGACATCTTCATTCTTGGATTCTGCAAAAGACCCCAAAATAAGATCAGACATATAATATAGTGGGTTCAATGCCAGGAAGAGGTGAGGGGGTAGTCTTTTTATTCCGCACAGCATAATATAGGGCTGCACTCTAAGACTGAAGACTGGGCCTATGGGACCAACTATATATACACTCAAGGGTCCTGCGCTATAGAGGTGCGCATTCGGTAAACATTAGTTTGGGAAAAAGCCGAAATATGCCCTTTTCGGCATTTTTAGGCTTATAAAAAGACGAATCTCGTGGTGTGGTCTCATTTGGAATGCTGTGTACAATTCTGGTCACCGCACCTCAAGAAGGATATTATAGTATTGGGAAAAGTCCAGAAAAGGGCAACTAGAATGATTAAAAGGTTGGAATACTTTCCCTATGAAGAAAGGTTAAAATGCTTGGGGCTCTTTAGCTTGGAGAAACGTCGACTGCGGGGTGACATGAGAGAGGTTTACAAGATAATGCATGGGATGGAGAAAGTAGAGAAAGAAGTACTTTTCTCCCTTTCTCACAATACAAGAACTCGTGGGCATTCGATGAAATTGCTGAGCAGTCAGGTTAAAACGGATAAAAGGAAGTCCTTCTTCACCCAAAAGGTGATTAACATGTGGAATTCACTGCCACAGGAAGTGGCGGCGGCTACAAGCATAGCCAGCTTTAAGAGGGGATTGGATAAAAATATGGAGCAGAGGTCCATCAGTGGCTATTAGCCACAGTGTACGTGTGTGTATATATATATATTGGCCACTGTGTGACACAGAGTGTTGGACTGGATGGGCCTTTGGCCTGATCCAACATGGCTTCTCTTATGTTCTTATGAATCAAATTCTCTGATCTGATTCAGCAACCGAATTAGAGTGTAATGTACTGGGAGACGAGACGTGGTGAAGACTTCAGGCTTTATTCGCTAGTACATTACGGAACTGGGGAACACGCGGCCGGGTCCGCCAATATATACAAACACCCCGGAACAACCCCCCCGCTGGCCAGCCCAATCCTGGCCAGTTAAACTTCCCGCGCTTGACATTGATTGGCCGTGACTTTCCCCGCGCTGTGCCTGGTCGCCCGAGGACGCGCGGCGCGTGTGTGGAGTCCGATACTCTACACTCCTCCCCCCCTAGTTCAGACCACATAGTCCCGGAGGTATGCTGGTGCTCTCCGTTCCCGTGTCGATCTCCTCGGGGTCGCTCGTGGAGCTGGGTCTGGTTCTGGTGTGGGCGATGCCGCTCTTGGTTGTGGGACGCTGGGGTCTGCTTCTGGCTCCGGCTCTGATTCGGTGTCTCTGGGGGCGTCATAAGTAGGTAGTTCCTGTATTGGCGGGGCCCCCCCCGGCGCTTCTGTTGCTAGCTGTTCCCTATTCCCTGCCTCCTCCATTTCTTCGGGTAGGGTGCGGCGGCGCAGCTGATCTATGTGCCGTCTTAGTACCTGGCCCCCCTCGGTGGTCACCTCGTATGACCTGGAACCTGTCACCCTGAGGACTCTCCCCGCGACCCAATCGGGGCCGCTTGCGAAGTTCTTCGCGTATACAGGGTCACCCGGAAAGAACCCCCGCACTGCCTCCCGGACCTCTGGGGACCCGCGGACCTCGGGGGCCCGGTCTGGGTGCAGCCTGTCTAGACGGGTTGTCAGTTTCCTCCCCATGAGCAGTTCCGCGGGGCTGGATCCCGTTATAGGGTTTGGGGTGATCCTGTTGTGGAACAGGAAGGCTGAGAGGCGGTGGTCCCAATCCCCCTGTACTATTCTCCCCAGTGCTTCCTTGGTGGTCCGCACCATCCGCTCCGCCTGGCCGTTGGTTGCCGGATGGAATGGTGCGGACCTTATGTGTCGTATGAGGTACCTCTCCGTGAACTCCCGGAATTCCCGGGAGGTGAAGGCCGTTCCGTTATCCGTCACCAGGGTGTCTGGGATCCCGTGCGTGCATAGGACCTTCCTGAGTGCTCGGACGGCTGCCGCCGTGGAGGTTGAGGCTACCGGAATCACCTCTAACCATTTTGTGTAGGCATCCACAAGTATAAAAAAGATCTGGCCCTGATACGGGCCGGCAAAATCTAAGTGGAGGCGGGACCATGGCCGCCTGTTAGACTCCCATCTGTGGACCGGGGCTGACGGGGGATCGGGCCGGGATTCTTGGCAGGGTTGGCACCTCCTCACCCACCCTTCAATTTCCTCATCCATGCCCGGCCACCACACATAACTACGGGCCAGGGCTTTCATCCTCACGATGCCCGGGTGGGTCTCGTGGAGGTCTTCCAGTACCTGTTTGCGCAAGGGGGGGGGAACCACCACCCGGCTGCCCCAAAGCACGCACCCCTTGTGTGTCGAAAGCTCGTCCTTCCTGGACGCGAACGGTCTGAACACTTCTTCCACTTTGCCTGCCGGCCACCCCCTCCCCACCCAGTCCCTGACCCGTGCCAGGATGCGGTCCCTCCCTGTCGCCCGGGCCACCTCTGCCGCGTGCAGTGGGCGCTCAGGGAGAGATTCAATGAGCATTACCCCGTGTGCGGGGGCGGGATCGGGTTCTGTTATGGGGAGCGGCAGGCGGCTGAGGGCATCGGCGTGTCCCATGGCTTTGCCCGGGCGGTGTACCAGTTCATACGTGTAGGAGTTCAGGAACTGGTTCCACCTCAGGACCCTCTGGGATAGGATTTGGGGGGTCTGACGGTCTGGAGCTAGGAGGCCCAGGAGTGGCTTGTGGTCAGTGGCGATGGTGAAACGCCTACCGTAGAGGTAGTCGTTGAACTTGTGCACCCCCGCCACGATCGCCAGGGCCTCCTTATCGATTTGAGCGTAGTTCCGCTCCGCTGGGGATAGGGTCCGTGAATAGTATGCTACTGGCACTTCCCTCCCGTCCGGGAGTTGGTGCCCCAAGACCGCTCCCACCCCGTAGGGGGAGGCGTCGCAAGCCAAGATCAGTGGCAGGGTTTCATCATAGTGGTGCAAAACCGCGTTCGAGACCAATAGGTCCTTGACTGCCTGGAACGCCGCGGCTTGGCGCTTCCCCCAGACCCACGGGGCTTGTTTATCAAGCAAACGGTGTAACGGTTCCGCCACGACGGCCTTGTGGGGCAGGAACGAGTGATAAAAATTCAGCAAACCCAAAAAACTTTGTAGCTCCGCTTTGCTTTTGGGAGCGGGGGCCTGCACAATGGCCCTAGTCTTGTCCTTAGTCGGGTGAATTCCAGCCGCGTCCACGGCGAATCCCAGGAACTCCACCCGCGGAACCCCCAACAGACATTTTTCCTTCTTCACTTTCAACCCCGCCGCTTGGAACCTCCGGAGGACCTCTCGCAGGCGGCCTTTGAACTCTTCTTCGTTCGGGGCGGCGATTAAAACATCATCGAAGAAGGGTTGCACTCCGGGAATTCCTTTAAGGAGAGAGTCCATTATGCTTTGGAAAATTCCCGGAGCCACGCTCACCCCGAACTGCAATCGTTTAACTCTAAACGCCCCCCTGTGGGTCACGATCGTCTGCGCCTCTGCTGTCTTAGCGTCGACTGGCAGTTGCTGGTATGCCTGTGCTAAGTCCAGCTTGCCAAAAACCCGTGCCCCTGCGAGTGTCGATAGTACATGGCTGACTACGGGGACTGGATACGGGTTATCCTGGAGCGCTTTGTTGATCGTGCACTTGTAGTCAGCGCAGATCCTTACGTCCCCGTTCGGTTTCACTGGCGTTACAATGGGGGTCTCCCAAGCCGCATAAGTTACAGGCTCCAAGACTCCCTGGGCCGTGAGGCGATCCAGTTCTGCCTCAATTTTCGGCTTTAGGGCAAACGGGACGCGCCTCGCTTTGAGCCGTATGGGCCGGACCATGGGGTCAATCGGTAGGGTGATGGGCGGCCCCTTGTAGCTTCCCAGGGACCCATCGAAAACCTCGGGGAACTCCTGGCAGACCCCTTCGAAGTTGCTGGCCTGCACGTGCTCCACCCCCACCAGCTTGATCCCCAGTGGTTGGAACCAAGCTAACCCCAGAAGGGTGGTCAGTTGGCGCTTGACCACCAGTATGTCTAGGGGCCCCTTAAAGCTTCCCCTCTCCACATGCACCTGGGCCCACCCCACGACGTGAACCGGGTTTTTCTGGAAGTCCCTCAGTACGAAATCCGCTGGCCTCGTTTGGAGGCGGCGGCGGGGGCATAGTCTCGTAAGGGTCTCCTCTGAAATTATGGAGATCGAGGAACCCGAGTCTACTTCCATGACGCAGGGGGCGCCCTCGATCCGGACAGACATTTTGACCTTGTCCGGGGCTGCGAGGGGCAAGTTCAGTACCTGCAAGCTGGTGGATGCCGTCGTGTGGGTGTCCATGGAATCGTGATGCGCTGACGGTGGTCGACGGCTGCTCTTGGCCCGGCAAGCCCGGGCGATGTGGCCCATCTTCCCACAGCTTCTGCAGTCCAGGTTTCGGTACGGGCAGTCCCTCCTTTCGTGAGGGTCGCCGCAGCTGGCGCACTTGGAGCTGGGGTTGGTGGGGGCCCTCTCCGTCGCTCGTTGTCTCGCGGGGGCCCGAGTTTCTGTCCTCTGTGGCCGTCGGAGCTGGAACGCTTCTTCCTCTGCTCGGTCCTCTGGTCCCATTTCTTCTTGGTGTACTGCCTCTCCCCGCGGCTGGCCATACGCCTTGGTGGCCCTCTCGAACGCCGTCGCCTCGTTGAAGGCTTGTTGTAGGGTGAGCTCCTCCTTTGCGAAGAGCTTCTGCTGCAGTCGCTCGTCTCGGAGGCCCCAGACGAAACGGTCCCTCAGGGCTTCGTCCCTCTTGTCGAAACTGCAGTTCCCGGCGATCTGCCGAAGGGCCGCCAGGTAGACCGCCGCTGTCTCCCCCGACTTCTGGTCCCTCTTGTGGAAGAGGAATCGGCGGGCGACGATGGACGGTTGGGGCGAAAAGTGGCCCGTGAGGAGTCTCACGACCTCCCCGTAGGTCCTCTCAGTCAGCTTCGCCGGAGCGGAGAGACCCCGTGCGATCTCGAAGGTTTCTTCTCCACAGACGCTCAGCAGGACGTCTCTCTTCCTGTCGTCATCTTCGATCAGGTTCGCACGCAGGTAGCATTCGACCCTTTCTGTGTAGGTCTCCCATCTCTCGGGGTGCTCCGGGTTGAATTCCGCAAGATGGCCCGTCGTTACACTTGGGTTCGCCATGGCGGCGGCGGGCTGTGCGATCCTGCGGTCTCCGCCTTCCTCGTCTCCGGCCAGGTCTGGTTCCCCTCGGGCGGCCGGACCTAGCTCGATCCCACCTTCGTCGCCAGTGTAATGTACTGGGAGACGAGACGTGGTGAAGACTTCAGGCTTTATTCGCTAGTACATTACGGAACTGGGGAACACGCGGCCGGGTCCGCCAATATATACAAACACCCCGGAACAACCCCCCCGCTGGCCAGCCCAATCCTGGCCAGTTAAACTTCCCGCGCTTGACATTGATTGGCCGTGACTTTCCCCGCGCTGTGCCTGGTCGCCCGAGGACGCGCGGCGCGTGTGTGGAGTCCGATACTCTACATAGAGAAATCTGGGGAAAAGCCTAAAAAGTTCGGCTCCCCCCCCCCCCCCCCCGGGAAACAGGAGGATGGCAGGGGGAAGGAGAGAACATTACAATCTTCCTTTCATACAGGGGAATCTTTTGTGTCTACAATTAGAATCCATTAAGAGCTCTGAATGTACTCTGAATGCGTTCCTCATCCCTCAAGACCAGTCTTCACTCAGCCATCAAGTTAACAACTGTTTTATCAGTGTAGCAAAACCAACTTAACTCAATCAGGACAATGGTGCGGGGGTGGGGGGGGGAAGGAATTGCATTTGCAAGATTGTTTCAACAAGCTTATTATTTGGCTGCAAATAAGAATAAATGCCCTAGATTGGTTAATATTTATAATTTCACACAGACTCAGGAATGGATAGGAAAGGAATGGACTTCTGGAATAAAGCAATAGCTAGAAACAAGGCTAGTATGTAATGTATCATGCCTAACCTTCTTTGTGTTTCCTTAATTACACAGTATAGCTAAATTTGCTTTCCTTTGTAAGGCTGCTGTAGCTGGTTGGGCAACAGAATGGGGCAACAGACATTCATGTCAGTCACTGGATTTTTCACACGTTGAAAATCTGTGCATTGCCACAGAGCATAAAAGCAATCTGAGTCAGATTCCATGCTGGTTTGCTGTGCCGGATCTGACTGACCATTGTCTGTCTGCTGCTGAATACCTTGGACATTTCCTGCTCCTTCCTGTCCCTAGCTGGAGGAAGAAGAGATCTCCTGGATTGCTTGAAAAAGTTTAAATATATTTTTATCTTAGTTTTCTTTTTAAAAAATTGCCTACTGGATTAAAGGGGGGGCTGTTAAGGGGCGGAGGGTCTACTTTGGGTGGGGGGGGGGCAGGATGCCCTTGCCTAGGCATTTAAAAAAAAAAGTTTAATTGCTTTGTTGGGGGGCCTGGGGGCTTGATAGTCATTTGTGCTGTTTGTTGCTTATGTCATATTATATTCTCTGATCTGAAGTTAAATCATTTCCACTGTTGTTATTATCTGAAGTTAAATCATATGTAATCTGTCTCTGCCTGGTCTGTGGTAGTTTAGGATCTGCAGTTTCTTTAAACAGGTTCGAAAGCCTCTCTGTTTGGCGTCGTGGTTAAGTGTGCAGACTCTTATCTGGGAGAACCGGGTTTGATTCCCCACTCCTCCACTTGCACCCGCTCGCATGGCCTTGGGTCAGCCAGAGCTCTGGCAGAGGTTGTCCTTGAAACGGCAGCTTCTGGGAGAGCTCTCTCAGCCCCAGTCACCTCACAGGGTGTCTGTTGTGGGGGAGGAAGGTAAAGGAGATTGTGAGCCGCTCTGAGACTCTTCAGAGTGGAGGGCGGGATATAAATCCAATATCTTCATCTACCTCACAGGGTGTCTGTTGTGGGGGGAGGAGGTAAAGGAGATTGTGAGCTGCTCTGAGACTCTTTGGAGTGGAGGGCGGGATATAAATACAATATCTTCATCTACCTCACAGGGTGTCTGTTGTGGGGGGGGGAGGTAAAGGAGATTGTGAGCCACTCTGAGACTCTTCGGAGTGGAGGGCGGGATATAAATCCAATATTTTCATCTACCTCACAGGGTGTCTGTTGTGGGGGAGGAAGGTAAAGGAGATTGTGAGCTGCTCTGAGACTCTTCAGAGTGGATGGCGGGATATAAATCCAATATCTTCATCTACCTCACAGGGTGTCTGTTGTGGTGTGGGGGAGGAAGGGAAAGGAGATTGTGAGCCGCTTTGAGACTCTTCGGAGTGGAGGGCGGGATATAAATCCAATATCTTCATCTACCTCACAGGGTGTCTGTTGTGGGGGGAGGAAGGGAAAGGAGATTGTGAGCCGCTCTGAGACTCTTTGGAGTGGAGGGTAGGATATAAATTCAATATCTTCATCTACCTCACAGGGTGTCTGTTGTGGGGGAGGAAGGTAAAGGAGATTGTGAGCCGCTCTGAGACTCTTCGGAGTGGAGGGCAGGATATAAATCCAATATCTTCATCTACCTCACAGGGTGTCTGTTGTGGGGGAGGAAGGGAAAGGAGGTTGTGAGCCACTCTGAGACTCTTCGGAGTGGAGGGCAGGATATAAATCCAATATCTTCATCTACCTCACAGGGTGTCTGTTGTGGGGGAGGAAGGTAAAGGAGATTGTGAGCCGCTCTGAGACTCTTCGGAGTGGAGGACGGGATATAAATCCAATATCTTCATCTACCTCACAGGGTGTCTGTTGTGGGGGGGGGGGAAGGTAAAGGAGATTGTGAGCCGCTCTGAGACTCTTCGGAGTGGAGGGCGGGATATAAATCCAATATCTTCATCTACCTCACAGGGTGTCTGTTGTGGGGGGAGGAAGGGAAAGGAGATTGTGAGCCGCTCTGAGACTCTTCGGAGTGGAGGGCGAGATATAAATCCAATATCTTCATCTACCTAACAGGGTGTCTGTTGTGGGGGAGGAAGGGAAAGGAGATTGTTAGCCGCTCTGAGACTCTTCGGAGTGGAGGGCGGGATATAAATCCAATATCTTCATCTACCTCACAGGGTGTCTGTTGTGGGGGGGGGAAGGTAAAGGAGATTGTGAGCCGCTCTGAGACTCTTCGGAGTGGAGGGCGGGATATAAATCCAATATCTTCATCTACCTCACAGGGTGTCTGTTGTGGGGGGAGGAAGGGAAAGGAGATTGTGAGCCGCTCTGAGACTCTTCGGAGTGGAGGGCGGGATGTAAATCCAATACCTTCATCTACCTCACAGGGTGTCTGTTGTGGGGGAGGAAGGGAAAGGAGATTGCGAGCCGCTCTGAGACTCTTCGGAGTGGAGGGCGGGATAGAAATCCAATATCTTCATCTACCTCACAGGGTGTCTGTTGTGGGGGAGGAAGGTAAAGGAGATTGTGAGCCGCTCTGAGACTCTTCGGAGTGGAGGGCGGGATATAAATCCAATATCTTCATCTACCTCACAGGGTGTCTGTTGTGGGGGGAGGAAGGTAAAGGAGATTGTGAGCCGCTCTGAGACTCTTCGGAGTGGAGGGCGGGATATAAATCCAATATCTTCATCTACCTCACAGGGTGTCTGTTGTGGGGGAGGAAGGGAAAGGAGATTGTGAGCCACTCTGAGACTCTTTGGAGTGGAGGGCGGGATATAAATCCAATATCTTCATCTACCTCACAGGGTGTCTGTTGTGGGGGGAGGAAGGTAAAGGAGATTGTGAGCCGCTCTGAGACTCTTCGGAGTGGAGGGCGGGATATAAATCCAATATCTTCATCTACCTCACAGGGTGTCTGTTGTGGGGGAGGAAGGGAAAGGAGATTGTGAGCCGCTCTGAGACTCTTTGGAGTGGAGGGCGGGATATAAATCCAATATCTTCATCTATCTCACAGGGTGTCTGTTGTGGGGGAGGAAGGGAAAGGAGATTGTGAGCCGCTCTGAGACTCTTTGGAGTGGAGGGCGGGATATAAATCCAATATCTTCATCTACCTCACAGGGTGTCTGTTGTGGGGGAGGAAGGGAAAGGAGATTGTGAGCCGCTCTGAGACTCTTCGGAGTGGAGGGCGGGATATAAATCCAATATCTTCATCTACCTCACAGGGTGTCTGTTGTGGGGGAGGAAGGGAAAGGAGATTGTTAGCCGCTCTGAGACTCTTCGGAGTGGAGGGCGGGATAGAAATCCAATATCTTCATCTACCTCACAGGGTGTCTGTTGTGGGGGAGGAAGGGAAAGGAGATTGTGAGCCGCTCTGAGACTCTTCGGAGTGGAGGGCGGGATAGAAATCCAATATCTTCATCTACCTCACAGGGTGTCTGTTGAGGCAGAGGAAGGGAAAGGAGATTGTGAGCCGCTCTGAGACTCTTCGGAGTGGAGGGCGGGATAGAAATCCAATATCTTCATCTACCTCACAGGGTGTCTGTTGAGGCAGAGGAAGGGAAAGGAGATTGTGAGCCGCTCTGAGACTCTTCGGAGTGGAGGGCGGGATAGAAATCCAATATCTTCATCTACCTCACAGGGTGTCTGTTGTGGGGGAGGAAGGGAAAGGAGATTGTTAGCCGCTCTGAGACTCTTCGGAGTGGAGGGCGGGATAGAAATCCAATATCTTCATCTACCTCACAGGGTGTCTGTTGTGGGGGAGGAAGGGAAAGGAGATTGTGAGCCGCTCTGAGACTCTTCGGAGTGGAGGGCGGGATATAAATCCAATATCTTCATCTACCTCACAGGGTGTCTGTTGAGGCGGAGGAAGGGAAAGGAGATTGTGAGCCGCTCTGAGACTCTTCGGAGTGGAGGGCGGGATATAAATCCAATATCTTCATCTACCTCACAGGGTGTCTGTTGTGGGGGAGGAAGGTAAAGGAGATTGTGAGCCGCTCTGAGACTCTTCGGAGTGGAGGGCGGGATATAAATCCAATATCTTCATCTACCTCACAGGGTGTCTGTTGTGGGGGAGGAAGGGAAAGGAGATTGTGAGCCGCTCTGAGACTCTTCGGAGTGGAGGGCGGGATATAAATCCAATATCTTCATCTACCTCACAGGGTGTCTGTTGTGGGGGAGGAAGGGAAAGGAGATTGTTAGCCGCTCTGAGACTCTTCGGAGTGGAGGGCGGGATAGAAATCCAATATCTTCATCTACCTCACAGGGTGTCTGTTGTGGGGGAGGAAGGGAAAGGAGATTGTGAGCCGCTCTGAGACTCTTCGGAGTGGAGGGCGGGATATAAATCCAATATCTTCATCTACCTCACAGGGTGTCTGTTGAGGCGGAGGAAGGGAAAGGAGATTGTGAGCCGCTCTGAGACTCTTCGGAGTGGAGGGCGGGATATAAATCCAATATCTTCATCTACCTCACAGGGTGTCTGTTGTGGGGGAGGAAGGTAAAGGAGATTGTGAGCCGCTCTGAGACTCTTCGGAGTGGAGGGCGGGATATAAATCCAATATCTTCATCTACCTCACAGGGTGTCTGTTGTGGGGGAGGAAGGGAAAGGAGATTGTGAGCCGCTCTGAGACTCTTCGGAGTGGAGGGCGGGATATAAATCCAATATCTTCATCTACCTCACAGGGTGTCTGTTGTGGGGGAGGAAGGGAAAGGAGATTGTTAGCCGCTCTGAGACTCTTCGGAGTGGAGGGCGGGATAGAAATCCAATATCTTCATCTACCTCACAGGGTGTCTGTTGTGGGGGAGGAAGGGAAAGGAGATTGTTAGCCGCTCTGAGACTCTTCGGAGTGGAGGGCGGGATAGAAATCCAATATCTTCATCTACCTCACAGGGTGTCTGTTGTGGTGTGGGGGAGGAAGGGAAAGGAGATTGTGAGCCGCTCTGAGACTCTTCGGAGTGGAGGGCGGGATAGAAATCCAATATCATCATCTTCTTCTTCTGTTGCACTTTCTCTGCGTGGGGCCTGCCCTGGCCTCCTTTGGCTGGTGCTGTGCTGGTGGAGTAACCTGTGGCTGTCTGCCTTCTTATTGATACTGTTGAGATTTTTGCATTTTTATTTTTGGGGGTTTTTTTTGCATTTTGTGCCTGCCTTGGAATTTCTTAAAAGGTCTGAGACGGCAGTGCTCCTGGTTTTCTGTTTTTTTGCTGTGTGGGCTGCCTGCCCAGCTTGTGTGTGAAGGTCTTCCCGTCTGCCTTCACAGAGCTTGTCCATGTGGTTGGATTGCTTGACCGAGGCCTGAAGTTAGTCTAGATAACAGCAGTTGTTTCACAGTTTTTTAAAATTGGACTTGGACTGTTTCTGAGTCCTAGGTCTAGCTGTGTACTGGGCGATTATTGTGTTTTTGTGCAGATTTATTCTACTGCACTGCACCAGTTGTGTTAACAGACGTTATTGTAAGTCTCTCAGTCCTACAAGGCTGCTTTTTCAGGGGGAGGCCAGTCGCAGGGGATGCTGCTAGAAGAGGTTTTTAAAGTTTTGTTTTCCAGAATGCTGCTTTTCAGGGGCAAGACCAGGGTCTGCTGCCGCCTGAGACTGTGTAGCTGGCTATTTCAGCAGCTGCTCTGTGCTGGACCTGACTGACTGCTGTCTGCTTTTTGCATTACCCTGAGTGTTGCTCAGTGGGTGCTGCTGGGTTTTTTCAACTTAGTTAAGGGTATTATTAGGCTTTTAAAAATAATTAGGGTCCGATACAGGAAATCCTTTGAGTAACATTGTTGGTGTAGAGCTTTAGCACTTCCCCAATAAGTAGGCCAGATAAGATCTTAAAAGCAGGAGATCTCCAGGCCCCACCTGGAGGCGGGCAACCCTAATTTAAGCAGCTGTTTCCTTCAGAGGAACTGATCTCTGCTACCTGGAGAGCACTCCAGCCCTCACCTGGAGATTGGCAACAATGGTTCCCCAGGAAATCCCTCCTACCCAATTTGATCTTTGTCCTGTTGGGGGTTTTTTGTTGTTGTTTTTTGGCAATGCCATAGTAGGATTGCCTCTGCTGGGCACTTGCACTGGTTCTCCTGCTGGCTGAAAAAACACTTTTTAGGTAAGAGATTCTCTTATTTGACCTTAGAACAAAGCAGGAGTCAAGTCCATCTTTAAGACCAACCAATTTTTATTCAGAATGTAAGCTTTCATGTCCTCTCTAAGCAAACTTCATCAGACGAGGGGATCAGGTATGATGAAGTGTGCTTAGAGAGCACACGAAAGCTTACGTTCTAAATAAAAATCGGTTGGCCTTAAAGGAGCCACTTGACTCCTGCTTTGTTCTACTGCTTCAGACCAACACGGCTGCCCACTTGGATCTATTTGTCCTTAGTCATTTCTCCCCACAATTGAAACCAATGGAGTTTTCACAGCCAGATAGAAAGAGGTTAGATAAAAATATGGAGCAGAGGTCCATCAGTGGCTAGTAGCTACAGTATGTGTGTGTGTGTGTATATGTGTGTGTGTATATATGTGTGTGTATGTGTGTGTATATATATGTGTGTGTATATGTGTGTTTGTGTGTGTGTATATATATGTGTGTGTATATATATGTGTGTGTGTATGTGTGTGTGTTTGTGTGTGTGTATATATGTGTGTGTGTATATTGTGTTTGTGTGTATATATGTGTGTGTGTATATGTGTGCATGTGTGTGTATATATATGTGTGTGTATATATATATGTGTGTGTATATATGTGTGTGTGTACATATGTGTGTTTGTGTGTGTATATATGTGTGTATATGTGTGTACATATATATGTGTGTATGTGTGTGTGTATATATATATGTGTGTGTGTGTGTATATGTGTGTGTATATATATGTGTGTGTATATGTGTGTTTGTGTGTGTACATATGTGTGTGTGTATATATGTGTGTGTGTATGTGTGTGTGTGTATATATGTGTGTGTGTATGTGTAGGGGCCACTGGCCTGATCCAACAGGGCTTCTCTTACGTTCTTATGTGACACAGCGTGTTGGACTGGATGGGCCATTGGCCTGATCTAACATGGCTTCTCTTATGTTCTTATGTGACACAGAGTGTTGGACTGGAGGGGCCACTGGCCTGATCCAACATGGCTTTTCTTATGTTCTTATGTGACACAGAGTGTTGGACTGGAGGGGCCACTGGCCTGATCCAACATGGCTTCTCTTATGTTCTTATGTGACACAGAGTGTTGGACTGGAGGGGCCACTGGCCTGATCCAACATGGCTTTTCTTATGTTCTTATGTGACACAGAGTGTTGGACTGGAGGGGCCACTGGCCTGATCCAACATGGCTTTTCTTATGTTCTTATGTGACACAGAGTGTTGGACTGGAGGGGCCACTGGCCTGATCCAACATGGCTTCTCTTATGTTCTTATGTTCAATTGGACCCCCTGGTCCAATCTTTTTGAAACTTGGGGGTTCTTTTGGAGAGAGACTCCAGCAGGCACCCAGCAAATTTGGTGCCTCTCACTCAAACTCCCTCCCCCTCAACCCATGGAATGTACTCTATGGGATTTTTCCCTTGACTAAAATGGCCCATAGAGTATAATGGAGCTAAAAAAAAAAAATTGGGAGCATTGTGATTTTCCCCAGGTTTTTTTCCTTTACCTAATATGAGATCCGGCTTTCCAAGGGAATAATGATTTTTTTTTCATCAACCCCAAACCGAATTTTAACGAATTGCCCCCCCCCGCACACCCCTACACGCTAGCATGCTATTGGACCGTTCAAACCAGCAGGGGTCTGTGATTGGAGCAGGGCAGTCTGGATTTGGATCCTACCGCCCCTTGTTCCCAAGTCCCCAAGCTCACTCCGTCAGGCTCCAATGAGTCAGGCAAGAACACCATTCGTTATACACGTTCAGCGGTGGACTGGCCAGGGTGTGTGCTTGCCCAATGGCAAGGGGGCCCTTTTAAGAGTTAGACAATATGTTTAAAATATTAATGACCTTTTAGTAGCTTGAAAATATAATAGAAGTCCCAATATTATTACTATCATGCAGCTAAAACTGACATTGTATTTAGGGTTGCCAGCCTCCAGGTGGGGCCTGGGGATCTCCCTCTTTTGCAACTGATCTCCAGCTGGCAGAGATCAGCTGCCCTGGAGAAAATGCAGTCTGTAGTCACAGTTGTTATCTACTGTAGGCTGCAAGTAATAGGTACAATATATGCGCACTGTAATTACTAAAAATATATACACATTTATTTCGCAAAAGTTTTAATTGTACCTGTTTTCCATATATGTGTTTTTGGAAAATGTTAATTATTTCTTATAGGTTATTTCTATAAGGTTATGGGGTTGGACACAGGAAAAAAGAGGTAATATCTATTCTTTTATCTATAGCAAAAACTGAACTAGCAAAGACATGGAAAGACAAAAATTGGAAGGACACAATGTGGGATTGTTTCATGTTCACGAAAATGGCGTATTCTTCTTCAAAATGTTCTCCTCGGTGTTTTGAGAAAAAAGTTGTGATACCTTGGTTACCAGTTGTGACTTACCTTAGGAATGATAATATTTTACCACAAAATCCTGTATATCTCAGTTTGATATATATATTTTAATGTTGATTGTAAGTGAAATCATTTGTTCAATAAAATTCTTTTTATTAAAAAAAAATAAAAATAAAAGGATAGTCTTATAGTTATGGGTGGGCCAGTGTTTTTAGACCCAATCCACCACTGTATACATTTCTGATCATAGAATCATAGAGTCATAGAGTTGGAAGGGCCCTCCAGGGTCATCTAGTTTTATGTATGGGATGGAGAAAGTAGAGAAAGAAGAACTTTTCTCCCTTTCTCACCATACAAAAACGCGTGGGCATTCGATGAAATTGCTGAGCAGACAGGTTAAAACGGATAAAAGGAAGTCCTTCTTCACCCAAAGGGTGATTAACTTGTGGAATTCACTGCCACAGGAAGTGGTGGCGGCTAAAAGCATAGCCAGATTCAAGAGGGGATTGGATAAAAATATGGAGCAGAAGTCCATCAGTGGCTATTAGCCACAGCGTATTATTGGAACTGTCTGGGGCAGTGATGCTCTGTATTCTTGGTGCTGGGGGGGGGGGCAAAGTGGAAGGGCTTCTAGCCCCACTTGTGAACCTCCTTTTTTTTTCGGCCACTGTGTGACACAGAGTGTTGGACTGGATGGGCCATTGGCCTGATCCAACATGGTTTCTCTTATGTTCTTATGTTCTTAGTCCAACCCATTGCAAATGCAGGAAACTCACAAATACCTCTCCCTAAATTCATAGGATCAGCATTGCTGTCAGATGACCATCCAGCCTCTGTTTAAAAACCTCCAAGGAAGGAGAGCCCACCACCTCCCGAGGAAGACTGTTCCACTGAGGAACCACTGTGATGGTCAGGAGACTTTGGGGGTGGAGCCAGGAGCAAGGGTGTGACAAGCATCATTGAACTCCAAAGGGAGTGCTGGCCATCACATTTAAAGGGACTGCACACCTTTTAAATGCCTTCCCTCCTTTGGAAATAATGTAGTATAGGGCATCTTCTTTGGGGGCTTAAAGAATTGGACCCCCTGGTCCAATCTTTTTGAAACTTGGAGGGTGTTTTGAAGAAAGGCACCGGATGGTATGCGGCAAATTTGGTGCCTCTACCTCAATAAACAGCCCCCTCAGAGCCCCAGATACCTGCAGATCAATTCACCGTTATACCTTAATTGGTCTCCATAAGAAATAATGGAGTGTCCGACAGACATTTCTCTCTCTCCCTGACCCTGAACTGGGGGGAGGGCCTCCAAACTGGGGGATCCCCTGCCCCCACCTGGGGATTGGCAACCCTATACCATGTCTCTTGCGCTACAAGCAAAAAGATGCCCTAAGAAAGTACCAAGTATGTAGCTGCAGGGGAAAAGATAGACACTATAAACAACACTTTATAGATACAAGTAAGCAAACTGTAATAAATAATTATATATAGGTTTATCACTCCGTCAAAATTCAAAGGTTCCCCTCCTCATGAATGACAGGGGAATGCTAGCATTGTCTAGGGTTGCCAATCCCCAGGTGGGATCAGGGGACTCCCCGGTTTGGAGGCCCTCCCTCCACTTCAGGGTCATCAGAAAGCGGGGGGGGGGGGGAATGTCTGCTGGGCACTCCATTATTCCATATGGAGACAGATTCCCATAGGGTATAATGGAAAATTGATCCGTGGGTTTTGTGGTAGAGGCACGAAAATTTGCAGCATAGCATCCAGGGCCTCTCCTCAAAATACCCCCCAAGTTTCAAAAAGATTGGACCAGGGGGTTCAATTCTATGAGCCCCCAAAGAACGTGCCCCTATCCATTATTCCAAATGGAGGGAAAGCATCTAAGAAGAGCACGGTCCTTTTAAATGTGAAGGCCAGAACTCCCTTCGGAGTTCAGTTGTGCTTGCTACGCCCTTGCTCCTGGCTCCACCCTCAAAGTCTCCTGGCTCCACCCCCAAAGTCCCCAGATATTTCTTGAGTCGGACTTGGCGACCGTTGCATTGTCCCATATGATATTGGGTTTGATGATATTGGATTTATATCCTGCCCTCCACTCTGACTCTCAAAGTGGCTCACAATCACCTTTATCTTCCTCCCCCACAACAGACACCCAGCGAGGTGGGTGGGGCTGAGAGAGCTCTCCCAGAAGCTGCCCTTTTAAGGACAGAGGCTCAGAGCCGCTCACAATCTCTTCCCTTCCTCCCCCACAGCAGACACCCTGCGAGGTGGGTAGGGCTGAGAGAACTCTGGCAGAAGCTGCCTTTTCAAGGACAACTCCTGCGAGAGCTATGGCTGACCCAAGGCCATTCCAGCAGCTGCAAGTGGAGGAGTGGGGAAACCCGGTTCTCCCAGGTAAGAGTCTGCACACTTAACCACTACACCAAAGTTCTTTATGACTCTGACTTAGAGCTTTGACTTTTGAGAACTTATTCCCTGAAAATTGATGATATTGGATTTATATTCCACCTTATACTCTGAGTCTCAGAGCAGTCACAGTCTCCTTTACCTTCCCTCCACAAACACAACAGACACGCTGTGAGGTGGGTGGGGCTGAGAGGACTCTCACAGCAGCTGCCCTTTCAAGGAGAACTCTGTGAGAGCTCTGGCTGACCCAAGGCCATTCCAGCAACTGCAAGTGGAGGAGCAGGGAATCAAACCTGCTTTCCCAGATAAGAGACTATAGCTGACCCAAGGCTATTCCAGCAGCTGCAAGTGGAGGAGTGGGGAATCAAATCCAGTTCTCCCAGATAAGAGAGCTCTGGCTGACCCAAGGCCATTCCAGCAGCTGCAAGTGGAGGAGTGGGGAATCAAACCCGATTCTCCCAGATAAGAGAGCTCTGGCTGACCCAAGGCCATTCCAGCAGCTGCAAGTGGAGGAGTGGGGAATCAAACCCGATTCTCCCAGATAAGAGAGCTCTGGCTGACCCAAGGCCATTCCAGCAGCTGCAAGTGGAGGAGTGGGGAATCAAACCTGATTCTCCCAGATAAGAGTCCACACACTTAACTACTACACCAACACTGGCTTGGTAGAGGATCCAGAGTTCATGAACGATCAGTGCAATTCACAAGCCCTCTTGTAGATAAGAGAAGGAACAAAGTAACAAATCTCCAGTTTAGAAATAAAATGAATAAAACTTTGCTGGTCTCAGAGGTGTCCCCCCCCCCCCCATCCACTGCCCACCTAAATCTACTCCCCCTCCCCCCCCCAAAACCAACTGGAGGAAATGGAATGCTGGAGGCGGGGGGGGGGGAGTGTTGCAGAGATAAGAGATCCCTCCACCTGGCCAGCCGGATCCCTGGGATGAGGGATCTGGAGGCTTTCAGGGCCGGATCTAGGGGGGGGGGGGGAGAGGGCGGTGCTTGCTCATAAGAACATAAGAGAAGCCATGTTGGATCAGGTCAACGGCCCATCAAGTCCAACACTCTGTGTCACACAGTGGCAAAAAATTTTATATACACACATACACTGTGGCTAATAGCCACTGATGGACCTGTGCTCCATATTTTTATCTAAACCCCTCTTGAAGGTGGCCATACTTGTGGCCGCCACCACCTCCTGTGGCAGTGAATTCCACATGTTAATCACCCTTTGGGTGAAGAAGTACTTCCTTTTATCCATTTTAACCTTTCTGCTCAGCAATTTCATCAAATGCCCACGAGTTCTTGTATTGTGAGAAAGGGAGAAAAGTACTTCTTTCTCTACTTTCTCCATCCCATGCATTATCTTGTAAACCTCTATCATGTCACCCCGCAGTCGACGTTTCTCCAAGCTAAAGAGTCCCAAGCGTTTCAACCGGGCACTGCTCCGGGCACTGATGGGGGGGGGCGCCAAATTGAGTATGAAGTCCATTGTATTCTATGGGACCATAAGATAGAAGGGCCCAAAAGGCGGCATCATTTTTTTAATTTTGCCCCCCCCCCTCCATAAAAAAAGTGTAGATCCGGTCTTGGTGGCTTTGCAGAGGCTCTTGCAGCCTGCAGAGAGGGAGGAGGTGAGAAGTGGGGAGGGGGGACCTGAAGAGAGGGCGGCTTTCACTTGGGGAGAGAAAAGGCCGGAGAAGGGGGGCTGGGGGCTTCTTTGGATTCCAGACTTTGGGGGAAGAGGGAGGGGGGGGAGAGCTTTCTAGAAGTTTCATGAGGAGGGTTGCCAAGTCCAATTCAAGAAACATTTGGGGACTTTGGGGGTGGAGCCAGGAGCAAGGTCGCAACAAACATTTACTTATAATTGTTTATAATGTTACATTGCAGGGGTGGCCAACAGCACTTCTCCAGATGTTTTTTTGCCTACAACTCCCATCAGCCCCAGCCAGGGGAGGGACGGTGGCTCAGTGGTAGAGCATCTGCTCGGGAAGCAGAAGCTCACAGGTTCAATCCTCAGCATCTCCAACTAAAAAGGGTCCAGGCAAGTAGGCATGGAAAACCTCAGCTTGAGACCCTGGAGAGCCATGAATGGGGCTGTGGCTCAGTGGTAGAGCATCTGCTTAGTAAGCAGAAGGTCCCAGGTTCAATCCCCGGCATCTCCAACTGAAAAGGGTCCAGGCAAGTAGGCCTGAAAAACCTCAGCTGGAGACCCTGGAGAGCCATGAATGGGTCTGTGGCTCAGTGGTAGAGCATCTGCTTGGTAAGCAGAAGGTCCCAGGTTCAATCCCCGGCATCTCCAACTAAAAAGGGTCCAGGCAAATAGGCGTGAAAAACCTCAGCTGGAGACCCTGGAGAACCATGAATTCTCCATGGTTTTCTACTGGTTTGCTTTTGAATGCACATTCTAAATTGTTGCCTGAGCCCGTTCTTTGGCCATCACGTTTAAAGGGACCGCCCACCTTTTAAACGCCTTCCCTCCATTGGAAATAATGGAGGATATGGGCACCTTCTTTGGGGGCTTATAGAGTTGGACTCCCTGGTCCAATCTTTTTAAAACTTGGGGGGTGTTTTGAGGAGAGGCATTGGATGCTATGCTGCAAATTTGGTGCCTCTACCTCAAAAAACAGCCCCCCCCCCGAGCCCCAGATACCCACGGATCAATTTCCTTCATGGGAATAATGGAGTCCCCAGCAGACATTTCCCTCCCCCCCCCAAGCTTTCTGATGACCCTGAAGTGGAGGGAGGCTCCAAACCAGAGATCCCCTGCCCCCACCTGGGGATTGGCAACCCTATTCATGAGCGGGGGTGGTGGTGTACGTGGGGGGTGTCAGAAAGCCAGCATGAGCACCTGCTGTGTTACCAGACTGGGTTTAAGGAAGTAAAATAGCAGATAAAGATAACTTGAGGTCATCCAAAGCGCCCCGTCCTGTTGGAAATGGGTCTCGGGTCCCCAACACGACCTTCCCTCAGTCCCAAGACAGTCGACCAAAAGGCATTGTTCGAATAGAGACAGAGAGCTTTAATTGCAATAAAAGCGGGGTATTGCCTTAGCGAGCCAGCAAATCCCCCAATCTCATACAACTTCTCACAGCTTTTTATACATACTGCATTTTACCGATAACTTACTGTGATTGGTTACAGGTTGTCACAGGGCAAAAATGCATTACACACCTCAAATGCGGACTCCCTTTCCCGTGTTTTTCTGTTCTTCACTCAATAACCCTTCGATGCTCTTAGCAGTTCAACCAGCGACAAGGTGCTCGTGCTGTGTAGACCTGTGGTTTCTCCTTGTAGACTATTACAGCAACACCTGCCTCTCTCTTCGGAACCAGTCTCCATCAAAACAGGAAACTTTAGCTCTCTTGTCTTGCTGTTCACTTTTCACCTTGGTTTCTGTGGGTAACTAAACACTCCAGCTAGCAAGTCTTTTGCACCCAGCAACATATCATCATTGGCTGGAACAAACACTCGCTTTCCATCTCAGATCCAGACCTTGAATTCATAAGAAACTCACTGTCAAGTCTGATGTTTCAATAACGAGACCTTCTTGATAAAAAGTTTCTAGTTTATTGTAACATATTGCTAGACTGTAGGCAAAGATTGAGAGACTGGGGGGCATACACAAAGAGCAAACTTTTAAGGTACACATTAAAGGAATTCCTTAGGGTGGGGCACTCTATGCAGGGCACATTCACACATTGCTGTTACTTTATCGTTCTCAGGCCCGGTTGGCCTTGGGCGCTTCCTTGGCACCGATTATCTCTGAGAAGGCACTGTAATCTTGTTCCCATATTCAAGTTGCAAAGCATGGCTACATAACAAAAGGCAGGGAGGGGGGAGTGGAGAATTGGGGCTAGCAGCATCTGAACACAGTATGGTTTTTACCCAGGAATCATTTCCTGAACCAAAGTTTAGGGCCAAGCTAATAGAACATAAAGCAGACTTGACACTCACAGGAGCACAGCTCCTGAACCTTTCTGAGGGTTCCCCATCTTCTTCCCCACCTCCCTTGTCCATTGAATAGCAGGTGCAGCTGCATAACAATCCCTGGATGAGGAGAGCGGGCAGACAGCCGGCCACCAGGGGCTTTGCCACACCCCCAGCAGCCCTCATTAACCCCTGGAGAAGCCCATGCCACCCTTTCTCCACTTCTTATGTGATTTTGGGTGGTGGGTGGCTTGCTGGCCTTTTGAATATCATAATGCCCCTGTATAAGAACATAAGAGAAGCCATGTTGGATCAGGCCAATGCCCCATCCAGTCCAACACTCTGTGTCACACAGTAGCCCAAAAAAAATTATACACACACACGCAAACACACTGTGGCTAATAGCCACTGATGGACCTCTGATCCATATTTTTATCCAAACCCCTCTTGAAGGTGGCTATGCTTGTGGCCGCCACCACCTCCTGTGGCAGTGAATTCCACATGTTAATCACCCTTTGGGTGAAGAAGTACTTCCTTTTATCCGTTTTAACCTGTCTGCTCAGCAATTTCATTGAATGCCCACGAGTTCTTGTATTGTGAGAAAGGGAGAAAAGTACCTCTTTCTCTACTTTCTCCATCCCATGCATTATCTTGTAAACCTCTATCATGACACCCCGCAGTCGACGTTTCTCCAAGCTAAAGAGTCCCAAGCGTTTCAACCTTTCTTCATAAGGGAAAGTGTTCCAGCCCTTTAATCATTCTAGTTGCCCTTTTCTGGACTTTCTCCAATGCTATAATATCCTTTTTGAGGTGCAGCGACCAGAACTGCACACAGTACTCCAAATGAGACCGCACCATCGATTTATACAGGGGCATTATGATACTGGCTGATTTGTTTTCAATTCCCTTCCTAATAATTCCCAGCATGGCGTTGGCCTTTTTTATTGCAAACGCACACTGTTTTGACATTTTCAGTGAATTATCTACCATGACCCCAAGATCTTTCTCTTGGTCAGTCTCTGCCAGTTCACACCCCATCAACTTGTATTTATAGCTGGGATTCTTGGCCCCAATGTACATTACTTTGCACTTGGCCACATTGAACCGCATCTGCCACGTTGACACCCACTCACCCAGCCTCAACAGATCCCTTTGGAGGTCCTCACAATCCTCTCTGGTTCTCACCACCCTGAACAATTTAGTGTCATCCGCAAACTTGGCCACTTCACTGCTCACTCCCAACTCTAAATCACTTATGAACAAGTTAAAGAGCATGGGACCCAGTACCGAGCCCTGTGGCACTCCACTGCTTACCGTCCTCCACTGCGAAGACTGCCCATTTATACTCACTCTCTGCTTCCTATTACTCAGCCAGTTTTTGATCCACAAGAGGACCTGTCCTTTTACTCCATGACTCTCAAGCTTTCTAAGGAGCCTTTGATGAGGAACTTTATCAAAAGCTTTCTGGAAGTCAAGGTAAACAACATCTATTGGGTCTCCTTTCTCCACATGTTTGTTCACCCCCTCAAAGAAATGTAACAGGTTAGTGAGGCAAGATCTTCCCTTACAGAACCCATGCTGAGTCTTCCTCAATAACTTGTGTTCATCAATGTGCCTACTATTCTGTCCTTGATAATGGTTTCTACCAACTTTCATGGTATTGAAGTCAGACTGACTGGCCTGTAATTTCCCAGATCTCCTCTGGAACCCTTTTTATTAAAGATGGGGGTGACATTTGCTACCTTCCAGTCCTCAGGAACGGAGGCAGATTTCAATGAAAGATTACAGATTTTTGTCAAAAGATCAACAAGTTCAACTTTGAGTTCTGTAACGTACTCGAGGCGGAGACGAGAGTAGGGCAACATGGTTTATTAGGAGCACGTTGCAAGAGAGAGAACACGCGGGCCAGGTCCCACTTATATACAATCCCCGGTACAACCTACAGGGTTGGTCAGGCCAATCCTGACCCGTTGAACTTCCCGCCACAGCTGTTGATAGGCGGGGAGATTCGCGCCCTGCGCTGGGGCTTCTGGGACGGCCCAGTTGCCCCTGCGCCCGGTCGCATATTATTTACTGATACACTACACCCCTCCCCCCCTGGTTAATGAACATAGTCTTGCAGATATGCGGGGGGTCGGCGCTCTCGGGTGGACCGTCTGGGGAGGTCCTGAGGGGGAGGCGCCGCCACCGCATCTGATGCCGCGGGGGACCCTGGTGCGGACGGTGGCGGCCGGACTGGTTCTTCGGCACCTTCGGGCTCTGGCGGTTCCGGTGCTACCTGGGCCGGCGTTAGGGGTGATGGGGCCGCGTCCTCCGGTCGGTCCCCGATGAGCTCCTCTCCGGCTCTTGCCTCTTCTGTGTCTGCCAGTTCCTCTGGTAGCATGCGGCGCCTCAATTGGTCTATGTGCCGCCGTAGTACCTGGCCCCCCTCAGTTGATATGTCGTAATGGCGGGACCCGGTGACTCGTAGCACTCGGCCCGCCACCCAATTGGGCCCCCTTGCGTAGTTCCGGGCGTAAACCGGGTCGCCCGCGAAGAAACCCCTGACTGCGTCCCGGACCTCGGGGCTCTCGCGGGTGTCTGACGCCCGGTCAGGGTGTAGTCTGTCCAGCCGAGTTATGAGCTTTCGCCCCATGAGGAGCTCGGCCGGGCTAACCCCTGTGACCGGGTTGGGGGTGATCCTATTGTCGAATAGGAATGCCGCTAATCGGTGGTCCCAGTCTCCCTGTACAATACGGCCCAGGGCTTCCTTGGTGGTGCGGACCATCCGCTCTGCCTGGCCGTTGGTGGCTGGGTGGAAGGGGGCCGACCTTATGTGCCTAATAAGGTATCGCTGGAGGAACGCCTGGAAATCTGCGGACGTGAAAGCGGTCCCATTGTCCGAGACTATGGTGTCCGGGATACCGTGTGTGCTTAAGACCCTGCGTAATGCTCGGATTGCGGCTGCGGACGAGGTGGACCCTACGGGGATGACCTCGAGCCATTTGGTGTAGGCGTCCACAATTATCATGAAGATCTGCCCCTGGAATGGCCCCGCGAAGTCGAGGTGGAGTCTCGACCATGGTTTCCTGGTGGACTCCCACCTAGTGGCGGGGGCGCTGGGAGGCTCGGGCCGCGACTCTTGGCACGTCTGGCACCTGCGGACCCAACTCTCTATTTCCCCGTCCATTCCCGGCCACCAGACTTAGCTTCTGGCCAGGGCCTTCATACGAACTATGCCGGGGTGGGTCTCATGGAGGGATTCTAGAACACGCCTTTGCAGCGGGGGCGGAATCACCACCCTACTTCCCCATAGTAGGCACCCCTTGTGGGCCGCTAGTTCCTCCCTCCTGACCTTATAGGGTTTGAAATCTTCCCCCATGTTCCCCTCTGGCCACCCCCTCACCACCCAGTCGAGCACCCGTGCAAGTGTCTTATGTTTCTGGGTGGCCTTGGCGACCTCCGCTGCGTGAAGGGGCGGCTCTGGGAGGCTTTCCATCAGCATGACCTGGTGTGCGGGGGCGGGGTCTGGACCCATTTCCGGAAGCGGCAAGCGGCTGAGCGCGTCTGCGTGACCCATAGCCTTGCCGGCCCGGTGTACCAGTGTGTAAGTGTAGGAGTTGAGGAATTGATTCCACCTCAACACGCGCTGTGACAGGATTTGGGGGGTTTGTCGATCTGGGGCCAGCAGACCTAAGAGGGGCTTGTGGTCCGTGGCTATGTTGAACCTCCGCCCGTACAGATACTCATGGAACTTGCGGACCCCCGCCACGATCGCCAGAGCCTCCTTATCTATCTGCGCGTAATTGCGCTCTGCCGGTGTCAGTGTGCGGGAGTAGTACGCCACAGGCACCTCCCTCCCGTCCGGGAGTTGGTGCCCCAGGACTGCTCCCACCCCATACGGTGACGCATCGCAAGCCAAGATGACGGGAAGGCCCTCGTCAAAATGGTGGAACACCGCATTGGACACCAGAACGTCCTTGACCGCCTGAAACGCGGCGGCTTGTCGTTTGCCCCAAACCCAAGGGGCTTTTTTATCCAGTAGGCGGTGGAGGGGCTCTGCTAGGGCTGCCTTGTGGGGGAGGAATGAGTGATAAAAGTTAAGGACCCCCAAGAAACTTTGTAGCTCCGCTTTGCAGGTGGGGGCCGGAGCTTGCACGATGGCTCGTGTCTTTTCTTCCGTGGGGTGGATTCCCGCTGCGTCCACGGCGAACCCCAGGAACTCCACCCGCGGAACCCCCAGCAGGCACTTCTCCCTCTTGACTTTTAGCCCCGCAGCCTGGAACCGGCGGAGCACCTCTCTTAGGCGGTTGCCGAATTCTTCGGGGTCTGGGGCGGCGACTAAAACGTCATCGAAGAACGGCTGGACTCCGGGGATCCCTTTAAGGAGAGCGTCCATTATACTCTGGAAGATCCCCGGAGCGACGCTTACCCCGAACTGTAACCTCCTCACCCGGAAGGCCCCCCTGTGCGTTACTATCGTCTGGGCCTCGGCCGTCTTATTGTCTACCGGGAGCTGTTGGTAGGCCTGGGCCAGATCCAGCTTCCCGAAGATTTTAGACCCCGCGAGGGCAGCCAAGACGTGGCTCACCACCGGCACTGGGTAGGGGTTATCCTGCAGTGCCCGGTTTATCGTGCATTTGTAGTCTGCACAGATCCGCACCTCCCCGTTTGGCTTTAGTGGGGTTACGATGGGGGTCTCCCAGGGGGCGTAGTCCACTGGCTCCAGGACTCCCTGGGCTGTGAGGCGGTCTAGTTCGGCCTCTATTTTGGGCTTCAAGGCGAACGGAACCCGCCTTGCCTTGAGCCGAATCGGCCTGACCGTGGGGTCTAGGGGCAGGGAGATGGCCGGCCCCTTGTAGCTTCCCAGGGATCCGTCGAATACTTCGGGGAACTCTTTGCAAATCTCCCCGAACCCGCTGGGCGTTAAGGTTTGCCCCACCCCCTCCACGCGTATCCCCAAGGGTTTGAACCAATCCAGCCCCAGCAGGGTGGCAAGTTGGCGCTTTACCACCAGTATGTCCAGCGGCCCGTAGAAGGACCCCCTCTCGACTTGCACCCGCGCCCACCCTGCAATTTGCACCGGGTTCTTCTGAAAGTCCCGGAGTATGAAGTTCGCCGGCCGTAGTTGCAGCCGCTGCCGGGGGCACAGTTCCCTCAGGGTCTCCTCCGCTATGAGGGAAATGGAGGAACCTGAGTCCACCTCCATTTGGCAGGGGTTCCCTTCGATGAGGACTGCCACTTTAATTTTATCGGGGGTGGCGTGGGGCAAGTTCAGTACCTGTAGGGACGTGGAGTCTGCTGAGTGGGACTCCGCTGACTCGTGGTGCGTGGTCGGCCTCCGGCGGTTGAGCTTGGCCCGGCAAGCCCTGGCGATGTCGCCGGTCTTCCCGCAACTCCGGCAGTCCCAGGTCCGGTACTGGCAGTCTCTCCGATCGTGGGAGTCGCCGCAGCTGGCGCACTTGGTGGCTGGAACCCTCTCCGACGCTGGTGGTCGATCGGCCACTCGGGGGCGTTGGGCCGCTCTGTTGGGTGGGCCGGCGGGGCGACGCAGCTGGTAGGCTTCTCTCTCCTCCATGCGGTCGTGGTCCAGCTCCTCGTGGTGGACGGCGTCTGACCGGGTCTTGGGAAAAGTCCTGGAGGTCCTCTCGAACGCCACCGCTTCGCTGAAGGCGCTCTGGAGTGTGAGCTCTTCTTTGGCGAAGAGCTTCTGTTGGAGCCTCTCGTTGCGGAGGCCCCACGTGAATCTGTCGGCCAGGGTGTCTTCCAGCTGGGGGAAGTTGCAGTTCCCGGCGATCTTGCGGAGGGCCGCCAGATAGTCGGCGGCCGATTCTCCTGCCGCCTGGTCCCTCCTGTGGAACAGGAATCTGCGAGCCACCCGGGAGGGCTGCGGCAGGAAGTGGCCCGTGAGGAGTCTGATGATCTCCTCGTAGGATTTCTCCGCCAGGTGGGCGGGCGCCGAGAGACCCTTTGCGATCTCGAACGTGGCAGGCCCGCATACGCTCAGGAGAACATCCCTCTTTGCTCCGGCGTCGGTAACCTTGTTGGCCCGGAGGTAGAACTCGACCCGTTCCGAGTAGGACTCCCAGCCCTCTGGATTTGCAGGGTCGAAGGCCTCGAGGTAGCCGGTGATTCCGCCCTGGTTGGCCATGGTGGCGGCGGCGGACGCGACCGGTCGTTCGTTGCCCACGATCTCCGTCGTAGCCGATAAGGCTAGAATCCCACCTTCGTCGCCAGTGTAACGTACTCGAGGCGGAGACGAGAGTAGGGCAACATGGTTTATTAGGAGCACGTTGCAAGAGAGAGAACACGCGGGCCGGGTCCCACTTATATACAATCCCCGGTACAACCTACAGGGTTGGTCAGGCCAATCCTGACCCGTTGAACTTCCCGCCACAGCTGTTGATAGGCGGGGAGATTCGCGCCCTGCGCTGGGGCTTCTGGGACGGCCCAGTTGCCCCTGCGCCCGGTCGCATATTATTTACTGATACACTACAAGTTCTTTCAGAACTCTCGGATGTATGCCATCCGGACCCAGTGACTTATTAGTTTTTAATTTGTCTATCAGTTGTAGGACCTCCTCTTTTGTCACCTCAATTTGACTCAGGTCTTTCAACACCCCTTCCAAAATTAGTGGTTCTGGGGAGGGCAAAAAGTTCTCATCTTCCACAGTGAAGACGGAGGCAAAAAATGCATTCAGCTTCTCAGCTATTTCCCTATCCTCCTTCAGTAATTCTTTTACCCCATGGTCATCCAAGGGCCCCACTGCCTCCCTGGCTGGTTTCCTACTTCTAATGTATTTGAAGAAATTTTTATTGTTGGTCTTTATGTTTTTTGCAATATGCTCCTCATAGTCCCTTTTTGCCTGCCTGATCACAGTCTTGCATTTAATTTGCCACAGCCTGTGTTCCCTTTTACTAATCTCACTTGGACTGGTTTTCCACCACTTAAAGGAGTCCTTCTTACCTTTTACAGCTTCCATTACTTTGTTTGTTAACCATGCAGGCCTTTTCTTATGCCTGTTTGTGCCTTTCCTAACTTGTGGTATGTATTTTATCTGAGCTTCTAGGATTATAATTTTAAATAGTCTCCAAGCTTCCCAAGGGTTTTGACCGTATTTACCTTTCCTTTCAGTTTCCTCCTCACATGCCTCCTCATCTCAGAGAATTTACCCCTTTTAAAGTTAAACGTGGTTGTGGCGGTCTTTTTGGACAATTCCCTATTTATACAAACGGTGAAATCAATAACATTATTGTCACTGCTCCCAAGTGGCGCAATCACTTTTACATCTCTCACCAAGTCTTGGGCATTACTTAGGACCAAATCCAGGATCGCCCCACCCCTGGTAGGTTCTGAGACCATCTGCTCCATAGCACAGTCATTGAGAGTGTGACGGAACCGGCCCGATTCTGCCTTCAAACCCGGTCCCATCAACTCCCTATTGAGTCGCCAACTCCTGGAGGGAGCTATTTCTCCTCCGGCCACTTGGGCTCGCTGCCACCACCTGCTCAGTCTAGGGGTTCAGATTGAGAGGAACAGGACTCCCAATCCCCCTCTCCAGCTCTGAGGCCAGGCCTCAAGGCCCTCTGCCACCCAGTACTTGGGTATCACAGAGACCACAGCACTTCTTCGGGGAACCCCTGGAGGATTGGCACCTTATCCAACTGCATGCCTTCCCTCTTCCCCGGGGCCCCATTCTTAAAGCAGCGTGGTCTAAGGAGGTTGGGGATCTATGTGGTACAGAGTTTGACTGCCAGCATTCAAAACAGCAAAAATATTTAATTAAAAGAGAAAAAGAAAAGAAAAGCACAACGAAAACAGTTGCCTGTAAAAGGTTAGCACAGCACAGCACCCGCACAGCAAACAGCATGACAAAGAAAAGGTGGTTATAAACGCATCCTACTGTCCCTGGTCTAAACTTGCCCTGTCTTGTGGACGACTTACTTGGTCTGACTACCTGGGGCCTTTTCCTCTTGAATAGGCCTCTTCCACAGGCAGGAGCCCCCACACTGGCAACCTCTTCCTTTGAGCACCAGTTGAGAACTGCCTTTCTTCCTGGTTAACTCAAATGCAAAGAACAAAAGAACTTCCTGCCGCTCTAGGAGGCTTTCCCCCTAGAGTTGCTGGTTTGGCTCTGGAAGGGAGGGGGGGTTGGAGGGAGGCTAGGCCAAAGCCTGCTTAGCAGTTTCATGTTCCCTCCCAACTAAGATGGCGTTTCTCCACAGAGAGCATCAAGAAACTCAATCTCTTTCTCTCAACCAGAACACATATTGACCCAATCAATCTGCGGGTAGTTAAATTCACCTATTGCGACACAGTTTTTACATTTAGCCGCTATCTTTAAGCCTTCCATCATATTATAATCGTCCTCTCTCTTTTGATTTGGTGGGCGATAACAAACTCCCATAGTTAAATTTCCTTTTGGGACCTCTATTTCAACCCAAAGCATTTCTAAAAGAGAATCTAATTCTCTGACCTCAGTCTTACTGGACCGTATATCCTCTCTGACGTACAGAGCCACCCCACCTCCAACCCTTCCCTCCCTATCCTTCCGATATAACTTATATCCAGGAATCACCGTGTCCCACTGATTCTCCTCATTCCACCAAGTTTCTGAAATTCCCACAATGTCTATGTTTTCTCCCAACACTAAACATTCCAATTCACCAATTTTACTTCGAACACTTCTAGCATTTGCATACAAACGAAACACAACCTAATGGCATCTTCTGGGCTGCAAATGCCTGAGGGGCACCTGGTGGTATGTAGGGCACTTCAAGTCAACAGACCAGTTTCCTCTCCATTTTACATTATGGTCCCATTGCAGCCCCCAGTAGCAAGTTCTGCAAAAGTAGGAGGAAGTGGAAATGCAGGCTCTGTGTCAGAGGAAGCCTGGAACTCCCAAAGCACCAGCCGCAAGCAGCAGTCCCCAAAACAGGAAGGGCATCCGTACATCAGTGCGTAAATGGTTCAGACCCGCACCTGTCAAGACAAAAACATAAGAACATAAGAGAAGCAATGTTGGATCAGGCCAGTGACCCCTCCAGTCCAACACTCTGTGTCACATAAGAACATAAGAGAACCCATGTTGGATCAGGCCAATGGCCCCTCCAGTCCAACACTCTGTGTCACATAAGAACATAAGAGAAGTCCTGTCGGATCAGGCCAAGGGCTGCTCCAGTCCAATACTCTGTGTCACACAGAGGCCAAAAAATTTATACACACACACACACACACACATATATATATATACAAACTGTGGCTAATAGCCACTGATGGACCTCTGCTCCATATTTTTATCTAACCCCTTCTTGAAGCTGGCTATGCTTGTAGCCACCGGCGCCTCCTGTGGCAGTGAATTCCACATGTTAATCAACCTTTGAGTGAAGAAGGACTTCCTTTTATCTGTTCTAACCCGACTGCTCAGCAATTTCATCGAATGCCCACAAGTTCTTGTATTGTGAGAAAGGGAGAAAAGGACTTCTTTCTCCATCCCATGCATAATCTTGTAAACCTCTATCATGTCACCCCGCAGTCAACGTTTTTCCAAGCTAAAGAGCCCCAAGCGTTTTAACCTTTCTTCATAGGGGAAGTTTTCCAACCCTTTAATCATTCTAGTTGCCCTTTTCTGCACTTTTTGAGGTGCGGCGACCAGAACTGCACACAGTACTCCAAATGAGACCGCACCATCGATTTATACAGGGGCATTATGATACTGGCTGATTTGTTATCAATTCCCTTCCTAATAATTCCCAGCATGACGTTTGCCTTTTTTATTGCAATCACACACTGTCTTGAAATTTTCAGTGAGTTATCTACCAAGACCCCAAGATCTCTCTCTTGGTCAGTCTCTGCCAGTTCACACCCCATCCACTTGTATTTGTAGCTGGGATTTTTGGCCCCAATGTGCATTACTTTGGAGTGGAGTTCAATATGTGAGTAGCAAAAAACAACCACAACATTCAAAAACCAACGGAGGAAGCATTTTAACCTTCCAGGACATTCAGTTGCTGACCTAAGAGTGGCAGTTCTCTTACAAGGGAATTTCAAAGGCAGATTAGAAAGAAGAGACTGCTGAATGGCAACCAATCAGGAAACCCAAGACCATGCATCCTCCAGGACTGAATCGAGACCTCAGTTTCCTCTCTCATTACCAATGCTGATTTCTCCATGCCTGCAATTGCAATTCACCTGCTATTGCCATTCGGCATCTGAAATCACTCTACTCTCCAGATATAAGGACATCTGGACTCCCCTTCTAGCTTTATCCGAAGAAGTGAGCAATCTTTTTGAAGTGGTCCAATCTTTTTGAAACTTGGAGGGTGTTTTGAGGAGAGGAACTGGATGCTATGCTGCAAATTTGGTGCCTCTACCTCAGAAAACAGCCCCCCCTCGAGCCCCAGATACCCACAGATCAATTCTCCATTATACCCTATGGGACTCGGTCTCCATAGGGAATAATGCAGTGCCCAGGAGACATTTTTCTCTCCCCCCCCCCCGGCTTTCTGATGACCCTGAAGTGGGGGGAGGGCCTCCAAACCAGGGGATCCCCTGCTCCGTGGCCCCACCTGGGGACTGGCAACCCTAGAAACAGGTTTCACTTGGAGGACCCCAGAGCAGTCATGAAGGAGCCTACCTTTTAACATAAGAACATAAGAGAAGCCATGTTGGATCAGGCCAGTGGCCCATCCAGTCCAACACTGTGTGTCACACAGCAGCCAAAAAAGCCCCAAGTCCCATCTGGAAGTTCACAAGTGGGGCCAAGACACTAGAAGCCCTCCCACTGTTGACCCCCTCCCCAAGCACCAAAAATACAGAGCATCACTGCCCCAGACAGAGAGTTCCAACAATGTGAAGAAGATATTGGATTTATATCCCGCCCTCCACTCCGAAGAGTCTCAGAGCGGCTCAGAATCTGCTTTCCCTTCCTCCCCCACAACAGACACCCTGTGAGGTGGGTGGGGCTGGAGAGGGCTCTCACAGCAGCTGCCCTTTCAAGGACAACCTCTGCCAGAGCTATGGCTGACCCAAGACCATGCCAGCAGGTGCAAGTGGAGGAATGGAGAATCAAACCTGGTTCTCCCAGATAAGAGTCAGCACACTTGACCACTACACCAAACTGGCTAATAGACACGGATGGACCTCTGCTCCATATTTTTATTCAATCACTTCTTGAAGCTGTCTAGGCTTGTAGCCACCACCACCTCCTGTGGCAGTGAATTCCACATGTTAATCACCCTTTGGGTGAAGAAGGACTTCCTTTTATCCGTTTTAACCTGTCTGCTCAGCAATTTCATCGAATGCCCATGAGTTCTTGTATTGTGAGAAAGGGAGAAAAGTACTACTTTCTCTACCTTCTCCATCCCATGCATAATCCTGTAAACCTCTATCATGTCACCCTGCAGTCGACGTTTCTCCAAGCTAAAGAGCCCCAAGAGTTTTAATCTTTCTTCATAGGGAAAGTGTTCCAAATCTTTACTCATTCTAGTTGCCGTTTTCTGCACTTTTTCCAATGCTATAATATCCTTTTTGAGGTGACCAGAATTGTACACAGTATTCCAAATGAGACCGCACCATCGATTTATACAGGGGCATTATGACACTAGGTCAAGAGAGAGAACACTTTCCCTATGAAGAAAGGTCAAAACGCTTGGGGCTCTTTAGCTTGGAGAAACGTCAACTGCGGGGTGACATCATAGAGGTTTACAAGATAATGCAGGGATGGAGAAAGTAGAGAAAGAAGTTCTTTTCTCCCTTTTTCACAATACAAGAACTCGTGGGCACAGGAGGTGGCGGCGGCTACAAGCATAGCCAGCTTTAAGAGGGGATTGGATAAAAATATGGAGCAGAGGTCCATCAGTGGCTATTAGCCACAGTGTGTATATATGTGTGTGTGTGTGTGTATATATATATATATAATTTTGGGGGGCCCCACTGTGTGACACAGAGTGTTGGACTGGATGGGCCATTGGCCTGATCCAACATGACTTCTCTTATGTTCTTATTTGACTATTTGAAAAGTGGTTCCTAAGAAGGCTTCTCATGCAGTCTTGATTTGTTTCTTATCTGTACTGTAACACATCTAGTTCTCTGTATTCCAGGGGTGGCCAACAGTAGCTCTCCAGATGTCTTTTGCCTACAACTCCCATCAGCCCCAGCCATTGGCCATGCTGGCTGGGACTGATGGGAGCTGTAGGCAAAAAACATCTGGAGAGCTACCGTTGGCCTCCCCTTCTGTATTCTGTTATCATCCTTTGTGTTTGTCATTCCGTAAACTGTATCAATGTATTGACATATTGGCTTGGTGTATATTAAAGATCCCTCTCTCATGGATTGCTACCTTGACTTGTGTGGTACAGTGAGGCTGTGGGCTATGCCAGCCAGGGCCACCCAAGATGGGCAGGCTACAGATGAGAACCCAGACAAAATGTGATCCACTGGAGAAGGAAATGGCAACCCACTCCAATATCCTGGGCAAGAAAACCCCATGAGCAGAAACAAAAGGCTAAGAGATATGGCGTTGGAAGATGAGCCTCTCAGGTCAGAAGGTGTCCAATATGCTACTGGGGAAGAGCTGAGGGCAAGTCCAAGTACATATGAACATATGAAGCTGCCTTTTACTGAATCAGACCCTTGGTCCATCAAAGTCAGTATTATCAAAGATTTCAGGTTTTCACGGCTGGTAACATCATTAGGGTTTGTAGAATCTTTCGGGCTCAAGTGCCGTGTTCTACTGGAGAAAGTTTTTCTTCCAGACATTTCGTTCTCAGCTGCGGAGAACATCCTCAGTGGCGTTGCAGCCGGAGCAGGTGCTCTGACCTTCTTGGCTGCTGTGCATTGAGTGGGGCCAGGGCTGCTGGAGAGCTGCTATTTCTAGGCTGGAGGGGGTGTGGTGAAAGGGCAATTGGTTTGTGGATGTGTCCATTGTTTGGTGGGGCTCCCTGGAAAGGTAGTGATAAGGAAACTGGCTGTTGAATGTGACCATTGTTCTGTGTTAATTGCTGGGAGGGTTGGAAGGGGTGTGAAGATAAGGAAGGTGGTTGTTGACTGTGCTGATTGTTCTGTGGAATTTGTTGGTTGTTCTGAGACTTTCTGCAATTTATAGTCTGTAGGGTATTTTGCAGAGCTGGGTACCAAGATTGGTGGATGAAAATGCCTTCTTCCTTTCTGTTAAAATTGTGCTGGTGTTTGTAAATCTCAACAGCTTCTCTGTTCAGGCGGGTATGATAATGTGAGACCGTAGAAAGGACTTCAGTTCTTTCAAAGTGGATGACGTGGTCTCCTTCTTGAAGTGCATGTTCAGCTACAGCTGATTTTTCTGGCTGAAACAAGCGACAGTGTCTCTTGTGTTCGGTGAGGCGGGTGTTGATACTGCGTTGGGTAGGTCCAATGTAGGCTGCACCACAGGAGCAGGGTATTTTGTAGACTCCAGGGGTTGAAAGTGGATCTCTCATATCTTTGGCCGAGCGCAGCATGTGGCGGATCTGTTGTGTGGGCTTGAAGACTGTGTCAGTATTGTCTGCTCAGTCAGTATTGTCTGCTCAGACTGGCAGCGGCTCTCCAGGGTCTCCAGCTGAGGTTATTCATGCCTACTTGCCTGGACCCTTTTGACTTGGAGATGCCGGGGATTGAACCTGGGACCTTCTGCTTCCCAAGCAGATGCTCTACCCCTGAGCTACCCTCCCTCCCCAAGTAACCGCAGAAAGAGTGAAGCGGCTGGGCCAGAGCCGAAAGGACGGTAAGCTGTGGATGTGTCTGATGGTGAAAGGAAAGTCCGATGCTGCAAAGAACAATACTGCATCGGAACGTGGAATTTAAGATCTATAAATCAAGGTAAGCTGGATGTCGTCAAACAAGAGATGGCAAGACTGAACATCAACATCTCAGGAATCAGCGAACTAAAATGGGCAGGAATGGGTGAATTTAACTCAGAGGATCTGATGTAATAAGCACGAATTTGAGCAGACTTCGGAGGAAGGTAGAAGACAGGAGGAGGGCCTGGGGTGACTTGGTCCAGGAAGTCGCAAAGAGTCGGACTCGACTGTGCGACTGAACAACAACGTTAAAAATAAAGATTTCAATTTTTTTAAAAAAACCCCTTAAGCAGCGTTGGCCCTGGCTAGTAGTATTCGAATGGGAGACCTCCAAGGAATACCCTGGCTGTGCCGCGGAGGCAGGCGATGGCAACCCACCTCTGGACATCTTTTGACTGGAAAACCCCATCGGGTCACCATCAGTTAGCTGTGACTTGACGGCACTTCTCATCACCCCATCTGAATGAGTACCATTGCTGCTGTTGATCAGTGACCTAGTGAGTATGTCCGCATGCCCACATCTCTTTTCACATGCAGCTTGGCTTACTTATCTGAGCCGCCTACTCTATTGGCTCTGCAAGCCAAATACTGTATTGTGTCTGTTCCTAGTGGTTTTGTCTGGACACTCTGCCCTAGAGTGCATAAGAACATAAGAGAAGCCATGTTGGATCAGGACAATGGCCCATCCAGTCCAACACTCTGTGTCACATAAGAACATAAGAGAAGCCCTGTTGGATCAAGCCAATGGCCCCTCCAGTCCAACACTCTGTGTCACATAAGAACATAAGAGAAGCCCTGTTGGATCAGGCCAGTGGCCCCTCCAGTCCAACACTCTGTGTCACATAAGAACATAAGAGAAGCTCTGCTGGATCAGGCCAGTGGCCCCTCCAGTCCAACACTTTGTGTCACATAAGAACATAAGAGAAGCCCTGTTGGATCAGGCCAGTGGCCCCTCCAGTCCAACACTCTGTGTCACATAAGAGAAGCCCTGTTGGATCAGGCCAATGGCCCCTCCAGTCCAACACTCTGTGTCACATAAGAACATAAGAGAAGCCATGTTAGATCAGAACAATGACCCATCCAGTCCAACACTCTGTGTCACACAGTGGCCAAAAAACCCCCAAGTGCCATCAGGAGGTCCATCAGTGGGGCCAGGACACTAGAAACCCTCCCACTCTTGCCACCCCCCCTCCCCCTCCAAGCACCAAGAAAACAGAACATCACTGCCTCATACAGAGAGTTCCAACAATAAGCTGTGGCTAATAGCCACTGATGGACCTCTGCTCCATATTTTTATCTAACCCCCTCTTGAAGGTGGCCATGCTTGTAGCCACCGCCACCTCCTGTGCAGTGAATTCCACGTGTTAATCACCTTTTGGGTGAAGAAGGACTTCCTTTTATCCATTCTAACCCGACTGCTCAGCAATTCCATTGAATTCCCACGAGTTCTTGTATTGTGAGAAAGGGAGAAAAGGACTTCTTTCTCTACTTTCTCCATCCCGTGCATAATCTTATAAACCTCCATCATGTCACCCCCGCAGTCGACGTTTCTCCAAGCTAAAGAGCCCTAAGCGTTTCTTCATAGGGAAAGTGTTCCAACCCTTGAATCATTCTAGTTGCCCTTTTCTGCACTTTTCCCAATGCTATAATATCTTTTTTGGGGTGCGGTGATCAGATAAGTAAGCCAAGCTGCATGTGAAAAGAGATGTGGGCAAGCGGACATCCTCACTAGGTCACTGATCAACAGCAGCAATGGTACTCATCCAGATGGGGTGATGAGATTTGTACACCGTTTTCCAAATGAGACCGCACCATTGATTTATACAGGGGCGTGATGATACTGGCTGATAAATTAATTTGTGGGGGTGGTTTCCCGTTGGCTGGAGGTCCGACTCTAGCTATTGTGGAGCTGTGAGCGCTACTGTCCTCCAGACTCGGTTGCCAGGTGCCCTTGTGCTTACCATTGACGTATACGCAGTTGTACTGGCTGAATATTCCAGCAGAGACGAGCTCGATGTATTTTGCGCCTCCCGACTCATAGGAATTCACAACACGGAACAACTCGAAGGGGGGGATCAAAACTTCCTCCTGTTCTGGGTAGAAAGAGAACTCCTTGATGTAGGCCCCGTAGCAGGTCTCAATGGTGAAGAAGGTCTCGCCCCAGGAAACCGTGGCCCCGGTCCTGTTCAGCGACGAGGAAGCGAAGTATCCAAAACGGGCCATCGTGTTCATTTTCGCAATGAAAAGGAAGCCTTTGAGGTGGTAGTACGTTTGACGGCACTTGACGCTGGAGTTGGCCTGCAAGACCTGAAGGGCTCTTGTCAAGAAATAGTGCAAGGGCTTGTCCTGGAAGTTCCTGAGGTAATACTCTTCGCTCGCCCCTGCTTTCTTTACATCTATATTGAAAAATTTTCTCACAAAGGTGGTCATTTGGGTGTAGGCCAAGGTTGCTATGGCGTACTCGTCCTTGAAGCCTTCAGGCACTGAGACCGAGGCCTTGGTCTCATTCCACCTGGCAGCCGCTTCTTCCCAGGCCTCGCCATCTTGCAGTGCCCGCAGCTTCTCCTCCATCTGATCTACGCAGCCGTCATAGTGGTCATTGAAAGAGGTGGCAGCCATATCGAACTGCACAATTTGGGCCATATTGACGCCGGAGATCTGGATGAGAAAGGGAGAAGTGGGCAAACGTCAGGAGCAAAGGAAGGCTGGGGGGGGGGCGAGGTGTGTGGGACCCAGAATAGGCTTCCCAATCCCCAGGTCCCAGCAGGAGAACCCCCGGTTTTGCAGGCGCCTTCCCACTCGCAGACAGCCGGCCAGTGGGGGAAAACCTGGCCCCAACAGCCAGCATGTGCTTTTCCACCTTGGAAGGCTACAAGAAGCTTGGAAACAAGAAGCTTGTGTTATAGAATCATAGAGTTGGAAGGGACCTCCAGGGTCATCCAGTCAACCCCCTGCTGTCAGAACTTAAGAACTTCAAACAGATCCCATACTTGATTACAAAGCTAGGATTTTATTAGAGAGAACTAAGTACTGGAAGAGACGAGATAACAGTGATGGCAAGGGCCAACACTAGCACAGTTTTATACACTAAAGCAAACACATCACAAAGCCACAATTCACACCGTTGCAAGCACATCTGTCTTCCCACCATCCACTATCAGCAAGGAGGTTGCCTCCTCGTTCTGAAGGCCACACGGTTTGGCTTCAAAGGGCACCAGTGTGAGAATGTGCAGAGACACACCATAATTCAATCTACAGCCCTAAATATTTTGGATACCAGTAGGGCAAGGTTAATTGCTACATAGGCACTCGGGGTTGTTAAGAGGTTACAACATGGAGTCAGTTTGGTTCAGTTACAATCTAAGCATGAGCAATACTGAAAGTACAAGGCAAGTACTGGTTACATTGCAGTGAAGCCTCAGCAATAGTTACAAGTTCTGACACCTGCACAATGAAGGAAACTCACAAACACCTCCCCCGATGGCCATCTAGCCTCTGTTGAAAAACCTCCAAGGAAGGAGAGCCCACCACCTTCTGAGGAAGCCTGTTCCACTGAGGAATCGCTCTAACGGTCAGGAAGTTCTTCTTAATAGAATCATAGAGTTGGAAGGGACCTCCAGGGACATCTAGTCCAACCCCCTGCACAATGCAGGAAACCCACAAACACCTCCCCCTAAATTCACAGGATCTTCATTGCTGTCAGATGGCCATCTAGCCTCTGTTGAAAAACCTCCAAAGAAGGAGAGTCCCCCACCTCCCAAAGAGGAAGCCTGTTCCACTGAGGAATTACTCTAATGGTCAGGAAGTTCTTCCTAATGTTGAGCCGGAAATTCTTCTGATTTAATTTCAACCGATTGGTTGTGGTCCTGCCTTCTGGGGCCACATAAAACAATTCCACACCATCCTCGAGATGACAGCCCTTCAAGGAGTTGAAGATGGTAATCTTATGACCTTTCAGCCACCTCATCTCCAGGCTAAACATCCCCAGCTCCTTCAACCTTTCCCCATACGACTTGGTCTCCAGACCCCTCATCACCTTCATCGCCCTCCTCTGGACCTGTTTCAGCTTGCCTATATCCTTCTTAAAATGCGGTGCCCAAAAATGAACACAAGACTCCATGTGAGATCTTACCAGAGCAGAGTAAAGCGATACCATCACATCACGTGATCTGGACACTATACGTCTGTTGATACAGTCCAACACATCATAGAAGGTGTGCCAACACATCATAGCCAACACATCATAGAAGGTGTGTCTGCCTTTAAATCTCCATAGCAGCCAGGCTGAATGGCCTATTCACTGCTTACTCCCAACTCCAAATCATTAATGAACAAGCTAAAAAGCATCGGACCCAGTACTGAGCCCTGCGGCACCCCACTGCTTACCCTCTCTCTCTCGGCTTGGCTTCGCGAACGAAGATTTAAGAAGGGTGCAATAGTCCACGTTTGCTGCAGGCTCGCTGGTGGCTGACAAGACCAATGTGGGACAGGCAGGTCCGGCCACAGCGGCTGCAGGGAAAAGTCTGATTTAGGGTTGGTCCTGTAGCAGTGCGATTCTTCCTCAATCTCCTTTTGTCCTCAAGACCAGCTATGCGTGTGTTCTCAAAGGAAGAGACAGCCTGGTGGATGGTGTGCCTCCATGCTTTGCGATCTGAGGCTAGGTCAGACCACTGGTGATGGTTGATGTGACAGGTGCTAAGGGATTTCTTCAAGGAGTCCTTGTACCTCTTCTTTGGTGCCCCTCTATTTCGATGGCCGGTGGAGAGTTCGCCATACAGGGCAATCTTGGGAAGGCGGTGGTTTTCCATCCTAGAAATATGCCCTGCCCAACGCAGCTGCGTCTTCAACAGCAGTGCCTCGATGCTGGTAACCTCTGCCCGCTTGAGGACTTCAGTGTTGGTCACAAAGTCACTCCAGTGGATGTTGAGGATGGTGCGAAGGCAGCGCTGATGAAAGCGCTCAAGGAGTCGCAGGTGATGACGGTATAAAACCCACGATTCGGAGCCATAGATGAGGGTTGTCATAACAACCGCTTTGTAAACATTGATCTTTGTGCCTTTTTTCAGATGCTTGTTGCTCCACACTCTTTTGTGCAGTCGGCCAAATGCACGGTTTGCCTTTGCCAGCCTGTTGTCAATCTCCTTGTCGATCTTGGCATCTGAGGAGATGATGCACCCCAGGTAGCTGAACTGCTGGACTGTCTTCAGAACTGATTCACCCACAGTGATGCAGGGAGGGTGATAATCTTCCTGGGGTGCAGGCTGGTGGAGAACTTCTGTCTTCTTCAGACTAACTTCTAGGCCGAATAGCTTGGCAGCCTCTGCAAAGCAGGACGTCATATGCTGCAGAGCTGATACCGAGTGGGAGACGAGTGCAGCGTCATCAGCAAACAGTAGCTCTCGGATGAGTTTTTCCATTGTCTTGGAGTGTGCCTTTAGTCGCCTCAGGTTGAACAGGCTGCCATCGGTGCGATAGCGGATGTAGACACCATCGTCCTCATCTAGATCTACTGCGGCTCTTTGAAGCATCATGCTAAAGAAGATCGTAAAGAGAGTTGGCGCGAGAACGCAGCCTTGCTTTACACCTGTGCCTATTGGGAAGGGCTCCGAGAGGTCGTTGCAGTGTCTGACTTGGCCTCGCTGGTCTTCGTGTAGCTGGATGATCATGCTGAGGAACCTTGGGGGACATCCTAAACATTCCAAGATTTGCCACAGGCCTTTCCTGCTAACGGTATCGAAAGCTTTGGTAAGGTCGACAAAAGTCACATACAGAGCCTTGTTCTGTTCCCTGCATTTCTCTTGGAGCTGCCTGAGAACAAATACCATGTCGGTGGTGCTCCTGTTAGCTCTGAAGCCGCACTGGCTCTCTGGGAGGAGTTCTTCTGCAATGGTGGGCACCAGTCTGTTCAGGAGTATTCTGGCAAGGATTTTGCCTGCGATGGAGAGCAGGGTTATCCCCCGGTAGTTGGAGCAGTCTGACTTTTCCCCTTTGTTCTTGTATAGGGTGATGATGATTGCATCGCGAAAGTCCTGTGGTAATTTGCCTTGTTCCCAGCAGGTGACAAGTACTTTGTGAAGTGAGCTATGTAGTACTGTGCCCCCATGCTTCCAGATCTCTGGTGGAATTCCATCAACTCCTGCTGCCTTGCCACTTTTCAGTTGCTTGATGGCTTTAACAGTCTCTTCTAGGGTGGGGATCTCATCCAACTCTGTTTTCACCGGTTGAAGTGGGGTGAGGTGGATTGCTGAATCTTGAACTACGTGGTTGGCACTGAAGAGAACCTGAAAATACTCCGACCACCGGTTCAGTATGGATGCCTTGTCTGTGAGGAGCACTTGGCCGTCTGCACTATGCAAGGGACTCTGAGCCTGATATGATGGACCATATACTGCCTTCAGGGCTTCGTAGAACCCTCTTAAATCACCAGTGTCTGCACACAGCTGGGTTCTCTCTGCAAGCTTGGTCCACCACTCGTTCTGAATGTCTCGAAGCTTGCGCTGGAGGTTGCTACATGCAGCGCGAAATGTTGCTTTTTTCCCAGGGCAGGAGGGCTGAGCAAGATGTGCTTGGTAGGCAGATCTCTTTTTTGCCAGTAATTCTTGGATCTCTTGATTGTTCTCATCAAACCAGTCCTTGTTCTTCCTTGTGGAGAACCCGAGGACTTCTTCAGAGATCTGCAGGACGGTAGTTTTTAGGTGTTCCCAGAGTGCTTCTGGAGAAGGGTCTGTGGGGCAACTGAGGTCCTCAATTCTTGACTGGAGTTTTGCCTGGAAGGCAGCTTTAACTTCGGCTGACTGGAGGCTGCCAACCTGAAACTTCCTCCGAGGGATACCTCCTCTCCTGGGTGTGGGTTTGAAGTGAAGACGGAGATTGCAGCGTACAAGACGATGATCTGTATGACATTCTGCGCTGGGCATTACTCGGGTGTGTAAGACATCTCGAAGGTCTCTCTGGCGCACCAGAATGTAGTCGATAAGGTGCCAATGCTTGGACCGTGGGTGCATCCAGGTTGTCTTCAGACTGTTCTTCTGCTGGAAGATGGTGTTGGTGATGGTGAGCTGGTGCTCCATGCAGAATTCTAGCAGGAGGCGCCCGTTGTCATTGCAGTTGCCAATGTCGTGTTTGCCAAGTACTCCTTTCCAGGCTTCCGAGTCTTTACCTACTCTGGCATTGAAGTCGCCAAGGATGATCACCTTGTCCTCTGTAGGGGTCTTCCGTACGAGGTTGCGTAGATCAGCATAGAACTTGTTCTTTTCTGCAGGATCTGCTTGAAGGGTTGGGGCATACACACTGAAGAGTGTTGCATGCTGCTTGTTTTGAAGTGGGAGGCGCATGGACATGATGCGATCTGAGTGACCTCTTGGAAGGTTTTCGAGTTTGGAGGCAATGGAGTTCCTGACCATGAAGCCAACGCCAGAAAGGCGGCTCTCAGCCTTTGACTTACCCGACCAGTAGAGGGTATAGCCAGCACCGTGTTCTTGAAGACTACCTTCCTCAGGGAAACGGACCTCACTGAGAGCTGCTATGTCGATATTCAACCTGAGAAGTTCGTGGGCAACTAGAGCAGAGCGTCGTTCAGGGCGTCCACTGCCTACTGTGTCAAGCATGGTTCTGATGTTCCAACACGCAAGCTTTAGTCTTTGCACACTTTGTGAGGCAGGTGCATGCCTTTTCTTTGTTGTTATTTTTCGACCGCAAGTAAGGATGCCCGTTGACCGCGGCTAGCCAACTGGGGTGGGGGAGACGAGCTTTGGTTAGGCCACCTTTTCTAGGCCCCTCTCCGTGTGGAGCAAGCAGTGCTGTCCCTAGATAAGGCTGCTTGGTCGTTCAGGGTGCTGCCGAAAGATGCTTTCGTCTCCGGGTTAGCATCAGGCGACCAATATCCTGAACCGCCTACATGCAGGATCGGGACTGCGGCTTCCAGTGGCACCTTCCACCTGCCGTTTCGCCCCTTGCCTATCGCTGCAGGACTTGATGCGTTGTGGGTTGTGTGTGTGGATATGCCCTTCAGGCCTGTGCAGAGGAATTTTTTAGGTGAAGCGCAGTGTGCGCGGTACTGGCTCCACCCTTTCACCTGGGGGTCATCTGCCATGGCCCAGTAAGCCGGGACGCCGGCAGCGAGTCCTCCAGGTGGTAGGTGTTACATTAACGAGCTCTATCTGCCCGGGTTTGATGTTAGAGTTTTCCTTCTCTTAGGCTGACGAGGTTGGTGGGCCCAGCCTGCCCATCCGGTTATACCGCCGGACAATTCGGTCGCACCATGACATAGCAAACTCTGTGAAAACGGGGGGGACCAGCGAGAAGGTGTTGCTACGGATGCAGTAATGCAGGAGAGGCCATTGCAGTGACCATCTGCCAGGCATAGCCAGACAGTGACCACGCGGCGTTCACTACACCGGGAGAGGAGAGGCTATGTATTGCGCATGCACTTTCCCTGGGGGGGGGTAGGATTCCCAGAGGGAGCCCACCCCCCACCACCCCCCAACTGCTTACCACCCTCCACTGTAAAAATTGCCCATTTATACTCACTCTCTGTTTCCTGTAAGGGAACTAAGAGAAGCCATGCTGGATCAGGACAATGGCCCATCCAGTCCAACACTCTGTGTCACATAAGAACCTAAGAGAAGCCATGTTGGAACAGGCCAACGGCCCATCCAGTCCAAGACTCTGTGTCACATAAGAACATAAGAGAAGCCATGTTGGATCTGGCCAATGGCCCATCCAGTCCAACACTCTGTGTCTCATAAGAACATAAGAGAAGCCATGTTGGATCTGGCCAATGGCCCATCCAGTCCAACACTCTGTGTCACATAAGAACATAAGAGAAGCCCTGTTGGATCAGGCCAGTGGCCCCTCCAATCCAACACTCTGTGTCACATAAGAACATAAGAGAAGCCATGTTGGAACAGGCCAATGGCCCTTCCAGTCCAACACTCTATGTCACAGAAGAACATAAGAGAAGCCCTGTTGGATCAGGCCAATGGCCCCTCCAGTCCAACACTCTGTGTTACATAAGAACATAAGAGAAGCCCTGTTGGATCAGGCCAATGGCCCATCCAGTCCAACACTCTGGTCATTTTCGCACTCACCTTCCGCCGGCGCGACCCCCCTCTTCACCGCGCAGGATCTGCGCGGATTTCGCACTAAACGCTGCGGAGCAGCCAGAAAAGCCGGAAGCTCCCGGCGCAAAAGCCACTCAAACTGAAACCGCCAAAAAGCAGTTTGGAGTTTGCGCGGCTTTTGCGACGGGAGCTTCCGGCTTTTCTGGCTGCTCCGCAGCGTTTAGTGCGAAATCCGCACAGATCCTGCGCGGTGAAGAGGGGGGTCGCGCCAACGGAAGGTGAGTGCGAAAACGACCTCTGTGTCACATAAGAACATAAGAGAAGCCATGTTGGATCAGGCCAGTGGCCCATCCAGTCCAACACTCTGTGTCACATAAGAACATAAGAGAAGCCATGTTGGATCAGGCCAGTGGCCCATTCAGTCCTACACTCTGTGTCTCATAAGAACATAAGAGAAGCCATGCTGGATCAGGCCAATGGCCCATCCAGTCCAACACTCTGTCACATAAGAACATAAGAGAAGCCCTCTTGGATCAGGCCAGTGGCCCATTCAGTCCAACACTCTGTGTCACATAAGAACATAAGAGAAGCCTTGTTGGATCAGGCCAATGGCGCATTCAGTCCAACACTCTGTGTCACATAAGAACATAAGAGAAGCCTTGTTGGATCAGGCCAGTGGCCCCTCCAGTCCAACACTCTGTGTCTCATAAGAACATAAGAGAAGCCATGTTGGATCAGGTCAGTGGCCCCTCCAGTCCAACACTCTGTGTCTCATAAGAACATAAGAGAAGCCTTGTTGGATCAGGCCAGTGGCCCCTCCAGTCCAACACTCTGTGTCTCATAAGAACATAAGAGAAGCCTTGTTGGATCAGGCCAGTGGCCCCTCCAGTCCAACACTCTGTGTCACATATGAACATAAGAGAAGCCCTGTTGGATCAGGCCAGTGGCCCCTCCAGTCCAACACTCTGTGTCTCATAAGAACATAAGAGAAGCCATGTTGGATCAGGTCAGTGGCCCATCCAGTCCAACACTCTGTGTCACATAAGAACATAAGAAAAGCCCTGTTGGATCAGGCCAGTGGCCCCTCCAGTCCAACACTCTGTGTCTCATAAGAACATAAGAGAAGCCATGTTGGATCAGGTCAGTGGCCCATCCAGTCCAACACTCTGTGGCACACTGTGGCCAAAAAAAGGGTTTGCCATTGCCTTCCCCAGTCATCTCCACTTTCCCCCCAGCAAGCTGGGGACTCATTTTACCAACCTTGGAAGGATGGAAGGCTGAGTCAACCTGGAGCCGGATACCTGAAGCAGTTTCACTGGGATTGAACTCGGGTTTTGAGCAGAGAGTTCTGGCTGCAGTAATGCAGCTTTACCACTCTGCGCCACAGGGCTCTTATTCAGGTGTACTAGCATGGTTTAAATAGATTTATTAGGTTTTCTGGTAAGATAGGAATGGGGTAAAAGGGAAGGGGTAATGTTGGGGTAGATGAATTATAATTTTGTAATATTTCTATTTATACATTATTCATTTCATATCCACATCATCCATATCAGTCACCTAATAACATTTTCTGCAATTACATCTTATAATTCATTCATTCAGTAATCCTTAATATCTCTTAAAGTCCCTACTAAGACAAGAATATCTATTTTACACAGCAATCATTCACGTTATGATCTTATTTTGGGAGTTCATATATTGTAAGCAGCTATATAAAGTTGTGATCCTCCTTGAGCCCGTTTACAGGATAGAAGGAAGTCCTTCTTCACCCAAAGGATGATTAACATGTGGAATTCACTGCCACAGGAGGTGGTGGTGGCTACAAGCATAGCCAGCTTCAAGAGGGGGTTAGATTGTGAACTGGCAGAGACTGACCAAGAGAGAGATCTTGGGGTCGTGGTAGATAACTCACTGAAAATGTCAAGACAGTGTGCGATTGCAATATAAAAGGCCAACGCCATGCTGGGATTTATTAGGAAGGGAACTGAAAACAAATCAGCCAGTATCATAATGCCCCTGTATAAATCGATGGTGCGGTCTCATTTGGAGTACTGTGTACAATTCTGGTCACCGCACCTCAAAAAAGGATATCATAGCATTGGGGAAAGTGCAGAAAAGGGCAACTAGAATGAGTAAAGGTTTGGAACAGTTTCCCTAGGAAGAAAAGTTAAAACGCTTGGGGCTCTTGAGCTTGGAGAAACGCCAACTGCGGGGTGCAATGATAGAGGTTTACAAGATTATGCATGGGATGGAGAAAGTAGAGAAAGAAGTACTTTTCTCCCTTTCTCACAATACAAGAACTCGTGGGCATTCAATGAAATTGCTGAGCAGTCGGGTTAAATCAGATAAAAGGAAGTCCTTCTTCACCCAAAGGGTGATTAACGTGTGGAATTCACTGCCACGGGAGGTGGCGGCAGCTACAAGCATAGCCAGCTTTAAGAGCGGATTGGATAAAAATATGGAGCAGAGGTCCATCAGTGGCTATTAGCCACAGTATATATATATATGTGTGTGTGTGTATGTTTGTGTATATGTATGTATGTGTGTGTGTGTGTGTGTGTGTATACACACACACACACATATATTGGCCACTGTGTGACACATAGTGTTGGACTGGAGGGGCCATTGGCCTGATCCAACAGGGCTTCTCTTATGTGACACAGAGTGTTGGACTGGAGGGGCCATTGGCCTGATCCAACAGGGCTTCTCTTATGTTCTTATGTGACACAGAGTGTTGGACTGGAGGGGCCACTGGCCTGATCCAACAGGGCTTCTCTTCTGTTCTTATGTGACACAGAGTGTTGGACTGGAGGGGCCATTGGCCTGATCCAACATGGCTTCTCTTATGTGACACAGAGTGTTGGACTGGAGGGGCCATTGGCCTGATCCAACAGGGCTTCTCTTATGTTGTTATGAATATAAGCCTATTAAATAATATTTTAAAAATAAATAATGGCTCTCATATTTTCTTCGTTTCACACAGTTTAGCATATTTCAACCTGGCTGATAATGCTTCTATTTCTGCAAAGTCTAAAGGAGGAGGGCTAGCATGAGTTTCCTACTGTACTTTGGAAGAATTATCTCAGATAGATAGTCCAGCATTTTTGTTGAAGATTGAATGCCTACTGAAAAGCATGAACACACCCTGGAGGCTCTAATCAATGTGCTGGCATAGTCCAAGTCTCTCAGATGTCTTCTAATGACCTGGGTCAAAAGGCAGGGAATTAGCATTACTGTGCAGTTTTTGCTAGGGCATCAGCAAAATAATTTTTAAAAAAAATCGAATTCAGTGGCACAAGACAAAAAAAAAAACCTCTCCAGAGCTTCTGTCAGAGGATTCCTCCCGCATACAAATTGCTGCCCTGTGCAAAGCATGGTGGAGCTGCAGCTGACTTTGCACACGCATGTGCACAGGCAAACAGACACACACAATGCCATTTTGGTGTAGTGGTGAAATGTGCAGACTCTTATCTGGGGGAACCAGGTTTGATTCCCCATTCCTCCACTTGCAGCAGCTTCTTCTTCTTCATCGAGAAATATCAACTGAGGAGTGACGTGATAGAGGTTTACAAGATTATACATGGGATAGAGAAGGTAGAGAAAGAAGGACTTTTCTCCCTTTCTCACAATACGAGAACTCATGGGCATTCCATGAGATTGCTGAGCAGTCGGGTTAGAACGGATAAAAGGAAGTCCTTCACCCAAAGGGTGATTAACACATGGAATTCACTGCCACACGAGGTGGTGGCAGCTACAAGCATAGCCAGCTTCAAGAGGGGATTGGATAAACATCTGGAGCAGAGGTCCATCAGTGGCTATTAGCCACAGCTTATTGTTGGACCGCTCTGACCGTTTTCGCACACAGTTTACCTCACAGTCACAATCCTGTTTCCTCCGCAGCGTCCGTTCGGATTTTTCAGCATCTGTGCCGGAGTTACAGGAAGTGCCGCAGCTTTTGCGTAGCAAACGTAAACTGGGTTTTAGTGGTTTACGTTTGCTACGCAAAAGCCACAGCACTTCCTGTAACTTTGGTGCAGATGGTGGGAAATCTGACCAGATGCTGCGGAGGGAACAGGATTGTGACTGCGAGGTTAGCTGTGTGTGAAAACGGTCTCTGTCTGGGGCTATTCTTGTGCTTGGGGCGGAGGGCACAGTGGAAGGGCTTCTAGCCCCACTGGTGGACCTGGATTTTTGGCCGCTGTGTGACACAGAGTGTTGGACTGGAGGGGCCATTGGCCTGATCCAACACGGCTTCTCTTATGTTCTTCTTCTTCTTCTTCTTCTTCTTCTTCTTCTTCTTCTTCTTCTTCTTCTTCTTCTTCTTCTTCTTCTTCTTCTTCTTCTTCTTCTTCTTCTTCTTCTTCTTCTTCTTCTTCTCATGCTGCCAGAGGTCACATCTTGCAGTGCCAGTGTCCATAGGTTCTTCTGTGAATTCTTTCCACTCAACATATTCCCCCATATTTTGAAAGCATGTGATTCTTTCCCATTTTTCATAGCAGAGAATCCCCTAGTGCTTGGAAATGTGGAAAACAGAGCTTCCAGCTGCTTGTCAGTTTCAGAAAAATGTCTTGTCGGTTTCAACATGGAGTTTTCCCCCTTTGCCTGCCTTTCCTTCCCTTCTCTTTCATTCAGCCAACTAATGCTAAAATGCATGCACAAAACCTGAATGACAGGATTAAAATCAGGGGTGTCAAACATGCGGCTCAGGGGGCCGAATAAGGCCCCCGAAGGGCTCCTATCAGGCCCCCAATCAACTGGCTGTCGTCTGCTTTCTCCCTCTGTCTTTCTTCCTTCTGCATCACAGTTTGCTTTGCCAGGTTTGCTCAATCCCACAAGAGCTACAGAGCAAAGCCTCAAATTTCTCCATTGGCTGAGGCTCCTCCTTGGAGAGGAAGAGAGGGAGGAATAGCTTGCTTTGCCAGGCTCTTTCAGTCGCACAGCAGAGCTACTGAACCAAGCCTCCCTTCCTTCTATTGGCTGAAGCTCCTGGTCCCCTGGGGAAGGAAGGAAAGAGCCAGAGCGATACATAGAAAGCACCATTAAGACCACCGAGTGCTGATGCTTTAAGCATGTTTTATTTTAAGGTTTTTTTAAAAACCTTTGTGTCGTTATACAGTTCATATCTCTGCTTCCTGGCATTACATTTTATGGCACACAGGGCCCTCCCAACAAAGCCTCATTTATGTCAGATCTGGCCCTCATAAGTTGTGTGCGGACTCTTATCTGGGAGAACCAGGTTTGATTCCCCACTCCTTCACTTGCACCCACTGGAATGGCCTTGGGTCAGTCATAGCTCTCGCAGGAGTTGTCCTTGAAAGGGCAACTTCTGTCCGAGCTCTCTCAGCCCCACCCACCTCACAGGATGTCTGTTGTGGGGGAGGAAGGTCAAGGAGATTGTAAGTTGCTCTGAGACTTTGATTCAGAGAGAAGGGTGGGGTATAAATCTACAGTCATCTTCTTCTATCTTTGACATTTGCCAGATGAGGGCTGGCCAGCCGACTTCCATTCCCAGCCACAAACATTTCCTGTGACCATTGTAACCTCCACAGGGAGACCAAGATTCCATGAGGGGAAGTGAATTGGAGGTTTTGCAACTGTCCCTGCCTGCATGGCTGCTCCAAAGATGGGGTGTCACTCCTGAAGGTGGCTTTTGAGGACCAGTCCCCTGGCCACGTGGTCATTGAGCCCCAGTCTGCATTTCCCCCCAGCAGGGACTCAGCTGTGATTTTGGCATCTGATTCAGTCCCCTTGGCCCTTCAGCCCTGGCTTTGCGAGTCCGTAATACCTGATTTTTTTCTGAGAAAATCCCCATCAGGCAGAGAAACAGGACGATGTGGGGTGAAGGCAGCATCTTCCTTCTCTGCTCCTGCAAAACACCCCAACTTGGGGAGGGGAAGAAAGAAAGAGGATGAATCTTCTATCCCTCCAACAGGTCTTGGGTGGGGAGGAGAAGGAGGAGGAGGAGAAGGAGAAGGAGGAGAAAAAGAAGGAAGAGAAGGAGAAGGAGGATAAGAAGGAGAAGGAGGAGAAAAAGGAGGAGAAGAAGAAGGAAGAGAAGGAGGAGGAGGAGAAGAAGAAGGAGGAGGAGGAGAAGGAGCAGAAAAAGAAGGAGGAGAAGGAAGAGAAGGAGAAAAAGAAGGAGGAACATAAGAACATAAGAGAAGCCATGTTAGATCAGGCCAATGGCCCATCCAGTCCAACATTCTGTGTCACACAACGGCCAATATATATATATATATATATATATATATATATATATATATATATATATATATATATATATACACACACAAACACATATATATATATGTATATATATATACACAAACACACACACACTGTGGCTAATAGCCACCGATGGACCTCTGCTCCATATTTTTATCTAACCCCCTCTTGAAGGTGGCTATTCTTGTGGCCGCCACCGCCTCCTGTGGCAGTGAATTCCACATGTTAATCACCCTTAGGGTGAAGAAGTACTTCCTTTTATCCGTTTTAACCAGTCTGCTCAGCAATTTCATCGAATGCCCATGAGTTCTTGTATTGTGAGAAAGGGAGAAAAGTACTTCTTTCTCTACTTTCTCCATCCCATGCATTATCTTGTAAACCTCTATCATGTCACCCCTCAGTCGACATTTCTCCAAGCTAAAGAGCCCTAAGCGTTTCAACCTTTCTTCATAGGGAAAGTGTTCCAGCCCTTTAATCATTCTAGTTGCCCTTTTCTGGACTTTCTCCAATGCTATAATATCCTTTTTAAGGTGCGGTGACCAGAACTGCACACAGTACTCCAAATGAGACCGCACCATCGATTTATACAGGGGCATTATGATACTGGCTGATTTGTTTTCAATTCCCTTCCTAATAATTCCCAGCATGGCGTTGGCCTTTTTTATTGCAAACGCACACTGTCTTGACATTTTCAGTGAATTATCTACCACGACCCCAAGATCTCTCTCATGGTCAGTGTGACGGAACCGGCCCGATTCTGCCTTCAGACCCAGTCCTGTCAACTCCCTGCTGAGTTGCCAACTCCTGGAGGGAGCTATTTCTCCTCCGGCCACTTGGGCTCACTGCCACCACCTGCTCAGTCTAGGGGTTCAGATTGAGAGGAACAGGACTCCCAATTCCCCTCTCCAGCTATGAGGCCAGGCCTCAAGGTCCTCTGCCACCCTGTACTTGGGTATCACAGAGACCTCAGCAGTCCTTTGGGAAACCCCTGGAGGATTGGCACCTTATCCAACTGCATGCCTTCCCCCTTCCCCGGGAGCCCCTTTATAAAGCAGCGTGGTCTAAGCGGTCGGGATCTATGTGGTACAGAGTTTGACTGCCAGCATTCCAAACAGTAAAAATATTTAATTAAAAGAGAAAAAGAAAAGAAACGAAAAACAAAACAAAAACAGTTGCATATAAAAAGTTAGCACAGCACAGCACCCGCACAGCAAACAGCATGACAAAGAAAACGTGGTTATAAACGCATCCTACTGTCCCTGGTCTAAACTTGCCCCACCTTGGGGATGACTTACTTGGTCTGACTGCCTGGGGGCCTCACAGGCAGGAGCCCCCATGCTCACAACCTCCTCCTTTGAGCGCCAGTTGAGGACTGCCTGTTCCCCTCTAATTCAAATAAGGAGAAACAAAAGAACTTCCTCTCTAGGAGGCTTTCCTCCAAGAGTCGATGGTTTAACTCCGGAAGGGAGGGGGAGAGTAAAGGGATGACTAGGCCGCAGCCTGCCTGGCAGTTTCATGTTCCCTCACAACCAAGCATCATCATGAACTAAGATGGCATTTCTCCACAGTCAGTCTCTGCCAGTTCACACCCCATCAACTTGTATTTGTAGCTGGCATTCTTGGCCCCAATGTGCATTACTTTGCACTTGGCCACATTGAACCGCATCTGCCACGTTGACGCCCACTCACCCAGCCTCAACAGATCCCTTTGGAGTTCCTCACAATCCTCTCTGGTTCTCACCACCCTGAACAATTTAGTGTCATCCGCAAACTTGGCCACTTCACTGCTCACTCCCAACTCTAAATCATTTATGAACAAGTTAAAGAGCATGGGACCCAGTACCGAGCCCTGCGGCACCCCACTGCTTACCGTCCTCCACTGCGAAGACTGCCCATTTATACTCACTCTCTGCTTCCTATTACTCAGCCAGTTTTTGATCCACAAGAGGACCTGTCCTCTTACTCCATGACTCTCAAGCTTTCTAAGGAGCCCTTGATGAGGAACTTTATTAAAAGCTTTCTGGAAGTCAAGGTAAACAACATCTATCGGGTCTCCTTTGTCCACATGTTTGTTCACCCCCTCAAAGAAATGTAGCAGGTTAGTGAGGCAAGATCTTCCCTTACAGAACCCATGCTGAGTCTTCCTCAATAACCCGTGTTCATCAATGTGCCTACTCATTCTGTCCTTGATAATGGTTTCTACCAACTTTCCCGGTATTGAAGTCAAACTAACTGGCCTGTAATTTCCCGGATCTCCTCTGGAACCCTTTTTAAAGATGGGGGTGACATTTGCTACCTTCCAGTCCTCAGGAACGGAGGCAGATTTCAATGAAAGATTACAGATTTTTGTTAGAAGATCCACAAGTTCAACTTTGAGTTCTTTCAGAACTCTCGGATGTATGCCATCCGGAACAGGTGACTTATTAGTTTTTAATTTGCCGGTTTGGTGTAGTGGTTAAGTGTGTGGACTCTTATCTGGGAGAACCGGGTTTGATTCCCCACTCCTCCACTTGCACCTGCTAGCATGGCCTTGGGTCAGCCATAGCTCTGGCAGAGGTTGTCCTTGAAAGGGCAGCTGCTGTGAGAGCCCTCTCCAGCCCCACCCACCTCACAGGGTGACTGTTGTGGGGGAGGAAGGTAAAGGAGATTGTGAGCCGCTCTGAGACTCTTCGGAGTGAAGGGCGGGATATAAATCCAATATCTTCTTCTTCTTCTTAATTTGTCTATTAGTTGTAGGACCCCCTCTTTTGTCACCTCAATCTGACTCAGGTCTTTCAACACCCCTTCCAATATTAGTGGTTCTGGGGCGGGCAAACACTTCTCATCTTCCACGGTGAAGACAGAGGCAAAAAATGCATTCAGCTTCTCAGCCATTTCCCCATCCGCCTTCAGTAATCCTTTTACCCCATGGTCATCCAAGGGCCCCACTGCTTTCCTGGCTGGTTTCTGAAAAAGAAAGAAGAAAAAGAAGGAAGAGAAGGAGAAGGAGGAGAAGAAGGAGAAGGAGGAGAAAAAGAAGGAGGAGAAGGAGGAGGAGAAGGAAGAGAAGGAGAAAGAAGAGAAGGAGAAGAAGGAGAAAAAGAAGGAGGAGGAGAAGGAAGAGAAGGAGAAGAAGGAAGAGGAGAAGAAGGAGGAGGAGGAGGAGAAGAAGAGCATATTTATATCCTGTCCTTCTCTCTGAATCAGAGCAGTTTACAATCTCCTTTATCTCCTCCCCCCACAACAGACACCCTGTGAGGTGGGTGGGGCTGAGAGAGCTCTCACATCAGCTGCCCTTTTGAGGACAACTCTGCCAGAGCTATGACTGACCCAAGGCCATTCCAGCAGCTGCAAGTGGAGGAGCAGAGAATCAAACCCAGTTCTCCCAGATAAGAGTTTGCACACTTAACCACCACACGAAACTGACAGAGCCCCGCCCCCCCCCCCCCGCGTCAGCCCCGCAGGCATGAGCTGCTGCTGTGCAGAGTGGTTGAGGATGGTGTAGCAATGCAGTCAGAGAGTCAGACTTGGATTTGGGGATACTTGGGTTCAAATCCCTGCTCTGCCATGATGGAAGCTTGCTGGGTGACCTTGGGCAACTCACATTTGCCTCAGACCAACATGGCTTCCAACCTGATCTACCTCAAAGGGCTGTTGTAAGAAAACAGAGGAGGGGAGAATCCACTTTTGGTCCCCATTGGAAAGAAAGGAAAGGAAAGGTCCCCTGTGCAAGCACCAGTTGTTTCTGACTCTCGGGAGACGTTGCTTTCACAATGTTTTCACGGCAGATTTTTTACGGGGTGGTTTGCCATTGCCTTCCCCAGTCCTCTACGCTTTGACCCCAGCAAGCTAGGTTCTCATTTTACTGACCTCGGAAGGATGGAAGGCTGAGTCAACCTCAAGCCGGCTACTTGAAAACCCAGCTTCCACCGAGGATCGAACTCAGGTCGTGAACAGAATTTAGGACTGCAGTACTGCAGCTTTAACACTCTGCGCCACGGGGCTTCAGTATTGGAAAGAAAAGGAAGGTATAAATAAATAAAGAGCAATGCATGCTCATCTCCCCCAGACACACACACACTCAAAAATGCAAACAGAATTTGGACATGAGAGATCTGGGACAGAGAAAGAACCAAGTTCAGAAGCCAGTCTGGGAAACATGGGCCCCGTGTACCCCCTTTCCTGCCTGTATGATTTCAGTTCCCCCCCCCCCCCCTGCTCAATTGCTGGGCTGAAGGAGAAATCCCAGACCTCTGAATCTAAGCAGGGTCAGTACTGGTTAGAACTTGGATGGGAGAATGGGCCGGGAAGAAACCAAGAATTAAGATGAAAATTTTAACAGATGCAAAACAAAGAGGAGGCTTTCAGCTCCCGAACTTAAGATTGTATCATGATGCTGTTTGTTTGACGTGGATCAAGGATTGCATAATGCTGTTGGATAAAAAACCTTTAAGGTCGGAAGCTCATGGGAATAAATTCGGCTGGCACGCATATTTGTATTATGGGAAACACAAGATAGATGGGTTTTTTTCTCATCACTATATCAGAAACACTTTATTAAATACTTGGATAAAATATAAGAAATATGGTGATGAGAGGAAGCCGCTTTGGATAGTGCCAGCAGAAGTAATAAAAGTAATAAAAATAACAGCTGAATCTGAGGAAGAAAAAGTGATGTCATACAATCAATTGTTAAAGATTCAAGGTGGGAAAGTTGAATTAAAGTCAGCAGAAGAGCTAAATAATCAAGGAGAACTGTTTTAAAATGATGTATAGGTGGTATATGACTCCGAAGAAACTGGCAAAGATGAGTAAAAAGATGTCAGACAGATGTTGGAAATGTAAGCACCATGAAGGTTCTTTTTTCATATGTGGTGGACCTGTGAAAAAGCAAAAAACTTTTGGCGGATGATACAACAAGAAATTTCTAAAATTTTGGGTTATGACTTCAAGAAAGTGGCAGAGACTTTTCTGCTAGGATTACAAATAGAAAAATTTCCAAAAGAAGATAGGACTTTAATTTGGTATCTGCTCTCAGCTGCTAGGACATTGTATGCGCAGCTGTGGAAACAAGAAAAAATACCAGAGAAATGGGACTGGATTGTGAAAGTTTTATCGTGGAGCGAGATGGATAAATTAACAAGAACTTTGAGAGGCTATGATCTGGAAGTGTTTAAAAAGGAGTGGAAGAAATGTAAAAAATATATAGAGTTAGAATGGAACGTAAAAAGACATTGGACAATCTTTTAATATGAATGAGAAGAAAAAGACAGTGTGTTTTGATGGGTTTGGGATACCTTTATATTTGGATTTAAATATATAACTTCGGGGTAAGTCTAATAACGGAGGGAGGGGGGATTGAAAATATCATATGGGTTAGGGATAGAAAAGATATAACTAAACATCGTAACCGTAGGTTATTAATGAATTGTTAAAATACAACATTGGAGGGAGGGGGGATTGAAATGTCATACGGACTAATATTGAGATTAAGAAATAACTAAGTTGTATAACCATATGATATCAATAAATTGTTAAAACAGAACTTGGATGGGAGACCACCATGGAAGTCCAGGGTTGCTACACAGAGGCAGGCAATGGCAAACCACCTCTGTTCATCTCTTGACTAGAATCTCCTACACCCACAGGGATGTCATCCGATGGCTTCAGCTTAATGGCACTTTCCATGGTGTGAGGGGGAGACTGGGATAGAGGGGGTTTGCCCCAACTCACCTGGCTCCTCGTTTCCCCAGAACGTCCTCCCTGGCGGGGCTTCCTTGTGCTCTCAGTGCTGGGGCTCATGCGCCCCTGAAGGTCTCTTATAGCCTGGCCGCTCCCTTTATAGCCAGCCTTCAAAGGGTCTGAAGGTCAGTGATAAGACAGATGAATTACAGGAAATGACGCCTTTGATTGAGCAAATGACTTCTTTAATGACCATTTTTGTGCTTTTCCACACAGGATGGTCAACTAGGGTTGCCAATCCCCAGGTGCGGGCAGGGGATCCCCCAGTTTGGAGGTCCTCCCCCCACTTCAGGGTCATCAGAAAGTGGGGGGAGGGGAGGGAAATGTCTGCTGGGAACTCTATTATTTCGTATGGAGATTTATTCCCATAGAAAATCATGGAGAATTGATCTGCGGGTATCTGGGGCTCCGGGGGGGCTGTTTTTTGGGGTAGAGGCACCATATTTTCAGTATAGCATATAGTGCCTCTTCCCAAAATACCCTCCAAGTTTCAAAAAGATTGGACCAGGGGGTCCAATTCTATGAGCCCCAAAAGAAGGTGCCCCTATCCTTCATTATTTCCTATGGAAGGAAGGAATTGAAAAAGTGTGCCGTCCCTTTAAATGTGATGGCCAGAACTCCCTTCGGAGTTCAATTGTGCTTGTCACACCCTTGATCTTGGCTCCACCCCTAATGTCTCTTGGCTCCACCCCCAAAGTCCCCAGATATTTCTTGAATTGGATTTGGCAACCCTATAATCAACATAACAGCCCACGTAGCTCCCCACACCCTAAACAAACCCCATCATCAAGAAAAGAAGGAAAGGGAAAAGAGAAAAACAGATAAGTGTGGCAGAAATGTAAGCAAGACTGGGGCATTTATTTATGTCAGCCTGAAGGAGCCCCTGGCCTCTCAGTTTGGTGTAGTGGTTATCGCCCATGCTTCGCTAGCCAAAGGAGTCTCAGAGTGGCCTACAACTCTCCTTTCCCATCCTCCCCCACCACAGACACCCTGTGAGGCGGGTGGGGCTGAGAGAGCTCTCCCAGAAGCTGCCCTTTCAAGTACAGAGGCTCAGAGCGGCCTACAATCTCCTTTCCCTTCCTCCCCCACAACAGACACCCTGTGAGGCGGGTGGGGCTGAGAGAGCTCTACCAGAAGCTGCCCTTTCAAGGACAACTCCTGCGAAAGCTGTGGCTGACCCAAGGCCATTCCAGCAGGTGCAAGTGGAAGAGTGGGGAATCAAGCCCAGTTCTCCCAGATAAGAGAGCTCTGGCTGACCCAAGGCCATTCCAGCAGGTGCAAGTGGAGGAGTGGGGAATCAAACCCGGTTCTCCCAGATAAGAGAGCTCTGGCTGACCCAAGGCCATTCCAGCAGGTGCAAGTGGAGGAGTGGGGAATCAAACTTGGTTCTCCCAGATAAGAGAGCTCTGGCTGAGCCAAGGCCATTCCAGCAGGTGCAAGTGGAGGAGTGGGGAATCAAGCCCAGTTCTCCCAGATAAGAGTCCGCACACTTCACCACTACACCAGACTGGTTTTGGAGCAGCTTTATCTCTCTATCTGGAACTATCGGATGACTCCCATTCATTCCCCTCCCCTACCAAATCTGGTGGAAATGGGAGACCTTGGAAAGGTTCCTGTGCTTCTAAATTCCCTTGCAAGCATAGGTGTAAACTATGGGGGGGGGGGGAGACTCAGGTGCTTGAACCCCCCCTCCCCCCAAGCAACCAATAGAGGACTTGAGGGTTCAGGGGCTCAGACTTTCCCCAGGCAACCAATACCAGGCATAGCGACAAACTCCTTTGATTGTATGAAAATGTTTTCCAACTCATTTTAAATTTTCAAGAAGGAGAGAGAATGATCTTCAAAGGCATGAATGGGGTAGAGGATCCTGTGAAGAAATGCATTTTTCTCTTGGGATGTAGTGAGGCAGGAAAACTCCCCACCGTGTGTGTTTTTCTCCTCTCGGCTGGAAAGAAGGGAGTCGGTGGTGTGATGATCTTCCAAGCTCAACTTCTGAAAATGCTAATTGATCTAGCACAGACACACTATGGATAGTTTTTTTTTTGGAACTCCTTTGAATATTAGGCCATATGCCCTGATGTAGCCAGTCCTCCTGGAGTTTACAGGTAGGGTTGCCAAGTCCAATTTAATTTAATTTATTGTAGTTTTTAAAAAAATTATGTAACTGTTTTAAATTGTATTTATTAACTGCATTTTATAATTGACTTGTATAATAATCATGGTACATACCATGTCTTGTTAGCTGCCCTGAGCCTGCTTCGGCGGGGAGGGTGGGATATAAATAAAATTTATTATTATTGTGGAGAAACGCCATCTTGGTTGGGAGGGAACATGAAACTGCTAGGCAGGCTCTATTGTTGGAAGCCGCCCTGAGCCATCCGTGGGAAGGGCGGGATATAAATTCTAAATAAATAAATAAATAAACTCCCCCCTCCCTACCAGAGCCAAACCAGCAACTCTAGGGGGAAAGCCTCCTAGAGCGGCAGGAAGTTCTTTTGTTCTCTGTATTTGAGTTAGGCAGGAAGTGAGTCAGTCTGCAGCTGGCCTTCGAAGGAAGAGGTTGTGAGTTTGTGGGCTCCTGACTGGGAGAGGCCTACTCAGGATGAGAAGGACCCCAGGCAGTCAGACCACGTAAGTCAACCACAAGGCAGGGCACGTTTAGACCAGGGACAGTAGGATGCGTTTATAACCACCTTTTCTTTGTCATGCTGCTTGCTGTGCGGGTGCTGTGTTAACCTTTTACATGCAACTGTTTTTGTTTTGTTCTTCTTTTTCTTCTTTTCTTTTAATTAAATATTTTTACTGTTTTGAATGCTGGCAGTCAAATTCTGTACCACATAGATCCCCAACCGTTTTAGACCACGCTGCTTTAAGAAGGGGGCCCCAGGGAAGGGGGAAGGCATGCAGTTGGATAAGGTGCCAATCCTCCAGGGGTTCCCCAAAGAAGTGCTGAGGTCTCTGTGATACCCAAGTACAGGGTGGCAGAGGACTTTGAGGACTGGCCTCAGAGCTGTAGAGGGGGATTGGGAGTCCTGTCCCTCTCAATCTGAACCCCTAGACTGAGCAGGTGGTGGCAGCGAGCCCAAGTGGCCGGAGGAGAAATAGCTCCCTCCAGGAGTTGGCGGCTCAGCAGGGAGTTGACAGGACTGGGTCTGAAGGCAGAATCGGGCCGGTTCCGTCACAATTATTATTAAGAAATATCTGGGGACGTTGGGGGTGGAGCCAGGAGACTTTGGGGGTGGAGCCAGAAGCAAAGTTGTGACAAGCACAACTGAACTCCAAAGGAAGTTCTGGCCATCACATTTAAGGGGATCACATACCTGTTCCCTGGAAGGTCAGATGCTGAAGCTCAAATACTTTGGCACTCACTGGAGAAGATCCTGACTGATGCTGCGAAAGACAGAAGGCCAAAGAAGAAGGGGACGGCAAAAGAGGAGATGGCTGGACAGCATTACTGATGTCACAAACACGAATCTGAGCAGACTTTGGAGGATGGTGGAAGACAGGAGGGCCTGGTGTGACTTGGTCCAGGGGGTTGCAAAGAGTTGGACTCGACTGTGCGACTGAACAACAACAACAAGGATCTGGGAGACCCAGGATGCCATGGAAACTCTCTGGGTGACCTTGGGCCAGGCACACGCTTGATCTGCCTCACAAGGTTGTTGTGAGGGAAGAAGAAGGAAGAAGAAAGCAGAAGGAAAAAGAAAGAAGAAAGAAGGAGGAAGAAGGAGGAAGAGGAAGCGTCCCATCCCAGCACCCCCCCTCACATTCCTGTACTTCCCCTTATCTATTTTCACCTAACGGTTTCTAGCCTGCCTCTATGACTCCTGATACAAGATGTTTCCTGCTATGCTATTCTGTATTTCCTCCTTAGACGAGAGTTAAACAACAGCCTCCTCTATCAGGAGAACCGGGTTTGATTCCCCACTCCTCCACCTGCACCTGCTGGAATGGCCTTGGGTCAGCCAGAGCTCTCTTATCTGGGAGAACCGGGTTTGATTCCCCATTCTCCCACTTGCAGCTGCTGGAATGGCCTTGGGTCAGCCAGAGCTCTCTTATCTGGGAGAACCAGGTTTAATTCCCCACTCCTCCATTTGCAGCTGCTGGAATGGCCTTGGGTCAGCCAGAGCTCTCTTATCTGGGAGAACTGGTCTGATTCTCCACTCCTCCACACTTGCAGCTGCTGGAATGGCCTTGGGTCAGCCAGAGCTCTCTTATCTGGGAGAACCGGGTCTGATTCTCCACTCCTCCACTTGCACCTGCTGGAATGGCCTTGGGTCAGCCAGAGCTCTCTTATCTGGGAGAACCGGGTTTGATTCCCCACTCCCCCACTTGCAGCTGCTGGAATGGCCTTGGGTCAGCCAGAGCTCTCTTATCTGGGAGAACCAGGTTTAATTCCCCACTCCTCCACTTGCAGCTGCTGGAATGGCCTTGGGTCAGCCAGAGCTCTCTTATCTGGGAGAACCGGGTTTAATTCCCCACTCCTCCACTTGCAGCTGCTGGAATGGCCTTGGGTCAGCCAGAGCTCTCTTATCTGGGAGAACCGGGTCTGATTCTCCACTCCTCCACACATGCAGCTGCTGGAATGGCCTTGGGTCAGCCAGAGCTATCACAGGAGTTGTCCTTGAGAGGGCAGGTTCTGTCAGAGCTCTCTCAACCCCACCCGCCTCACAGGGTGTCTGTTGTGGGGGGAATATGTAGGAGATTGTAAGCCTCTCTGAGACTCTGATTCAGAGAGAAGGGTGGGGTATAAATCTATGGTCTTCTTCTTTCTCCTTTTCCATTGGGGCTCAAAGGAGATTATGCGAGCTGAGACGATGCAATCAAATAGCATCAGACATCCAACAAACAGTGCCATATGATTAGGATTCCAAAAATTAGAAACAATGCAAAGAAAAAGTATCAGGCGTGATATGTTACAATTTTAAAAAAAGGAATTACAAAAGTAGAAAATAATGCAGTAAAAGCAAGATAATACTTACAGCTTAGTTCCCTTTATAAGGGAGCCTCTTCTTTTTGAGGAAAGATTTAAACGTCTGTGACTTTTCACTTTAAGAAAGAGACAACTAAGAGACAACTAAATTATGCATGAGGTGGAGAGGGTGAACACCTAATGGAACACAGGTAGTGGAAAAGGAGGAGGAGGAAGAGCAGGAGGAAAGAGATGATAAGGACATTTGTAGCCCTTTCCAGAAAAAGTTCTCTCTGTCCACCCTCTCCACTTCATGCATAATTTTATAAGGCTCTTATAAACTTTTTCTGGAGTTATCTTGGGTCATTTACAAGTTCTCGCAGAGAGGCAGAGACTTTTCTGCTGGGATTACAAATGGAAAAATTTCCAAAAGAAGATAGAACATTAATATGGTACTTGCTCTCAGCTGCTAGGACATTGTATGCGCAGTTGTGGAAGCAAGAAAAAATACCAGAAAAATGGGACTGGATTATGAAAGTTATGTCATGGAGTGAAATGGACAAATTAACAAGAAAATTAAGAGACTGTGATTTAGAACTTTTTAACCAAGAGTGGAAGAAATTCAGAAGATATGTAGAGAAAGAGTGGAAAATAAAAGGACATTGGACAATTTTTGAGGATTAAGATTTTTAAGATAACAATATAACTCTTGAAGGGGGTTCTTCTTCCCTATGTTTCTTTTTTGTTTCGTTTTTTTTCTTGATAGTTAAGGGTACCTTTAATATCTGTTTTTTTAAAGAAAATAACACTGGCGGGGGTCAAGTAATTGGGGGAGGGGTGGGAGAAAGTAAGATGTGGGGTAGAATGATGGTCTTTTTCTTAATATATATTAAGCTTTTTATAAGTTGTAGTTATAGTTCTACTACCATATGTTACTAATAAAATTGTTTATTCCAATACAAGTTCTCGCAGAGCAGTTCCTCTCAAGAGCAGTTTCTGTCAGAGCTCTCTCAGCCCCACCTGCCTCACAGGGTGTCTGCTGTGGGGAAGGGAAGGGAAGGAGATTGTAAGCCTCTCAGAGACTCCTTCAGGTAGAGAAGGGCAGTACATAAATTCAATTTCTTCTTCTCTTTCTCCCTCTCCCAAAGTACTAGAACATAAGAGCATCCAGTGGAATTGATGGGCAGTAGATTCAGGACAAATAAAGGGAAATACTTCTCTACCCAATGCTGAATTAAACAGCAGAATTCACTGCCAGGGGATATAGTGATGCCCAATGGCATAGACCGCTTTCAAAGGGAAGTAGACAGATTCAAGGAGGGAGAAGTCGATCAGTGGCTACTGGCCATGGGGACTAAGGGGAACCTCCACCTCCAGGGGACTTCTGAATCCCCAGGCCAGGGGCAACATCAGGGGAAGGCCTTGGCGTCTGTGTCCTGTTGTTGGCCCTTCCTCCATAGTAACTGGCTGGTTCCTGTTAAGAGACAGGATGCTGGACTAGATGGACCATCTTCAGCGCCTTGAAGGGCTGTCCTCTAGCGGATGGGGTGGAATTGTTTTCTGTGGCCCCGGAAGGTAGGACCAGAACCAGTGGGTTGAAATTAAATCGAAAGAGTTTCCGTCTCAACATTAGGAAGAACTTCCTGACCGTTAGAGCGATTCCTCAGTGGAACAGGCTTCCTCCTTGGGAGGTGGTGGGCTCTCCTTCCTTGGAGGTTTTTCAACAGAGGCTGGATTGCCATCTGACTGCAATGAAGATCTTGTGAATTTAGGGGGAGGTGTCTGTGAGTTTCCTGCATTGTGCAGGGGGCTGGACTAGATGACCCTAGAGGTCCCTTCCAACTCTAGGATTCTCCTTCCTTGGAGGTTTTTAAACAGAGGCTAGATGGCCCTCTGACAGCCATGAAGATCCTGTGAATTTAGGGGAAAGTGTTTGTGAGTCTCCTGCATTGTGCAGGGGGTTGGACTAGATGACCCTAGAGGTCCCTTCCAGCTCTATGATTCTGTGACCATTTGTGACAGGGAAAGCCCTCTTTCGATTAGGCTTCCTTCTCTTCTTGCAACCTAAATGTGACTGGATCTACTTGAATGAACCTAAGTTTACCTTTTTTGCAATATACTTCTTGGGAGGTATATTCCGGACCAGATCTACATGGGGTTTTTTTTTGGGGGGGGGGGGCGGCAAAATTAAAAAATGGCACCCCCTTATGGGCCATTCTATCTTATGGTCCCATAGAATACAATGGACTCCATACCCAATTTGGTGCCCCCCTCCGTTGGCACCCGGGGCAAACACCCCCCTCTGGCCCCCACTAGATCCGACCCTGAGTATATTTACTACACGCAGGATCATGCTTCTATGATAGGGCAAAACTCTGCAATATTAACCAAGTATTCCAATACTTATCGGGGAAAGCCTGGGCCTCTCTGCCGCATTGTTGGCTCTCCAGTTAGCCACTCTTTGAGATGATATGCTGGCCTAGATGGACCACAGGTCTGTTCCAGCAGGGCTGTTCTGTGACTTCTTCAGCAAGTAAGGAAAGGAAAGGTCCGCTGTGCAAGTACCAGCCATTTCCAACTCTGGGGAGACGTTGCTTTCACAAGGTTTTCACGGCAGACTTTTTATGGGGCGGTTCGCCATTGTCTTCCATTGTTCATTCAAGTTCTCTACGCTTTCCCCCCAGCAAGCTGGGGACTCCTTTGACCGACCTCGGAAGGATGGAAGGCTGAGTCAACCTTGGGCCGGCTACCTGAATCCAGCTTCCACCAGACTCGAACTCAGGTCGTGAGCAGAGAGTTCAGACCACAGTGCTGCAGTACTGCTGCTTTACCACTCTGCGCCATGGGACAAGTAAAGGGTGGGATATAAATCCAACTCTTCCTCTTCCTCCTCCTTCTTCCTCTTTCCTCCTCCTCCTTCTTTTCCTCTTCTTAAGAACATAAGAGAAGCCATGTTGGATCAGGCCAACGGCCCATCAAGTCCAACACTCTGTGTCACACAGTGGCAAAAAATTTTATATACACACATACACTGTGGCTAATAGCCACTGATGGACCTGTGCTCCATATTTTTATCTAAACCCCTCTTGAAGGTGGCTATACTTGTGGCCGCCACCACCTCCTGTGGCAGTGAATTCCACATGTTAATCACCCTTTGGGTGAAGAAGTACTTCCTTTTATCCGTTTTAACCTTTCTGCTCAGCAATTTCATCGAATGCCCACGAGTTCTTGTATTGTGAGAAAGGGAGAAAAGTACTTCTTTCTCTACTTTCTCCATCCCATGCATTATCTTGTAAACCTCTATCATGTCACCCCGCAGTCGACGTTTCTCCAAGCTAAAGAGTCCCAAGCGTTTCAACCTTTCTTCATAGGGAAAGTGCTCCAGCCCTTTAATCATTCTAGTTGCCCTTCTCTGGACTTTCTCCAATGCTATAATATCCTTTTTGAGGTGCGGCGACCAGAACTGCACACAGTACTCCAAATGAGACCGGACCATTGATTTATGCAGGGGCATTATGATACTGGCTGATTTGTTTTCAATTCCCTTCCTAATAATTCCCAGCATGGCGTTGGCCTTTTTTATTGCAGACGCACACTGTCTTGACATTTTCAGTGAGTTATCTACCACGACCCCAAGATCTCTCTCTTGGTCAGTCTCTGCCAGTTCACACCCCATCAACTTGTATTTGTAGCTGGGATTCTTGGCCCCAATGTGCATTACTTTGCACTTGGCCACATTGAACTGCATCTGCCATGTTGACGCCCACTCACCCAGCCTCAACAGATCCCTTTGGAGTTCCTCACAATCCTCTCTGGTTCTCACCACCCTGAACAATTTAGTGTCATCCGCAAACTTGGCCACTTCACTGCTCACTCCCAACTCTAAATCATTTATGAACAAGTTAAAGAGCATGGGACCCAGTACCGAACCCTGCAGCACTCCACTGCTTACCGTCCTCCACTGCGAAGACTGCCCATTTATACTCACTCTCTGCTTCATATTACTAAGCCAGTTTTTGATCCACAAGAGGACCTGTCCTTTTACTCCATGACTTCTTATTCTTCCTCCTCCTTTTTCCTCCCGCTCCTTCTTCTTCCTCTTCCTTCTCTTCTTTTTCCTCCTGCTCATTCTTCCTCTTCTTCTTCTTCTTCCTCCCCTTCTTCCTCCACCTCCTCCTCCTTCCTCATCTTCCTCCTCCTTCTTCTTCCTCCTTTTCATTCTCCTCTTCTTCTTCCTCCTATTTTTCCTCCTCTTCTTCTTCCTTGTCCTTCACCTCCTCTTCTTCCTCCTCCTTTCTCTCGCTCTTCTTCTTCCTCTTGCTCATCCTCCTCTTCTTCCCCCACCTCCTCTGTCCCACGGAGAGCCCTGTGAGGTGGCAACGGGTGACATGGCCTCTTCTCTCCTCTCCTCTCCACAGGCAAGTACTACATTGCCACCATGACCCTGATCACAGCCTCTACGGCCTTGACCATCTTCACCATGAACATCCACCACTGCGGCCCTGGGGCCAAGCCCCTCCCCCAGTGGGCCAGGAGGCTCATCCTGCATCACATGGCTCGCATCTTCTTTGTCTACGAGGTGGGGGAGAGCTGCCAGAGCCCCCGGCCGGAGCCGGACAGCCTCCCCTCGGCCCAGGTGGCCAAAGGCCTGGCCAAGGGGGCGTCTCCTCCAGACTGGCGCGAGGGTGGGAAGGACGTGGCTCTGGAGATGGGCGGTGGGGAGGGGCGGGAGATGGCCAGATGTGCCAAGAGCCGGTGCCTCTGCCACCACAGCAGCATCCTGAGGAACTTGGAGTTCGTTGCCAACTGCTTCCGGGACCAGAAGGCGGTTCAGAAATGGACCGGGGAGTGGAAGAAGGTGGCCAAAGTGATGGACTGTTTCTTCATGTGGATCTTCTTCGCCATGGTCTTCATCATGAGCGTCCTCATCATCGGCCAGGCTGCCTGAGAAGAACCCCGGGTAGGGTTGCCAATCCCCAGGTGGGGGCAGGGGATCTCCTGGTTTGGAGACCCTCCCCCCACTTCAGGGTCGTCAGAAAGTGGGGGGAGGGGAGTTAAATGTCTGCTGAGAACTCTATTATTCCCTATGGAGATTTATTCGCATAGAAAATCATGGAGAATTGTTCTGCAAGTATCTGGGGCTCGGGGGGGGCTGTTTTTTGGGGTAGAGGCACCAAATTTCCAGTATAGCATCTAGTGCCTCTCCTCAAAATACCCCCCAAGTTTCAAAAAGATTGGACCAGGGGGTCCAATTTTATGAGCCCCAAAAGAAGGTGCCCCTATCTTTCATTATTTCCTACGGAAGGAAGGCATTGAAAAGGTGTGCCGTCCCTTTAAATGTGATGGCCAGAACTACCTTTGGAGTTCAATTGTGCTTGTCACAGCCTTGATCTTGGCTCCACCCCTAATGTCTCCTGGCTCCACCCCCAAAGTCTCCTGGCTCCATCCCCAAAGTCCCCAGATATTTCTTGAATTGGACTTGGCAACCCTAACCCCGGGACAGGAAGAAGGGGGTGGTTGGGAGCGGGACTTCCTTCTCACTCATCGCTGGGGGCTGTTCTGGAGAGGGGGACTGAGGCCATACTTTTGGAGGGGGCGCCTTGCAGCGTGGTCTGAACTGTGGGCCTGGCACAGCTTGGGTACAGCTCCTGGGCGCCTGAGGTGGCACCGTGGCCTGTTCTGGCGGTCGATGATGCCCTGCGTCTGGAGTTTGCTCAAATAGCTGTGCCAGCAATTGAGCAGCTCCCTCTGCTCCCCAGAAGAGTTCTGGACAGTGGCCATCAAAGACAGCGATGGGTCTAGATCTAGCATTGCATTCCACACCCACCTGTCATTCACTCTGCCCCCCTCACCAGGAAACAAACAACCCCAAGTTCCTAGTCTTTATTTATTTATTTATTTATTTATTTATTTATTTATTTATTTATTTATTTCCATTTATATCCCGCCCTCTCCGCAAGCGGACTCAGGGCGGCTTACAACATTATAAAAACAATCAGTCCAATAAAACATATAAAACCATAATTTACATATATCAACTTTAAAACCATTCTATAGCGCTATTTCAGTCCAGTATAGGCGGTATTGACTTCTCGACCAAGATCGCCAACATTTTGTAGGATGTCCGGTGGCAGCCTTTTTTCGGTCAAACCACAAAAGCCTGTTTGAACAGTTCAGTCTTACAGGCCCTGCGGAATGCAGACAAATCCCGCAGGGCCCTTATGGCTTCTGGGAGGGTGTTCCAAAGTTCTGGTGCTGCCACCGAAAAAGCCCTGGATCTCATCGTACACAGCCTGGCTTCTTTTGGGCCAGGGGCAGACAGCAGATTTTTTGTCCCTGATCGCAGTGCTCTCTGGGGGATATATGGGGAAAGGCGGTCCCGTAGATAGGCAGGTCCCTGACCATAGAGGGCTTTGAAGTTTAATACCAACACCTTGAAGCGAACTTGGAACACAACAGCCAACCAGTGCAGCTCCCTCAGTTTATGGAGACAAGCTTGAACCAGCGCAGAGCCTCAGAAGCTGACGTGGGGGGGGGGATGGTCAAGGGAAAAGGCTTCTGTTCTCTGTGACTCTCGGTCCTTCTTTTTTGGTCAGGGGAACCGAATAAATAGTGCAGCTGTACCCAGATTGCATCGCTTGTGAATTGGGATAATTTATGCAGGCTGGGGAACAGAATTCAACTTCATTTTTCTAAGCCAGGTGCAGAGCATTCAGAGATGGGTTCTTTAATTGAAATTTAATTTAATTTGTGATTTTTACCCTGCAAGTGGAGTTCCTGCTACAAGAAAAGCCCAGGCTTTCCTTATAAAGTTACGTGAAGATGAGAACAGAAGCTGCAACATCCCAATGAGAATGCAGAGAGGCAGGGTGAGTGTGGAAAGGGCTGTCATCACAGCTGATTTATGGTGACCCCCTAGGGTTTTTTCCAAGGCAAGAGACATTCAGAGGTGCTTTGCCGTTGCCTGCTTCTGCGTCATGACACTGGTCTTCCTTGGAAGTCTCCCATCCAAGGACTAACCTGGGCCATCCCTGCTTAGCTTCTAAGGCAGGCGTGGCCAAACTTGCTTAACCTAAGAGCCACATAGAATAAACATCAGATGTTCGAGAGCCGCAAGACATGAATGTCAGATGCTTGAGAGCCACAAGACGGACGGGCGGACAGAAGGAAGGAAGATGACAGATAGATAGATGATAGATAGATGGATAGATGGATGGATGGATGGATGGATGGATGGATGGATGGATGGATGGATGGATAGATGGATAGATAGATAGATAGATAGATAGATAGATAGATAGATAGATAGATAGATAGATAGATAGATAGATAGATAGATAGATAGATAGATAGATAGATAGATAGATAGATAGATAGATAGATAGATAGATAGATAGATAGATAGAGGGAGGGGTGGAAAGAGAGAAACTTTAACTTTAAATGCATTTTCCAAGTCACCAACAAATGCCTTCTCCAAGCTGGCCAACGGAGCAGTCGGGGCTTCGAGAGCCACAAATATGCATGAAAGAGCCACAGTTTGGCCACCCCTGTTCTAAAGTCTAATGAGATCAAGCTAGCTGGGGAGATCCACATCAGGCACATGATGTATGGAAGTGGTTTGCCATTGCCTGCTTCTGCGTAGCAACCCTTAATTGTCTTGGTGGTCGCCCATCCAAACACTGACCACACAGATGAGTTGAACTGAGGTGGTTTGCCACTGCCTGCCTCCAGGGGTCATTTTGTAGAAAAAGAGGTGCTGGAGCTCATTAGCATAACTCCTTTGCATATGCCACACACCCCTGACATCGCCAGAAGGTGGACTAAATTATAACAGCTCAGCATCATTGAGAACCAGTTTGGTGTAGTGGTTAAGTGTGCGGACTCTTATCTGGGAGAACCGGCTTTGATTCCCCACTCCTCCACTTGCTGCTGCTGGAATGGCCTTGGGTCATCCAGAGCTCTCTTATCTGGGAGAACCGGGTTTGATTCCCCACTCCTCCACTTGCACCTGCTGGAGTGGCCTTGGGTCAGCTAGAGCTCTCTTATCTGGGAGAACCGGGTTTGATTCCCCACTCCTCCACTTGCACCTGCTGGAATGGCCTTGGGTCAGCCAGAGCTCTCTTATCTGGGAGAACCGGGTTTGATCCCCCACTCCTCCACTTGCACCTGCTGGAATGGCCTTGGGTCAGCCAGAGCTCTCTTATCTGGGAGAACCGGGTTTGATTCCCCACTCCTCCACTTGCTGCTGCTGGAGTGGCCTTGGGTCAGCCAGAGCTCTCTTATCTGGGAGAACCGGGTTTGCTTCCCCACTCCTCCCCTTGCAGCTGCTGGAATGGCTTTGGGTCAGCCAGAGCTCTCTTATCTGGGAGAACCGAGTTTGATTCCCCACTCCTCCACTTGCTGCTGCTGGAGTGGCCTTGGGTCAGCCAGAGCTCTCTTATCTGGGAGAACCGGGTTTGCTTCCCCACTCCTCCCCTTGCACCTGCTGGAATGGCCTTGGGTCAGCCATAGCCCTGGCAGAGGGTGTCCTTGAAAGGGCAGCTGCTGTGAGAGCCCTCTCCAGCCCCACCCACCTCACAGGGTGACTGTTGTGGGGGAGGAAGGTAAAGGAGATTGTAGGCCACCCTCTGTCCTTGAAAGGGCAGCTTCTGGAGAGCTCTCTCAGGCCCACCCACCTCACAGGGTGTCTGTTGTGGGGGAAGGAGATACAGGAGATTGTGAGCTGCTCTGAGTCTCTGATTCAGAGAGAAGGGCGGGGTATAAATCTGCAGTCTTTTTCTTCATCATCTACCTTAATATGTTTCTGGAATTATTATTGTCGTTATAAAACTTGACTCCCATTATATTTTATAAATGACTTTCTCCTCTGTGGCCGCAGTGGCATGAGGAAGATTTCCATCTGTCTGCTTTGTATGGTTATTTCCCCATTTTTGTTGGGGAAAAATACTCAAAAGTATGTCAGATTTTAAGAGTTCAGCAGAATTTTCCCAGGGCGTTTGAACAAGGGAGCCCAGAAGTAAAGGGGGGGTGCGTTAAAAAAGAGCACAATAAAATTTAGAGACTCTGGAGCGCCACTCCTGTGAGCTCCTTCCCAAAATGAGGCCAGCCTGCCTCTATAGACTTCCTTGATGGTCTCCCATTCTATTACTAATCAGGGTTGACCTTGCTTAGTTTCTGAGATCTGGCAACAGCAGCCCCACTTTGGCCATCCAGATCGGCAAACTTAGCAAACTTCACTGCTTGCACCCAACTCAAAATCATTAATGGACAAGTTAAAAAGCATCAGATCCAGTACCGAGTCCTGCAGCACCCCACTGCTTACCACCTAATGAAAACGGCCCATTTATACTCACTCTCTGATTCCTATTTATAAGACAGCTTTTGATCCACAAGAGGACTTGTCCTTTTACCCCATGACTATTGTGTGGATAAGATCTCTCTCTGGAGTTCAAACTACTTAATAAATTCTTTTCTGTTGAAATCCTCTGTCTCTGTTAAGCCCCTCTTTGGGGCCCTCAAAAATTTCCATGACAAACTGCAGCTGGCAAACCAGACAGGCAGAACAACTGTAGAAACAGAGCCAGTTTGGTGTAGTGGTTAAGTGTGTGGACTCTTATCTGGGAGAACCGGGTTTGATCTTATCTGGGAGAACCGGGTTTGATTCCCCACTCCTCCACTTGCACCTGCTAGCATGGCCTTGGGTCAGCCAGAGCTCTCTTATCTGGGAGAACCGGGTTTGATTCCCCACTCCTCCACTTGCACCTGCTAGCATGGCCTTGGGTCAGCCAGAGCTCTCTTATCTGGGAGAACCGGGTTTGATTCCCCACTCCTCCACTTGCACCTGCTAGCATGGCCTTGGGTCAGCCATAGCTCTGGCAGAGGTTGTCCTTGAAAGGGCAGCTGCTGTGAGAGCCCTCTCCAGCCCCACCCACCTCACAGGGTGTCTGTTGTGGGGGGGGGGGAAGGTAAAGGAGATTGTGAGCCGCTCTGAGACTCTTTGGAGTGGAGGGTGGGATATAAATCCAATATCTTCTTCTTATCTTTTATTGAGAAGAGGAATTATTCTCTTTATTAAATAAGACAGGTAAAAATACAAGCAAATAAAGATTAACCCTATGTGAAGATGAATGCTAAAATTATTAAAGCTCCAAGTATTGCTTAGTCATGTTACAGTGATAATTTCAATACGGTAGTTTAAAAAACAATTCAGGTTTCAGCTTTTTATCTCAGCTCTTTTAGGGATTATCAGAAAGCCCAGAAATCTCGCCTAGTCTTCTTCTGAGACTTCTATCCAAAGAAATCTGATTTGCTTGTCACAGGAGTGCATATTTATAGAATATCAACCTTATATTTTTTTTTAAACTGAATCTCTTCTCTCATTATCATGTGATTATTATTTAGACAACTGATTGGTTCTTAACTAAATACGAGATAATCAACACAAGTGCAAATTAGTCACTCGGAATGTGCCTATGAATTGCACCTGATAGAGCAGGATAAAAAGGCCAATCTCAATTCTTAGCCTCTATTAAAAAGCAATTAATCTAACTTCCCTGTAACTGCTCCAGTTAATTCTAAGCCAACAGAGTTCACGGACAGTTGAAAAGTGCTTGAATTCTCAGTCATAGGGTTGCCAATCTCCAGTTGGGGGCAGGGAATCCCCCTCCCTCACCCCCACCCCCGGTTTGGAGGCCTTCCGCCCACTTCGGGGTCAGCAGAAAGCAGGGTGTGGGGGACGGAAATGTCTACTGGGCACTCTAATGTTCCCTATGGAGACCAATTCTCATAGGGTATCATGGAGAATTGATCTGCGGGTATCTGGGGCTCTGGGGGCTGTGTTTTGAGATAGAGGCACCACATTTTCAGCATATCATTCAGTGCCTCTCCTCAAAACACTCCCCAAGTTTCAAAAAAATTGGACTAGGGGGTCTAATTCTATGAGCCCCCAAAGAAGGTGCCTTTATCCTCCATTATTTCATATGGAAGGAAGCCATTTAAAAGGAGCACAGTCCCTTTAAATGTTCAGTCGTGCTTGTCACACCCTTGCTCCTGGCTCCACCCCCAAATTCCCCAGATATTTATTGAGTTGGACTTGGCAGGCCTACTCAGTCAGATTGCAAATTTAGCAAGAAAGGGTGAGTGGTATCGCGGGTACCACTACAGTGTGAAGTATCGCGCTTATTCAAACCAGTGCTCCAGTTTCCTCCATTTCATATTATCGTCCCATTTCATCTGTGGTAGCAGGTTCTGCAAAAATATTAGGAAATGTGGACCCTGTGTTCAGAGAAAGCCTGGAGTGCCAAGAATGCCGGTCATAAGAAGTCCCCAGAAGAGGAAGGGCATCTGTACACCTGCATGTAAATGGCTCAGACCTACACCTGTCAAGACAAAAAAGGGGGTGGGGTTGGGTTCAATATGTGAGTAGCAAGGAACTTCATAGAATTCTAGAGTTGGAAGGGATCTCCAGGGTCATCTAGTCCAACCCCCTGCGCAATGCAGGAAACTCACAAACGCCTCCCCCTAAATTCACAGGATCCTCATTGCTGTCAGATGGCCATCTTGCCTCTGTTTAAAAACCTCCAAGGAAGGAGAGCCCACCACCTTCCAAGGAGGAAGCCTGTTCCACTGAGGAACCGCTCTAATGGTCAGGAAGTTCTTCCTAATGTTGAGCAGGAAATTCTTTTGATTTAATTTCAGCCCCTTGGTTCTGGTCCTACCTTCCGGGGCCACAGAAAACAATTCCACCCCATCCTCTATACAGCAGCCCTTCAAGTACTGTATTTTTTGCACCATAAGACTCACTTTCCCCCCCCAAAAAAGTGGAAGGAAAAGTGTGTGCGTCTTAAGGAGCAAATACTGCAAAAAATTCACATAAATGCCTCTAAATTCACACAAATGGCTCTAAAAACTAGGTGCATCTTATGCTCAGGTGCGTCTTATGGAGCGAACTTGAAGATGGTGATCCTATCACCTCTCAGTGGAGGATTTGGAATCTAATTATTTATTAAATCCATCTATTAATCCTTTTTTTATCACATTGTCCATTACATACATAACATTTTAATTAAATTTTCAAATATCCAGATTAAATCACAATTCTGTTCATGATCAAATAGTACAATCCCTCATATTCAATCTCTCATCAACGGAGCACCAGTTAACATTCTCTTTTTAGATGTAATGGTTTATTCATTGAGTTCCACCATATATGTTAAAGGCTACTCAAAATCTACTGACAGAAAGGCAAGTCATGGCAGCCATTTTGTTTCTGTTCCCACCTCTTGAGCCAGCCATTTTCTGGCTGTGCCCGTCATAGTATGTCAGAGTTCCCAAGATGCCTATAGGCTCAAAAGTCTTTATACTCGGTCTTTCTCCCCAGTGGGACCCACAGCATTTTACATTGTTCTCCTTTCCTCCATTTTATCGTCATAAGAACCCTCTGGGGTAGTTAAGGCTGAGTGTGTAGGATGTGGATTAGAGAACGTGCATTAGGGCCTCATCTACAGATCTAGAGAGGGAGAGTGGGAGGCAAATGGTGCCTCAGATGGAGGTCTGATGTCACTTCCTAGGCTCCACCCCTTCCGATGATGTCACATCAGGCAAAACAACCCCTGCCCTTGCTGGGATGTCACTTTCAAGCCACTCCCCCAAACCCGCCTCTCACTGTGGCTCTTGAGCATCTGGCATTTCGTCTGTGTGGCTCTTGCATGCAGCAATTTTGGTGGGACCATCAGCTTTACTGGCGACTCAGGTGCTGCCATTGTGATTGGTGGTGGAAAGCGCTGCTAAGTCACAGCTGATTTATGGCAACCCCAGAGGGTTTCCAAGGCCAGAGACATTCAGAGGTGGTTTGCTGTTGCCTGCCTCCGCAGCCCATCCCTGGTATTTCTTGGATGTCTCCCATCCAAATACTAGCCAGGACTGACCCTGCTTAGCCTCCAAGATCTGAGAAGGTGGGACTAGCCTGGACTATCCAGGTCAAGGGGCCATTGTGGTTACTGTGGTGGAACCGGCCCGATTCTGCCTTCAGACCCGGTCCCGTCAGCTCCCTATGGAGTCGCCAACTCCTGGAGGGAGCTATTTCTCCTCCTGCCCCTTGGGCGCGCTGCCACCACCTGCTCAGTCCCGGGGTTCAGATTGAGAGGAACAGGACTCCCAATCCCCCTCTCCAGCTATGAGGCTAGGCCTCATGGTCCTCTGCCACCCTGCACTTGGGTTTCACAGAGACCTCAGCCCTTCTTTGGGGCACCCCTGGAGGATTGGCACCTTATCCAAGTGCATGCCTTCCCCCTTCCCCGGGGCACCCTTCTTAAAACAGCGTGGCCTAAGCGGTCGGGGATCTATGTGGTACAGAGATGAACTGCCAGCATTTAAACAGTAAAAATATATTTATTTAAAAGAGAAAAAGATAGGGAAAGAAAAACAAAACAAAAACAGTTGCATTTAAAAAGTTAGCACAGCACCGCACAGCACAGCAAACAGCATAACAAAGAAAAGTTGATTATAAACGCATCCGGTTGGCCCTGATCTAAACGTGCCCTGCCCTTTTGGTTCACTTACTTTGTCTTACTGCCTGGAGGCCTCATTTTCCTGAGCAGGCCTCCCCCCACAGGCAGGAGCTCACCGGCAAGCAACCTCTCTTCCAGAGCGCCAGCTGCCAACTGAGAACTCCTCCTCCTAGCACATGCCAAGAACAAAAGAACTTCCTGCCTCTCTAGGCGATTTTCCCCCTAGTGTTGTTGGTTTGGCTCTGGAAGGGAGGGGGGGAGTGAGGGGAAGGCTACAAAGCCTGCTGAGGGATTTACTGATCCCTGCCAAATGAAGCACCACCACTGACTAAAATGGTGTTTCTCCACAGTTACCTTTTACATAGACGCAGTTGTAATTGCTGTGTTTTCCTTCAGAGGTGAGACTGATGTGGGTTTTACCACCTGTCTCTTTGAAATCTTCAACCAGGAACAATTCATAAGGTGGAATCAGGACTTCCTCCTCATTTGGGAAGAAGGAGAAATCCTTGATGTATGCCCCATAGCAGGTCTTAATGGTGAAGAAAGTGTCATCCCCATATCCTTCTGCAGTTTTCTTGTTCAGCGACGAGGAAGCGAAGTGTCCAAATCGGACCTTCCTGTAGAGTTCTGTGGTAAATGTGATGCCTTTGACCCCACGATAAGTTATGTAGCACTTGTGGTTAGAGCTGGTCACTAGAACCTGAAGGGCCCTTGTCAGAAGATAGTGGAAGGACTTGAAGTGGAAGTTCCTGAGGTAATAGTCTTCACTCTGCCCTGCCTTCCGTACAGCCTCGTTTAATTGACTGTATAAGGAGTCACTGCTTTTTGTGTAGGCGAAGACTGCAATGGCGTACTGTTGCTTAAGGCCTTTGGGCTTCTTCCTGTTCCACTTGGTGGTTGCAGCTTTCCAGACCTCCTCATAGTTGCTATTGGAAGTGGCAAATTCAGTGCGCTGGAGCTTCCCCACCTTATCGTCCATCTTATCCACACAGCCGTTGTATTGGTCATCAAAAGACGTTGCGGCCATATCAAACGGCAGACTTTCCATCTGCGATGGGAATAAATAGCAGCGCTAGATCAGTTATGTGGACAAACCACAGGATCAAAGGAAGAAATAGGGTGAGATGACATGGTTGGGACCTTTGATGATTGTTGGGGTTTAGCAAGGTGCAACTGGGCTTATGTCAAGGCTCGACAGTTCTCCCTCTTAGACAGGAGACCTCCTGCCCCCTCTGACCTTTCCCAACACCACTCAGGTGGGCGATGGAGGGAAAACAGTGAGAGAAACAGGAGGGGGAAATTTCTAGAGCATCATGGGAGATGCACTATTACATTCCTTGAGTGTCTCCACCCTCCCTAGGCACCGGCACTTGCCAGCTCACGGCTGGCCACCCTACTTCTCCTCATGAGAGCCAGTTTGGTGTAGTGGCTAAGTGCGCAGACTCTTATCTGGGAGAAACGGGTTTGATTCCCCACTCCTCCACTTGCACCTGCAGGAATGGCCTTGGGTCAGCCAGAGCTCTCTTATCTGGGAGAACCGGGTTTGATTCCCCACTCCTCCACTTGCACCTGCTGGAATGGCCTTGGGTCAGCCAGAGCTCTCTTATCTGGGAGAACCGGGTTTGATTCCCCACTCCTCCACTTGCAGCTGCTGGAATGGCCTTGGGTCAGCCAGAGCTCTCTTATCTGGGAGAACCGGGTTTGATCTCCCCACTCCTCCATTCTCAGCTGCTGGAATGGCCTTGGGTCAGCCAGAGCTCTCTTATCTGGGAGAACCGGGTTTGATTCCCCACTCCTCCACTTGCAGCTGCTGGAATGGCCTTCTTGGTTAGCCAGAGCTCTCTTATCTGGGAGAACCAGGTTTGATTCTCCACTTGCACCTGCTGGAAGGGCCTTGGGTCAGCCAGAGCTGTTGCAGGAGTTGTCCTTGAAAGGGCAGCTGCTGTGAGAGCCAGATTGGTGTAGTGCTTAAGTGTGCAGATTCTTATCTGGGAGAACTGGGTTTGATTCCCCACTCCTCTGCTTGCACCTGCTGGAATGGCCTTGGGTCAGCCAGAGCTCTCTTCTCTGGGAGAACTGGGTTTGATTCCCCCCTCCTCCACTTGCAGCTGCTGAAATGGCCTTGGGTCAGCCAGAGCTCTCTTCTCTGGGAGAACCGGGTTTGATTCCCCACTCCTCCACTTGCAGCTGCTGGAATGGCCTTGGGTCAGCCAGAGCTCTCTTATCTGGGAGAACCGGGTTTGATTCCCCACGCCTCCACTTGCACCTGCTGGAAGGGCCTTGGGTCAGCCAGAGCTGTTGCAGGAGTTTTCCTTGAAAGGGCAGCTGCTGTGAGAGCCAGTTTGGTGTAGTGCTTAAGTGTGCGGATTCTTATCTGGAAGAACCGGGTTTGATTCCCCACTCCTTCACTTGCACCTGCTGGAATGGCCTTGGGTCAGCCAGAGCTCTCTTATCTGGGAGAACCGGATTTGATTCCCCACTCCTCCATTTGCAGCTGCTGGAATGGCCTTGGGTCAGCCAGAGCTCTCTTTTCTGGGAGAACCGGGTTTGATTCCCCACTCCTCCACTTGCAGCTGCTGGAATGGCCTTGGGGCAGCCATAGCTCTCTTATCTGTGAGAACCAGATTTGATTCCCCACTCCTCCATTTGCAGCTGCTGGAATGGCCTTGGGTCTGCCAGAGCTCTCTTCTCTGGGAGAACCGGGTTTGATTCCCCACTCCTCCACTTGCAGCTGCTGGAATGGCCTTGGGTCAGCCAGAGCGCTCTTATCTGGGAGAACCGGATTTGATTCCCCACTCCTCCCCTTGCAGCTGCTGGAATTGCCTTGGGTCAACCATAGCTCTCTTATCTGGGAGAACTGTATTTGATTCCCCACTCCTCCATTTGCAGCTGCTGGAATGGCCTTGGGTCAGACAGAGCTCTCTTCTCTAGGAGAACCGGGTTTGATTCCCCACTCCTCCACTTGCAGCTGTTGGAGTGGCCTTGGGGCAGCCATAGCTCTCTTATCTGGGAGAACCAGATTTGATTCCCCACTCCTCCACTTGCAGCTGCTGGAAGGGCCTTGGGTCAGCCAGAGCTCTCTTATCTGGGAGAACCGGGTTTGATTCCCCACTCCTCCACTTGCACCTGCTGGAAGGGCCTTGGGTCAGCCAGAGCTGTTGCAGGAGTTGTCCTTGAAGGGGCAACTGCTGTGAGAGCCAGTTTGGTGTAGTGCTTAAGTGTGCGGATCTTATCTGAAAGAACCGGGTTTGATTCCCCACTCCTCCACTTGCAGCTGCTGGAATGGCCTTGGGACAGCCAGAGCTCTCTTATCTGGGAGAACCGGATTTGATTCCCCACTCCTCCATTTGCAGCTGCTGGAATGGCCTTGGGTTAGCCAGAGCTCTCTTCTCTGGGAGAACCGGGTTTGATTCCCCACTCCTCCACTTGCAGCTGCTGGAATGGCCTTGGGGCAGCCATAGCTCTCTTATCTGTGAGAACCAGATTTGATTCCCCACTCCTCCATTTGCAGCTGCTGGAATGGCCTTGGGTCTGCCAGAGCTCTCTTCTCTAAGAGAACCGGGTTTAATTCCCCCCTCCTTCACTTGCAGCTGCTGGAATGGCCTTGGGTCTGCCAGAGCTCTCTTCTCTGTCAGAACTGGGTTTGATTCCCCCCTCCTCCACTTGCAGCTGCTGGAATGGCCTTGGGGCAGCCATAGCTCTCTTATCTGGGAGAACCAGATTTGATTCCCCACTCCTCCCCTTGCAGCTGCTGGAATGGCCTTGTGTCAACCATAGCTCTCTTATCTGGGATAACCGGGTTTGATTCCCCACTCCTCCCCTTGCAGCTGCTGGAATGGCCTTGGGTCAACCATAGCTCTCTTATCTGGGGGAACCAGATTTGATTCCCCACTCCTTCACTTGCACCTGCTGGGATGGCCTTAGGTCAGCCAGAGCTCTCTTATCTGGGAGAACCAGGTTTGATTCCCCACTCCTCCACTTGCAGCTGCTGGGATGGCCTTAGGTCAGCCAGAGCTCTCTTATCTGGGAGAACCGGGTTTGATTCCCCACTCCTCCACTTGCAGCTGCTGGAATGGCCTTGGGTCAGCCAAAGCTCTCTTACCTGGGTGAACCGGGTTTGATTCCCCATTCCTCCACTTGCAGCTGCTGGAATGGCCTTGGGTCAGCCAGAGCTCTCTTATCTGGAAGAACCGGGTTTGATTTCCTACTCCTCCACTTGCAGCTTCTGGGATGGTCTTGGGTCAGCCAGAGCCCAGGACTGGAAGTTATGGTCCGTGTTGCTTCTGCTAACTTTGGGGCTGGAAGAAATCTTTGACCCCCTCAGCAAGCAGAAACAACGGGGCATTTTCAGTGCCCAGGACTGAAAGTTAAACTCCGCGTTTTGCTGACGTTGGGCTAGAAGGCACCTGCAAGAAGAGGCCGTTCTGGTCCTCAAGTGGGGTGGCTGGTGTAGGGAGCGGATGGCTCCATTGCAGGCTTTCTCTTGCAGACAGGGCAGGGTAGGGTTGTCTGGCACACACAAGTGGAGGTCCCAGCTGCAGTCTGGGGCTGGGGATCAGTGGAGAGGTGACGTTCGCCTGCAGGGGTTTCTGGCCTGGTCTCGCTGGCCACCCGAGCGAGGGTGGGAGCTGCGCTTGAGCAGCCTCAGCTCGCCCTCCGACAGGAAGAAATCTGAATCAGAGGTCTTGTAGCCCCAGAAGTCAGCTGCGACTTGGTGGCGCCTTCCACCCCACCCCTTGTCCCGCCGGGCTTGCCTAGCTAGATCACGCTACAGGTAAGGGTAGGGGTCCCTACCCTCCCGCCCTGGCGGGGGACCCCAGGATTTCCACCCTCTTCCCCCCTCCCTCAAAAAACGGAAGGGGGGAGGGGGGGAAATGGCGAGCCGCTGCTTCCCCCTCCCCGCCCAGTGAAGCCGTAGGCGGTGGGCCTGCCGGCGCCCAGCAGCAGGAGGCGGCGGTGCTGGCGGCTGAGGGCCTCGCTGGCGGCGTTGGCGCAGCAGAGGGGCAGCAGGAGCGCGGCAAGGAGATCGGGCGTGCCGGAGCAGCGGAGGCGGCGGAGCCAGGCGTGGCCCAGGGCGGTGAGGGAGCTCTTGAAGGGGTACAGCACAGCCCCGCCAGCACCAGCGCAGCAGCGCCGGAGGCCGAGGAGGAGGCCCCGAGCCGCCGGCCTCGCTCTCCATGCCCGCGCCACCGCCCTGCTTCACCCAGGCCTCCAGCCTGAGGTGGCCGCCGAGGAGCGGGGAGGACTAGCGGGAGGAGGAGGGAGGGACAGCTGCTAGTGCGGCTGTGGCGCGGGAACCTGCGGCTGCGGCGCTTGTCACAGCCTTGATATTGGCTCCACCCCTAACATCTCCTGGCTCCACCCCCAAAGTCTCCTGGCTCCACCCCCAAAGTCCCCAGCTATTTCTTCAATTGGACTTGGCAACCCTAGGTAAGGGCAGGAGACCATGCGGCATGTATCTAAACCTCTGAGTGGTTCCCCACCAGAGCTGCTGGAAGAGGGGTGGAAAGGGATCTCCTTGGGGCAGCTGTGGGGAGGGGGGAGGCTGTATGGCAGCGAGCTGGCAGCTTTCCTCCTCAGCGGTGGTAGGAGAGAAGACCATGGAGGTTGGGGCCACTATGTGCCCTGTGGCGGAACCGGCCCGATTCTGCTTTCAGACCCGGTCCCGTCAGCTCCCTATTGAGTCGCCAACTCCTGGAGGGAGCTATTTCTCCTCCCGCCCCTTGGGCGCGCTGCCACCACCTGCTCAGTCCCGGGGTTCAGATTGAGAGGAACAGGACTCCCAATCCCCCTCTCCAGCTATGAGGCTAGGCCTCAAGGTCCTCTGCCACCCTGCACTTGGGTTTCACAGAGACCTCAGCGCTTCTTTGGGGCACCCCTGGAGGATTGGCACCTTATCCAACTGCATGCCTTCCCCCTTCCCCGGGGCCCCTTTATAAAACAGCGTGGTCTAAGCGGTCGGGGATCTATGTGGTACAGAGATGAACTGCCAGCATTTAAAACAGAAAAAACATTTATTTAAAAGAGAAAAATATAGGAAAAGAAAAACACAAAACAAAACCAGTTGCCTTTAAAAAGTTAGCACAGCACAGCACCGCACAGCAAAGCACAGCAAACAGCATAACAAAATAAAGGTGGTTTTTAAACGCATCGTATTGCCCCTGGTCTATACTTGATCTGCCTAAGAGAATGACTTACTTTGTCTTACTGCCTGGAGGCCTCATTTTCCTGAGCAGGCCTCCCCCACAGGCCGGAGCTCACAGGCAAGCAGCCTCCCTTCCCGAGCGCCTGCTGCAAACTGAGACTCTCTTCCTGCCTAGCACATGGCAAGAACAACAGCACTTCCTGCTTCTCTAGGAGACTTTCCCCCTAGCGTTGTTGGTTTGGCTCTGGAAGGGAGGGGGGGAGTGAGGGGAAGGCTACAAAGCCTGCTGAATGGATTTACTGATCCCTGCCTTTTTGGATGAAGGACCAACACTCTCAGATGGCGTTTCTCCACACGTCCCCCTCCTTAAATTCTGAGCCGGAGGGATTGCCTCCTACAGAGGTGACCCCGTAGCAGAATCCAACCAAACAAGGAGAAACCCATTAACCAAAACATTACACAAACATTCAGGTATTTCTCCAATAATACACAAAGTCCAGCACCCTAGGTGCCCATGTCCTTTCTGGACAAAACGTTGCATGGCTGCATGCAGCAGGAATGTCCAGTCTTTAAGATGTACTCCTCCATCTCCCAGGACCACCTCTGGAGTTTGGTGCTCTCCCTTCGTTGCTGCTGTTGCTGGGGTGAGTGGTCCATCAAAGGAGGAAATTCCTGGCCCCACATATGAGGTTGGAAACTGCCCAGTTCCCACACAGTTGCCTCTTCTTTATCCCTCATTGGTGGAATGTTCCCTCTGTCCACTCTGTCCTCCCAGAAAACCACCTCTGGGGCTCCAAACAATTGCTGTCCCAGCTTCTTTTTGTCTCCTTCCTTCCTACCTATATGCAACCCCATGGACCTCTCAGAGAATGGCTGTGGTATATTCACCTGCACCACTTGAACTGCCTTTCCCATTTTCTCCATAGCCACCACATAAGTAGCATCGCCTAGGTCATCCACAATCACATGGGGTCCCTCCCATTCCACTTTCCATTCACCAGTATGAAGGGGCAGGAAATCCATCACCCTATCCCCTGTCTCAGCTTCTGAGAACTCCACTTTCTGGTCCCTTGCCACCTCACACAGTGTTTCCAGCCTAGGGTCACTTTGAACCTCAGACAGGAATATTTCTGGCTGCCCCAGACTTCCTATCATCTGTTCCTTCAAGCCACCCCTAGTCCCACTGTTTCCAGAACACTTAGCCAAAGTTGGATCTGGGTTCTCCGCCCCCTCAGTTGCTTTTTCAGTGTCAGCCAACTGAGCTCCTTCCTGCCTAGAAGGCTCCACAGCCTCCTGCTGCCCTTGTGGAAATTGGCACCCCTCTGGGGGGCGTGGCATGCTCAGCTGAGAGGAAGACGTGTTTTGTTTGAGCTCCCGGTAGAATGCTAAAGGGAATTAAGTATTCCTTCTTCTGGTGATAAAAATAACAAAGCCTTGAAGACTTTAAAATAAGTCGGTGATAGTTGTGAAGTGGGAGTCTGGAAGTTGGCCAGAGGCTAAAGTCAAAACTAATTGGTGCTGAGAGAAACGGCAATGGCGACCTCGGACTCAGAAGTTGAAAGTGAAGATAAGGTAATGAAACCAAAAGACTTTCAATTAGAAGTTAAGAGAGCTGTGGAAGCTGCCAAGCATAGCATTATTAAGGCAGTATCAAAGATTGTGGATGAAAAAATAACTAATTTAGCTGAGGCCGTTGAAGCCATGGCAGAGACTGTGAATAGTGCATGGGAAATGGCGCAGCTAAATGAGAAGAAAATTAACTTGTTGCAAAAACAGTCCAGACAGTTGGAAAAGCAAAATAAATACCTTAAAGATAAACTGATGGACTTGGAAAATTGGGCCAGAAGGTCAAATTTGCGGTTGAAAAATATTCCAGAAACGGAGGACATGGATAATGTGATTAAATGGATGGCTGAAATGCTCCCAGACTTAGGAATTTCAAGGGAAGATTTGGATCGTATTCATCGAGTTGGGAAGCAGACAGCTGAGTGGAGGTGGCCGAGAGATGTGATAATGTGTTTTGGAAAATATACATTAAAGGAGCAGGTGCTTAAAGGCATGAAGGCCTTGGATAGGCAAGATAAGTTACTGTATAATGATAAAAAAGTGTTGGCTTTTGAAGATTTATCACAGGAAACAATCAACAGGAAGAAAAAGTTAAGAGTGTTTACCAAGGTGCTGCAGGATAAAGGAATGAAATACAGCTGGAGAATGGCACCCTTTGCTCTGAAAATGGTGCATGAAGGAGTAGAGCTGTTTGCAGAAGATCAGAAGCAGATGGAGGAGCTATTTAAACGTGTGGGACTGCAGCTGCCTAAGGATTACAAGCATTCCCCTGACTGGGACTCAGAAGGGGAAAATAGTTTGGAAGAGCAAATGGGGAACACTCAGAAACAGAAGAAGAAGAAAAAGGAGGAAAAAAAGACTTGGGACTTCAGGGAAAGGACTAAGACTAAGAAATGATTGAGGGAAGATGGATTAAGGAAGAAGGAAAGAAGATAGAAGGACCGGAATAGCTCAACATGAACAGTTTTTTTGGTTTGTTTTTTTTTAATTGTTGCTGTTGCTCTTTTTGAGTTTACAGTGTGGGAGAGATGTCTTTTTTCTCCCCCCCCCAATATGGATGTTAGTGGTAGCTGGATGTCTGATGTGTTTAGTGGTAGGATTGGGAAGAAGATGTGTAGATGGTGGCTGATTGGGATGATGTTGGTATGTTTGGATGGTGTGATTGGGGTATGGATGGATAATTGGGACCTAAGGGGTGAATGGGTGGATTATGAATGGAGTAAGAAGGTGAGTGAATGCATATTGGGTAGAATTCTTTATACAAGAGATATGCCACGAGCATTGGCATATTGCATTTTTCTTGGATGGGTAGAATTGGTAATGGAGGGTAGGTGGAGGGTAGATGAGCAACATCAGGTGGGGTTGGTTAAGGGTGATTGGGGTTTAGAATTCCAGGCTGGTAGAGAACAGAAGAGATATGGGGAAGAGCTATGGTTAGGTATAATATGATAAAAAATGTTAATGTTATATGTACAACTCTTAATGTTAGAGGGCTAGGAAATCCAGTGAAACGGGCAAGAGTTGGGAGATATATTCAAGAGTTAAAAGCAGATGTGCTGTTCTTGCAGGAGGTATATAATGGGGGGGAAAGAGAGATGAATTTCCCTGGATTTGGGAAAGGTAAGAAATTTATTGCTCCAGGCTCCTCAAAGAGCAGAGGGGTGGGAATAGTATTTAATTCTAAAATAGATTTTGTTGCAGATAAAGTAATGAGAGATAAGGATGGAAGGTTTATTTTTGTACAGGGTCATTTGGAGGGAGAGCCGGTGGCTTTAGCTTCTTTGTATCTCCCTAATGTGCATCAGTTGAATGTATTGTATAGATTTTTGCAGAAGTTTGAAAAATTTTCACCCTATACTAAAATAATAGGGGGGGATTTTAATATTAACTTGCAGGGGAAAGGTAATGTTAAAAAAAGGAAGGCGGAGAAATTTAAAAGAATGTGCGGGAAATTTGGTCTGCTAGAATCATGGATGGAAATGTTTCCTAATGATGATGTATATTCTTTTTACTCTGCCGTGCATGGAACTTACTCAAGATTAGATGGAATCTTAGTCTCTCAAGAAATGAGGAATTGGGTAAAAGATATGGAGATCGGGATGATTAAGATTACTGATCATGCCCCTGTTTCAGCCTTTTTGCAAATAGGTCATTGTAATAGATCGTATAATTGGAAGTTTAATCCATGGTTAGTGGCAGATGAAGAAAGTAAGTGTAACATTAAAAATGCAATGGAAAGATATTTTGAAGAGAATAGGAAATCAGATACTTCATTAACAATAGTATGGGAAGCAATGAAAGCCACTATTAGAGGTGTGTGTATACAGAATTTGGTGAGATTGAAGAAGGGTAAAGATAAGAAAATTAAAGAAGTAGAAGAAGAAGTTAGAGTATTGGAGGAGAAATTTAGGAAATCTAAGAAGAAGGAGGATAAAGAACAAGTAATTAGGAAAAGGGAAGAGTTGAATGTATTGGATGTTAATAGGACTACGTTAAAATTATGGTATAACAGACAGAAGTATTATGAGTTTGAAGGGAAAGGAGGAAGAATTTTAGCAAATAAAATTAAGAATTTTCAGGTTAGGAAAAATATTAAGGCAATCAGGAACGATATAGGGTTTTTGGAAACTGAACCTAAAATGATACTGGAGAATTTTATAGAATTCTATAACAAATTGTATGCAAACAAAGGGATTAAAAAGGAAGATATAGAAAAATTCTGTGAGGGGTTGGAATTTTTAGAATTAAGTGAAGATAGTAGGAAAGAATTAGATAAGGATATAACGGAAGAAGAAGTTAAGATGGCTATAGATTCTATGAATATGCAATCTGCACCCGGACTGGATGGTTTTAATGCGGTATTTTATAAGCATTTTAAGGATATATTGGTGCCTCATGTGACTGAATTGTTTCAAGGAATTTTGGATGGATCTCCTACACCGCCTACATGGTTGGAGTCGAGATTGGTGTTAATTCCGAAACCTGGGAAAGATCAGACTTTAAGGGATTCATATAGGCCAATTTCAATCACCAATATGGATTATCGAATATTTGCAAAGGTTATGGCAATGAGACTCAAAAAATGTATTGCACAATTGATAGGGAAAGAGCAATTTGGGTTTATGCCTCAAAAATATTTAGTAGAGGCAGTTAGGAAGGTGATGGGTATGGTTTATTTAGCTAAAAATAAGGATTTGCCGCTTACGCTTTTGGCGTTGGATATTTATAAGGCCTTTGATTCTGTGGATTGGACATACATGAAGACTATATTTCAAAAGTATAGGTTTGGGGAGAAATTTCAAAATATGATTGAGGCAATATATTCTAAATCTAAGGCGTTGATAGGAGTTGGTGGTTCAGTAGAGGGATATGTTCAGGTATTGAGTGGTACGAAGCAGGGATGCCCTTTATCCCCTATGTTATTTATTTTAGCATTGGAACCGTTAGTGAATAAATTAAAAAAGGATAAAAGAATTATAGGCTTTGAAGTTCCAGGGAAAGGGAAAATAGATGGGAATCTCTTAACAATGTATGCAGATGACATGATGGTGACAATTAAGGATGTGGAGCCCGCAGTGGCACCTTTAAAAAAGATACTACAGGAATTTGAGGAAGTGTCAGGGTTAAAAGTGAATTTTTCAAAATCTTCAATGATGTGTGTTAATGTAAAACCAGGGTTACAATTAGCAGCTTCAAAAATTTTGGGTATTCCCATAGCAAATAAAATGGTGAAATACTTAGGGGTTAATATTCCTAGGAATATTAAAAAAATATTTGAGTATAATTATAAAAAAATCTGGAGTGGAATTCAAGTTAAAATGAGAGACTGGAGGAAGAGGAAGGAGTCAATTAGTACAAGGAATGCCATGGTTAAAATGTTTCTAGTTCCTAGGTTGACTTATTTATTTTATGTATTGCCTTGGCATATACCAGAATACGTACTGAAGAGATGGCAAGGAGATATAGATAGATTTGTTTTTGCATCAAAGAAACCAAGGACAGCCAATAGGTATAGATATTATGGTATTAAAGATGGGGGATTCCCAATATAATTTACTATTATGATGCATATCAATTAAGGCACTTAATGATTTGGTTGGAGGGAGAGTTAGGAGAAGAGCTGAACGGGATAGAAAAGGAAAATTTAGAGGTAGTAGGAGGAAAGGAAAGTTTATTTGATAGAACGAAAAGGAGGAAGAAGATAGGTGATAAATTATCAACCTTTATAGGGCCCAGTAGGGTATGGGAGAAGTGGAAGAAAGAACTCGCTCCGGAGATATCATCTATTATTAAAATGTGGTACTATGATAAATTTGCTCCATTAAGGGGATCACTGTCAAAGGAAGTAGGAGATAAACTGAAGAGGATTACGATTCAAGAATTGAAAGAGGTTTGGGGTACTGATGGGGTGAAGAAAGAGGAGTATAATATTTTGAATAATATTAATTGGTTGTTAAAAAGTCAAATCTCCTCATTGCTGAAGGAGGAAGAACTTAAAAATATTGGTAAAAGAATTAATACTCCCTTTGAAAAATTGGTGAAAGAGTATAGAGAAGATAAGTCAAAAATAGTTTCAAAATTGTATAAGATTTTATTAGGTACAGGGAAATCCCCGAGAGAATTTTTGAAGGAACATTGGGAAACAGATATTGGAGATAAAATTTTAGATGAAGATTGGGAGAGGATGTTTAGATTACCTCCTTTTGTTACAACATCTAGGTTAGTGCAGGAGCAGGGATTGAAGATGATACAGAAATGGTATTACACACCCATTAAGATGTATTATATTTCTAAATCAGGGAGTAAAAATTGTTGGAGGAAATGTGGAGAAATTGGTACTTTCAGTCACATGTGGTGGGATTGTCCCTTAGTGAAAAAATTCTGGATGCAGGTTGGCATAGAGATGACAAAGATTATGGGATGGAAAATAAGTATATCCAAAGCAATGGCAATTATTAATTTGGATGGTGTGGGATTAAGATCAAAAGAGGATAGTAAATGGATTAATTTGATGTTAGTAGCAGCAAGACAAGTGATAGCAAGGAATTGGAAAGAAGCTGAGGAATTGACAATTAATCACTGGAGGGATAGAATGAATAATATAATTATTTTGGAGTATTTAACGATGAAGATACGAAGAATGAATGGATTAAAGGTTAGGGAACAGGAGGAGGGGTGGTTTAGGAAGATGGTGAGATATTTGGAAAAGTTTAAACAATTTAAGACGATTGGTTGGTTAATAAGAAAATGAATGGATAAGATGTTTAAATAGAGTGACGGAGTTGTATTTGGACGAAATGTTAATAGTTATAAATTTATGGAATATTATAATGTATCTATGGCCTGGGACTCTCACAGAGGTGGATTGGTGGTGGAATACATAACAATAAAAATTTTTATAAAAAAAAAAAAATTGGCACCCCTCTTCCCATTGGGCACACCCTCCTGCAGGGCTTGAGACAGGCTGGTCCTCCCCCTCCCTGGTTGGTGGTGAGGTGGCTTCCCTAAAGTTGCCTTCCTCCCCCCACCTTCCCCTGAGGGTTTGGCTTGGGTTCTCAGTCCCCTCGGTTGGTTTTTCAGTACTACCCAACTGACCCCCTTCCTGCCTGGAAGGTCCCACAGCTTCCCAGGATTCCTGTCTGCCCTGCTTCAAGACGACCTGTTTTGAGAGCGTCTCGGACGATCCCACTCCCTGATCCACAGCTACTTGGTGAACCGGTTCCAACCTAAGGCCGCTCCGGACCCCCTTCTGGAACCACTCCTGTTCCCCCAAGCCTTCAGCTATGTGCTCCTCTGAGCCTACATTAGCCTTGCTGCTCTCAGAACCTCCTGTGAAATCTCCACTCTCCACCTTGATCTCTTCAGCTTGCACATCCTTTACGCTAGACAGGTTCCCTTCCTCGCTAGGAACATCCACAGCCTCTTGCTGCACTTGGGGAAAGCTACACCCCTCTTCCCCTTGGGAACACCCTACTCCAGGACTTGAGACAGGCTGGTCCTCCCCCTCCTGGGTGACTGCCCTCTCTTCGTCCTCAGTAACCTGGGTTATTTCCCCCTCCCTGGTTGGTGGTGAGGTGGCTTCCTTAAAGTTGCCTTCCTCCTCCCACTTTCCCCTGGGGGTTTGGCTGCGGGGTACAGCCTTGATAGAGTACTGGCCAACCAACAAATCCCGGCCCAATAACACTGGAACTGTTTGTTCCTTCATTACCCCACATTCAGAATAGGATTTACCTTCTTGTGGAGCCAAACCCCTGAACTGCTTTCGGGAGTGGTCTGGCCCCAGTTTAAACCTTTTAAATACAGTGGCTTTATAGGCCGCAAAAGTTATCCCCCCATCTTCCATAGGCAGGCTGTAATAGATGGCTGAAAGCTCTCCAGTCAGGTTGCTACAGAGGTAAGACATATAGTCCTCCTCTGCAATCCCCCACTGTTTGGCTGCCCTCTCAAAGTTGGAGAGGTACATGGAGGGGTCTTCTCCCTCTTGGTACACTGCAAAGTCCTTGGGGGTGACTTGGATCTCTTTGCTTAGTTCAGCTTCCATACGTAGCACCTCAAGCTCATGGCGACGTTGCTCTTCCTGTTCCCGTCTGCGGATCTCAGCTTTCTCTCTTTCCTCCTGCCGGCGGATCTCTGCTTCTTCCTGTCTGCGGATCGCATCCCTCTCTGCTTGTCGTTCCTCTCTCTCTCGTTCCTCCTGTCTGAGGATCTCAGCTTTCTCTCTTTCCTCCCGTCTGCGGTCTTGGTCCTCCTTGATACGCATTCTCTCCAGTTCCATCTGTAGCCGCAAGGTTGCTTCTGACTGGGTGGGGGCCACTTTTGCAGGTGCCCCTGCATGCTCAAGATGCTCCAACAGGAGGACTTGCATATCTACTACAGTCAGGTTGTCACACTCCAGCTCTTGCTTTGCGCACTCTTCCTGGAGCTGTGGCTTTGTCATCTTCAGGATTTCCAGTTTCTTAGCACGCTCCATCCTAACTAGCTAAACTTTCCCTACTCCAGTTGACCCGAAAAGAAAACAAAACCGCTGTTGCTTCCTCTGGGTGCTTGCACGTATCAAAAAGCAAAAATGCCTGGCCAATCAAGTTCTCTGTTTGTTCTCATCCCACCGCTGCCGCCAAGTGTGGCGGAACTGGCCCGATTCTGCTTTCAGACCCGGTCCCGTCAGCTCCCTATTGAGTCGCCAACTCCTGGAGGGAGCTATTTCTCCTCCTGCCCCTTGGGCGCGCTGCCACCACCTGCTCAGTCCCGGGGTTCAGATTGAGAGGAACAGGACTCCCAATCCCCCTCTCCAGCTATGAGGCTAGGCCTCAAGGTCCTCTGCCACCCTGCACTTGGGTTTCACAGAGACCTCAGCGCTTCTTTGGGGCACCCCTGGAGGATTGGCACCTTATCCAACTGCATGCCTTCCCCCTTCCCCGGGGCCCCTTTATAAAACAGCGTGGTCTAAGCGGTCGGGGATCTATGTGGTACAGAGATGAACTGCCAGCATTTAAAACAGAAAAAACATTTATTTAAAAGAGAAAAATATAGGAAAAGAAAAACACAAAACAAAACCAGTTGCCTTTAAAAAGTTAGCACAGCACAGCACCGCACAGCAAAGCACAGCAAACAGCATAACAAAATAAAGGTGGTTTTTAAACGCATCGTATTGCCCCTGGTCTATACTTGATCTGCCTAAGAGAATGACTTACTTTGTCTTACTGCCTGGAGGCCTCATTTTCCTGAGCAGGCCTCCCCCACAGGCCGGAGCTCACAGGCAAGCAGCCTCCCTTCCCGAGCGCCTGCTGCAAACTGAGACTCTCTTCCTGCCTAGCACATGGCAAGAACAACAGCACTTCCTGCTTCTCTAGGAGACTTTCCCCCTAGCGTTGTTGGTTTGGCTCTGGAAGGGAGGGGGGGAGTGAGGGGAAGGCTACAAAGCCTGCTGAATGGATTTACTGATCCCTGCCTTTTTGGATGAAGCACCAACACTCTCAGATGGCGTTTCTCCACATGCCCCCTGAAAAAAATCAGGGCCCCCCAATTCATCAAATCCTGGCTACGGGGCTGCCCATCAGGTAGAGAACCAGCACCAAATGGGGAGGCGGCATCTTCATTCTTAGATCCTGCAAAAGACCCCAAAATAAGATCAGGCATGAGGGCTAACAGCTGGGGGTGGGAGAGCTGCAGCTGGCCAGCCTGCGGACCGAGACACACCGAGAGCAGGACCCCAATCTCTCACTCCTCCAATCCAAACTACACCGTGAATCACACTGTTTGTTCAGTGGGATGTTCAGTTCTGTCTGTGGTATTTTGAGTCTGCTCTGCTTCAAACGGCTGTGGTGACCCAGAGCAAGGAACTAGGCATGCCAGCAGTGGGGCGGGCCTGGCTGCACTGATGGACTTCCTGATGACACCTGGGGTTTTTCGGCCACTGTGTGACCAGTGTTCCCCCTAAGCTGAGTTAGCGTGAGGTAGCTCACATATTTTTAGCCTCCAGCTCACATATTTTTGTCTTTGCTCAGGAAGGATGACCCCAGAGCACAATAATTTTTCCAGTAGCTCACAGCTTTAATACCAGTAGCTCACAAAGTAGAATTTTTGCTCACAAAAATCTGAAGCTTAGAGGGAACATTGTGTGTGACACAGAGTGTTGGACTGGAGGGGCCACTGGCCTGATCCAACAGGGCTTCTCTTATGTTCTTATGTGACACAGAGTGTTGGACTGGAGGGGCCACTGGCCTGATCCAACAGGGCTTCTCTTAGGTTCTTATGTGACACAGAGTGTTGGATTAGAGGGGCCACTGGCCTGATCCAACAGGGCTTCTCTTATGTTCTTATGTGACACAGAGTGTTGGACTGGAGGGGCCACTGGCCTGATCCAACAGGGCTTCTCTTAGGTTCTTATGTGACACAGAGTGTTGGATTAGAGGGGCCACTGGCCTGATCCAACAGGGCTTCTCTTATGTTCTTATGTGACACAGAGTGTTGGAGTGGAGGGGCCATTGGCCTGATCCAACAGGGCTTCTCTTATGTTCTTATGTGACAAAGAGTGTTGGACTGGAGGGCCACTGGCCTGATCCAACAGGGCTTCTCTTATGTTCTTATGTGACAAAGAGTGTTGAACTGGAGGGGCCACTGGCCTGATCCAACAGGGCTTCTCTTATGATCTTATGTGACACAGAGTGTTGGACTGGAGGGGCCATTGGCCTGATCCAACAGGGCTTCTCTTATGTTCTTATGTGACACAGAGTGTTGGACTGGAGGGGCCACTGGCCTGATCCAACAGGGCTTCTCTTATGTTCTTATGTGACAAAGAGTGTTGGACTGGAGGGGCCACTGGCCTGATCCAACAGGGCTTCTCTTATGTTCTTATGTGACACAGAGTGTTGGACTGGAGGGGCCACTGGCCTGATCCAACAGGGCTTCTCTTATGTTCTTATGTGACAAAGAGTGTTGGACTGGAGGGGCCACTGGCCTGATCCAACAGGGCTTCTCTTATGTTCTTATGTGACACAGAGTGTTGGACTGGAGGGGCCATTGGCCTGATCCAACAGGGCTTCTCTTATGTTCTTATGTGACACAGAGTGTTGGACTGGAGGGGCCACTGGCCTGATCCAACAGGGCTTCTCTTATGTTCTTATGTGACAAAGAGTGTTGGACTGGAGGGGCCACTGGCCTGATCCAACAGGGCTTCTCTTATGATCTTATGTGACACAGAGTGTTGGACTGGAGGGGCCACTGGCCTGATCCAACAGGGCTTCTCTTATGTTCTTATGTGACACAGAGTGTTGGACTGGATGGGTCATTGGCCTGATCCAACAGGGCTTCTCTTATGTTCTTATGTGACACAGAGTGTTGGACTGGAGGGGCCATTGGCCTGATCCAACAGGGCTTCTCTTATGTTCTTCTGTGACACAGAGTGTTGGACTGTGTGGAGAAACGCCATCTGAGAGTGTTGGTGCTTCATCCAAAAAGGCAGGGATCAGTAAATCCATTCAGCAGGCTTTGTAGCCTTCCCCTCACTCCCCCCCTCCCTTCCAGAGCCAAACCAACAACGCTAGGGGGAAAGTCTCCTAGAGAAGCAGGAAGTGCTGTTGTTCTTGCCATGTGCTAGGCAGGAAGAGAGTCTCAGTTTGCAGCAGGCGCTCGGGAAGGGAGGCTGCTTGCCTGTGAGCTCCTGCCTGGGAGGCTCCAGGCAGTAAGGCAACGTAAGTAATTCTCAAGACAGGACAAGTCTAGACCAGGGACAGTAGAAAGCGTTTATAAACAACTTTCCTTTGTTATGCTGTTTGCTGTGCTGTGCTAACTTTTTAAATGCAACTGTTTCTGTTTTGTTTTTCTTTCCCTACCCTTTTCTCTTGTAAATAAATATTTTTTTTCTGTTTTAAATGCTGGCAGTCAATCTCTGTACCACATAGATCCCCGACCGCTTAGGCCACGCTGTTTTATAAAAGGGGGCCCCGGGGAAGGGGGGAAGGCATGCAGTTGGATAAGGTGCCAATCCTCCAGGGGTGCCCCAAAGAAGTGCTGAGGTCTCTGTGAAACCCAAGTGCAGGGTGGCAGAGGACCTTGAGGCCTAGCCTCATGGCTGGAGAGGGGGATTGGGAGTCCTGTTCCTCTCAATCTGAACCCCGGGACTGAGCAGGTGGTGGCAGCGCGCCCAAGGGGCAGGAGGAGAAATAGCTCCCTCCAGGAGTTGGCGACTCGATAGGGAGCTGACGGGACCGGGTCTGAAGGCAGAATCGGGCCGGTTCCGCCACAGACTGGATGGGTCATTGGCCTGATCCAACAGGGCTTCTCTTATGTTCTTATGTGACACAGAGTGTTGGACTGGATGAGCCACTGGCCTGATCCAACGGGGCTTCTCTTATGTTCTTCTGTGACACAGAGTGTTGGACTGGATGGGTCACTGGCCTGATCCAACAGGGCTTCTCTTATGTTCTTCTGTGACACAGAGTGTTGGACTGGATGGGTCACTGGCCTGATCCAACAGGGCTTCTCTTATGTTCTTCTGTGACACAGAGTGTTGGACTGGATGGGTCATTGGCCTGATCCAACAGGGCTTCTCTTATGTTCTTATGTGACACAGGGTGTTGGACTGGAGGGGCCACTGGCCTGATCCAACAGGGCTTCTCTTATGTTCTTATGTGACACAGAGTGTTGGACTGGATGGGCCACTGGCCTGATCCAACATGGCTTCTCTTATGCTCTTATGTCTGGGGCAGTGATGCTCTGTATTCTTGGTGCTTGGGAGGGGCAACAGTGGGTGGGTTTCTGGAGTTCTAGCCCTGCTGGTGGACCTCCTGATGGTCTCTGGGTTTTGGCCCCTGTGTGACACAGAGTTTTGGGCTGGATGGGCCATTGGCCTGATCCAACAGGGCTTTTCTTATGTTTGGGGCAGTGATGCTCTGTCTTCTTGGTGCTGGGGGGGAACAGGAGGAGGGCTTCTAGTGTCCTTGGCCCACTGATGGACCTCCTGATGGCACCTGGGGTTTTTGGTCCCTGTGTGACACAATGTGTTGGACTGGATGGGCCATTGGCCTGATCTCATGTTCTTATTCAGGGGCTGCATCTGGGTGACCACCTCCAAGTTGGGAAACTCCTGGAGATATGGGGGCTGGAGCTTGGGGAGGGTGGGTTTGGGGTTGGGAGGGACCTCAGTAGGGTAGAATGCCATGATGTCCACCCTCCAAACCAGTCATTCCCCCTCCAGAGGGAGGGGGAATAATGTATCATAAGCCAGAAAAAGAGATCAGTTTGCTATCCCTAAATATGCAAGTATGAGATGATATTAGAAATCGTGGGACTTGAAACTGCAGCACATTTGGGGAAACCCACCTTCTGGTTTGCTGACGTTTTAGAATATGTGAGTCCCCAAGTACTTTTCACCAATGTGGGCTAGAAAGTTGATTTTCTTAATTTTCATTTCATTTTTTGTTTTGGCAATTTTGTAGTTTGTGTGTGTTCTCACCATGGGTCATTTTGTAGAAAAATAGGTGGTGGAGCTCAGTTATTCAGCTGCACCTATGTAGTGTATCGGACTCAGCGCAAGCGCGCGCAACCCGAACCACCCGCGGGTCGCCGTGCAAGCGCGGGAAAAGCCTCCGCCAATCCAGACCAAGGGCGGGAAGTTTAACTGGCCAGGATTGGGCTGGCCAGCGATGGGGATGTTCCGGGACGCATGTATATATTAGCGGACCCGGCCGCGTGTGTTCAGTTCTGTAATGTACCAGCCAATAAAGACTGATGCCTTCACCACGTCTCGTCTCCCAGTACATTACACTGGCGACGAGGATGGGATCTGACTAGGTCCGGCCGCCCCGAGGGGAACCTGACCGGGCCGGAGACGAGGAAGGCGAGAGGCCGCAGGAGCGCGTAGCCCGCCGCCACAATGGCGAACTCTAATGTAACGACGGGCCATCTTGCGGAATTCAACCCGGAGCACCCCGAGAGATGGGAGACCTACACTGAACGGGTCGAGTGCTACCTGAGGGCGAACCTGATCGAGGATGACGACAGAAAGAGAGACGTCCTGCTGAGCGTCTGCGGAGAAGAAACTTTCGAGATCGCACGAGGCCTCTCCGCTCCAGCTAAGCTGACCGAGAGGACCTACCGGGAAGTCGTGAGACTCCTCACGGGCCACTTTTCCCCCCAACCGTCCATCGTCGCCCGCCGATTCCTCTTCCACAAGAGGGACCAAAAGTCGGGGGAGACGGTGGCGGTATACCTGGCGGCCCTTCGGCAGATCGCCGGAAACTGCAATTTTGATAAGAGGGACGAAGCCCTGAGGGACCGTTTCGTCTGGGGCCTCCGAGACGAACGACTGCAGCAGAAGCTCTTCGCAAAGGAGGAGCTCACACTACAACAAGCCTTCAACGAGGCAACGGCGTTCGAGAGGGCCACCAAGGCGTACGGCCAGCCACGTGGAGAAGCAGTCCACCAAGGAGAAACGGAGCCGGAGGACCGAGCAGAGGAAGAAGCGTTTCAGCTCCGACGGCCTCAGAGAACAGACACACGGGCCCCCGCGAGACAACGAGTGACGGAGAGGGCCACCGCCACCACCGGTTCCAGGTGCGCCAGCTGCGGCGACCCCCACGAGCGTAGGGACTGCCCGTACCGCAACCTGGACTGCCGCAGCTGCGGAAAGACAGGCCACATCGCCAGGGCTTGCCGGGCCAAGAACAGCCGCCGCCAACCGTCAGCGCATCACGACTCCCTGGACGCACACACGACAGCATCCACCAGTCTGCAGGTATTGAACTTGCCCCTCTCGGCCCCAGACAAGGTCAAAATGTCGGTCCTAATCGAGGGCGCCCCCTGCATCATGGAAGTAGACTCGGGTTCCTCCATCTCTATCATTTCGGAGGAAACCCTCAAGAAACTTTGTCCCCGCCGCCGCATCCCAACGAGGCCAGCGGACTTCGTACTGAGGGACTTTCAGAAGAACCCAGTACACATCGTGGGGTGGGCCCGGGTGCATGTAGAGAGGGGGGGGTTTAGGGGCCCCCTAGACATCCTAGTGGTCAAGCGCCAACTGACCACACTCCTCGGGTTGGCTTGGTTCAACCCATTGGGGATCCAGCTGGTGGGGGTGGACCACCTGCAGGCCAGCAACTTCGACGGGGTCTGCCGGGAGTTCCCAGAGGTCTTCGACGGGTCTTTGGGGAGCTACAAGGGTCCGCCCATCACCCTACCAATCGACCCAACGGTCAGGCCCATAAGGCTCAAAGCGAGGCGCGTCCCGTTCGCCCTTAAGCCTAAAATAGAGGCAGAACTGGACCGCCTCACAGCCCAGGGCGTCCTAGAGCCTGTAACATATGCGGAATGGGAGACCCCCATAGTAACGCCAGTCAAACCCAACGGGGAGGTAAGGATCTGCGCTGACTACAAGTGCACGATCAATAAGGCACTGCAAGACAACCCCTACCCAGTCCCGGTGGTCAGCCACGTCCTAGCAGCACTAGCCGGGGCGAGGGTTTTTGGAAAGCTGGACTTAGCACAAGCATACCAGCAACTGCCGGTCGACGCTAAGACAGCGGAGGCGCAGACGATCGTGACCCACAGGGGTGCGTTCAGGGTTAAACGGCTGCAGTTCGGGGTTAGTGTAGCTCCGGGGATATTCCAGAGCATAATGGACTCTCTCCTCAAAGGGATCCCCGGAGTTCAACCCTTCTTTGACGACGTTTTAATCGCCGCCCCCACCGAGGGAGAGTTCAGCTGCCGCCTGCGAGAGGTCCTCAGACGGTTCCAAGCGGCGGGGCTGAGAGTCAAAAAGGAGAAATGTTTGTTGGGTGTCCCGCGAGTGGAGTTCCTGGGGTTCGCCGTGGACGCGGCTGGAATACACCCGACGGCGGACAAGACCAGGGCCATAGTCCAGGCCCCTGCCCCCAAATGCAAGGCAGAACTACAGAGTTTTTTAGGATTATTGAACTTTTACCACGCATTCCTGCCACACAAAGCCGCCGTGGCGGAACCGTTGCACCGTTTGTTAGATAAACAGGCCCCGTGGGTCTGGGGTAAACGCCAAGCCGCGGCGTTCCAGGCAGTGAAAGACCTCTTGGTCTCTAACGCGGTACTTCATCACTACGATGAAAACCTACCCCTAATCCTGGCTTGCGACGCCTCCCCCTACGGAGTAGGAGCGGTCCTAGGGCACCAACTCCCGGACGGGAGAGAGGCGCCGATCGCTTACTACTCCCGGACTCTGTCCCCTGCCGAGCGGAACTACGCCCAGATCGATAAGGAGGCCCTGGCGATCGTGGCGGGGGTGCATAAGTTCAACGACTACCTCTACGGTAGGCGTTTCACCATCGCCACTGACCACAAGCCGCTCCTCGGCCTCCTAGCCCCCGATCGTCAGACCCCCCAGATTCTGTCTCAGAGGGTTTTAAGGTGGAACCAATTCCTGAATTCATACACGTATACACTGATACACCGCCCCGGTAAAGCTATGGGTCACGCAGATGCCCTCAGCCGCCTGCCGTTACCCACAACGGACCCAGATCCTGCCCCGGCACACGGGGTGATGCTCATTGAGTCGCTCCCCGAGCGCCCACTGCACGCAGACGAGGTGGCTCGGGCGACTGGGAGAGACCGCATCCTCGCACGGGTCAGGGACTGGGTGGGAAGGGGGTGGCCCTCGGGCAAGGTGGAAGAAGCATTCCGGCCGTTCGCGTCCAGGAAGGACGAGCTTTCGACACACAAGGGGTGCATCCTCTGGGGGAGCCGGGTGGTGGTGCCCTTCCCCCTGCGCAGACAGGTATTGGAGGATCTCCACGAGACCCACCCGGGCATCGTGAGAATGAAAGCCCTGGCCCGGAGTTACGTGTGATGGCCGGGCATGGACGAGGAAATAGAGGGGTGGGTAAGAAGGTGCCAACCATGCCAGGAGTCCAGACCCAACCCGCCGTCAGCCCCGGTCCACAGGTGGGAGTCGAACGGGCGGCCGTGGTCCCGCCTCCATGTGGATTTCGCGGGGCCGTATCAGGGCCAGATCTTCTTTATACTAGTGGACGCGTATACAAAATGGCTAGAGGTAATCCCGGTAGCCTCGACCTCCACCGCAGCAGCAGTCCGGGCGCTCAGAAGGGTCCTCTGCACACACGGGATCCCTGACACCCTGATGACGGACAACGGCACGGCCTTCACCTCCCGGGAATTCCGGGAGTTCACCGACAGGTACCTCATAAGGCACATAAGGTCCGCCCCGTTCCATCCAGCCACCAACGGCCAAGCGGAGCGCATGGTGCGGACCACCAAAGAGGCCCTGGGCCGCATAGTACATGGGGATTGGGACCACCGCCTCTCAGCATTCCTGTTCCACAACAGGATCACCCCAAACCCTGTAACCGGTTTCAGCCCCGCAGAACTGCTCATGGGGAGGAAACTGACCACTCGTCTAGATAGGCTACACCCGGACCGGGCACCGGATGTCCGCGGGTCCCCCGAGGTCCGGGAGGCGGTGAGAGGATTCTTCCCGGGCGACCCGGTGTACGCGAAAAACTTCGCAAGCGGCCCCGAGTGGTTGGCGGGAAGGGTTCTGAGGGTAACAGGCTCCCGGTCATACGAGGTAACCACCGCCGGGGGCCAGGTGCTGAGACGGCACATCGACCAGCTGCGCCGCCGCACCCTACCCGAGGAGGTAGAAGAGGCAGAGAGTAGGGAACCGCCAGCAACGGAACCGCCAGAAGGCGCCTCGCCAATACAGGAGCTACCAACGTATGAGGCCCCCGGAGCCGCAGGACCAGAACCGGAGCCAGCACCCGACCCGGGCCGGCAACAGCCAGAAACGGCGCCACCCACGTTGGGTTCAGGCCCCACACCGACGGCAACCCCGAGGAGATCAACACGGGAACGCAGGACGCCAGCGTACCTACAGGACTATGTAGTTTAAACTAGGAGGGGAGGAGTGTAGTGTATCGGACTCAGCGCAAGCGCGCGCAACCCGAACCACCCGCGGGTCGCCGTGCAAGCGCGGGAAAAGCCTCCGCCAATCCAGACCAAGGGCGGGAAGTTTAACTGGCCAGGATTGGGCTGGCCAGCGATGGGGATGTTCCGGGACGCATGTATATATTAGCGGACCCGGCCGCGTGTGTTCAGTTCTGTAATGTACCAGCCAATAAAGACTGATGCCTTCACCACGTCTCGTCTCCCAGTACATTACAACCTACTAATCCAAGGACAAGGTGGGAAGGAGGAGAAAGGTTAAGGAGCTGTGCTCCTATGAGCTCCCACTGAATCTGAGGCCTGGTTCTCACACGTATACACACCTGGAAGTCATGGCAACTTCTACTGAGTGATCCCTACTGGGGGTCTGGAGGATATTCAGAAAGGGGGTTGAATAAATCCTGCCCCTGCCTCCCAGCTCTGGTATTCCAAAGAGGTCTCCCATCCAGGTACTTTCCAGAGTCAACCCTCCTTAGCTTCTGGGATCTGACAAGATCATTGGGCTGGGCTAACTGGGTCAGGTCCTTAATTTTAATTTTTAAAAGCTCACCTTCCCTCTGTTTGCTAATAGCTGTTTGCTTGTCGCCTTTCTGTTTATTTTCTGTCATTGTCAGCCCCAGAGCGAAAGAGAAGACAGTTAGAGTTCTAGGGTTGCCAATCCTCAGGCGGGGGCAGGGAGTCCCCCAGTTTGGAGGCCCTTCCCCCCGCTTCAGGGTAATCAGAAAGCGGGGGGAGGGGAGGGAAATGTCTGCTGGGACTCTATTATTCCCTAGGGAGATTTATTCCCATAGAAAATCATGGAGAATTGATCCGCGGGTATCTGGGGCTCTGGGGGGGGGCTTTTTTGGGGGCTAGAGGCACCAAATTTTCAGTACAGCATCTAGAGCCTCTCCCCAAATTATCCCCCAAGTTCAAAACGATTGGACAAGGGGGTCCAATTCTATGAGCCCCAAAAGAAGGTGCCCCTATCCTTTATTATTTCCTATGGAAGGAAGGCATTGAAAAGGTGTGCCGTCCCTTTAAATGTGATGGCCAGAACTCCCTTTGGAGTTCAATTATGCTCGTCACAGCATAATTATGCTTGATCTTGGCTCCACCCCTAATGTCTCATGGCTCCACCCCCAAAGTCTCTGGCTCCACCCCCAAAGTCCCCAGATATTTCTTAAATTGGACTTGGCAACCCTATGGAGTTTACAGATCTTTATTTAAGCTTCAAGGGCTTATACATGCATTGTCAGAACTGGCTACGTCGCCAGTTGCCCCAGGTTATAAAGTCTCACCCTGGCCGTTACAATTCAAATCAAAGGCGCCAAACTATAGCAAGGAATTCGAGAGGGGTTTTGCATTTCCCAGGCATATATAGGTTGTCAATTCTTAGCTTCCCCCTACACTGCAGTGGCCTTGGTTCCCTAGCATAAACGCCTAAGTTACAGATAGCTCTCACTCCCCTCTGTCCAGCTGTAAAAGGTTACATCAAAGCGTTAGTGTGATTTCTGACACAAGCAAGCAATGTTTCAAAAGCCAGATGGCTGGCACAATCAATCAGGCAGACATCTATATGGCAAGAGGAACAAGATGGGGTGACTCTTGACAGTTATGCTCAAGCTAGTGCTAGATAGTGTGCCAAAAGAATGGACGTGCCGGCTTTTCACACTCATAGGGGAGGGACGCTCTTGGCTTTCTGGGTCATCCTCTGCCAAGTAAGAATCCCCCTACCTGTGAGCATAAGATCCCCCCCTGCAAATCCTCCATTCCAACAGCCCCCTCTTTAAAGGGTTGCAGCTTGGCTTAGAGTTGTCATATCTGGGTTGGGAAATAGCCAGAGATGTGGGGGGGTGGAGCTTGGAGAGGGCTGGGTTTGAGAGAGGGGGAGAGCTCAGGGGGCCTTCATGCCGCAGCAGCCACCCTCCAAAAAAACCCTTTCCTGCAGGGGAACGGATCTCTATGGTCTGGAGATCAGCTGTCATTCAGGGAAAATTCAACATCGTCTCCAGCTGCCTGGAAGGGTGGCTGGTGGTCACTTATTTCAGGCTTCGAACCACTTCCAATCCCCAGGTCCCAGTGGGGGATCCCAGGGGTTTACAGGCTTCCCCACGCCCATCCCCAGCCAGCTGGCTGGCAGGGAAGCCCCTCCCCCACAGCCCCCATGTACCTGCAAATCTCCGGCAGGATTAGAAACCTGCATACAGGTCCCATTTCAAAATGTGTGTGTGTGTGTATGCCTTTAAATAAGAGCAGGCAGCAGGAAGTACTTACTGGGGAAGGGTCAGCAGCACAGTCCCTCCGTTTGTTTTGTTTTCGTTTCAGAGCAAGTAAGTGTGTATGTAAAAGAGAGCAGTGTAGACCTCATTGTGGAGGCAGCAGAGACAGTTAAGTGTATGTGTGTGTGTGAGAGAGAGAGAGAGAGAGAGAGAGAGAGAGAGAGAAAGAAAGAAAGAAAGAAAGAAAGAAAGAAAGAAAGAAAGAAAGAAAGAAAGAAAGAAAGAAAGAAAGAAAGAAAGAAAGAAAGAAAGAAAGAAAGAAAGAAAGCCAATAAGAGGGTGTGTGTGTCTGTGTCTGTGCTTGTTTTGCATTGTTTTCAGAGTCGTTGTATGTTGTTGTTCAGTCACACAGTTGAGTCCGACTCTTTGCGACCCCATGGACAAAATCACACCAGGCCCTCCTGTCTTCCACCATTCTCCGAAGTCTGCTCAAATTCGTGTTTGTTACATCAGTAACACTGTCCAGCCATCTCATCTTTTGTCATCCCCTTCTTCTTTTGTCTTCATAAGAACATAAGAGAAGCCATGTTGGATCAGGCCAACGGCCCATCAAGTCCAACACTCTGTGTCACACAGTGGCAAAAAAATTTTATATACACACATACACTGTGGCTAATAGCCACTGATGGACCTGTGCTCCATATTTTTATCTAAACCCCTCTTGAAGGTGGCTATACTTGTGGCCGCAACCACCTCCTGTGGCAGTGAATTCCACATGTTAATCACCCTTTGGGTGAAGAAGTACTTCCTTTTATCCGTTTTAACCTTTTTGCTCAGCAATTTCATCGAATGCCCACGAGTTCTTGTATTGTGAGAAAGGGAGAAAAGTACTTCTTTCTCTGCTTTCTCCATCCCATGCATTATCTTGTAAACCTCTATCATGTCACCCCGCAGTCGACGTTTCTCCAAGCTAAAGAGTCCCAAGCGTTTCAACCTTTCTTCATAGGGAAAGTGCTCCAGCCCTTTAATCATTCTAGTTGCCCTTCTCTGGACTTTCTCCAATGCTATAATATCCTTTTTGAGGTGCGGCGACCAGAACTGCACACAGTACTCCAAATGAGACCGCACCATCGATTTATACAGGGGCATTATAAATCGTCTGTCTTTCCTAGCATCGGGATCTTCTCCAGGGAATGCTCCCTTCTCATTTGGTGGCCAAAGTATTTGAGCTTCAGCTTCAGCATCTGACCTTCCAGGGAACAGTCTGGGTTGATTTCCCTTAGGACTGACTGGTTGCATCTTCTTGCAGCCTGAGGGACTCTCAAGATTTTTCTCCAGCACCACATCTCAAAAGCCTCTATTCTTCTGCACTCAGCCTTCCTTATGGTCCAGCTCTCACAGCCATACATTACTACTGGGAATACCATCACTTTGACTATACGGACTTTTGTTGGCAGGGTGATGTCTCTACTTTTTATTACACTGCCCAGGTTTGCCATAGCTGCCCTCCCAAGGAGCAAACATCTTTTAATTTCATGGCTACACTCACCATCTGCAGTGATTTTGGATCCCAGAAATGTGAAGTCTGTCATTACTTCCATGTCTTCCCCTTCTATTTGCCACGGTGTGATGGGGCCAGATGCCATGATCTTAGTTTTTTTGAGGTTGAGTTTCAAGCCTACTTTTGTGCTCTCCTCTTTCACCCTCAACAAGAGGTTCTTTAGGTCCTCCTCACTTTCTGCCATCAGAGTGGTATCAATCTGCGTATCTGAGGTTGTTGATGTGTTTCCCAGCAATCTTAATTCTGGCTTGTGCTTCATCCAGGCCGGCATTCCGCATGATGTACTCTGCATATAAATTAAATCAGCAGGGTGACAATATACATCCTTGTCGAACACCTTTTCCTATTCTAAACCAATCAGTTGTTCCATATCCCGTTCTGAAAGTTGCTTATTGACCCTTATGCAGGCTTCTCAGGAGAAATGTGAGGTGGTCTGGTACTCCTATCTCTTTAAGGACTTGCCACAGTTTGTTGTGATCCACACTCAAAGGCTTTAGCATAGTCAATGAAGGAGAAATAGATGTTTTTCTGATATTCCCGTGTGTCAGACCCCAGAGACAATAATAAGATGAGTTGAATACAAGATCTTTATTGAGCTTCTAGGGCATACAAGGAACATTGTCAGAACTGGTGGGCACACCAGTTCCTGTAGATTATATACCCCCAGTAACTGTTACTATTCAAGCAGGAGCACGAAATAATGCAGGGGCGGCATGGGGTGACTTTGCAGGGCGAATGAACCCCCTCTTCAAGTTAATGTCTAAAAACTTCTATAGCTCTCCCCGGCTCATTGAGTAAATTTTACCCTTTGGTAGTGGTTCCCCCTCCAACAGTTCAATAGCACAGTCAGTGGGCCAATGGGGAGGCAGCTCATCTGCCTCTTGGGCATTGAACACTCCCTGTATTCCAGGGGCAGGTGCGACATCTCTACTTTGGTCATACAAAGTTTTTTCCATTTGGGGGGTGGTTTGGGTCCCCACTCCTTCTTCCAGCGATGGCTTTCACACACTGAGTCCATAAAATAAATAGCACTCCCACTCCACCGAACCATTGGATCGTGGTCCGCCAACCAACCTAGACTTAGGACTGCCTGAAACTTAGCGCCCGGGGTGATGATGAACGTGCGAGGCTTCCAAATTTCCCCCACCCCCCAAGGCGCACACCTCTGTCCTGGTGGTGCAGGGTTCCCCCTTCATCAAGATCCCATCCATCTGTTCAAAGATGTAGTATTCTTGAAGGGGCACAATTTTTAGTCCCAATGCCTCCACTAGACTGGGGGACAGCAAGTCTTTAGAGAATCCCGAGTCCAACATGGCCCAGATGCAAGAAAATCTTTTAGTGGAGGGGTTTACTAGAATTATTGGTACATAGTACAAAGTTCTGGATAATCTCACCCGTAGTGGCGCGGTCGTGGCTCTGACCTGCTGCTGAGCGCTCTCTACAGCTGGTCCTGGTTGTTTCCTGGCATCTGGGTGGTTTTCTCCGACTCCTTCGACTCCTCGAGTACTATTGGTTGAAGCTGCAGCATCGCTGACTTCGCCTTGGCCACTGGGGCTCTTGAGGGTTCCGCCTTTCTTTTGAGTCGATGGTTTGAGCAGGGTGGAGGTTCTGGGTTCCTTTGGTTTAACCGGGCAGTCACTGGCAATGTGGTTTTCTCCTCCACACCTGAAACACAACTTGGCTTGCGCTCGCCTTTCTCATTCTTCATGTGAGAGGGGTTCCAGGCCCTGCCGGGGCAGCCCCGATCGGGCCACTACCTCCTTGATGGTGGTTCCCTGCTGCTTCTTATGGAGGGCTATCATTTTATTACGATCCCTGATCTCGCAAGCCTGCCCCCATCAGGGTGGTTGGTTCACCTAGCCAGAGCGCCTCCGCATAGATCTGGGAATTCAGCCCCCTCTTGAACTGCTCGATACGGGCCCCCTCGTCCCATCTCATTACCTTCGCATTCAGCAATCAAAAAGCATTCAAATATTCTCACACTGACCCCGAGCCCTGCCTCAAGTCTTGCAGGGCCAATATTGCATTAGTCTCTTGTAAAGGGTCCTCAAACTGGTGGTGGAGGGCCCTCAGTAGCTCCATGGTAGAACCGGCAGTCCCACTGGAGGCAACACTGGCGGGGCGTCCCCTCCATCTGGGGGAACTAGTGGTCTGTCACCCCCATCTGGTAATGGTTGCCAGGGGGGTGCTGCCGCAACTCGGTCACCCACCTCCCGGATCTGGCGGGCGAGGTTCTGCATCTCTTGGATCATGAACGCCTGCATCTCTTCCCGGAGTTGGGTGCTTTGCGCCACCAAGTCCTTGTGCATCCAGGCGCCCATAGCATCCCCTGACTCGTCACCTCGGCCATAGTCCCCCCCCCCCCCGGCTATCGTCTACCAGGAACCCCCATGGGGGACTGTTGCAGGCCAGAGGCTCGGTGGGACAGAAGGGGCTCCTCTCTGAGATCTCCGATAATTCTCTCCCGGAAATCCATTGGGACCCACCCCTTCCTCCATACCGTCACCGTGGCTGGAGTAACCTTCAGCTCCTTAGGCTTGGGTTTAGGTTCTTCCTCGGTTTTAAGAGGGTCTTTCAGCTCTGACCAGCTCTGACCATGGGGCTGGGTTCAGGCAGGACCACGGTGTGAGAGTTCTGACAATATGTCAGACCCCAATAATAAGACGAGTTGAATATAAGATCTTTTTTGAGCTTCTAGGGCATGCACAGGAACATTGTCAGAACTGGTGGATTCCTGTAGATTATATACCCCCCTATAAACTCCTATAGATTATATACCCCCCTAGTAACCGTTACTATTCAAGCAGGGGCGCGAAAGCAAAGCGGGTAAATTACATGGAAAGATTTCTTCCCACAATAACTAAACTATCATCTTAATTCTTCGCCTCCAGCTGGTGACCTTGGTACACATAGAGATGCAAATACCTACGTTTCTGCTAGCCTACACTCCCTAGATAAGCATCCGGCATTCTACATCAAAGCACAGGGTTGTGAAAGCACAAGCAAGCATTGTTAAGGCAATTAACAGAACACAGCATCATACAGACTCAGGCTATCAAATCATGACAAGAGGAACAAAATGGACACCATGCTTTCTCCATAATCCATCGAATGCTGTCAATTTGATCTCTAGTTCCTCTACCTCTCCAAAACCCAGCTTGAACTTCTGGTAGTTCCTGATCGACATACTGCTGAAGCCTAGCTTGTAGGATCTTTAACATGACCTTGCTGGCATGTGAAATGAGTGCAATGGTGTGATATGTGGAGAAATGCCATCTTAGTTCATGATGATGCTTGGTTGGGAGGGAACATGAAACTGCCAGGCAGGCTTTGCGGCCTAGTCTTCCCTTTACTCCCCCCCTCCCTTCCGGAGTTAAACCATCGACTCTTGGAGGAAAGCCTCCTAGAGAGGCAGGAAGTTCTTTTGTTTCTGATTATTTGAATTAGAGGGGAACAGGCAGTCTGCAGCTGGCCCTCCAAGAGGGAGGTTGTGAGTCTGTGGGCTCCTGACTGTGGGAGCGGCCTACTCAAGAGGAGAAGGACCCCAGGCAGTCAGACCGAGTAAGTGATACACAAGGTAGACCAAGTTTACACCAGGGACGAGGGGATGCGTTTGAATCTACCTTTTATTTGCCCTTCTTGTTGCTAATCAGGTGCTGTGCTAAACTTTTACATGTAACTGTTTTTTTTAATTATTTTTTGTATTTCTCTTCTTATTAAATATTTTTACTGTTTTGAATGCTGGCAGTCAAACTCTGTACCACATAGATCCCGACCGCTTAGACCATGCTGCTTTATGAAGGGGGCCCTGGGGAAGGGGGAAGGCATGCAGTTGGATGATAATAATAATAATAATAATAATAATAATAATAATAATAATAATAATAATAATAATAATAATAATAATAATAATAATAATATTTTATTTTTATATCCCGCCCTCCCCGCCAGGCGGGCTCAGGGCGGCTAACAGACATAAGGTGCCAATCCTCCAGGGGTTCCCCGAAGAAGTGCTGTGGCCTCTGTGATACCCAAGTACAGGGTGGCAGAGGACCTTGAGGCCTGGCCTCATAGCTGGAGAGGGGGATTGGGAGTCCTGTTCCTCTCAATCTGAACCCCTAGACTGAGCAGGTGGTGGCAGCGAGCCCAAGTGGCAGGAGGAGAAATAGCTCCCTCCAGGAGTGGGCAACTCAATAGGGAGTTGAAGGGACCGGGTCTGAAGGCAAAATCGGGCCGGTTCCATCACATGATAGTTTGAACATTCCTTGGCATTACCCTTCTTTGGGATTGGAATATAAACTGATCTTTTCCAATCCTGTGGCCACTGTTGCGTTTTCCAGATTTGTTGACATAATGTGTGCATTACTTTAACAGCATCATCTTTTAGGACTTTGAATAGCTCAACTGGGGTGCCATCATCTCCGCTCACTTTGTTGTTAGTAATGCTTTCTAAAGCCCATTTGACTTCACATTCCAGAATGTCTGGCTCAAGGTCATCGATTTCACTGTCATGGTTTTCTGGGACATTGAGATCCTTCTTGTATAATTCTTCTGTGTATTCTTGCCACATCTCCCTGATCTCTTCTGCTTCTGTTAGGTCCCTACCGTTTTTGTCCTTTATCATGGCCATCTTTGCACGAAACGTTCCCTTGATTTCTCCAATTTTCTTGAAGAGATCTCTTGTCCTTACCATTCTATTATTTTCCTCTATTGCTTTGCATTGTTCCTTCAGGAAGGCCTCCTTATCTCTCCTTGCTGTTCTCTGGAAATCTGCATTCAGTAGGGTGAATCTTTCCTTTTCACCTTTGCCTTTTGCTTTCCTTCTTTCCTCAGCTATTTGTAAAGCCTCATCAAACAGCGACTTTGCTTTCTTGCATTTCTTTTTTTTTGGGATGTTGCTGATTGCTGCCTTCTGTACAATGTCATGAAAATGTCCATAGTTCTTCAGGCACTCTATCAACTCTAGTTCTTTAAACCTATTCTTCACCTCCACTGTATATTCATAAGGGATGTGATCAAGGTCAAACCTGAATGGCCTAATGGTTTCCCCAGTTTTCTTCAGTTTAAGCCTGAATTTTGCAATGAGCAGCTCATGATCTGAGCCTCAGTCAGCTCCAAGTCTTGTTTTTCCTGACTGGAAGGAGCTTCTCCATCTTTGACTGCAGAGTATAAAATCAATCGGATTTCTGTGTTGCCCATCAGGTGATGTCCATGTGTACAGTCGCCTTTTAGGTTGTTGGAAGAGGGTGTTGGCTATGACCAGCTTGTTCTCTTGACAAAACTCTATTAGCCTTTTCCTGGCTTCATTTTGTTCTCCAAGACCAAACTTGTCAGTTGTTCTGGTCAGCTTTTGACTTCCTACTTTGGCATTCCAGTCCCCTATGATGAGGAGGACATCTTTTTTTGGTGTTAATTCTAGAAGGTGTTGTATCAGTGTCGGGTCTTCGGTACCCCTCCCGGTCTCCCGGCGTCGCCGTTGCCCCTCCCGGGCACTCTGGGGCATTCCCCGGAGGTCTCAGAAACAAGGGGGTGGGCGCTGGGTTACTTCACCGCAGGCCCCCGTTCCCCTCTTGGCTGTGCCGTGGCTCCTGTCCCTCTCTTGCGCGAGGCAGCCTCTTTGTGCATCAGCCAGCTTCCTCAGCGACCTCCTCCCTCCCTCCTTTTATGCTTCCCGACCCATCCTTCCCTCCTCCCGGGTCCTGCCCCTCTCTGGCTCCTCCCCCCTTCAAAGCCCCAGATGCCCGGGAGAGGCGCGCCAGGGCTGGGCTGACTGGGCGTGCCCCGGGCGTCCTAGCCCTCGGCTGCGTGCTGTGATGGAGCGTCTCGCGCTGCGACGAGACGAACGGCTCTCCCCCTCCTGGCCCGGTGCTGGGCTCAGCTTCTCCCTCTTGCTCCCTGGCATCTTGCCCTGGCCAGAGTTCGTGGACTCGAAGCCGGGCTCTCCATCTGGGAGGCGTCGCTCGGGTGGCTGCTGTTGCCCCGTCAGTCGAGGTGAGGGGTGGGGCCGCCACGGGGGCTTGGAGAGGTGGGGAAGGCTCTTGGGGCGACGACGAGGGCTTGGAATGGCTGGCAGGCGCCGGGGGGTCTCCTCCGCGCAGTCCCCGCCCGGGCTGGGCGGGACACACCCCCCCCCCCGTGTCCCTTGCTTCTCCGCCTCCTCCTTGAAGACCCTGGAGAGGTAGTTGGCCACGCGGTGGTCGGCCCCAGCTTGATGGTGCACTGTGAAGGAAAAGGGGAGAAGAGACATATACAAGCAAAGGACTCGGTCATTGGAGTCCTTCATCCTCGACATCCACAGCAGGGGGGCGTGGTCCACCACCAACCGGAAAGGGTTGTTGGTGAGGTAGAACTTCAATCCCCCGACGGCCCACTTGACCGCCAGGGCCTCCTTTTCTACGGTGGAGTACGCCCGCTTGGCGGGCAGAAGCTTGCGGCTGATGAATAGCGGCGGGCGTTCGTCCCCGGGGCCCCCCTGGAGCAGGGCCGCCCCGATACCGGTCCCCGAAGCATCCGTGTGTAACACAAAGGGCTGGGAGAAGTCCAGGTTTCTCAGCATGGGGTCGCGGGAGAGGCTCGTACGCAGCGCCTCAAATGCTGCGTCCTGGGCTGGCCCCCACTGGAGGACGTTCGGGCATGCATTCCGCAGGCTGTCCGTCAACGGGGTGGCCACTGCCGCAAAGTTGGGGATAAACTTGCTGTAGTAGCCCGCGAATCCCAAGAAGCGCCTTAGCTGCTTCTTGGTGCACGGGTGGGGCTGCTGCTCCAGGGTGACGACCTTCCCTGGCAGGGGTCAGAGTTGGCCTTTCCCTACTAGGAACCCTAGATATTTTAGCTCCTGGAAGCCAAGGCGGCTTTTCCGCGGGTTAGCGTGTAGCCCGGCGGCCTGCAGGGCTTGGAGTACCTGGCGGAGGTGGAGCAGGTGGGCCTCCCAGGTGGGACTACACACCACGATGTCGTCGATATAGGCCCGAGCGAAACCCTCGCACTGGGCTAGGGCCTTGTCCACCAGTCGCTGGAACGTGGCCGCAGCCCCATTCAAGCCAAAGGGCATGCGCTTGAATTGGAACAAGCCTTGTGGGGTGGCAAAGGTGGTCTTCTCCCTGTCGACCGGGTGCATGGGCACCTGCCAATAGCCCTTGGTGAGGTCCAGGGCGGAGAGGTACCGGGCCTCCCCCAGCTGGTCGATCAGGATATCGGCCCGTGGCATCGGGTAGGCATCGAATTTTGCCAGTTTGTTCACTTCCCGGTAGTCCACACAGAAGCGCACGCTGCCGTCGGGCTTTGGCACCAGGACCACCGGGCTGCGCCACTCACTCTGTGATGGTTCGATGACGTCGAGGCGCAGCATCTCCCCTACCTCCCGGGCGATAACGTCCCAGCGCTTCTGTGGGACGGGCCTCCACCGGGCGCGTGCCACCTGGCCTGCAGGGGTTACTACCCGGTGATTGACCAGGGTGGTCAGGCCCGGCTGGTCGGAGAATACTGTCGGGCACTCGGCCAGGACCTTCTGCAGCTCCTGCCGCTGGCTGGGGGTGAGAGCAGCGTCCAACACCGGGCCTCCCCCGGCGCCCCCTGCGGTCGTCCAGGGCAGGGTTCCTTCCTGGAGCTCGCCCAGATCTTCAGCCAAGAGCCTCTGCTACGGCCGCACCTCCCGCCGCACCCAGGCCTTTAGGCTGTTCACATGGAGGGTCTTCCTTTGGCGGACGCGAGGCCCGCACTGGACCTCGTACGTCAGGGGCCCCAGGACTCGGGTGATTTGGAAGGGTCCCCGCCACGGGTCCCCCTGGCTCTGGCCCATCGCTCCCCGGTGGACCAGGACATCATCTCCCGCCTGGAACCCGCGGGCCTTAGCGCCCATGTCATAACGCCTCTTCTGGACCTCCTGGGCCTGTGCGAGGTTCTCCCGGGCCTCCCGCCGCACGTCTTCCAGGCGTTCCTGCAGCTGCCTGACGTACTCCTCCGGGGCCTCTTCTGGCCCTGCTCTGCCTTGTACCCACTGCTCTCCGAGCAGGCCCAGGATGCCCCAGGGTTGCCGCCCATACAGCAGCTCGAACGGGGAATACCCCAGGGATGCCTGGGGCGTCTCTCGGATGGCAAAGACCAGCGGGTCCACATAGAGATCCCAGGCAGTGGGGTGGTCATATGCTGTCTTCCTCAGCATGGCCTTCAGGGTCTGGTTCATCCGCTCCACCAGCCCGTCAGTCTGGGGGTGGTGGACGGAGGTGAAGAGCTGCTTGATGTGCAGCGTCTGGCACACCTGTCGCATGAGGCTCACCGTGAAGGGTGTGCCTCGGTCTGTGAGTATCTCCCGGGGCAACCCCACATGCGCGAAATAGTGCATCAAGGCCCTGGCCACGCCCGCGCTCTTCATGGTGGGCAGGGGGATAGCCTCCGGGTACCGGGTGGCATAGTCCATGAGGACTAGGATGTAGCGGGCCCCACGAGGGGTGCGGGGTAGGGGCCCCACAAAGTCCATGGCCACTCGTTCGAACGGAACCCCCACTATGGGCAAGGGGGGCTTGCGGCTCGGCCCTAGATGCGAGGCGTTGGCAGATGCTGCAGGAACGACAGTAGGCCTGGACCTCCCGGGCTACGGAAGGCCAGAAGAAGTTGGCTAACACCCGGGTCAGAGTACTCTTCACCCCCTGGTGGCCCGCCCATTGGTGGTCGTGGGCGCCCTTCAGGACCTCGGGCCGGTACCTGTGAGGGACCAACAGCTGTTTCCCGGGGCCCAGCCGCCCTTTTACCTCTCTGAACCACACGCCCTCTTCCCGGATGATTCGAGGCAGACGCTGGCTCCTGCGCTCGTCCACGATCACCCGGTCTCGGACTGCTTCGTGCCGTCGCAGCGCCTCCAACTCTTCGTCCTCGGCCTGAGCCTCCACGAACTGCGGGTCCGCCGGCCACGTCTCTCGGCTGCCCGCCACGGGACGTTCTGCGGTGGACGGGCCATCCCCAGGGTCGCTGTCCTCTGTCTCCCCAGCGGGGGCGTCGTCGTCATAACCGGCCCCGGCGGGCTGGCCTGGTTGGCCGGGGTTGGCTGCCTCCACTACGTCGCCAAAACGCGGAGCGTCTCGCCCGAGCAGTATTGGGTAGGGCAGGCTGGTGGCTTTGGCGACCGGCATGCTCCAGTAGCGGCCCAAGTATTTCAGTGGGATGGACACCACTGGGCTTCTTTCGATGTGCCCATGGACGCACCTGATGGCGGCGGTGCGGATGAAAGGCAGCGGGGCGGACACCAAGTGGACCCATATCATGGACAGCGAGCTGCCATTGTCGACCATGGCCTGCAGTTGCTGCCCTCCCAAGGACTCCGGGATCGTCCGGGGGGGGGCGAGCCCCCGCCTCAGCCATCTGCCAGGACTCTTCCCAGCTCACGTCGCACTCCATCAGGGGGCCCTCGCGTTTGAGATGGCCCCACTGGCCATAGGTGAAGCAGGGCCCTATGTCTCCCGCCGGATGGCGGGCCTCTGGCGGTGGGCGTCCCTCCTTCTCCCCCTTGTGGCCTCTGGGGCGTAGACCCAGTCTGGGTAGCGCTGGGCATGCTCCGGGCCTCCACCACCCCGGCGTGGCACGGGCCGGCGGCGGCCGCGCCCGACCCCCACGGTCTCCGGCTCCGGGCGCCCTCCCTGGTGTTGATCCTGGGGCGGCCCGTCCGCCGGGTGGGGGCGGCCTGAAAGTTCTCCCACAGCTCCTGGACCTCGCTGAGACGGGTTGGCTTCCAGCAGGCCACCCAATGGCGGGTACGCGGTGGCAACACCTGCAGCAGCTGCTCCACTTCCACCAGCTCCACGATGCGTCGCTGGTGGTGGGGTTGAGCCAACGGGTGGCGGCATCCTTGAGGGGCTGAGAGAGCTCTGACAGAAGCTGCCCTTTCAAGGACAACCTCTGCCAGAGCTATGGCTGACCCAAGGCCATGCTAGCAGCTGCAAGTGGAGGAGTGGGGAATCAAACCCGGTTCTCCCAGAGAAGAGAGCTCTGGTTGACCCAAGGCCATTCCAGCAGATGCAAGTGGAGGAGTGGGGTATCAAACCCGGTTCTCCCAGATAAGAGAGCTATGGCTGACCCAAGGCCATTCCAGCAGGTCCTAGTGGAGGAGTGGGGAATCAAACCCGGTTCTCCCAGATAAGAGAGCTCTGGCTGACCCAAGGCCATTCCAACAGCTGCCAGTGGAGGAGGGGGGAATCAAACCCGCTTCTCCCAGATCAGAGAGCTCTGGCTGACCCAAGGCCATTCCAGCAGCTGCAAGTGGAAGAGTGGGTAATCAATCCCGGTTCTCCCAGATAAGAGACCTCTGGCTGACCCAAGGCCATTCCAGCAGCTGCCAGTGGAGGAGTGGGGAATCAAACCCGGTTCTCCCAGATAAGAGAGCTCTGGCTGACCCAAGGCCATTCCAGCAGCTGCAAGTGGAGGAGTGGGGAATCAAACCCGGTTCTCCCAGATAAGAGAGCTCTGCCTGACCCAAGGCCATTCCAGCAGCTGCAAGTGAAGGAGAGGGGAATCAAACCCGCTTCTCCCAGATCAGAGAGCTCTGGCTGACCCAAGGCCATTCCAGCAGCTGCCAGTGGAGAGTGGGGAATCAAACCCGATTCTCCCAGATAAGAGAGCTCTGGCTGACCCAAGGCCATTCCAGCAGCTGCAAGTGGAGGAGTGGGGAATCAAACCCGGTTCTCCTAGATCAGAGAGCTCTGGCTGACCCAAGGCCTTTCCAGCAGGTGCAGGTGGAGGAGTGGGGAATCAAGCCCGGTTCTCCCAGATAAGAGAGCTCTGGCTGACCCAAGGCCATTCCAGCAGCTGCCAGTGGAGGAGTGGGGAATCAAACCCGGTTCTCCCAGATAAGAGAGCTCTGGCTGACCCAAGGCCATTCCAGCAGGTGCAAGTGGAGGAATGGGGGAATCAAACCTGGTTCTCCCAGATAAGAGAGCTCTGGCTGACCCAAGGCCATTCCAGCAGCTGCAAGTGGAGGAGTGGGGAATCAAGCCCGGTTCTCCCAGATAAGAGAGCTCTGGCTGACCCAAGGTCATTCCAGCAGCTGCAAGTGGAGGAGTGGGGAATCAAACCCGGTCCTCCCAGATAAGAGAGCTATGGCTGCCCCAAGGCCCTTCCAGCAGCTGCATGTAGAGGAGTGGGGAATCAAGCCCGGTTCTCCCAGATAAGAGAGCTATGGCTGACCCAAGGCCATTCCAGCAGGTGCAAGTGGAGGAGTGGGGAATCAAACCCGGTTCTCCCAGATAAGAGAGCTATGGCTGACCCAAGGCCATTCCAGCAGGTGCAAGTGGAGGAGTGGGGAATCAAACCCGGTTCTCCCAGATAAGAGAGCTATGGCTGACCCAAGGCCATTCCAGCAGGTGCAAGTGGAGGAGTGGGGAATCAAACCCGGTTCTCCCAGATAAGAGAGCTATGGCTGACCCAAGGCCATTCCAGCAGGTGCAAGTGGAGGAGTGGGGAATCGAACCCGGTTCTCCCAGATAAGAGTCCGCACACTTAACCACTACACCAAACTTGATCTCCACCACAGGGAGACCAAGATTCCATGAGGGGAAGTGAATTGGAGGTTTTGCAACTGTCCCTGTCTGCATGGCTACTCCAAAGATGGGGTGTCACTCCTGAAGGTGGCTTTTGAGGACCAATCCCCTGGCCACCTGCTCATCGATCCCCAGTCTGCATTTCCTCCCAACAGGGACTCAGCTGTGATTTTGGTGTCTGATTCATTCCCCTGGCCCCTCAAACCCGGCTTTGCAAGTCTGTAATACCTGAAGCTTTTCTGAGAAAATCCCCATCAGGCAGAGAAACAGGACGATGTGAAGTGAAGGCAGCATCTTCTTTCTCTGCTCCTGCAAAACACCCCAACTTGGGGAGGGGACGAAAGAAAGAGGATGAATCTTGGGTGGGGAGGAGGAGGAAGAGACGGAGGAAGAGGAGAAGAAAAAGGAGGAGAAGGAGGGGGAGGAGGAGAAGAATAAAGAGGAGGAGAACGAGAATGAGGAGAAGGAGGAGGAGGAGCAGAAGAAAGAGGAGGAGGAGGCGAAGGAGAAGAAGGAGGAGGAGAGGAAGGAGGAGAAGAAGGAGAAGAAGGAGGAGGAGAGGGAGGAGGAGGAGGAGAAGAAGGAGGAGGAGGAGAAGAAGAAGAAGGAGGAGGAGGAAGAGAAGGAGAAGGAGGAGGAGCAGAAGAAAGAGGAGGAGGAGGCGAAGGAGAAGAAGGAGGAGGAGAGGAAGGAGGAGAAGAAGGAGGAGGAGGAGAAAAAGGAGGAGAGGAAGGAGGAGGAGGAGAAGGAGAGCATATTTATACCATGCCCTTCTCTCTGAATCGGAGACTCAGAGCAGTTTACAATCTCCTTTATCTCCTCCCCCCACAACAGACACCCTGATCTACTTCCAACCTGATCTACTTCAAAGGGCTGTTGTGAGAAAACAGAGGAGGGGAGAATCCACTTTTGGTCACCATTGGGAAGAAAAGAGAGATATAAATAAATAAAGAGCAATGCATGCTCATCTCCCCCAGACACACACACGCCAAAATGCAAACAGAATGCGGACATGAGAGATCTGGGACAGAGAAAGAACCAAGTTCAGAAGCCAGTCCAGGAAACATGGGCCCCGTGTACCCCCTTTCCTGCCTGTATGATTCCAGTTCCCACCCGTCCTGCTCAATTGCTAGGCTGAAGGAGAAATGCCAGACCTCTGAATTTCAGCAGGGTCAGTACTGGTTAGAACTTGGGTGGGAGTCCACCATGGAAGTCCAGGGTTGCTACGCAGGGGCAGGCAATGGCCAACCACCTCTGGTTGTCTCTTGACTAGAATCTCCTACACCCACAGGGATGTCATACATCGGCTGCAACTTAATGGCACTTAATGGTGGCGGGGGGGGGAGACTGGGATAGAGGGGATTTGCCCCAACTCACCTGGCTCCTCGTTTCCCCAGAACGTCCTCCCTGGCGGGGCTTCCTTGTGCTCTCAGTGCTGGGGCTCGTGTGCCCCTGAAGGTCTCTTATAGCCTGGCCGCTCCCTTTATAGCCAGCCTCTGAAGGGGCTGAAGGTTAGTGATAAGACAGATGACTTACAGGAAATGACGCCTTTGATTGAGCAAATGACTTCTTTAATGACCATTTTTGTGCTTTTCCACACAGGATGGTCAACTAGGGTTGCCAATCCCCAGGTGCGGGCAGGGGATCCCCCAGTTTGGAGGCCCTCCCCCCGCTTCAGGGTCATCAGAAAGCGGGGGGAGGGGAGGGAAATGTCTGCTGGGAACTGTTATTTCGTATGGAGATTTATTCCCATAGAAAATCATGGAGAATTGATCTGCGGGTATCTGGGGCTCCGGGGGGGCTGTTTTTTGGAGTAGAGGCACCAAATTTTCAGTATAGCATCTAGTGCCTCTTTCCAAAATACCCCCCAAGTTTCAAAAAGATTGGACCAGGGGATCCAATTCTATGAGCCCCAAAAGAAGGTGCCCCTATCCTTCATTATTTCCTATGGAAGGAAGGAATTGAAAAAGTGTGCCGACCCTTTAAATGTGATGGCCAGAACTCCCTTTGGAGTTCAATTGTGCTTGTCAAAGCCTTGATCTTGGCTCCACCCCTAATTTCTCCTGGCTCCACCCCCAAAGTCTCCTGGCTCAACCCCCCAAAGTCCCCAGATATTTCTTGAATTGGATTTGGCAACCCTATAATCAACATAACAGCCCACATAGCCCACCCCCCCCCCCCTAAACAAACCCCATCATCAAGAAAAGAAGGAAAGGGAAAAGAGAAAAACAGACAAGTGTGGCAGAAATGTAAGCAAGACTGGGGCATTTAGTTATGGCAGCCTGAAGGAGCCCCTGGCCTCTCAGTTTGCTGCAGTGGTTATCGCCCACGCTTCGCTAGCCAAAGGAGTCTCGGAGTGGCCTACAAATCTCCTTTCCCATCCTCCCCCACCACAGACACCCTGTGAGGCGGATGGGGCTGAGAGAGCTCTCCCAGAAGCTGCCCTTTCAAGGACAGAGGCTCAGAGCAGCCTACAATCTCCTTTCCCTTCCTCCCCCACAACAGACACCCTGTGAGGCGGGTGGGGCTGAGAGAGCTCTACCAGAAGCTGCCCTTTTAAGGACAACTCCTGCGAAAGCTGTGGCTGACCCAAGGCCATTCCAGCAGGTGCAAGTGGAGGAGTGGGGAATCAAGCCCAGTTCTCCCAGATAAGAGTTCGCACACTTAACCACTACACCAGACTGGTTTTGGAGCAGTTTTATCTCTCTATCTGGATGACTCCCATTCATTCCCCTCCCCTACCAAATCTGGTGGAAATGGGAGACCTTGGAAAGGTTCCTGTGCTTCTAAATTCCCTTGCAAGCATAGGTGTAAACTATGGGGGGGGGGAGACTCAGGTGCTTGAACCCCCCCCTCCCCCCAGGCAACCAATAGAGGACTTGAGGGTTCAGGGGCTCAGACTTTCCCCAGGCAACCAATGCCAGGCATAGCAACAAACTCCTTTGATTGTATGAAAATGTTTTCCAACCCATTTTAAATTTTCAAGAAGGAGAGAGAATGATCTTCAAAGGCATGAATGGGGTAGAGGATCCTGTGAAGAAATGCATTTTTCTCTTGGGACGTAGTGAGGCAGGAAAACTCCCCACCGTGTGTGTTTTTCTCCTCTCGGCTGGAAAGAAGGGAGTCGGTGGTGTGATGATCTTCCAAGCTCAACTTCTTAAAATGCTAATTGATCTAGCACAGACACACTATGGATAGTTTTGTTGGAACTCCTTTGAATATTAGGCCATATGCCCCTGATGTAGCCAGTCCTCCTGGAGTTTACAGGTAGGGTTCCCAAGTCCAATTCAATTTAATTTAATTTATTTAATTTAATTTAATTTAATGTAGTTTTTTAAAAAAATTATGTAACTTTTTAAAATTGTATTTATTAACTGTATTTTATAATTGACTTGTATAATAATCATGGTAAATACCATGTCTTGTTAGCCGCCCTGAGCCTGCTTCGGCGGGGAGGGCGGGATATAAATAAAATTTATTATTATTATTATTATTATTATTATTATTATTATTATTATTATTATTATTATTATTATTATTATTATTATGAAATATCTGGGGACGTTGGGGGTGGAGCCAGGAGACTTTGGGGGTGGAGCCAGAAGCAAAGTTGTGACAAGCACAACTGAACTCCAAAGGAAGTTCTGGCCATCACATTTAAGGGGATCACGTACCTGTTCCCTGGAAGGTCAGATGCTGAAGCTGAAGCTCAAATACTTTGGCCACCCAATGAGAAGGGAGCACTCCCTGGAGAAGACGCTTGAGAGTCCCTTGGACTGCAAGAAGATCAAATCAGTCAGTCCTAAGGGCAATCAACCCAGTGTCAGCTTGTGTTCTATTGATACTAACCACATTGCCTATAGATGTTTATTTACCTGCAACTAACCCTGAAGATCTCCTGTAGAATCTAAAGTATGCCTAGGGGAGGAAAAGAAGGTGGGAGGGAGTTGGGCGCCAGAAGCCATAAACGGTTTTGAAGTGCAGAGAGAGCGCGGCCGCTTCCCAGGCACCGGCAAGGACACCAGCCGCATGGGGGAGCGGTGATGGGCCAACGGAAGAGATAGCGGGCGTGTGAACCAGGCACCTCTGGAGGCAGAATGTAACTTTATTATGAGAATGATTTAAACTCCTAGGCTTTGATGTGTCCCCATAAAGCCTAGCTCTTGTTCCCTTTACGTTATCACTCTCAAAGACCTTCTGCATGAGTAACATTGTTGTAATCAATAAATGAAAGTTATTTTCAAAAGAAAAGAGTTCTCTCATTGTTGAAGACTCAATGAACCCTGCGCTGACATTTTGAGAGTGATCACTTAAAAGGGGCTTATCAGCATGAGTTACTTCTAGCGAATGGATACAGAAGCACCCGACGACCGAGAGCCCTGCCTCCCAGAACTACCGGCTCACTGGCGTGGTACGTTACCAAGCAGTGAAAGCCAAGGAAAGTGAGCAGCCAGGTGCTCTTCATCACCCCACTGGCGTGGGAACAACGCAAGTCTACCATGCTGATGGACGAGGCCGTGCAGCAACACGCCAACATTCTCCGCAACCCCGGGGACCTGGAGGATCGAGAAAGCACCCCCGATATGGCCAGAGAGACTGCCGTGGCGGCGGGACCCGGAGGAGGCAAGGGGCCGAAAAAGATGAACGGCCAGCAGGGAGACTCCCTAGATGAGGACGAGGGCAACTTGCGGGCCTCCTCCCCGAAACCCAACACGATGGAGGAGCTCCAGAGGGAGATGGAAATACTGGGGTGTGACCTCCGCCGGGAACTGAACATCACCATGAAACTGACCCTGAGCGAGGTGCAGAAGCAAGTCGACCGAGTGATCGCGAGCATCACGGGGGGAGCGGCGGAGGCGGCGGCCCATATCCCTGTCCAGCCGGCTGCACCGCTAGTTCCCACGGGGCCCCCTAACCCCCCTGCACCAGGGGCGAAGGTGAAGACCCGTGAGCTGCACGCCACCTTCGATGGGAGTGCGGATAAAGTGGAATACTTCATAATCCAAGCCAACAGCTACATGCACTATTGGGGGTCCACGTTTCATGATGAGTAAAGCCGGGTCGCGTACCTGGGGTCGAAATTAGAAGGTGAGGCGCAGCTGTGGTACGTGACCCTCTTCGAGACTAAGGGGCTGGAGGTAGCCACCGTGGCCGGGTTCCTGCAAGTGCTCCTGTCACAGTTCGAGGACCCCCTCCGGGAAACCCTCGCCATCGCGGCCATAGACAGCCTCCGCCAGGGAAGTAAGTCCATAGGAGAGTACTCCCTGGAGTTCCAAAACCACAGCCGCAAGATAAAGGGATGGAGCGAGGCCATGAAGATTCGGGCGTATAAGAAGGGGCTGAACCCGGGCTTACTGGATCGAGCCCTGGGGCAAGAGCGACCGGACACCCTGGTCGGGTGGATCCAGCTCGCGGGGGAGATCGAGACCAACATGAAAGAGGTGGTGATCCAGCGACAGGGGCTCCAAAGCCGACCAAGCCGAGACGCCCGGCCCCCGCCCAAACCGGAATCGAGGAAGGCAGTGGGGGGAGCCACCCCCAAAGCTCCCTCGGGGACCCGCAAGTGCTACCAGTGTGGAGACCCCAACCACCTGGCCGCCAATTGCCCCGAGAAGACCCGTACCAGTACCCCGGCCCAAAAGGGGGGGCCGGGCACCCTCAAGAAGCCGAATAAACCGAAGGAATCGGGCCGTAGCAGCACCGCCCTTTCGATGGTGCTTGACGAGGATTCTATAATGCTGGAGGAGCTGGGGGAAGACCCGTGGGAAGCCGAGCCGGCGGGAAACGAGGCCAACCTGCACTAGACGGTGCCCAGCGGCAGGTCCTGGAGAAAGCGGCACCACTACGGGTGAGAGTTTCGGGGGAACTAATGTTCATCCCATTGACTTTGTTAAACGCTCCTCGACTGCTTAAGCGATTTTACCTACTGCACACAGACAAACCTCGAGCAAGAGCTTAGGGGGGGCAGTATGTCAGCTTGTGTTCTATTGATACTAACCACATTGCCTATAGATGTTTATTTACCTGCAACTAACCCTGAAGATCTCCTGTAGAATCTAAAGTATGCCTAGGGGAGGAAAAGAAGGTGGGAGGGAGTTGGGCGCCAGAAGCCATAAACAGTTTTGAAGTGCAGAGAGAGCGCGGCCGCTTCCCAGGCACCGGCAAGGACACCAGCCGCATGGGGGAGTGGTGATGGGCCAACGGAGGAGAGAGCGGGCGTGTGAACCAGGCACCTCTGGAGGCAGAATGTAACTTTATTATGAGAATGATTTAAACCCCTAGGCTTTGATGTGTCCCCATAAAGGCTAGCTCTTGTTCCCTTTACGTTATCACTCTCAAAGACCTTCTGCATGAGTAACATTGTTGTAATCAATAAATGAAACTTATTTTCAAAAGAAAAGAGATCTCTCATTGTTGAAGACTCAATGAATCCTGTGCTGACACCCAGACTGTTCCCTGGAAGGTCAGATGCTGAAGCTGAAGCTCCAATACTTTGGCCACCCAATGAGAAGGGAGCACTCCCTGGAGAGGACTCTTGAGAGTCCCGTGGACTGCAAGAAGATCCGATCAGTCAGTCCTAAGGGAAATCAGCCCAGACTGTTCCCTGGAAGGTCAGATGCTGAAGCTGAAGCTCCAATCCTTTGGCCACCCAATGAGAAGGGAGCACTCCCCGGAGAAGACTCTTGAGAGCCCCTTGGACTGCAGGAAGATCCAATCAGCCAGTCCTAAGGGAAATCAACCCAGACTGTTCTCTGGAAGGTCGGATGCTGAAGCTGAAACTCAAATACTTTGGCCACCCAATGAGAAGGGAGCACTCCCTGGAGAAGACTCTTGAGAGTCCCTTGGACTGCAGGAAGATCCAATCAGCCAGTCCTAAGGGAAATCAACCCAGACTGTTCCCTGGAAGGTCAGATGCTGAAGCTGAAGCTCCAATACTTTGGCCACCAAATGAGAAGGGAGCCCTTCCTGGAGAAGACCCAGATGCTGGGAAAGACAGAAGGCAAAAGAAGAAGGGGACGGCAAAAGAGGAGATGGCTGGAAAGCATGAATTTGAGCAGACTTCGGAGGATGGTGGAAGACAGGAGGGCCTGGCATGACTTGGTCCAGGGGGTCGCAAAGAGTCGGACCGGTTCCGTCACAATTATTATTAAGAAATATCTGGGGACGTTGGGGGTGGAGCCAGGAGACTTTGGGGGTGGAGCCAGAAGCAAAGTTGTGACAAGCACAACTGAACTCCAAAGGAAGTTCTGGCCATCACATTTAAGGGGATCACATACCTGTTCCCTGGAAGGTCAGATGCTGAAGCTCAAATACTTTGGCACTCACTGGAGAAGATCCTGATGCTGCGAAAGACAGAAGGCCAAAGAAGAAGGGGACGGCAAAAGAGGAGATGGCTGGACAGCATTACTGATGTCACAAACACGAATCTGAGCAGACTTTGGAGGATGGTGGAAGACAGGAGGGCCTGGTGTGACTTGGTCCAGGGGGTTGCAAAGAGTTGGACTCGACTGTGCGACTGAACAACAACAACAAGGATCTGGGAGACCCAGGATGCCATGGAAACTCTCTGGGTGACCTTGGGCCAGGCACACGCTTGATCTGCCTCACAAGGTTGTTGTGAGGGAAGAAGAAGGAAGAAGAAAGCAGAAGGAAAAAGAAAGAAGAAAGAAGGAGGAAGAAGGAGGAAGAGGAAGCGTCCCATCCCAGCACCCCCCCTCACATTCCTGTACTTCCCCTTATCTATTTTCACCTAACGGTTTCTAGCCTGCCTCTATGACTCCTGATACAAGATGTTTCCTAAGAACATAAGAGAAGCCATGTTGGATCAGGCCAACGGCCCATCAAGTCCAACACTCTGTGTCACACAGTGGCAAAAAATGTTATATACACACATACACTGTGGCTAATAGCCACTGGTGGACCTGTGCTCCATACACTGTGGCTAATAGCCACTGATGGACCTGTGCTCCATATTTTTATCTAAACCCCTCTTGAAGGTGGCTATACTTGTGGCCGCCACCACCTCCTGTGGCAGTGAATTCCACATGTTAATCACCCTTTGGGTGAAGAAGTACTTCCTTTTATCCGTCTTAACCTGTCTGCTCAGCAATTTCATCGAATGCCCACGAGTTCTTGTATTGTGAGAAAGGGAGAAAAGTACTTCTTTCTCTACTTTCTCCATTCCATGCATTATCTTGTAAACCTCTATCATGTCACCCCGCAGTCGACGTTTCTCCAAGCTAAAGAGTCCCAAGCGTTTCAACCTTTCTTCATAGGGAAAGTGCTCCAGCCCTTTAATCATTCTAGTTGCCCTTCTCTGCACCTTCTCTAAAGCTATAATATCCTTTTTGAGGTGCGGCGACCAGAACTGCACACAGTACTCCAAATGAGACCGCACCATCGATTTATACAGGGGCATTATGATACTGGCTGATTTGTTTTCAATTCCCTTCCTAATAATTCCCAGCATGGCATTGGCCTTTTTTATTGCAAACGCACACTGTCTTGACACTTTCAGTGAGTTATCTATCATGACCCCAAGATCTCTCTCTTGATCAGTCTCTGCCAGTTCACACCCCATCAACTTGTATTTGTAGCTGGGATTCTTAGCCCCAATGTGCATTACTTTGCACTTGGCCACATTGAACCGCATCTGCCACGTTGACGCCCACTCACCCAGCCTCAACAGATCCCTTTGGAGTTCCTCACAATCCTCTCTGGTTCTCACCACCCTGAACAATTTAGTGTCATCCGCAAACTTGGCCACTTCACTGCTCACTCCAAACTCTAAATCATTTATGAACAAGTTAAAAAGCATGGGACCCAGTACCGAGCCCTGCGGCACCCCACTGCTTACCGTCCTCCACTGCGAAGACTGCCCATTTATACTCACTCTCTGCTTCCTATTACTCAGCCAGTTTTTGATCCACAAGAGGACCTGTCCTTTTACTCCATGATTCTCAAGCTTTCTAAGGAGCCTTTGATGAGGAACTTTATCAAAAGCTTTCTGGAAGTCAAGGTAAACAACATCTATCGGGTCTCCTTTGTCCACATGTTTGTTCACCCCCTCAAAGAAATGCAATAGGTTAGTGAGGCAAGATCTTCCCTTGCAGAACCCATGCTGAGTCTTCCTCAATAACCCGTGTTCATCAATGTGCCTACTCATTCTGTCCTTGATAATGGTTTCTACCAACTTTCCCGGTATTGAAGTCAGACTGACTGGCCTGTAGTTTCCCGGATCTCCTCTGGAACCTTTTTTAAAGATGGGGGTGACATTTGCTACCTTCCAGTCCTCAGGAATGGAGGCAGATTTCAATGAAAGATTACAGATTTTTGTTAGAAGATCCACAAGTTCAACTTTGAGTTCCTTCAGAACTCTCGGATGTATGCCATCCGGACCCGGTGACTTATTAGTTTTTAATTTGTCTATCAGTTGTAGGACCTCCTCATTTGTCACCTCAATCTGACTCAGGTCTTTCAACACCCCTTCCAAAATTAGTGGTTCTGGGGCGGGCAAAAAGTTCTCGTCTTCTACAGTGAAGACGGAGGCAAAAAATTCATTTAGCTTTTCAGCCATTTCCCTATCCTCCTTCAGTAATCCTTTTACCCCATGGTCATCCAAGGGCCCCACTGCCTCCCTGGCTGGTTTCCTACTTCTAATATATTTGAAGAAAGTTTTATTGTTGGTCTTTATGTTTTTTGCAATATGCTCCTCATAGTCCCTTTTTGCCTGCCTGATCACAGTCTTGCATTTGATTTGCCACAGCCTGTGTTCCCTTTTACTAATCTCACTTGGACTGGTTTTCCACCGCTTAAAGGAGTCCTTCTTACCTTTTACAGCTTCCATTACTTTATTTGTTAACCACGCAGGCCTTTTCTTATGCCTGTTTGTGCCTTTCCTAACTTGTGGTATGTATTTTATCTGAGCTTCTAGGATTATAGTTTTAAATAGCGTCCAAGCTTTCTCAAGGGTTTTGACCGTATGTACCTTTCCTTTCAGTTTCTTCCTCACATGCCTCCTCATCTCAGTGTATTTACCCCTTTTAAAGTTAAACGTGGTTGTGGTGGTCTTTTTGGACAACTCCCTATTTATACAAACGGTGAAATCAATAACATTATGGTCACTGCTCCCAAGCGGCGCAATCACTTTTACATCTCTCACCAAGTCTTGGGCATTACTTAGGACCAAATCCAGGATCGCCCCACCCCTGGTAGGTTCCTGCTATGCTATTCTGTATTTCCTCCTTAGACGAGAGTTAAACAACAGCCTCCTCTATCAGGAGAACCGGGTTTGATTCCCCACTCCTCCACCTGCACCTGCTGGAATGGCCTTGGGTCAGCCAGAGCTCTCTTATCTGGGAGAACCGGGTTTGATTCCCCATTCTCCCACTTGCAGCTGCTGGAATGGCCTTGGGTCAGCCAGAGCTCTCTTATCTGGGAGAACCAGGTTTAATTCCCCACTCCTCCATTTACAGCTGCTGGAATGGCCTTGGGTCAGCCAGAGCTCTCTTATCTGGGAGAACTGGTCTGATTCTCCACTTCTCCACACTTGCAGCTGCTGGAATGGCCTTGGGTCAGCCAGAGCTCTCTTATCTGGGAGAACCGGGTCTGATTCTCCACTCCTCCACTTGCACCTGCTGGAATGGCCTTGGGTCAGCCAGAGCTCTGTTATCTGGGAGAACCGGGTTTGATTCCCCACTCCCCCACTTGCAGCTGCTGGAATGGCCTTGGGTCAGCCAGAGCTCTCTTATCTGGGAGAACCAGGTTTAATTCCCCACTCCTCCACTTGCAGCTGCTGGAATGGCCTTGGGTCAGCCAGAGCTCTCTTATCTGGGAGAACCGGGTTTAATTCCCCACTCCTCCACTTGCAGCTGCTGGAATGGCCTTGGGTCAGCCAGAGCTCTCTTATCTGGGAGAACCGGGTCTGATTCTCCACTCCTCCACACATGCAGCTGCTGGAATGGCCTTGGGTCAGCCAGAGCTATCACAGGAGTTGTCCTTGAGAGGGCAGGTTCTGTCAGAGCTCTCTCAACCCCACCTGCCTCACAGGGTGTCTGTTGTGGGGGGAATATGTAGGAGATTGTAAGCCTCTCTGAGACTCTGATTCAGAGAGAAGGGTGGGGTATAAATCTATGGTCTTCTTCATTCTCCTTTTCCATTGGGGCTCAAAGGAGATTATGCGAGCTGAGACGATGCAATCAAATAGCATCAGACATCCAACAAACAGTGCCATATGATTAGGATTCCAAAAATTAGAAACAATGCAAAGAAAAAGTATCAGGCGTGATATGTTACAATTTAAAAAAAAGGAATTACAAAAGTAGAAAATAATGCAGTAAAAGCAAGATAATACTTACAGCTTAGTTCCCTTTATAAGGGAGCCTCTTCTTTTTGAGGAAAGATTTAAACGTCTGTGACTTTTCACTTTAAGAAAGAGACAACTAAGAGACAATTAAATTATGCATGAGGTGGAGAGGGTGAACACCTAATGGAACACAGGTAGTGGAAAAGGAGGAGGAGGAAGAGCAGGAGGAAAGAGATGATAAGGACATTTGTAGCCCTTTCCAGAAAAAGTTCTCTCTGTCCACCCTCTCCACTTCATGCATAATTTTATAAGGCTCTTATAAACTTTTTCTGGAGTTATCTTGGGTCATTTACAAGTTCTCGCAGAGCAGTTCCTCTCAAGAGCAGTTTCTGTCAGAGCTCTCTCAGCCCCACCTGCCTCACAGGGTGTCTGCTGTGGGGAAGGGAAGGGAAGGAGATTGTAAGCCTCTCAGAGACTCCTTCAGGTAGTGAAGGGCAGTACATAAATCCAATTTCTTCTTCTCTCTTCTTCTCTTTCTCCCTCTCCCAAAGTACTAGAACGTAAGAGCATCCAGTGGAATTGATGGGCAGTAGATTCAGGACAAATAAAGGGAAATACTTCTCTACCCAATGCTGAATTAAACAGCAGAATTCACTGCCAGGGGATATAGTGATGCCCAATGGCATAGACCGCTTTCAAAGGGAAGTAGACAGATTCAAGGAGGGAGAAGTCGATCAGTGGCTACTGGCCATGGGGACTAAGGGGAACCTCCACCTCCAGGGGACTTCTGAATCCCCAGGCCAGGGGCAACATCAGGGGAAGGCCTTGGCGTCTGTGTCCTGTTGTTGGCCCTTCCTCCATAGTAACTGGCTGGTTCCTGTTAAGAGACAGGATGCTGGACTAGATGGACCATCTTCAGCGCCTTGAAGGGCTGTCCTCTAGCGGATGGGGTGGAATTGTTTTCTGTGGCCCCGGAAGGTAGGACCAGAACCAGTGGGTTGAAATTAAATCGAAAGAGTTTCCGTCTCAACATTAGGAAGAACTTCCTGACCGTTAGAGCGATTCCTCAGTGGAACAGGCTTCCTCCTTGGGAGGTGGTGGGCTCTCCTTCCTTGGAGGTTTTTCAACAGAGGCTGGATTGCCATCTGACTGCAATGAAGATCTTGTGAATTTAGGGGGAGGTGTCTGTGAGTTTCCTGCATTGTGCAGGGGGCTGGACTAGATGACCCTAGAGGTCCCTTCCAACTCTAGGATTCTCCTTCCTTGGAGGTTTTTAAACAGAGGCTAGATGGCCCTCTGACAGCCATGAAGATCCTGTGAATTTAGGGGGAGGGGTTTGTGAGTTTCCTGCATTGTGCAGGGGGTTGGACTAGATGACCCTAGAGGTCCCTTCCAGCTCTATGATTCTGTGACCATTTGTGACAGGGAAAGCCCTCTTTCGATTAGGCTTCCTTCTCTTCTTGCAACCTAAATGTGACTGGATCTACTTGAATGAACCTAAGTTTACCTTTTTTGCAATATACTTCTTGGGAGGTATATTCTGGACCAGATCTACATTGGGGGGGGGGGGCAAAATTAAAAAATGGCACCCCCTTATGGGCCATTCTATCTTATGGTCCCATAGAATACAATGGACTCCATACCCAATTTGGTGCCCCCCTCCGTTGGCGCCCGGGGCAAACACCCCCCTCTGGCCCCCACTAGATCCAACCCTGGGTATATTTACTACACGCAGGATCATGCTTCTATGATAGGGCAAAACTCTGCAATATTAACCAAGTATTCCAATACTTATCGGGGAAAGCCTGGGCCTCTCTGCCTTATTGTTGGCTCTCCAGTTAGCCACTCTTTGAGATGATATGCTGGCCTAGATGGACCACAGGTCTGTTCCAGCAGGGCTGTTCTGTGACTTCTTCAGCAAGTAAGGAAAGGAAAGGTCCACTGTGCAAGTACCAGCCGTTTCCGACTCTGGGGTGACGTTGCTTTCACAAGGTTTTCACGGCAGACTTTTTATGGGGCGGTTCACCATTGTCTTCCCCAGTTCTCTACGCTTTCCACCCCAGCAAGCTGGGGACTCATTTGACCGACCTTGGAAGGATGGAAGGCTGAGTCAACCTTGGGCCAGCTACCTGAATCCAGCTTCCGCCAGAATTGAATTCAGGTTGTGAACAGAGAGTTCAGACCACAGTACTGCAGTACTGCTGCTTTACCACTCTGCGCCATGGGACAAGTAAAGGGTGGGATATAAATCCAATTCTTCCTCCTCCTTCCTCCTCCTTCCTCCTCCTTCTTCCTCCTTCTTCCTCCTGCTTGTTTTCCTCTTCTTATTCTTCCTCCTTCTTTTTCCTCCCCCTCCTCCTTCTTCCTCTTCCTTCTCTTCTTTTTCCTCCTGTTCATTCTTCCTCTTCTTCTTCCTCCACCTCCTCCTCCTTCCTCATCTTCCTTCTTCTTCTTCCTCCTCCCCCTCCTTCTTCCTCCTTTTCATTCTCCTCCTCTTCTTCCTATTTTTCCTCCTCCTCTTCTTCCTTGTCCTTCATCTCCTCTTCTTCCTCCTCCTTTCTCTCCCTCTTCTTCTTCCTCTTTCTCATCCTCCTCTTCTTCCCCCACCTCCTCAGCCCCACGGAGAGCCCTGTGAGGTGGCAATGGGTGACATGGCCTCTTCTCTCCTCTCCTCTCCACAGGCAAGTACTACATCGCCACCATGACCCTGATCACAGCCTCCACGGCCTTGACCATCTTCATCATGAACATCCACCACTGCGGCCCTGGGGCCAAGCCCCTCCCCCAGTGGGCCAGGAGGCTCATCCTGCATCACATGGCTCGCATCTTCTTTGTCTACGAGGTGGGGGAGAGCTGCCAGAGCCCCCGGCCGGAGACGGACAGCCTCCCCCCGGCCCAGGTAGCCAACGGTGGGGGTCTCCGAGGGCAGACCAAAGGCCCGGCCAAGGGGGTGTCTCCTCCAGACTGGCGTGAGGGTGGGAAGTACGTGGCTCTGGAGACGGGCGGTGGGGAGGGGCGGGAGGTGGCCAGCTGTGCCAAGAGCCGGTGCCTCTGCCATGACAGCAGCATCCTCAGGAACGTGGAGTTCATTGCCAACTGCTTCCGGGACCAGAAGGCGGCTCAGAAACGGACCGGGGAGTGGAAGAAGGTGGCCAAAGTGATGGACCGCTTCTTCATGTGGGTCTTCTTCGCCATGGTCTTCATCATGAGCTTCCTCATCATCGGCCAGGCTGCCTGAGAAGAACCCCGGGACAGGAAGAAGGGGGTGGTTGGGGGCGGGACTTCCTTCTCACTCATCGCTGGGGCCATACTTTTGGAGGGGGCGCCTTGCAGCGTGGTCTGAGCTGTGGGCCTGGCACAGCTTGGGTACAGCTCCTGGGTGCCTAAGGTGGCACCGTGGCCTGTTCTGGCGGTCGATGATGCCCAGCGTCTGGAGTTTGCTCAAATAGCTGTGCCAGCAATTGAGCAGCTCCCTCTGCTCCCCAGAAGTATTCTGGACAGTGGCCATGATGGACAACGAGAGGTCAAGATCTGGCATTGCATTCTGCACCCTGAAAATCCCACCTGTCCTTCAGTCTGTCCCCCTCCCCAGGAGACAGACAGTCCCAAGTTCCTAGTCCTTATGGAGACAAGCTTGAACCAGCGCAGAGCCTCAGAAGCTGACATGGGGTGGGGGTGGGGTGGGGTCAAGGGAAAGGCTTCTGTTCTCTGTGACTCTCGGTCCTTCTTCTTTGGCCAGGGGAACCGAATAAATTGTGCAGCTGTACCCAGATTGCATCGCTTGTGAATTGGGATAATTTATGCAGGCTGGGGAACAGAATTCAACTTCATTTTTCTAAGCCAGGTGCAGAGCATTCAGAGATGGGTTCTTTAATTGAAATTTAATTTAATTTGTGATTTTTACCCTGCAAGTGGAGTTCCTGCTACAAGAAAAGCCCAGGCTTTCCTTATAAAGTTACGTGAAGATGAAAACAGAAGCTGCAACATCCCAGTGAGAATGCAGAGAGGTAGGGTGAGTGTGGAAAGGGCTGTCAAGTCACAGCTGATTTATGGTGACCCCCTAGGGTTTTCTCCAAGGCAAGAGACATTCAGAGGTGGTTTGCCATTGCCTGCTTCTGCGTCATGACCCTGGTCTTCCTTAGTGGTCTCCCTTCCAAGCACTAACCAGGGCCATCCCCACTTAGCTTCTGAGGCAGCGGGGGCCAAATTTGCTTCACTTAAGAGCCACATAGAATAAACATCAGATGTTCGAAAGCTGCAAGATATGAACGTCAGATGCTTGAGAGCCACAAGATGGACGGATGGACAGAAGGAAGGAAGATGATAGATAGATAGATGGATAGATTGATAGATGGATGGATAGATGGATAGATGATAGATGATGGATGGATGGATAGATGGATAGATGGATGATAGATAGATGGATAGATGGATAGATAGATGGATAGATAGATGATTGATAGATTGATAGATTGATGGATAGATGGATAAATGATAGATGATAGATGGATAGATGGATAGATAGATGATAGATAGATGGATAGATAGATAGATAGATAGATGATTGATAGATAGATTGTGTGGAGAAACGCCATCTTAGTTGGGAGGGAACCTGAAACTGCTAAGCAGGCTTTGGCCTAGCCTCCCTCCAACCCCCCCTCCCTTCCAGAGCCAAACCATCAACTCTAGGGGGAGAGCCTCCTAGAAGGGCAGGAAGTTCTTTTGTTCTTTGTATTTGAGTTAGGCAGGAAGTGAGGCAGTCCTCAACTGGCGCTCAAAGGAGGAGGTTGGGAGCATGGGGGCTCCTGCCTGTGAGGCCCCCAGGCAGTCAGACCAAGTAAGTCAACCACAAGGCAGGGCACGTTTAGACCAGGGACAGTAGGATGCGTTTATAACCACCTTTTCTTTGTCATGCTGTTTGCTGTGCGGGTGCTGTGCTGTGTTAACCTTTTACATGCAACTGTTTTTGTTTTGTTCTTCTTTTCTTCTTTTCTTTTAATTAAATATTTTTACTGTTTTGAATGCTGGCAGTCAAAATTCTGTACCACATAGATCCTCAACCGTTTTAGACCACGCTGCTTTAAGAAGGGGGCCCCAGGGAAGGGGGAAGGCATGCAGTTGGATAAGGTGCCAATCCTCCAGGGGTTCCCCGAAGAAGTTCTGTGATCTCTGTGAACCCCAAGTACAGGGTGGCAGAGGACCTTGAGGCCTGGCCTCATAGCTGGAGAGGGGGATTGGGAGTCCTGTTCCTCTCAATCTGAACCCTTGGGGAGGGACGGTGGCTCAGTGGTAGAGCATCTGCTTGGGAAGCAGAAGGTCCCAGGTTCAATCCCTGGCATCTCCAAAAAAGGATCCAAGCAAATAGGTGTGAAAAACCTCAGCTTGAGACCCTGGAGAGCCGCTGCCAGTCTGAGAAGACAATACTGACTTTGATGGACCAAAAGGTCTGATTCAGTATAAGGCAGCTTCATATGTTCATATGTTCAACCCCTATACTGAGCAGGTGGTGGCAGCAAGCCCAAGTGGCCGGAGGAGAAATAGCTCCCTCCAGGAGTTGGCGACTCAGCAGGGAGTTGACGGGACCGGGTCTGAAGGCAGAATCGGGCCGGATCCGTCACAGATTGATAGATTGATGGATAGATTGATAGATGATAGATGGATAGATGGATGATAGATAGATAGATAGATAGATAGATAGATAGATAGATAGATAGATAGATGATTGATAGGTAGATTGATAGATTGATAGATAGATGGATAGATGGATAGATAGATAGATAGATTGATAGATGATAGATGGATAGATAGATGATTGATAGATAGATTGATAGATAGATGGATAGATAGATGGATAAATGATAGATGATAGATGGATAGATTGACAGATGATAGATGGATAGATAGATGATTGATAGATAGATTGATAGATTGATAGATTGATAGATTGATGGATTGATGGATAGATGATAGATGGATAGATGGATTGATAGATTGATAGATGGATAGATAGATAGATGATTGATAGATAGATGGATAGATGATAGATGATGGATAGATGGATAGATAGATGATAGATAGATGGATAGATGGATGATGGATGATGGATAGAGGGAGGGAGGGAGGGGTGGAAAGAGAGAAACTTTAACTTTAAATGCATTTTCCAAGTCACCAACAAATGCCTTCTCCAAGCTGGCCAACGGAGCGGTCGGGGCTTCGAGAGCCACAAATATGCATGAAAGAGCCACATGTGGCTCCCGAGCCACAGTTTGGCCACCCCTGTTCTAAAGTCTAATGAGATCAAGTTAGCCGGGGAGATCCACGTCAGGCACGTGATGTATGGAAGTGGTTTGCCATTGCCTGCTTCTGCTTGCCCATCCAAATACTGACCACACAGATGAGTTGAACTGAGGTGGTTTGCCACTGCCTGCCTCCAAGGGTCATTTCGTAGAAAAAGAGGTGCTGGAGCTCATTAGCATAACTCCTTTGCATATGCCACACACCCTTGACATCACCAGAAGGTGTACTAAATTATAACAGCTCAGAATCATTGAAAACCAGTTTTGTGTAGTGCTTAAGTGTGCGGACTCTTATCTGGGAGAACCGGGTTTGATTCCCCAGTTTTCTGCTTGCACCTGCTGGAATGGCCTTGGGTCAGCCATAGCTCTGGCAGAGCTGTCCTTGAAAGGGCAGCTGCTGTGAGAGCCCTCTCAAGCACCACCCACCTCACAGGGTGACTGTTGTGGGGGAGGAAGGTAAAGGAGATTGTAGGCCGCCCTGAGTCTCTGTCCTTGAAAGGGCAGCTTCTGGAGAGCTCTCTCAGCCCCACCCACCTCCCAGGGTGTCTGTTGTGGGGGGAGAAGATACAGGAGATTGTAAGCTGCTCTGAGTCCCTGATTCAGAGAGAAGGACAGGGTATAAATCTGCAGTCTTCTTCATCATCTACCTTAAAATGTTTCTGGAATTATTATTGTTGTTATAAAACTTGACTCCCATTATACTTTTTAAATGACTTTCTCCTCTGTGGCCACAGTGGCATGAGGAAGATTTCCATCTGTCTGCTTTGTATGGTTATTTCCCCATTTTTGGTGGGGAAAAATACACAAACGTATGTCAGATTTTAAGAGTTCAGCAGAATTCTCCCAGGGGATTTGAACAAGGGAGCCCAGAAGTAAAGGGTTTTTTTTGGGGGGGGGCGTTAAAAAAGAGCACAATAAAATTTAGAGACTCTGGAGCGCCACTCCTGTGAGCTCCTTCCCAAAATGAAGCCGGCCTGCCTCTATAGACTACCTTGATGGTCTCCCATTCTATTACTAATCAGGGTTGACCCTGCTTAGTTTCTGAGATCTGGCAACAGCAGCCCCACCTTGGCCATCCATATCTGCAAACTTAGCAAACTTCACTGCTTGCACCCAACTCCAAATCATTAATGGACAAGTTAAAAAGCATCAGATCCAGTACCGAGTCCTGCAGCACCCCACTGCTTACCACCCAATGAAAACTGCCCATTTATACTCACTCTCTGATTCCTATTTATAAGACAGCTTTTGATCCACAAGAGAACTTGTCCTTTCACCCCATGACTATTGTCTGGATAAGATTTCCCTCTGGAGTTCAAACTACGTAATAAATTCTTTTCTGTAGAAATCCTCTGTCTCTGTTAAGCCCCTCTTTGGGGCCCTCAAAAATTTCCATGTCAAACTGCATGTTGGCACCAACGATGTGGGGAAATGCAGTCGTGAGGTCCTAGAGGAAAAATTTAGGCTGCTAGGCAGGAGACTTAAGGCCAGGACCTCCAAGGTAGCCTTCTCAGAAGTGCTACCTGTTCCACGTGCAGGGCAGGAGAGACAGGCACAAATTAGAAGTCTCAATGTGTGGATGAGACGATGGTGTAAGGAGGAAGGGTTTAAGTTTGTTAGGCACTGGGATGCTTTCTGGAACAAGCGGGAGCTGTACAAAAGAGACGGTCTCCACTTGTCCCCGGATGGAACCAGGCTGCTGGCGCTTAAAATCAAAAAGGTGGCAGAGCAGTTTTTAAACTAAATCTTGGGGGAAAGCCGACAGGAGATGAAATGTCTCTGGTTCGGGAGGACTCGTCTCAAAGAGATGAAGGGTTAGCTGCTATTTTTCTACCGGGTAAAAGACCAGAGTTGTCACTGTGAAGGCGACAAACAATATGGACTGTCTGCCAGAGTCTCGAGGTGGCAGGAGGAAGGTGGCGGGCCTAGCTCGCCTGGGAAATTATAGATGTTTGTATGCAAATGCTAGAAGTGTTCAAAGTAAAATTGGTGAATTGGAATGTTTAGTGTTGGGAGAAAACATAGACATTGTGGGAATTTCAGAAACTTAGTGGAATGAGGAGAATCAGTGGGACACGGTGATTCCTGGATATAAGCTATATCGGAAGGATAGGGAGGGAAGGGTTGGAGGTTGGGTGGCTCTGTATGTCAGAGAGGATATACGATCCAGTAAGACTGAGGTCAGAGAATTAGATTCACTTTTAGAAATGCTTTGGGTTGAAATAGAGGGCCCAAAAGGAAATTTAACTATGGGAATTTGTTATCGCCCACCAAATCAAAAGAGAGAGGACGATTATAATATGATGGAAGGCTTAAAGATAGCGGCTAAACGTAAAAACTGTGTCGTAATAGGTGATTTTAACTACCCGCAGATTGATTGGGTCAATATGTGTTCTGGTCGAGAGAAAGAGATTGAGTTTCTTGATGCTCTCAATGACTGCGCTATGGAGCAGATGGTCTCAGAACCTACCAGGGGTGGGGTGATCCTGGATTTGGTCCTAAGTAATGCCCAAGACTTAGTGAGAGATGTAAAAGTGATTGCGCCGCTTGGGAGCAGTGACCATAATGTTATTGATTTCACCGTTTGTATAAATAGGGAGTTGTCCAAAAAGACCGCCACAACCACGTTTAACTTTAAAAGGGGTAAATACACTGAGATGAGGAGGCATGTGAGGAGGAAACTGAAAGGAAAGGTACATACTGTCAAAGCCCTTGGGGAAGCTTGGACGCTATTTAAAACTATAATCCTAGAAGCTCAGATAAAATACATACCACAAGTTAGGAAAGGCACAAACAGGCATAAGAAAAGGCCTGCATGGTTAACAAACAAAGTAATGGAAGCTGTAAAAGGTAAGAAGAACTCCTTTAAGCGGTGGAAAACCAGTCCAAGTGAGATTAGTAAAAGGGAACACAGGGTGTGGCAAATCAAATGCAAGACTGTGATCAGGCAGGCAAAAAGGGACTATGAGGAGCATATTGCAAAAAACATAAAGACCAACAATAAAACTTTCTTCAAATATATTAGAAGTAGGAAACCAGCCAGGGAGGCAGTGGGGCCCTTGGATGACCATGGGGTAAAAGGATTACTGAAGGAGGATAGGGAAATGGCTGAGAAGCTAAATGAATTTTTTGCCTCCGTCTTCACTGTGGAAGACGAGAACTTTTTGCCCGCCCCAGAACCACTAATTTTGGAAGGGGTGTTGAAAGACCTGAGTCAGATTGAGGTGACAAAAGAGGAGGTCCTTCAACTGATAGACAAATTAAAAACTAATAAGTCACCGGGTCCGGATGGCATACATCCGAGAGTTCTGAAAGAACTCAAAGTTGAACTTGTGGATCTTCTAACAAAAATCTGTAATCTTTCATTGAAATCTGCCTCCGTTCCTGAGGACTGGAAGGTAGCAAATGTCACCCCCATCTTTAAAAAAGGTTCCAGAGGAGACCCGGGAAATTACAGGCCAGTCAGTCTGACTTCAATACCGGGAAAGTTGGTAGAAACCATTATCAAGGACAGAATGAGTAGGCACATTGATGAACACGGGTTATTGAGGAAGACTCAGCATGGGTTCTGCAAGGGAAGATCTTGCCTCACTAACCTGTTACATTTCTTTGAGGGGGTGAACAAACATGTGGACAAAGGAGACCCGATAGATGTTGTTTACCTTGACTTCCAGAAAGCTTTTGATAAAGTTCCTCATCAAAGGCTCCTTAGAAAACTTGAGAGTCATGGAGTAAAAGGACAGGTCCTCCTGTGGATCAAAAACTGGCTTAGTAATAGGAAGCAGAGAGTCAGTATAAATGGGTAGTCTTCGCAGTGGAGGACGGTAAGCAGTGGGGTGCCGCAGGGCTCGGTACTGGGTCCCATGCTCTTTAACTTGTTCATAAATGATTTAGAGTTGGGAGTGAGCAGTGAAGTGGCCAAGTTTGCGGATGACACTAAATTGTTCAGGGTGGTGAGAACCAGAGAGGATTGTGAGGAACTCCAAAGGGATCTGTTGAGGCTGGGTGAGTGGGCGTCAACGTGGCAGATGCGGTTCAATGTGGCCAAGTGCAAAGTAATGCACATTGGGGCCAAGAATGCCAGCTACAAATACAGGTTGATGGGGTGTGAACTGGCAGAGACTGACCAAGAGAGAGATCTTGGGGTCGTGGTAGATAACTCACTGAAAATGTCAAGACAGTGTGCATCTGCAATAAAAAAGGCCAACGCCATGTGTGGAGAAACGCCATTTTAGTGAGTGGTGGTGCTTCATTGGCAGGGATCAGTAAATCCCTCAGCCAGCTTTGTAGCCTTCCCCTCACTCCCCCCCTCCCTTCCAGAGCCAAACCAACAACGCTAGGGGGAAAGTCTCCTAGAGAAGCAGGAAGTGCTGTTGTTCTTGCCATGTGCTAGGCAGGAAGAGAGTCTCAGTTTGCAGCAGGCGCTCGGGAAGGGAGGCTGCTTGCCTGTGAGCTCCTGCCTGGGAGGCTCCAGGCAGTAAGGCAACGTAAGTAATTCTCAAGACAGGACAAGTCTAGACCAGGGACAGTAGAATGCGTTTAAAAACCACCTTTATTTTGTTATGCTGTTTGCTGTGCTGTGCTGTGAGATGCTGTGTTAACTTTTTAAAGGCAACTGTTTTTGTTTTGTTTTTTTTTCTTTCCCTACCCTTTTCTCTTGTAAATAAATATTTTTTTTTCTGTTTTAAATGCTGGCAGTCAATCTCTGTACCACATAGATCCCCAGACCGCTTTAGACCACGCTGTGTTAAGAAGGGGGCCCCGGGGAAGGGGGAAGGCATGCAGTTGGATAAGGTGCCAATCCTCCAGGGGTGCCCCAAAGAAGCGCTGAGGTCTCTGTGAAACCCAAGTACAGGGTGGCAGAGGACCTTGAGGCCTAGCCTCATAGCTGGAGAGGGGGATTGGGAGTCCTGTTCCTCTCAATCTGAACCCCGGGACTGAGCAGGTGGTGGCAGCGCGCCCAAGGGGCAGGAGGAGAAATAGCTCCCTCCAGGAGTTGGCGACTCAATAGGGAGCTGACGGGACCGGGTCTGAAGGCAGAATCGGGCCGGTTCCGCCACACTTGGCGGCAGCGGTGGGATGAGAACAAACAGAGAACTTGATTGGCCAGGCATTTTTGCTTTTTGATACGTGCAAGCACCCAGAGGAAGCAACAGCGGTTTTGTTTTCTTTTCGGGTCAACTGGAGTAGGGAAAGTTTAGCTAGTTAGGATGGAGCGTGCTAAGAAACTGGAAATCCTGAAGATGACAAAGCCACAGCTCCAGGAAGAGTGCGCAAAGCAAGAGCTGGAGTGTGACAACCTGACTGTAGTAGATATGCAAGTCCTCCTGTTGGAGCATCTTGAGCATGCAGGGGCACCTGCAAAAGTGGCCCCCACCCAGTCAGAAGTAATCTTTCGGCTACAGATGGAACTAGAGAGAATGCGTATCAAGGCGGACCAAGACCGCAGACGGGAGGAAAGAGAGAAAGCTGAGATCCTCAGACAGGAGGAACGAGAGAGAGAGGAACGACAAGCAAAGAGGGAGGAGATCCGTAGAAAGGAGGAACGGGAGAGAGAGCTGAGACGAGCTGAGATCCGTAGACAGGAGGAAAGAGAGAAAGCTGAAATCCAAAGACGGGAGCAGGAAGAGCAACGTCGCCATGAGCTTGAGGTGCTACGTCTGGAAGCTGAACTAAGCAGAACAATCAAAGTCACCCCCAAAGACTTTGCAGTGTACAAGGAGGGAGAAGACCCCTCCACATACCTCTCCAACTTTGAGAGGGCAGCCAAACAGTGGGGGATTGCAGAGGAGGACTATATGTCCCACCTCTGTAGCCTCCTGACTGGAGAACTCTCAGCCATCTATCACAGCATGCCTATGGAAGATGGGGGGATAACTTTTGCGGCCTATAAAGCCACTGTATTTAAAAGGTTTAAACTGGGGCCAGACCACTCCCGAAAGCAGTTCAGGGGTTTGGCTCCACAAGAAGGTAAATCCTATTCTGAATGTGGGGTAATGAAGGAACAAACAGTTCCAGTTTTATTGGGCCGGGATTTGTTGGTTGGCCAGTACTCTATCAATGCTGTAACCCGCAGCCAGACCCTCAGAGGAAAGTGGGAGGAGGAAGGCAACTTTAGGGAAGCCACCTCACCACCAACCAGGGAGGGGGAGGTAGCCCAGGTTACTGAGGACGAAGAGAGGGCAGTCACCCAGGAGGGGGAGGACCAGCCTGTCTCAAGCCCCGGAGTAGGGTGTTCCCAAGGGGAAGAGGGGTGTAGCTTTCCCCAAGTGCAGCAAGAGGCTGTGGATGTTCCTAGCGAGGAAGGGAACCTGTCTAGCGTACAGGATGTGCAAGCTGAAGAGACCGAGGTGGAGAGTGGAGATTTCACAGGAGGTTCTGAGAGCAGCAAGGCTAATGTGGGCTCAGAGGAGCACATAGCTGAAGGCTTGGGGGAACGGGAGCGGTTCCAGGAGGGGGTCCGGAGCGGCCTTAGGTTGGAACCGGTTCACCAAGTAGCTGTGGATCAGGAAGTGGGATCGTCCGAGACACTCTCAAAACAGGTCGTCTTGAAGCAGGGCAGACAGGAGTCCTGGGAAGCTATGGGACCTTCCAGGCAAGAGGGGGGTCAGTTGGGTAGTGCTGAAAAACCAATCGAGGGGACTGAGAACCCAAGCCAAACCCCCAGGGGAAGGTGGGGGGAGGAAGGCAACTTTAGGGAAGCCACCTCACCACCAACCAGGGAGGGGGAGGACCAGCCTGTTTCAAACCCTGCAGGAGGGTGTGCCCAATGGGAAGAGGGGTGCCAATTTCCGCAAGGGCAGCAGGTTGCTGTGGAGCCTTCCAGGCAGGAAGGAGCTCAGTTGGCTGACACTGAGAAACCAACTGAGGGGGTGGAGAACCCAGATCAAACTTTGGCTGAGTGTTCTGGAAACAGTGGGACTAGGGGTGGCTTGAAGGAACAGATGATAGGAAGTCTGGGGGAGCCAGAAATGTTCCTGTCTGAGGTTCAAAGTGACCCGAGGCTGGAACCACTGTGTTAGTTGGCAAGGGACCAGAAAGTGGAGTCCGCAGAAGCTGAGACAGGGGATAGGGTGATGGATTTCCTGCCACTTCATACTGGTGAACGGAAAGTGGAATGGGAGGGACCCCATATGATTGGGGATGACCTGGGCGATGCTACTTATGTGGTGGCTATGGAGAAAATGGGAAAGGCAGTTCAAGTGGTGCAGGTGAATATACCACAGCCATTCTCTGCAAGGTCCATGGTGGTGCACATAGGTAGGAAGGCAGGAGACAAAAAGAAGCTAGGACAGCAATTGTTTGGAGCACCAGAGGTAGTTTTCTGGGAGGTCAGAGTGGACAGAGGGAACATTCCACCAGTGAGGGATAAAGAAGAAGCAACTGTGTGGGAACTGGGCAGTTTCCAATCTCAGATGTGGGGCCACTCACCCCAGCAACAGCAGCAACGGAGGGAGAGCACCAAACTCCAGAGGTGGTCCTGGGAGATGGAGGAGTACATCTTAAAGACTGGACATTCCTTCGGCATGCAGCAATGCAAGGTTTTGTCCAGAAAGGACATGGACACCCAGGTTGTGGGACTTTGTGTATTATTGGAGAAATACCTGAATGTTTGTGTAATATTTTGGTTAATGGGTTTCGCCTTGTTTGTTTGGATTCTGCTACGGGGTCACCTCTGTAGGAGGCAACCCCTCCGGCTCAGAATTTAAGGAGGGGGAAGTGTGGAGAAACGCCATTTTAGTGAGTGGTGGTGCTTCATTGGCAGGGATCAGTAAATCCCTCAGCCAGCTTTGTAGCCTTCCCCTCACTCCCCCCCTCCCTTCCAGAGCCAAACCAACAACGCTAGGGGGAAAGTCTCCTAGAGAAGCAGGAAGTGCTGTTGTTCTTGCCATGTGCTAGGCAGGAAGAGAGTCTCAGTTTGCAGCAGGCGCTCGGGAAGGGAGGCTGCTTGCCTGTGAGCTCCTGCCTGGGAGGCTCCAGGCAGTAAGGCAACGTAAGTAATTCTCAAGACAGGACAAGTCTAGACCAGGGACAGTAGAATGCGTTTAAAAACCACCTTTATTTTGTTATGCTGTTTGCTGTGCTGTGCTGTGCTGTGCTGTGCGATGCTGTGTTAACTTTTTAAAGGCAACTGTTTTTGTTTTGTTTTTTTTTCTTTCCCTACCCTTTTCTCTTGTAAATATTTTTTTTTCTGTTTTAAATGCTGGCAGTCAATCTCTGTACCACATAGATCCCCAGACTGCTTTAGACCACGCTGTGTTAAGAAGGGGGCCCCGGGGAAGGGGGAAGGCATGCAGTTGGATAAGGTGCCAATCCTCCAGGGGTGCCCCAAAGAAGCGCTGAGGTCTCTGTGAAACCCAAGTACAGGGTGGCAGAGGACCTTGAGGCCTAGCCTCATAGCTGGAGAGGGGGATTGGGAGTCCTGTTCCTCTCAATCTGAACCCCTATACTGAGCAGGTGGTGGCAGCGCGCCCAAGGGGCAGGAGGAGAAATAGCTCCCTCCAGGAGTTGGCGACTCAATAGGGAGCTGACGGGACCGGGTCTGAAGGCAGAATCGGGCCGGTTCCGCCACACCATGCTGGGAATTATTAGGAAGGGGATTGAAAACAAATCAGCCAGTATCATAATGCCCCTGTATAAATCGATGGTGCGGTCTCATTTGGAGTACTGTGTGCAGTTCTGGTCGCCGCACCTCAAAAAGGATATTATAGCATTGGAGAAAGTCCAGAGAAGGGCAACTAGAATGATTAAAGGGCTGGAGCACTTTCCCTATGAAGAAAGGTTGAAACGCTTGGGACTCTTTAGCTTGGAGAAACGTCGACTGCGGGGTGACATGATAGAGGTTTACAAGATAATGCATGGGATGGAGAAAGTAGAGAAAGAAGTACTTTTCTCCCTTTCTCACAATACAAGAACTCGTGGGCATTCGATGAAATTGCTGAGCAAAAAGGTTAAAACGGATAAAAGGAAGTACTTCTTCACCCAAAGGGTGATTAACATGTGGAATTCACTGCCACAGGAGGTGGTGGCGGCCACAACTATAGCCACCTTCAAGAGGGGTTTAGATAAAAATATGGAGCACAGGTCCATCAGTGGCTATTAGCCACAGTGTATGTGTGTATATAAAAAAAATTTTTGCCACTGTGTGACACAGAGTGTTGGACTTGATGGGCCGTTGGCCTGATCCAACATGGCTTCTCTTATGTTCTTATGTTCTTATGCAGCTGGCAAACCAGACAGGCAGAACAACTGTAGAAACAGAACCAGTTTGTATCTTTTACTGAGAAGAGGAATTATTCTCTTTATTAAAAAAGACAGGTAAAAATACAAGCAAATAAAAATTAACCCTATGTGAAGATGAATGCTAAAATTATTAAAGCTCCAAGCGTTGCTTAGTCATGTTACAGTGATAATTTCAATACTTTAAAAAACAATTCAGGTTTCAGCTTTTTATCTCAGCTCTTTTAGGGATTCTCAGAAAGCCCAGAAATCTCACCTGGTTTTCTTCTGAGACTTCTATCAAAAAAAATCTCATTTGCTTGTCACAGGAGTGCATATTTATAGAATATCAACCTTATATATTTTTAAAACTAAATCTCTTCTCTCATTATCATGTGATTATTAGCTAGACAACTGATTGGTTCTTAACTAAATACGAGATAATCAACACAAGTGCAAATTAGTCACTCAGAATGTGCCTATGAATTGCACCTGATAGAGCAAGATAAAAAGGCGAATCTCAACTCTTAGTCTTTATTAAAAAGCAATTAATCTAACTTCCCTGTAACTGCTCCGGTTAATTCTAAGCCAACAGAGTTCACGGACAGTTGAAAAGTGCTTGAATTCTCAGTCATAGGGTTGCCAATCTCCAGTTGGGGGCAGGGAATCCCCCTCCCTCACCCCCACCCCCAGTTTGGAGGCCTTCCGCCCACTTCGGGGTCAGCAGAAAGCAGGGTGTGGGGGACGGAAATGTCTACTGGGCACTCTAATGTTCCCTATGGAGACCAATTCTCATAGGGTATCATGGAGAATTGATCTGCGGGTATCTGGGGCTCTGGGGGCTGTGTTTTGAGACAGAGGCACCACATTTTCAGCATATCATCCAGTGGCTCTCCTCAAAACACTCCCCAAGTTTCAAAAAAAATGGACTAGGGGATCTAATTCTATGAGCCCCCAAAGAAGGTGCCCTTATCCTCCATTATTTCATATGGAAGGAAGCCATTTAAAAGGAGCACAGTTCCTTTAAACGTTCAGTCACACTTGTCACACCCTTGCTCCTGGCTCCACCCCCAAATTCCCCAGATATTTATTGAGTTGGACTTGGCAGGCCTACTCAGTCAGATTGCAAATTTAGCAAGAGTGAGTGGTATCGCGGGTACCACTACAGTGTGAAGTATCACGCTTATTAAAACCAATACTCCAGTTTCCTCTCCATTTCACATTATCGTCCCATTTCATCCATGCTAGCAGGTTCTGCAAAAATATTAGGAAATGTAAATGTGGGTCCTGTGTTCAGAGAAAGCCTGGAGCTCCAAGAATGCCGGTCATAAGAAGTCCCCAGAAGAGGAAGGGCATCAGTACATCTGCATGTAAATGGCTCAGACCTGCACCTGCCAAGACAAACAAAAGGGGTGTGGGGTTCAAAATGTGAGTAGCAAGAAACTTCATATAATCATAGAGTTGGAAGGGATCTCTAGGGTCATCCAAAGCAATGCAGGAAACTCACAAACTCCTCCCCCTTAATTCACAGGATCCTCGTTGCTGTCAGATGGCCATCTAGCCTCTGTTTAAAAACCTCCAAGGAAGGAGAGCCCACCACCTCCCAAGGAGGAAGCCTGTTCCACTGAGGAACCGCTCTGACGGTCAGGAAGTTCTTCCTAATGTTGAACCGCAAACTCTTTTGATTTAATTTCATCCCACTGGTTCTGGTCCTACCTTCCGGGGCCACAGAAAACAATTCCACCCCATCCTCTATATGACAGCCCTTCAAGTCCTTGAAGATGGTGATCCTATCACCTCTCAGTGGGGGATTTGGAATCTAATTATTTATTAAATCCATCTATTAATCCTTTTTTCATCACATTGTCCATTACATACGTAACATTTTAATTAAATTTTCAAATATTCAGATTATATCACAATTCTGTTCATGATCAAATACTACAACCCCTCATATTCAATTCTCTCATCAACGGAGCACCAGTTGACATTCTCTTTTTAGATGTAATGGTTTATTCATTGAGTTCCACCATATATGTTAAAGGCTACTCAAAATCTACTGACAGAAAGGCAAGTCATGGCAGCCATTTTGTTTCTGTTCCCACCTCTTGAGCCAGCCATTTTCTGGCTGTGCCCGTCATAGTACATCAGAATTCCCAAGATGCCTATAGGCTCAAAAGTCTCGGGGGACCCCTGATTTATGCTCGGTCTTTCTCCCCAGTGGGACCCAAAGCATTTTACATTGTTCTCCTTTCCTCCATTTTATCGTTATAAGAACCTTGTGGGGTAGTTAAGGCTGAGTGTGTAGGATGTGGATTAGAGAACGTACAGATCTAGAGAGGGGGAGTGGGAGGCAAATGGTGCCTCAGATGGAGGTCTGATGTCACTTCCTAGGCTCCACCCCTTCCGATGATGTCACATCCAGCACAACAGCCCCTGCCCTTGCTGAGATGTCACTTTTAAGCCACTCCCACAAACCCACCTCTCACACTGTGGCACTTGAGCATCTGGCATTTAGTCTGTGTGGCTCTTGCATGAAGCAATTTTGGTGGGACCATTAGCTTTACTGGCGACTCAGGTGCTGCCATTGTGATTGGTGGTGGAAAGCGCTGCTAAGTCACAGCTGATTTATGGCAACCCCAGAGGGTTTCCAAGGCCAGAGACATTCAGAGGTGGTTTGCTGTTGTCTGCCTCCGCAGCCCATCCCTGTTCTTCCTTGGAGAGCTCTCATCCAAATACTAGCCAGGGCTGACCCTGCTTAGCCTCCAAGATCTGAGAAGGTGGGATTAGCCTGGACTATCCAGGTCAAGGCGCCATTGTGGTTACCTTTGGCATAGACGCAGTTGTAATTGCTGTGTTTTCCTGCAGAGGTTAGACTGATGCGGGTTTTACCATTTTTCTTATTGTAATCTTTAACCAGGAACAATTCATAAGGTGGAATCAGAACTTCCTCCTCATTTGGGAAGAAGGAGAAATTCTTGATGTATGCCCCATAGCAGGTCTCAATGGTGAAGAAAGTGTCATCCCCAAATCCTTCTGCAATTTTCTTCTTCAGCGATGAGGAAGCGAAGTTTCCAAATCGGACCTTCTTGGAGCGTTCTGTGGTAAATGTGGTGCCTTTGACCCCACGGTAAGTTGTGTAGCACTTGTGGTTAGAGTTGGTTCCTAGAACCTGAAGGGCCCTTGTCAGAAGATAGTGGAAGGACTTGAAGTGGAAGTTCCTGAGGTAATAGTCTTCACTCTGCCCTGCGTTCCGTACAGCCTTGTTTAATTCTTTGAAAAAGAAGGTCGTGTCTTTTGTGTAGGCGAAGACTGCAATGGCGTACTGTTGCTTAAGGCCTTTGGGCTTCTTCCTGTTCCACTTGGTGGTCGCAGCTTTCCAGACCTCCTCATAGTTGCTTTTGGAAGTGGCAAATTCAGTGCGCTGGAGCTTCCCCACCTTATCGTCCATCTTATCCACACAGCCGTTGTATTGGTCATCAAAAGACGTTGCAACCATATCAAATTGCTGACTGAAGACACCATAGCCCTGGATCAGAAAGGGGTATGTGGACAAACAACAGAATCAGAGGAAGACTGGGGGTGGGAGTACATGGTTCTGAGCCTGCCTTTGGTGGGGGAGGGCGGGATACAAAAATAAACTTATTATTATTATTATTATTATTATTATTATTATTATTATTATTATTATTATTATTATTATTATTATTATTATTATTATTATTATTATTATTATTATGGTTGGGGTGAGGGGGACCTGGTATGATTGAAATCTGCCTCCATTCCTGAGGACTGGAAGGTAGCAAATGTCACCCCCATCTTTAAAAAAGGTTCCAGAGGAGATCCGGGAAACTACAGGCCAGTCAGTCTGACTTCAATACCGGGAAAGTTGGTAGAAACCATTATCAAGGACAGAATGAGTAGGCACATTGATGAACACGGGTTATTGAGGAAGACTCAGCATGGGTTCTGCAAGGGAAGATCTTGCCTCACTAACCTGTTGCATTTCTTTGAGGGGGTGAACAAACATGTGGACAAAGGAGACCCGATAGATGTTGTTTACCTTGACTTCCAGAAAGCTTTTGATAAAGTTCCTCATCAAAGGCTCCTTAGAAAGCTTGAGAATCATGGAGTAAAAGGACAGGTCCTCTTGTGGATCAAAAACTGGCTGAGTAATAGGAAGCAGAGAGTGAGTATAAATGGGCAGTCTTCGCAGTGGAGGACGGTAAGCAGTGGGGTGCCGCAGGGCTCGGTACTGGGTCCCATGCTTTTTAACTTGTTCATAAATGATTTAGAGTTCGGAGTGAGCAGTGAAGTGGCCAAGTTTGCGGATGACACTAAATTGTTCAGGGTGGTGAGAACCAGAGAGGATTGTGAGGAACTCCAAAGGGATCTGTTGAGGCTGGGTGAGTGGGCGTCAACGTGGCAGATGCGGTTCAATGTGGCCAAGTGCAAAGTAATGCACATTGGGGCTAAGAATCCCAGCTACAAATACAAGTTGATGGGGTGTGAACTGGCAGAGACTGATCATGAGAGAGATCTTGGGGTCATGATAGATAACTCACTGAAAGTGTCAAGACAGTGTGCGTTTGCAATAAAAAAGGCCAATGCCATGCTGGGAATTATTAGGAAGGGAATTGAAAACAAATCAGCCAGTATCATAATGCCCCTGTATAAATCGATGGTGCGGTCTCATTTGGAGTACTGTGTGCAGTTCTGGTCGCCGCACCTCAAAAAGGATATTATAGCTTTAGAGAAGGTGCAGAGAAGGGCAACTAGAATGATTAAAGGGCTGGAGCACTTTCCCTATGAAGAAAGGTTGAAACGCTTGGGACTCTTTAGCTTGGAGAAACGTCGACTGCGGGGTGACATGATAGAGGTTTACAAGATAATGCATGGAATGGAGAAAGTAGAGAAAGAAGTACTTTTCTCCCTTTCTCACAATACAAGAACTCGTGGGCATTCGATGAAATTGCTGAGCAGACAGGTTAAGACGGATAAAAGGAAGTACTTCTTCACCCAAAGGGTGATTAACATGTGGAATTCACTGCCACAGGAGGTGGTGGCGGCCACAAGTATAGCCACCTTCAAGAGGGGTTTAGATAAAAATATGGAGCACAGGTCCATCAGTGGCTATTAGCCACAGTGTATGGAGCACAGGTCCATCAGTGGCTATTAGCCACAGTGTATGTGTGTATATAACATTTTTTGCCACTGTGTGACACAGAGTGTTGGACTTGATGGGCCGTTGGCCTGATCCAACATGGCTTCTCTTATGTTCTTATGTTCTTATGTTCTTAGGGGTTTAGCAAGGTGTAACTAGGCTTATATCAAGGCTTGACAGTTCTCCCTCTTAGACAGGAGACCTCCTGCCCCCTCTGACCTTTCCCAACACCACTTAGGGAAAACAGTGAGAGAAACGGGAGGGGGAAATTTCTAGAGCATCATGGGAGATTCACTATTACATCCCTTGAGTCTCTCCACCCTCCCTAGGCACCGGCACTTGCCAGCTCACGGCTGGCCACCCTACTTCTCCTCATGAGAGCCAGTTTGGTGTAGTGGCTAAGTGCGCAGACTCTTATCTGGGAGAACCGGGTTTGATTCCCCACTCCTCCACTTGCACCTGCTGGAATGGCCTTGGGTCAGCCAGAACTGTCTTATCTGGGTGAACCGAGTTTGATACCCCACTCCTCCACTTGCACCTGCTGGAATGGCCTTGGGTCAGCCATAGCTCCCTTCTCTGGGAGAACCGGGTTTGATTCCCCACTCCTCCACTTGCAGCTGTTGGAATGGCCTTGGGTAAGCCAGAGCTCTCTTATCTGGGAGAACCGGGTTTGATTCCCCACTCCTCCACTTGCAGCTGTTGGAATGGCCTTGGGTAAGCCAGAGCTCTCTTATCTGGGAGAACCGGGTTTGATTCCCCACTCCTCCACTTGCAGCTGCTGGAATGGCCTTGGGTCAGCCAGAGCTCTTTTATCTGGGAGAACCGGGTTTGATTCCCCACTCCTCCATCTGCAGCTGCTGGAATGGCCTTGGGTCAGCCAGAGCTCTCTTATCTGGGAGAACCAGGTTTGATTCCCCACTCCTCCACTTGCAGTTGCTGGAATGGCCTTGGGTCAGCCAGAGCTCTCTTATCTGGGAGAACCGGGTTTGATTCCCCACTCCTCCACTTGCAGCTGCTGGAATGGCCTTGGGTCAGCCATAGATAGCTCTGGCAGGAGTTGTCCTTGAAAGGGCAGCTTCTGGGAGAGCCCTCTCAGTCCCACCCACCTCACAGGGTGTCTGTTGCGGGGGAAGAAGATATAGGAGATTGTAAGCCGCACTGAAACTCTGATTCAGAGAGAAGGGCAGGATATAAATCTGCAGTATTCTTCTCCACTTGCAGCTGCTGGAATGGCCAAGGGTCAGCCGTAGCTCTAGCAGAGTTGTCATTGAAAGTTCTTCTGCAGTTTTCAGTTCTATTTTCCCACTTTGTATTTTTAGTAACTGGTTGTATGATAGCTGTTTTTCATTGACTGTTTTAGCCGTTAACAAATTACTTCTACAATGGTCTACAGAAGACGAAGTAGTGAAATCTCAAATGATAAAATGGGCAATTAATGTAAATAAAGAAATAAAGATGGAATCTTGGGAATATTTGTGGAAGAACTCTATGAAACTCACAACATGTCATAGTATTAAAGAAAACTGTTTTAAGATGATGTATAGATGGTATATGACTCCAAAAAAATTAGCAAAGATGAATAATAAGATGCCAGATAGGTGCTGGAAATGTAAAAAGCATGAAGGTTCTTTCTACCATATGTGGTGGACTTGTGAAAGGGCTAAAATGTTTTGGCAGATTATTCAGGAAGAGATCTCTAAGATTCTGGAATATGAATTTAACAAAGAGGCAGAGACTTTTCTGCTGGGATTACAAATGGAAAAATTTTCAAAAGAAGATAGAACTTTAATATGGTACTTGCTCTCAGCTGCTAGGACATTGTATGCGCAGTTATGGAAGCAAGAAAAAATACCAGAAAAATGGGACTAGATTACAAAAGTTATGTCATGGAGTGAAATGGACAAATTAACAAGAAAACTAAGAGACTATGATTTAGAACTTTTCAATTTAGAGTGGAAGAAATTCAGAAGATACGTAGAGAAAGTGTGGAAAATAAAAGGACATTGGACAATTTTTGATGATTAAGATTTTTAAAATAAGAATATAATTTTTGGAGGGTTTTTTTGTTTTTTCTTAATAGTTAAGAGTACCTTTAATTTTTGTTTTTTTTAAAAAATAACACTGGTGGAGGTCAAGTAACGGAGGGAGGGGTGGGAGGAAAGTAAGATATGGGGTAGAAAGATTTTTCTTTTATTTTAAGCTCTATATAAGTTGTAGATATAATTCTGCTACCATATGTTACTAATAAAAATTGTTTATACACAGAGTTGTCATTGAAAGGGCAGCTTCTGTCAGAGCTCTCTCAGCCTCACCCACCTCACAGGGTGCCTGTTGTGGGGGAAAAAGGTGAAAGAGATTAGGAGCTGCTATGAGACTATGGGATATAAACCCACCATCTTCTTGGGGGGAGGGCACCAAATTTTCCATCCCTAGCAGGCTGGGGCCCTAGGCAAATGCCTAGGTTTCCTAGTGGTAGGGTCGGTCCTGACTGGGGGTTTCTTTGTAAACCAAACCAGTTTGTGCCCTGCAAATCCAGATGAAAAGGACTTCAGTCTCTTTCAATGGGGTCTTCAGAAGCAAAAAAGCCATCTGAGCGGAAAGGAGCTGGCTGCTCCCCACCCCCCAGCCATTTCTGAGCACTTTGTGGGGAACAGCAAGCAGGATGCTGATGAAACTCTGAGTCCCTTCAAGCCCTTCTTTCTGCTCCGCCCACAAACTGCCAGAAACAGCTTTGAATGTTTATGGAAGTTCACCTGTCATGAACTTCAGTTTTCAAACCATGAACAGGGCAAAATTTGCGACAAATTTTGATTCATGGTTCGCTTCATGCCCATCCTCGCCTCTGGCCCCCTGCCCCAGTCTGCAGTTCCCCCACAACAACACGAATCAAACTCAGGTGCACCTTCATGGTCAGATGCAAGCACTGATTCCCAACCCCCCCACCACCACCCCTGCTTGGCATGTCCTCGATACCTGAAGCTCTCCTGAGAAAGATCCTATCAGCAGTCCCGGAGCTGCGGCGGAGCCTGTGGGGGCACAGCCCCCTGACTGCTAGGCAGGACCTCCTGCCCCGACTTGGGGCCCCTAACCAGCCTCCAGTGCCTGGGCTGCATCCTTCTCCATTCTGCCCTCATCAACACCATTGCTTCTGCTTGCTTAAGGGATGTGATCATACACAGTTGCTTCTGCTTGCTTAGGGACCGGAAGAAATCTCTGACCCCTCATCAAGCAGAAACAATGGGCCACTTTCAGCGCCCAGGACTGGAAGTTAAGGTCCATGTTGCTTCTGCTTCCTTAGGGGCTGGAAGAAATCTCTGACCCCTCAGCAAGCAGAAACAATGGGCCACTTTCAGCGCCCAGGACTGGAAGTTAAGGTCCGTGTTGCTTCTGCTTCCTTAGGGGCTGGAAGAAATCTCTGACCTCTCAGCAAGCAGAAACAATGGGCCACTTTCAGCGCCCAGGACTGAAAGTTAAGCTCCAAGTTGCTTCTGCTTCCTTAGGGACTGGAAGAAATCTCTGACCCCTCAGCAAGCTGACACAACGGGGCACTTTCAGCGCCCAGGACTGGAAGTTAAGGTCCATGTTGCTTCTGCTTCCTTAGGGGCTGGAAGAAATCTCTGACACCTCAGCAAGCAGAAACAATGGGGCACTTTCAGCGCCCAGGACTGGAAGTTAAGTTCCGTGTTGCTTCTGCTTCCTATGGGGCTGGAAGAAATCTCTGACCCCTCATCAAGCAGAAACAATGGGCCACTTTCAGCGCCCAGGACTGGAAGTTAAGGTCCATGTTGCTTCTGCTTCCTTAGGGGCTGGAAGAAATCTCTGACCCCTCAGCAAGCAGAAACAACGGGCCACTTTCAGCGCCCAGGACTGAAAGTTAAGCTCCAAGTTGCTTCTGCTTCCTTAGGGACTGGAAGAAATCTCTGACCCCTCAGCAAGCTGACACAACGGGGCACTTTCAGCGCCCAGGACTGGAAGTTAAGGTCCATGTTGCTTCTGCTTCCTTAGGGGCTGGAAGAAATCTCTGACCCCTCAGCAAGCAGAAACAATGGGGCACTTTCAGCACCCAGGACTGGAAGTTAAGTTCTGTGTTGCTTCTGCTTCCTATGGGGCTGGAAGAAATCTCTGACCCCTCATCAAGCAGAAACAATGGGCCACTTTCAGCGCCCAGGACTGGAAGTTAAGGTCCATGTTGCTTCTGCTTCCTTAGGGGCTGGAAGAAATCTCTGACCCCTCAGCAAGCAGAAACAATGGGGCACTTTCAGCGCCCAGGACTGGAAGTTAAGGTCTGTTTTGCTTCGGCTTCCTTGGGGGCTGGAAGAAATCTCTGACCCCTCAGCAAGCAGAAACAATGGGGCACTTTCAGCACCCTGACTGGAAGTTAAGGTCCGTGTTGCTTCTGCTTCCTTAGGGGCTGGAAGAAATCTCTGACCTCTCAGCAAGCAGAAACAACGGGCCACTTTCAGCGCCCAGGACTGAAAGTTAAGCTCCAAGTTGCTTCTGCTTCCTTAGGGACTGGAAGAAATCTCTGACCCCTCAGCAAGCTGACACAACGGGGCACTTTCAGCGCCCAGGACTGGAAGTTAAGGTCCATGTTGCTTCTGCTTCCTTAGGGGCTGGAAGAAATCTCTGACCCCTCAGCAACCAGAAACAATGGGGCACTTTCAGCGCCCAGGACTGGAAGTTAAGTTCCGTGTTGCTTCTGCTTCCTATGGGGCTGGAAGAAATCTCTGACCCCTCAGCAAGCTGAAACAATGGGGCACTTTAAGCGCCCAGGACTGAAAGTTAAGTTCCGTGTTGCTTCTGCTTCCTTAGGGGCTGGAAGAAATCTCTGACCCCTCAGCAAGCTGAAACAATGGGGCACTTTCAGCGCCCAGGACTGGAAGTTAAGGTCCGTGTTGCTTCTGCTTCCTATGGGGCTGGAAAAAATCTCTGACCCCTCAGCAAGCAGAAACAATGGGGCACTTTCAGCACCCAGGACTGAAAGTTAAGTTCCGTGTTGCTTCTGCTTGCTTAGGGGCTGGAAGAAATCTTTGACCCCTCAGCAAGCAGAAACAACGGGGCACTTTCAGCACCCAGGACTAAAAGTTAAACTCCCCATTGGGCTGACGTTGGGCTAGAGGGCACCTGGAAGAAGAGGCCGTTCTGGTCCTCAAGTGGGGCGGCGGGTGTAGGTAGCGGATGGCTCCATTGCAGGCTTTCTCTTGCAGACAGGGCAGGGTAGGGTAAGCTGGCGCACACAAGTGGTGGTCCCAGCTGCAATCTGGGGCTGGGGATAAGTGGAGAGGTAACATTCGCCTGCAGGGGTTTTCTGACCTGGTCTCGCTGGCCACCCGAGCAAGGATGGAAGCTGCACTTGGGCAGCCTTGGCTCGCCCTCCGACAGGAAGAAATCTGAATCGGAGGTCTTGTAGCCCCAGAAGTCAGCTGTGACTTGGTGGCGCATTCCACCCCCCCCCCCCTTGTCCCACCAGGCTTGCCCAACTGGATCACACTACAGGTAAGGGCAGGAGACCATGCGGCATGTATCTAAACCTCTGAGTGGCTCCCCACCAGAGCTGCTGGAAGAGGGGTGGAAAGGGATCTCCTTGGGGCAGCTGTGGGGAGGGGGGAGGCTGTATGGCAGCGAGCTGGCAGCTTTCCTCCTCAGCGGTGGTAGGAGAGAAGACCATGGAGGTTGGGGCCACTATGTGCCCCCTGAAAAAAATCAGGGCCCCCCAATTCATCAAATCCTGGCTACGGGGCTGCCCATCAGGTAGAGAACCAGCACCAAATGGGGAGGCGGCATCTTCATTCTTAGATCCTGCAAAAGACCCCAAAATAAGATCAGGCATGAGGGCTAAGAGTGTCACTATTATGTGTAAAAGAGACAGCTTATAGCATGTGCTGCAGAACAGAAAGTAGATCTGAAGGCTTAGATGATCTACCTGACAGCAGGTGGCTGGCTGCCAGAAGTCTTACGTCAGCCAGCAGAGTCAGCATGACACAGCAAGTTGCTGATTGGCTGTCCCATGTATAAATGTACAGAGCAACTGTGGTGATTGTGGGGTTTTGGAGTTGGAGTTGCAGCGGAGCATATTGTCAGTCAGGAGAGTGAGTTGGTGTAAATAAATGTATATAGTGGGTTTACAGCTACTGTGTACAGCCTTCATTCTTGCGTCGCTAAGCATCACCCTCTTGGTCTCTCTACGCGCTTCGACAGGGTTATGGGCCCAGCACGCTTCCGCTGCGCCTAGAAGCGGAAGACCTGAGAGAGAGGTGGTAAAGAAAGGACGCTGACTTGCTCCAGAGGCTGCCTAGGAGGTGAGACCAGCAGTGGCTGACAGGAGTCTGTGCAGGATGGCTACAGCAGCAGCTACAGTGCTGGTGGAGAAGCTCACCACTACCAACTACAACACCTGGTTGCTGAGGTTAGAGCATTTCCTGAAGAAAGAGGGGCTTTGAGACTGTGTGTCAGCTCCTCCCGCTAATCCCACAGCGGCAGAGGCCGTTCAGGATCAAAAAGCTCTAGCCACCATCATTCTAAGTGTTGCAGACGACCAGCTGGTGCATGTCCGTGGGCACCAGACAGCAAAGGAGGCTTGGGAAGCTCTCAAGGCTGTGTATGTGCAAAAGTCAGCCGGCACGCTGATATCCCTATGGAGGAGGCTCTACAGGAAACGTATGCTGGCCGGGGAATTGATGAGGGACCACCTCGACGGTATGTCTAATTGTTTCTAATAGAAGCAAGAGGGAAGGCCGTGGCTGACGAAGATAAGGTGTACATCTTATTGAGCTCTCTGGAGAAGAGATATGACATGCTGGTGTTAGCATTTGAAGGGCAGGATGCTGACAAGCTAACTTTGCCTTATGTGACCGGCAAACTCCTGGCTGAAGAGCAGAGGCAGCTGGAAAGCAAGAGAGAGCAGACTCGAGCCAAGGAAGAAGACAAGCCGAGGTCTGTTGGGGCTGGTTCCAGCTGGCAAGCTAAGGAGGAAGAAAAAGCCTTACAGGTGCGGAGGAGGCGCTGTTATCTGTGTAATCAGCTCGGACATTTGAAAAGATTTTGTCCCCAGCAACAGAGAAAGAGCCGGCAGCAGTCTTCAAGGACTCCCCAGGTGACTCTAGTAAGAACTGGTCCGGGACTGCAGAGTCAGCCTTGGGTTGTAGATTCTGGGGCTACTCAGATATTCTGCTGCTGTGAAGAAGAGCTGCAAGACTGCAGGCCAGCTGAGGAGAAGACTGTCAGCTTAGCTGATGGGAGACAAGCTAGCGTGCATTGCCAAGGCACGGTCTATTTTCCTGGACTTAAACACAGGTTTGAAAATGTGCTATGTGTGCCAGAGCTAGAAACTAACTTGTTAAGTGTCTCTGTTCTGGCAAGAGCTGGATTTACCGTAGTATTTGATAAGCAGGGCTGTGCAATTTTGAAACAGGGTAAACAGCTGGCTAAAGGCACTCTAAGAGCCAATGTGTATGAGCTCATGCAAAATGTGGGAAAGGCTCATACTGTATGGAATAGACAGCCACACAACAGGTGCATACATAGGCTGCATAGAAGGCTGGGTCACGCCAGCTACAATACAATAAACAAAACTCTGGAAATACTAGAGGGAGTGAAAGTTGATAAATGCAATGCCTTTCTAGATCGCAGTGTTTGTAAAGAATCCAAATCAAGGGCAGTTCCATCGACCAGAAGGAGTGTACGTGTGTCGGAGAGACCACTCCAATTAATACATGCCGACCTGGTGGGGCTGTATGCACCCAGTGTTTCTAAAAACAGGTTTGGGTTGATTTTGGTCAATGACCACAGCAGGTTTGCGTGGGTGTATGCTATTAAGCACAAAAGTGATGTCTGTGCCACCTTCAAGTACTGGGCTAGGAGAGTGCAAAAACAGTTAAATGCTAAGATTGCCTCAATTCAGACTGACCAGGGGGGTGAGTTCCTGAATAAAGAGTTTGCCAATTATTTGAGGCAAGAGGGCATAGAGCACAGGGTTGCTAATGTTTCCTCTCCGTGGGAAAACGGGATTGTGGAACGGAGAGCTGGAGTACTCCAAGGTATTTGCCATGCTTTGTTGCAAGATAGTGGGCTAAGGCAGGCATATTGGGGTGAAGCCTTAAAGGCATCCTGCTATATTTCTAACCATTTATGGACAGAGGCTATAGACGATATACCCTACAGGGTCCTGTATGGGAGGAAGCCATCCCTGGATCACCTAAAAATATTTGGCTCAAAGGCTTGGGTGAACATCCCTCTGGATAAGAGATGAAAGGGAGGTCCCAGAGCCAGAAAGCTTGTGTTTATAGGGTACCAAAATGGCATGAAGTCCTGGAGGTTTGTGGACAATAATGACTTAATTAGACTGAGTAGGTCTGCCTCATTTTGCGAGGATGAAAACTGGTCAAAGATTCATGCCAATGAAATGCCTGGGGAAAATAAGCTGCAACTGTCTCTGGAGAGTGAGGAGGGGCAAAAGCCAGAAAGCTCACTGAAGCAGGAGGACGACAGTATGAGCAGTAAAGCAGACACCAGTAAACAGCAGGAGACTTCTGAGGCTGTAAAAAGGGAGCCGGTCAGAGTCTCTGCAAGAGAAAATAAGGGTGTGCCGCCAAAAAGATATGGTGTTGACACTGATGTGAATTATCTGGGCAAGGGAAATAGTTTGCCAGATGGAAAGCCAAGGGGCTGTGTAAGTGCACAAGAGGTACATGTGGATACTTCTTTTACAAGGGAAGAAGGAGGATATACTTATGTATATGACGACCACCCTAAAACATATCCCAGTGTGCTGGAGTTGTTGAATGAAATGTCTCTTGGAGAGGAAGGAGACACATGAACAAAGCCTGGAAGGAAAGGCTGTAAGCAATAACTGAATTAAAAAGGTTGTAATGTGCAAACTGCTACAGGACCAACCCTAAATCAGACTTTTCCCTGCAGCCGCTGTGGCCGGACCTGCCTGTCCCACATTGGTCTTGTCAGCCACCAGCGAGCCTGCAGCAAACGTGGACTATTGCACCCTTCTTAAATCTTCGTTCGCGAAGCCAAGCCGAGAGAATGTGCAAATGTAAAGTGCTGGCAAAAGGAATGCTGTAAAATAAAACAAACTTACTGTTTCAAGATGTATGCTAAACTTGTTGATGCGCGTAGAGAGACCCAGAGGGTGATGTTTAGTGACGCAAGAATGAAGGCTGTACACAGTAGCTGTAAAACCACTATATACATTTATTTACACCAACTCACTCTCCTGACTGACAAAACGCTCCGCTGCACTCCAACTCCTTAATCCCACACTCACCACAGTTGCTCTGTACATTTATACAGTGAACAGCCAATCAGCAACTTGCTGTGTCATGCTGACTCTGCTTGGCTGATGCAATCCTTCTGGCAGCCAGCCACCAGCTGTCAAGTAGATCATCTACTGCCTCTCAGATCTACTTTCTGTTTTGCAGCACATGCTATAAGCTATAAATTTGAAACCGGCCGACATTTTGAAGCTCTTGATTTTAACCGACACCCTTCCACCCATTTTCTCCTATCCAAGTTACTCCAAGGATAGCCTTCTAAATTCAGCAGGCATCTGTCTTACCAAATTCTGTATGCAATACAACAGAATTTGGTTAAATGGTTTGATTGGCTACCCAAATTCAGGAGAATTCACCTTTGTCTCCCCGAGGGGCTGTAGCGTAATTGATTACATTTTAATCTCTCCGTTATTGAAACCTTATGTCAAAGATTTTACATAGAGGGATTTTATTATTAGTGACCATTTTCCCCTCATTTTGACTCTTCAAATTGTCCTCACATTTATCCCTCCTGTAACTTGTCCTTGCAACCTTACAAGACTGACTTATTACCCAGAATTCCATGGAATGATTGCAGTTTGGAAAACCCAACAGCTCTTCAGATCTGGTCCCGCTGTAGAATATGCGCACCTGACTCTAATGTATCTGTAGCAACTTACAATTCTTTGACATCTTCTATCTCTGAATCACTGAGTGTCAGTTCAGGGCGCCCAAGCAGAGGTGCAACTATTCTAGTAAACTCTGCACACCGATGGTTCGACAGAATGTAAAGAAACAAAAACTCTTCTGTATAAGGTTTACAACCAATACCACAATTCAAAGGCCCTGACCCTGCCATCACAATACTTTGTGCTTAAGACTCAGGTTGCACCATCTTATCACAAAAAAGAGGCACAATTATATTAAACTCAATGGGAAGAGCTATACCATGCTACTACTTTAAAAAATTCTAATAAGTTTTGGGCCATAGTCTCGGATGCATTCCGAGTCGATGACCCATCTATGTCTGCCATTTCCTCTTATGTTTGGTTTCAGCACTTCTCAGTTCTGTTCCATCAAGATCTAACTTGTGCTGAACCATCTGATTTTCCTCTAGTCGATTTACCTGACTGGCCTCCTGTCCCTCCAGAGGAAATAAAAGAATTAATTAACCAATTGAAATTAGGAAAGGCTCCTGGCCCGGATGCCATTTCCTCCAAAATTTTAAAATTAGGCCCAGACTGGTGGGCTTCTCCCCTTGCATCTCTGTTTACAATTGTAGATCGAACTGGCATAATTCCCTTGGCATGGTTGAATGCAATAGTGGTCCCGCTATACAAAAAAAGTGATCACACTAACCCTGCCAATTACAGGCCGATTAGCCTACTCTCCATCATTGGCAAGCTTTACTCCAAACATCTGTTAGTCAAGCTCAACCTCTGGATGTTGCAGGAAAAAATTCTAGGTCCCGAACAGCTGGGCTTCTGCAAAGGGAAGACCACTTTAGACCACTGCATTACCCTATCCCATCTAGTTAACAAGTACACTGTGCAAAATAACTAGAAATTATTAGTTGCTTTTTTAGATTTAAAAGGCGCATTTGATTCAGTTGACAGGGACCTCCTCTGGATTAAGCTAGATAAACTAAACATGGATAAAAGACTCCTTATGCTTATTAAGAGATTACACACTTCTACCACCTGCCAGATCAAATGCTCATTAGCAGGCAACCTAACATCAAAGATTGCTGCCAATAAGGGTGTCAAACAAGGTTGCATTTTGGCTCCCTTTTTATTCAATCTCTTCCTTAATGACCTGGCTATTCAGCTGTCTGGTCCTGACTGCCATAGTCCAAAACTCGGTGCATTAAATGTACCCATGTTAGTTTATGCTGACGATACGGTGCTGTTGTCCTGCTCTAGAGTGGGTTTAAGATGTCTGTTGTCCCGTTGTGTTCTGTATTTTACTAGTAATAAGCTCCAGCTCAATTATGAGAAGTCCAAAATCTTAGTTTTCTCAAAAAAGTGGAGACTTTACAAATGGGTTATTGATGGTAAAGAGATAGAGCAAGTCAAGTATTTTAAATACTTAGGTGTTTATTTTCAATATAATGTGACTTGGTCTACCCATCGCAAGTATGCAGTGAAGATAGCTAACATCTGCAGTGCATCTGCCATAGCTCGCTTTTTTATGGCAGAGGTAACCAATTTGTGCCAGCTGCCATAAAAATATTCAAAGCCAAAGTGATTTCACAACTTCTGTATGGCATCCCAATCTGGATTGGATCTTATGAAGGTGCTATCGAACGTGTCCACTCCAAATTCTTGCGTAAAATTCTGGGCATGCCAAAATGTGTCCCATATGCAGTTATCTGCTTAGAAACTGGCATGTCTTTAATGGTTACTAGTGCATGGTTCATGACCTTTAAATTCTGGCTACGCTTGCACTACAGCTCTGAACCAGGGAGCTATATCTCTCAAATGCTCTCTGAATTTAATTTGTCAAATTGATCAGCACAAATTGAGAGAAAAATAAAAGCAATGGATTTATCCCTAGAACTACTCTCCATGCTGTCCTTCACCACCGCAGTCCAACAAATTAAAAACAGGTTGCTAGATATAGAGCGCCAAGACCTATACAGTCTGGCTAAGAAAACTTGTTCCCCACTAAGTTTTGAGATCTCTCTTAGTACTGGGAAAATGGCCTCATATCTATCCATCTTGCAGGTGCCACAGCAGCGTAGAGCTTTTTCCCTCGCCAGATGCAACGCCATGCCCTCCGCCATTCTTTATGGCAGATTTAACAAGACAGCCTACTCAGTCAGATACTGTCTCTGTAAGCAAAAATGTGTGGAGTCAGTTACTCATATTCTTCTTTATTGTAATTTGTATACAGACCTTCGTCACAAGTATTTACATCCTTTTTAGTTAGCGTGGTTGATTGTTCTGATGCACTTAAGGTCTATAATCTTTTGAACAATACTTCATCTAGTGTCACTAAGAAAGTGGCTAAGTTTCTTTATTCTGTTTTAAAGGCACGCCAGAGGATCTCATAGAAATAGTTTATGTTTATGTTTTTCCTGATGTATATGTATGCAATCGTTCCATTTTATCTTTTTTTGTGTGTTTTAACAATTTATTAATAGCATATGGTTACAAAACTTAATTGTTTCTTAATTATTTCAGTACTAACCCACATGACATTTTAAACCCCCCTCCCTCCAATGTTGACTTCCCCAAGGTTATAAATTCAAGTTCAATACTAAAGGTACTGCTAACTGATCAAAATTCAATATATATATTCTCTCTTTCCCCCCCCCTTTCTATTTCTCTCAATAATGCTAAAAAATTGTCCAATGTCTTTTTGCATTCCACTCTTTCTCCATATATCCTTTAAATTTCCTCCACTCCTTTTTGAATATCTCCACATCATAGTCTCTTAGTGTTCTAGTTAATTTGTCCATTTCACTCCACGATAAAACTTTCATAATCCAGTCCCATTTCTCCGGTATTTTTTCTTGCTTCCAAAGCTGCGCATACAATGTCCTAGCAGCTGATAGCAAGTACCAAATTAGAGTCCTATCTTCCTTTGGAAATTTTTCTAATTGTAATCCAAGCAGAAACGTCTCTGCAGTTTTCTTAAAGTCATATCCCAGAATTTTGGAGATTTCTTGTTGTATCATCTTCCAGAATTCTTTCGCTTTTTTCACAAGTCCACCACATATGGAAGAAAGAACCTTCATGTTTTTTACATTTCCAACCCCTGAAATTCAGAGTGAGGGGGAGTGGCTTTGACCAATATCCGGTCAGGAGCCTTTGCCTAACGCTCTCCCACCTGCCTCCAAAGTTATATCTTTTTTTACCTCTTTAAATTATATTTTTGAACTTTTGAAAGGTGCCTCCGAAAGGGGTGAAAAAGACCAAGCAGAAAGAAAAAAGCTTTCAGCCTTTAACTAATTTCTTGGAACTGCCTTCCACCTCCCATGCAAGCTTGGAGAGATGTGAGGAACCACCTGCAGAAACTCCTCTCACGGTGAATTTATTGTTTCAGGCAATGTCTAAACTAAGAGAAGAAATACGAGAGGACATAACTTCTACGCTTCAACCAATGTGTCAGCGTCTGGATGAATTAGAGAATTCTTGTAAGCAAGCAACCCAAACGGCGCAAGAAGCGTTAAAAAAAGCTCAAGAGATAACAGCAGATGTATGGATGAGGGAACGGGTTTTAACAATGGATTTTCGTAGCCGGGAGCTGTGCCTAAAATTTAGAGGCTTTAAATCGGATGTGGAAGCAGAAATGGACTTATATTTATTCATGGCAAATTGGCTTGCTGAAGTAATCCACCTGGAGGTCGAGGTTCTTCCACTCATCCAAAAAGCACATCGTGTAGGCAAGGTATGTGAAGACAATTTGTCTTATACCAGAGATATTGTGTTGCAGTTTAAGGATTATCGAATGAGGCAAAGAGTCTTTGCAGAGGCTAGGCAGAGAGGAGGCCTCGACTACCAGGGGTTAAAGATTCAGGTGTTTCCAGATCTCCCTCCTGAATTTTTAAGAATCAGAAGAGACCTTAAGGACACAACTGCCAAATTGCGGGACTTAAAAATTAAATATAAATGGCTACAATCAGGCAAACTATGTGTCCAAAAAGGCTCCACTTCGTTTACAGCATATGACGCAGCCTCTGGTGAGATACTAATATCCAAGTTAACTCCCTCCTCGCTTATATCAAGAGTTAATAAGAGAAAGGAATGCTCTCCTCTCATCCCTCCAAGGACAACCCGTGAATATACTGAGGAAGTCTACGTTAATTTGGAAGAAAATATGGACTCTATTTAAAAGAAATTGAAGCAACAAGAAAAGGGAAAAGCTGAAGAAGCCTATAATTTATAAGTATTGATTTTTCTTTCAGAACTAAGAGCTGGGTGGGGACAGATGGTGAGAGCACCTGGGTAATTCAGTCCAGGTGAAGAATTCACTGCCACAGGAGGTGCTTGCGGCCACAACTATAGCCACCTTCAAGAGGGGTTTAGATAAAAATATGGAGCACAGGTCCATCAGTGGCTATTAGCCACAGTGTATGTGTGTATATAAAATTTTTTTGCCACTGTGTGACACAGAGTGTTGGACTTGATGGGCCGTTGGCCTGATCCAACATGGCTTCTCTTATGTTCTTATGTTAAGAAGAAGAAAGAGTTTCTTTTCTTTTTTTCTTTTTGACCTTAAACTTTGAGGTCTCCAGGGACTGAGATATATTGTTATAATTTATTCTTTATGGATTTTTTTGAGAGTAGAAGGAATAATCAAGAGAAGGAAGATAAGAAGCTATATTGAATGCGTGTGGCATTAAGTTTTTTTTTTTTAAGCTGTTAGGGAAATTAGCATTGTTAAGCTTTATTATTCCTCTGCTATAAAAATATAGAAAATATAAATAGACATAAATATATATATATATTAAGTGGTGTGGAATGGTAACACTTGAAATATCTTTAAATTGTGTTGTTTTTGATTCGTTATTATGGTACACCTACCTGTTGGAGCAGGTAGTAATGCTAATGAGTCTATAATAAAATTTGAGTAAAACATTTCCAACACCTATCCGACATTTTCTTTTCTTAGCCAGTTTTTTCGGAGTCATATACCACCTGTACATCATCTTAAAACAGTTCTCTTTTATACTCTGACAAGTTGATATCTTCATTGAGTTCTTCCAAAGGTGCTCCCATGCCTCCATTTGTATTTCTCTATTCACATTGATTGCCCATTTGACCATTTGAGATTTTACTACTTCTTCTTCTGTAGACCATTTCAATAGTAACTTATATATTTTTGATATCAGTTTTTCATTATCGCCAAGCAGGACCCTTTCCAGTTCTGTTTGTTCTCGTCTGATTCCCTCCGATTTAATATCCTTTTCCATCAAGCTTTTAATTTGTTGCATTTGAAACCAGTCATATTTATTATTTAGCTCTTCCGAGGATTTTAATTCAATTTTGTCTCCTTGGATCTTGAGCAGTTGATTATATAACATTTCTCTTTCTTCATCGGATTCAGCTATTATTGTTATTACTTCTGCTGGCACTATCCATAGCAGTTTTCTCTCATCCCCATATTTCTTATATTTTATCCAAGTACTTAGTAAAGTATTTCTAATATAATGGTGGGAGAAAAAACCATCCATTTTCTTCTTCCCATAATACATGTACGTGTGCCAGCCGAACTTATTTCCATGAGCTTCTAACCATAAAGGTTTTTTATCTAACAGCATTATCCAGTCTTTAAGCCATGTCAGACAAACTGCATCATGATACAATCTTAAATCGGGAAGTTGAAAACCCCCTCTCTCTTTAGCATCCGTTAAAATCCTCATCTTAATCCTTGGCTTCTTTCCGGCCCAAATAAAGTCAGAAATTTTTCTTTGCCATTTGTTAAATTGTTTGGCATCTTTTACAATCGAGATAGTTTGAAACAGGTACATTATTCTTGGCAAGATGTTCATCTTGATTGCAGCTATCCTACCCAATAAGGACAAGTTAAGCCTATTCCATTTCATCAAATCTTTGTCCATCTTACACCACAGTTTTTCATAACTATTTTTAAATAAATCAATGTTCTTCATTGTTATCTTTATTCCAAGATATTTAACTTTGGTTGTGACTTCACAACCCGTCACCTTTTGTAATTCTTTTATTTTATTTGGTTGCATATTTTTACATAAAAATTTCGATTTCTCTTTGTTAATATATAAACCTGCTAAATCTCCGTACTCTTTTATCTTAGCTAACAACAATGGTGACACTTGAATCGGATTCTCCAATATAAACACTATATCATCTGCAAAAGCTTTGTATTTATAAGGGAATCTTTTGATTTTTAAACCTATTTCTTCGTCTTTTTGAATTTGTTGTAGCAGAATTTCAAGAGTCATTATGAACAACAATGGTGATAACGGGCATCCTTGCCTTGTTCCTTTACTCACTTTCAATTCTTTGGTAAGATCTGCATTTATACACAGTTTTGCTTGCTGGTCCATATATATTGCTCTTATCATTTTTATAAATTGTTCCCCTAAATTAATTTTTTCCATTACCGCAAACATAAAGTCCCAGTTCAAGTTGTCAAAGGCTTTCTCTGCGTCAACAAAAAATAAGGCCGCTTCCTTTTCTGGATGCTTGTCATAGTATTCCACGACATTGATAACAGCTCTTACATTGTCTCCTATTTGTCTTTTAGGAAGAAATCCGGCTTGGTCTTTATTTATAAAGTTGATCAAATATTGCTTCAATCGCTCTGCTAAAATTCTTGAATAGATCTTATAGTCATTATTCAACAATGAAATTGGTCTATAATTCTTTACATTTGTGATGTCTTTATCTTCCTTAGGAATCAAAGAGATTACAGCTTCCCTCCAAGTCTTTGGAATTTTCCCTTCTTCTCTTATTGTGTTTAACAATTTCAACAGTTTGGGTGTTATTTCATCCTTAAGAGATTTGTAAAATTTTGATGTAAATCCATCTGGCCCTGGGGCTTTACCCTCTTTCATTGCTTTTATTGCTGCTTCTACTTCAATTTTCTCAATTGGGTCATTTAAAGTCTTTTTCATGTATTCCGTCAAAGGTGCCACCTGGATATTCCGTAGATACTCTTCCACTTTTTCTTTGTTTATGTTCACCCCTTTAAATAAATTTGCATAATATTTAAAGAATTCTCTTTTAATTCCTTCTTGATCCACTATTTCTTTCCCATTTGCTAGGATTTTATTTATAGTCTTATTTTCTCTCTTTTTTTTCAATTGCCAGGCCAAATATTTACCGGTTTTATTCGCACTTTCGAACGATTTCTGTTTCAGATTTTTTAAGTTCCATTCTAGTTCTTTGTTCAGCAAGTGTTTAACTTGGGATTGTAATATCGCAATTTCTCTTATTAATTTCTTTTTCCCTGGTCTTTTTTTCAAATCCCTTTCTTTTTTGCTTATTTCATTTTGCAATGCTGACAACTTTTCCTCCTTTGCTCTTTTGTCTTTATTGTTCAATGTAGGTAATTAATAGTCCTCTCATTACAGCTTTGTAAGTGTCCCATACTGTTTGAAATTCCACACCCTCTGTTTCATTTATTTGGAAGAATGCTGCAGTCTCCTTTTCTAAGAATGACACAATGTCTTTATCTTGTAGTAAATCCTCATTAATTCTCCATCTTCTTGTTTTCCTTTGCAGTTTTGTAGACCAACATATTGGATTATGGTCCGCCCAAACCTTTGGTAGAATCTCAATTTTTTTTTGTTATGAGGCCCAAGCTTTGGGAACCCCATAACATGTCTATTCTAGAGAAAGAATTATATCTTGCTGAGAAAAATGTATAGTCTCTTACTTCAGGGTTAAACTTTCTCCAAATGTCTTCTAAATGTTCCTGTTTAATCAACTCAAAGAAAGAGTTGGGTAGCTTTCCTTCTTTGTTATTCTTTTTTTGACTTGATCTGTCAAGATTATTTTGTATTGTCCCATTAAAATCGCCCATCATCAACACCTGATCATATGTCTTTTCATCCAATTGTCGATTTATGTCTTTAAAAAATTTATCTTTCGCTCCATTGGGCGCATATAATCCTAATAATAACGTTTTTCCGCCTCTATCATCACCTCAACAGCAATATATCTTCCTTCTTTATCTTTAAAAATTAATTTTGGCTCAAGTTGTTCTTTGATGTAGAAGACCACCCCTCTTTTCTTTTGCTCTGCTAATGAAAAAAATTCCAACCCCAAATTTCTATTCGACAAAAATTTACTGTCTTTACGTTGTATATGAACTTCTTGTAAACAGATTATATTACATTTTTGTTTTTTAATCCAATGAAATGTTCTCCTTCTTTTCTGTGGTGAATTTAGTCCATTTATATTCCAAGATAATAATTTGTACTCCATTATGGTGTTGATTCTTTGTTTTCTTCAAAAAAGCTATGCATCTCTTGTTCACTCCTTATTGTAATCATTTTCCCGTGTTGTTCAAATCCAAGACCTTCCGGTATTATCCATCTATATCTTGTGCCCTCTGCACGCAGCTGGTCAGTTAACTTCTTGTATTTCTTCCTATCACTTATCACTTGTCTTGGTAACTCTTTCCTTATTTTAACTTTGCTCCCTTCTATGGTCCAGCCTTTTTGGTAACCTTTACTCAAAATCATCTCTGCCCCCTCTTTTGATCTTAATCTTATAATAATGTCTCTTGGCAGGCCTTTATTCTTCGCATATGCTGAGTTGACTCTATAGGCACCATCCAACATACTCTTAAATTTGTCAGGGTCTTCTTCTAAATATTTAGTGATGATGTTCACCATGTATCCCTTTAAGTCTGCCTCTTCCTTTTCAGGTACCCCTCTCAAACGAATTTGTGTTTCCATCAGCTTGCAGTCATGTATTGTGACTTTCTCTTGAAGTTTTAACAAGGCAGAGGCTTGTGTATCCACTTTCACCTCTACCTCCTTAACTCTTTTTTGTGTATCTTCCTTGAAACCCTCTATCTCTTTTCTAAGATCTCCAACTTCTTTTTTAAAGTCTTTTTTCATTGCTATTTGCAATTTGTCCATAGCCTTTAACATTTTCGCCTCCAGAGCATCAAATTGGGATTGCATCTTGTCAAATGAGTGGGCTCTTGCACGAGTTGTTCTGACATAAAAAGTCACCAAACCTTTAAAAAAAGCCTATTAAAAATCAGCACCCAGTCCAATAGCTTAGAACGAGCTCTTTCAAATGAGGCTAATTTTGTTTCTCTCCAATCTTCCTAAGCAAAGATATTGATTTTTAACAAATTTGACAGTTTTCCTCCCTATTAAAATGGCAATCGTTCTTTCTCTATGGTAAAGTTCAAATCCAGAGAGGCCTCTCTTGGTCTTGATCTCAATTCCTTCCTGGTTCAAAGGTTAGATGTCACAGCTTTTGTAATCCTTAGAGACTCTGTATCATTGGCCAGTCCCTTTTACTTCCTGATACAGCTTGCTCTGATCTCGTGTCTAAGTCTCGCAGTCTTTGTAGTCCATAAAGAAACCGCAACCACAGGAATTCAAAACAATGTGTCTTTTTCTTCAAATATCTTTCAAGGCTGTTATTTTTACAGCTTCCAATTTTCCACAGGCTGAATTCTCTACCAATTAAGCCTTAATTCAGTCCAGTCTGTTTATAGTTCAACAGTTTATGGGAGTGAATTCATAACAAAGCTCTATTCTTCTTCATTCTTCATTCGTCTCCGACGGCAAACTGCCAGCTCCCTCTCTTATTTTCAGATTCAGTTATAGCTGATTACTTTCAAAGTTTCAGAGTTCAAACTTGACAAGGTAATATTTTTTATTCAGATACGCTTTGACTTCGTCTGTTTATAATCCACTCATTGTTTAAACAGTATTCAAGGTCTCTCAGAGTGAAGATAAGAATAGATTAATGTACCCTGCAGATGTTCTCGACACCCCGGCTCTCGTTATCTTGCAATTAAAGTCAGTCCGTCTTTGAGTGTTTGGATTCTGACAGGCTTAAGTCAAATGAATGACTTTAAATTCACTGCAGCTGACGAATCTCTGTACGCCGGACATCAAGACCTGAAGGAGACAGTTCACTGTCCCCCCCCCCACCAGATATCAACAGCTAAAGGAAAGAAACATCGTCTTGGATTAGCCCTTGACTAGGGTTAATGGGCATAGACCCCCCTAAGAGGTCTTTAATACCCTGAACAGTGAAAATAAAATTCCCCCTTTGCTAGGATGCTGCAGCCTGTCTTCCAGCCAAACAGGAAGTCCGAGTCCTTTAACCTTTCTCTTTTTAACTTTCTCTGCCACAACAGACACCCTGTGAGGTGGGTGGGGCTGAGAGCGCTCCGACAGAAGCTGCCCTTTCCAGGACAACTCCTACGAATGCTGTGGCTGACCCAAGGCCATTCCAGCAGCTGCAAGTGGAGGAGTGGGGAATCAAGCCTGGTTCTTCCAGATAAGAGTCCTTTAACCTTTCTCTTTTTACCTTTCTCTGCCACAACAGACACTCTGTGAGGTGGGTGGGGCTGAGAGAGCTCCGACAGAAGCTGCCCTTTCCAGGACAACTCCTACGAATGCTGTGGCTGACCCAAGGCCATTCCAGCAGCTGCAAGTGGAGGAGTGGGGAATCCAACCCGATTCTCCCAGATGAGAGTCCGCACACTTAACCAATGTACCAAACAGACTAGGGTGGTGCTTGGCTCTCGGGATGCCAAAAGCAAGCACCGGAAGCTGCATTTGTACGGAAACACCACCCCCCCAAAAGTGCTCTGGGACGCGCTCCTGCTAACCCCTCTGCTCCCATCCGCCCGTGTTACCTTGATCATAGTGATGTTGATCACCTGTGTGGTGCGCCGGTGAGCGGAGAGAGTCTTCCGTCCTGACTTGAAGGAAAGGTCACCTGTGGGGCTGACGCTGGTCCCGAGCTTGGACCGCGACCGGGTGGGGATGGGGGTGAAGTACAGGCTCTCCAAGGATTCCACTTTGTGCGGCAGCTGCTGCAACCCTCTGGAGGGCTCTGCCGGCCCGGATTCCGAGAGGGAACGGCGGGTCTTCCTGCGGGGAAGAGAGACGTGGGGAGTGACACAGTGGCCGCAACCGGTGGGCTCCGGACACGCGCAGGAAGCAGCCTTCTACTGAATCAGGCATTCGATCGCAGTTGGTTTTGCCCGCTCTGACTGGCAGCAGCTCTCCAGGGGCTTTTTACAACTGGGACTGGCTGCCCCCCCCTCAAGCACCAAGAACGTAAGAGAAGCCCTGTTGGATCAGGCCAGTGGCCCCTCCAGTCCAACACTCTGGGTCACTTAAGAGCATAAGAGAAGCCCTGTGAGATCAGGCCAGTGGCCCCTCCAGTCCAACACTCTGTCACATAAGAACATAAGAAAAGCCCTGTTGGATCAGGCCAGTGGCCCCTCCAGTCCAACACTCTGTCACATAAGAACATAAGAGAAGCCCTGTTGGATCAGGCCAGTGGCCCCTCCAGTCCAACACTCTGTGTCACATAAGAACATAAGAGAAGCCCTGTTGGATCAGGCCAGTGGCCCCTCCAGTCCAACACTCTGTGTCACATAAGAACATAAGAGAAGCCATGTTGGATCAGGCCAGTGGCCCCTCCAGTCCAACACTCTGTGTCACATAAGAACATAAGAGAAGCCCTGTTGGATCAGGCCAGTGGCCCCTCCAGTCCAACACTCTGTCACATAAGAACATAAGAGAAGCCCTGTTGGATCAGGCCAGTGGCCCCTCCAGTCCAACACTCTGTGTCACATAAGAACATAAGAGAAGCCCTGTTGGATCAGGCCAGAGGCCCCTCCAGTCCAACACTCTGTGTCACATAAGAACATAAGAGAAGCCATGTTGGATCAGGCCAGTGGCCCCTCCAGTCCAACACTCTGTGTCACATAAGAACATAAGAGAAGCCCTGAGGGATCAGGCCAGTGGCCCCTCCAGTCCAACACTCTGTGTCACTTAAGAACATCAGAGAAGCCCTGTTGGATCAGGCCAGTGGCCCCTCCAGTCCAACACTCTGTGTCACATAAGAACATAAGAGAAGCCCTGAGGGATCAGGCCAGTGGCCCCTCCAGTCCACCACTCTGTGTCACATAAGAACATAAGAGAAGCCATGCTGGATCAGGCCAATGGCCACTCCAGTCCAACACTCTGTGTCACACAGTGGGCAATGATCCCAGGTGCCATCAGTGGGGCCAGGATGCTAGAAGCCCTGCCACTGTGCTCCCCACAAGCACCAAAAAAGCAGAGCATCACTGCCCCAGACATAAGAACATAAGAGAAGCCCTGTTGGATCAGACCAATGGCCCCTCCAGTCCAATGCTCTGTGTCACACAGTGGCCAAAAAACCCAGGTGCCATCAGGAGGTCCACAAGCAGGGCCAGGACACTGGAAGCCCTCCAACTATGTCCCCCCAAGCACCAAGAATACAGAGCATCACTGCCCCAGACATAAAAACATAAGAGAAACCATGTTGGATCCGGCCAGTGGCCCCTCCAGTCCAACAATCTGTGTCACACAGTGGCCAAAAAAAACCCCAGGTGCCATCAGGAGGTCCATCAGTGGGGCCAGGACACTAAAAGCCCTCCCACTGCTGCCCCCCCAAGCTCCAAGAATACAGAGCATCACTGTCCCAGACATAAAAACATAAGAGAAGCCATGTTGGATCAGGCCAATGGCCCATCCAGTCCAACACTCTGCGTCACACAGTGGCCAAAAAAACCCTGGTGCCATCAGGAGGTCCATCAGTGGGGCCAGGACACTAGAAGCCCTCCCACTGGGGTCCCACCCCCCAAGCACCCAGAATACAGAGCATCACTGCCTCAGACAGAGTTCCATCAATATACTGTGGCTAAGAGGCACCGATGGAGCCCCAGCAGCATCTCCAGTTAAAAAGGACCAGGCAGGAGGTGACGTAAAAAGACAGAGCAGACAATACCAACAGCAGGGGGACAACTATCACTGCACAGGCTCAGAGTGTTCCTGGCTTCACTGCCTGGGCCCAGAATACCCCCCTCCCAGGTCCAAGCTGAGGTCTTGTACCAAGAAGAGAAGAAGAGATTGGATTAGATTTATCCCCTGCCCTTCACTGCCTGAAGGAGTCTCAGGGTGGCTCACAATCTCCTTTCCCTTCCCCTCCCCACAAGAGACATCCTGAGAGGTAGGTGGAGCTGAGAGAGCTCAGACAGAAACTGCTCTTGAGAGGAAGAGCTCTGCGAGAACTTGTGGCTGACCCAAGGTCACTCCAGCCAGACACTTCTGTTCATCTCAGATGAGCAACCTTCCAGGAAACAGGGCAGGGGAAGCCACTGGAGGCAGTAGGGCTGCTGAGCCCCGCGGTCCGGGTGGGTGTTCCTCTGCCCGGGAGGCTCCCAACCGGCCGATCCACATTGGGCCACCTGGGGGAACCTCCTCCGACATCATCAGCACAATGAAGTTACCCGGAAGTGACCTCAACGGGCCAGCAACAGCGCGCAGCAGCCGCTCTGGGCATTTCCAGGAAAACTCTATGGCTTTCCCCGGACGCTCTAGCCATTTGGGAGGGAAAACGGTATGGTACAAATAGGCACCATAGAGTCTTCCCCTCCCAAATGGCTAGAGCGTCCCGGAAACTCATAGACTTTCCCTGGAAATGCCTAGAGCGTCCACGAGCAGCATTGCCATGATGACATCCCTTCCGGGTGACGTCGTTGGAGGCAGCTGATCTGCCCTGCTGCTGCCCAGCATGTTGCCTGGGGTTGCCAGACCCGGGTTGGGAAACTCCTGGAGATTAGAGGATGGAGCACGAGGAGGACCCTCAGGGGAGTCCAAGGCCACAGAGTCCACCTTCCAAAGCAGCCCTTTTCTCCAGGGGAACTGATCTCCGTAGTCTGGAGATGAGCTGGAATTCCAGGAGATTCCACAGGCCCCACCTGGAGGCAGCTGGCATCCCAAATTGCCACCCCCACCCCTCAGGAGGGCAAGCAGAGGCTCTGCACTCTACCTGGTGGAGTTGAGGGATGGGGTTTCCTCACTGCTACTCAAGTCCAGGCTGTCGGTGCTGATGTCTGCCGCCTTCTGCCGGAAGGCCTCGCGGTGCTTCACTGTGTCTGTGGCCACCTGGAACTTGCCTTTCTCCTGCAGCTGGCAGTCAGCAAACTCCACCTAGAATCAGAGAGTGGGAAGGGACCTCCAGGGTCATCTAGTCCAGCCCACTGCACAATGCAGGAAACTCACAAACACCTCCCCCTAGATTCACGGGATCTTCATTGCTGCCAAATAAATGGCCATCTAGCCTCTGTTGAAAAACCTCCAAGGAAGGAGAGCCCAAGGAAGGAAGGAATAGAATAATAGAGTTGGAAGGGACCTCTAGGGTCATCTAGTCCAACCCCCTGCACAATGCAGGAAACTCACAAATACCTCCCCCTAGATTCACAGGATCTTCATCGCTGTCAGATGGCCATCCAGCCTCTGTAAAAACCTCCAAGGAAGGAAAGCCCACCACCTCCCGAGGAATCATTGTATCCTAGCGTTGGAAGGGACTTCCAGGAAGTCCCCATTTTATCTTTTTTTTAAAACCAATCTGCTCTGATATATACATCTATATATTTTATGCCAATAAAGGCTAACTTGACTTGAAAAATTCATTACATTTGAGTCCAGAAGCACCTGAAAGTCCAACAAAAGATTCAGAGGATAAGCTATTGAGAATCAAAGCTCCGATTGTCAGACATGAGGAGGAGAAAGAGGAAGGGAGCTCCCCCAGTTTGATGTAGCGGTTAAGAGCGTGGACTCTTATCTGGGAGAACTGGGTTTGATTTCCCTCTCCTTCACTTGCAGCTGCTGGAAGGGCCTTGGATCTGCAAGAGCTCTCTTATCCAAGAGAACCGGGTTTGATTCCCCACTCCTTCACTTGCAGCTGCTGGAATGGCCTTGGGTCAGCCAGGGCTCTCTTATCTGGGAGAACCGGGTTTGATTCCCCACTCCTCCACTTGCAGCTGCTGGAATGGCCTTGGGTCAGCCAGAGCTCTCTTATCTGGGAGAACCGGGTTTGATCCCCCACTCCTCCACTTGCACCTGCTGGAATGGCCTTGGGTCAGCCAGACCTCTCTTATCTGGGAGAACCGGGTTTGATTTCCCACTCCTTCACTTGCAGCTGTTGGAATGGCCTTGGGTCAGCCAGGGCTCTCTTATCTGGGAGAACCGGGTTTGATTCCCCACTCCTCCACTTGCAGCTGCTGGAATGGCCTTGGGACAGCCAGAGCTCTCTTATCTGGGAGAACCGGGTTGGATTCCCCACTCCTCCACTGGCAGCTGCTGGAATGGCCTTGGGTCAGCCAGAACTCTCTTATCTGGGAGAACCAGGTTTGATTCCCCACTCCTCCACTTGCAGCTGCTGGAATGGCCTTGGATCTGCCAGAGCTCTCTTATCTGGGAGAACCGGGTTTGATTCCCCACTCCTTCACTTGCAGCTGCTGGAATGGCCTTGGGTCAGCCAGGGCTCTTTTATCTGGGAGAACCGGGTTTGATTCCCCACTCCTCCACTTGCAGCTGCTGGAATGGCCTTGGATCTGCCAGAGCTCTCTTATCTGGGAGAACCAGGTTGGATTCCCCACTCCTCCACTTGCAGCTGCTGGAATGGCCTTGGATCTGCCAGAGCTCTCTTATCTGGGAGAACCGGGTTTGATTCCCCACTCCTTCACTTGCAGCTGCTGGAATGGCCTTGGGTCAGCCAGGGCTCTTTTATCTGGGAGAACCGGGTTTGATTCCCCACTCCTCCACTTGCAGCTGCTGGAATGGCCTTGGGACAGCCAGAGCTCTCTTATCTGGGAGAACCGGGTTGGATTCCCCACTCCTCCACTGGCAGCTGCTGGAATGGCCTTGGGTCAGCCAGAACTCTCTTATCTGGGAGAACCAGGTTTGATTCCCCACTCCTCCACTTGCAGCTGCTGGAATGGCCTTGGATCTGCCAGAGCTCTCTTATCTGGGAGAACCAGGTTGGATTCCCCACTCCTTCACTTGCAGCTGCTGGAATGGCCTTGGATCTGCCATAGCTCTCTTATCTGGGAGAACCGGGTTTGATTCCCCACTCCTCCACTTGCAGCTGCTGGAATGGCCTTGGGACAGCCAGAGCTCTCTTATCTGGGAGAACCGGGTTGGATTCCCCACTCCTCCACTGGCAGCTGCTGGAATGGCCTTGGGTCAGCCAGAACTCTCTTATCTGGGAGAACCAGGTTTGATTCCCCACTCCTCCACTTGCAGCTGCTGGAATGGCCTTGGATCTGCCAGAGCTCTCTTATCTGGGAGAACCGGGTTTGATTCCCCACTCCTTCACTTGCAGCTGCTGGAATGGCCTTGGGTCAGCCAGGGCTCTTTTATCTGGGAGAACCGGGTTTGATTCCCCACTCCTCCACTTGCAGCTGCTGGAATGGCCTTGGATCTGCCAGAGCTCTCTTATCTGGGAGAACCAGGTTGGATTCCCCACTCCTCCACTTGCAGCTGCTGGAATGGCCTTGGATCTGCCAGAGCTCTCTTATCTGGGAGAACCGGGTTTGATTCCCCACTCCTTCACTTGCAGCTGCTGGAATGGCCTTGGGTCAGCCAGGGCTCTTTTATCTGGGAGAACCGGGTTTGATTCCCCACTCCTCCACTTGCAGCTGCTGGAATGGCCTTGGGACAGCCAGAGCTCTCTTATCTGGGAGAACCGGGTTGGATTCCCCACTCCTCCACTGGCAGCTGCTGGAATGGCCTTGGGTCAGCCAGAACTCTCTTATCTGGGAGAACCAGGTTTGATTCCCCACTCCTCCACTTGCAGCTGCTGGAATGGCCTTGGATCTGCCAGAGCTCTCTTATCTGGGAGAACCAGGTTGGATTCCCCACTCCTTCACTTGCAGCTGCTGGAATGGCCTTGGATCTGCCATAGCTCTCTTATCTGGGAGAACCGGGTTTGATTCCCCACTCCTCCACTTGCAGCTGCTGGAATGGCCTGGGGTCAGCCAGTGCTCTCTTATCTGGGAGAACCGGGTCTGATTCCCCACTCCTCCACTTGAACCTGCTGGAATGGCCTTGGGTCAGCCATAGCTCTCACAGAGTTGTCCTTGAAAGGGCAGCTTCTGTCAGAGCTCTCTCAGCCCCACCCACCTCACAGAGTGTCTGTTGTGGGGGAGGAAGGTCAAGGAGATTGTAAGTTGCTCTGAGACTTTGCTTCAGAGAGAAGGGTGGGGTATAAATCTGAACTCTTCTTCTTCTGTCTTTGACATTTGCCAGTTCAGGGCTGGCCACCCGACTTCCATTCCCAGTCACACACATTTCCTGTGACCATTGTAAGAAGAAGAAGAAGATATTGGATTTATATCCTGCCCTCCACTCCAAAGAGTCTCAGAGCAGCTCACAATCTCCTTTACCTTCCTCCCCCACAACAGACACCCTGCGAGGTGGGTGGGGCTGGAGAGGGCTCTCACAGCAGCTGTCCTTTCAAGGACAACCTCTGCCAGAGCTCTGGCTTACCCAAGGCCATTCCAGCAGGTGCAAGTGGAGGAGTGGGCAATCAAACCTGGTTCTCCCAGATAAGAGAGCTCTGGCTGACCCAAGGCCATTCCAGCAGCTGCAAGTGGAGGAGTGGGGAATTCGACCCGGTTCTCCCAGATAAGAGTCCGCACACTTAACCACTACACCAAACTGGATCTCCACCACAGGGAGACCAAGATTCCATGAGGGGAAGTGAATTGGAGGTTTTGCAACTGTCCCTGTCTGCATGGCTACTCCAAAGATGGGGTGTCACTCCTGAAGGTGGCTTTTGAGGACCAATCCCCTGGCCACCTGCTCATCGATCCCCAGTCTGCATTTCCTCCCAACAGGGACTCAGCTGTGATTTTGGTGTCTGATTCATTCCCCTGGCCCCTCAAACCCGGCTTTGCAAGTCTCTAATACCTGAAGCTTTTCTGAGAAAATCCCCATCAGGCAGAGAAACAGGACGATGTGGGGTGAAGGCAGCATCTTCCTTCTCTGCTCCTGCAAAACACCCCAACTTGGGGAGGGAATGAAAGAAAGAGGATGAATCTTGGATGGGGAGGAGGAGAAGGAGGGGGAGGAGGAGAAGTATAAAGAGGAGGAGAAGTATAAAGAGGAGGAGGAGGAGAATGAGGTGAAGGAGAAGAAGGAGGAGGAGAAGGAGGAGGGGGAGAAGAAGAAAGAGGAGGAGAAGGCAAAGGAGAAGAAGGAGGAGGAAAAGGAGAAGGAGGAGGAGAGGAAGGAGGAGAAGCAGGAGGAGGAGAAGAAGGAGGAGGAGAAGGAGAAGAAGGAGGAGGAGGAGAAGAAGGAGGAGGAGAAGGAGAGCATATTTATACCTTGCCCTTCTCTCTGAATCGGAGACTCAGAGCAGTTTACAATCTCCTTTACCTTCTCCCCCCACAACAGACACCCTGTGAGTGGGTGGGGCTGAGAGAGCTCTCACAGCAGCAGCCCTGTCAAGGAAAACTTTGCAAGAGTTATGGCTGACCCAAGGCCATGCTAGCAGGTGCAAGTGGAGGAGCAGAGAATCAAACCTGGTTCTCCCAGATAAGAGTCTGCACGCTTAACCACCACACGAAACTGACAGAGCCCCCCCCCCCCCGTCAACCCTGCAGGCATGAGCTGCTGCTGTGCAGAGTGGTGGAGGATGGTGCAGTCAGAGAGTCAGACTTGGATTTGGGGAGACTTGGGTTCAAATCCCTGCTCTGCCATGATGGAAGCTTGCTGAGTGACCTTGGGCAACTCACATATGCCTCAGACCAACATGGCTTCTTACCTGATCTACCTCAAAGGCCTGTTGTGAGAAAACAGAGGAAGGGAGAATCCACTTTTGGTCCCCATTGGGAAGAAAAGAGAGATATAAATAAATAGAGATCAATGCATGCTCATCTCCCCCAGACACACACACACACACACACACACATCTGTATGATTCCAGCTCCTCCCCCCCCCCTGCTCAATTGCTGGGCTGAAGGAGAAATGCCAGACCTCTGAATCTCAGCAGGGTCAGCCCTGGTAGAACTTGGATGGGAGACCACCAAGGAAGTCCAGGGTTGCTACAAAGGCAGGCAATGGCAAACCTCCTCTGGTTGTCTCTTGACTAGAATCTCCTACACCCACAGGGATGTCATACGATGGCTGAAGCTTAATGGCACTTTCCATGGTGTGAGGGGGAGACTGGGATAGAGGGGGTTTGCCCCAACTCACCTGGCTCGTCTTTTCCCCAGAACGTCCTCCCTGGCGGGGCTTCCTTGTGCTCTCAGCGCTGGGGCTCGTGTGCCCTTGAAGGTATCTTATAGCCTGGCCACTCCCTTTATAGCCAGCCTCTGAAGGGGCTGGTTAATGATAAGTCAGATGAATTACAAGAAATGACACCTTTGATTGAGCAAATTACAATTTCTTTAATGACCATTTTTGTGCTTTTCCACGCAGGATAGTCAACATAACAGCCCACATAGCCCCCCATCTCCCACCCTAAACAAACCCCATCATCAAGAAAAGAAGGAAAGGAAAAAGAGAAAGACAGACAAGTGTGGCAGAAATGTAAGGAAGACTGGGGCATTTTGTAATGGCAGCCTAAATGAGCCCTTGGCCTCTCAGTTTGGTGTAGTGGTTATAGCCCACACTTCACTAGCCAAAGGATTCTCAGAGCATCCTACAAATCTCCTTTCCCACACAACAGACAACTTGTGAGGTGGGTGGGGCTGATAGAGATCTCCCAAAAGCTGCCCTTTCAAGGACAGAGTGGCCTACAATCTGCTTTCCCGTCCTCCTCAGCAACTCACACCCTGTGAGGTGGGTGAGGCTGAGAGAGCTCTCCCAGAAGCTGCCTTTTCAAGGACAGAGTCTCAGAGTGGACTACAATCTCTTTTCCCTTCCTCTCCCACAACAGACACCCTGTGAGGTGGGTGGGGCTGAGAGGGCTCTCCCAGGAGCTGCCCTTTCAAGGACAGAGGCTCAGAGCGGCCTACAATCTCCTTTCCCTTCCTCCCCCACAACAGACACCCTGTGAGGTGGGTGGGGCTGAGAGGGGTCTCCCAGAAGCTGCCCTTTCAAGGACAGGGGCTCAGAGCGGCCTACAATCTCCTTTCCCTTCCTCCCTGACAACAGTCACCCTGTGAGGTGGGTGGGGCTGAGAGGGCTCTCCCAGAAGCTGCCCTTTCAAGGACAGAAGCTCAGAGCGGCCTACAATCTCCTTTCCCTTCCTCCCCAGCAACACACACCCTGTGAGGTGGGTGGGGCTGAGAGAGCTGTCCCAGAAACTGCCCTTTCAAGGACAGAGGCTCAGAGCAGTGGTGCTCCCATGTTGATCGCTTGGGTACGGGAGAGGGCGGCAGCGCAGCGGCACTTCCGGCGCAGTGAGTGAAGGGGTCCGTGATGCTGGAATGGCTGTCGGTGGTTCGGGGTTTCTGGCTGCGTCATGTGCCGGTGGAACGGCAGGGATCAGAATCGCTGTGGCTGCTGGCTCGGGGGCTGTCAGAGCCAGGTTGGCCGGCAAGTCCTGTGACCGCCGTCTTCCTCAATCTCATCCCCGGGCGCCTCACGTGACCTCAACTGGTTGATGTGTCGCCGCATGGTGAACCCCCCCCCCATGATGACCTCGTACATTACAGACCCCAGTACCCTTGAGACTCAAGTCGGAAGCCAAGCCGGCCCCCCTCCCCAAAGTTTTTGGCATACACTAAGTCCCCCGTATCGAAACCCCTGGGTGCTCGAACTGCATCAGGTATCTCTTGCATATCCGGGGCCCGATCGGGGTGCATGCGGTCTAGTAGTGTTGACAGCCGTTGGCCCATGAGGAGCTCAGCCGGGCAGCGGCCAGTGGCTGTGCAGAGGATAGCGTGTTGGGCTAGCAGGAACTCTGCGAGCCGGGCCTCCCAGTCCCCTTGGATGATGCGGCGGAGTGACTCTTTTGTGGACCACACCATCCTTTCCGCTTGGCCATTGGTAGCCAGGTGGAAAGGGGCTGATCTAATGTGCCGGATTAGGTTCCAGCTGCAGAAGTCCTGGGACTCCCCTGAGGTGAAGGCTGTCCCATTGTCCGAGACGAGCATGTCTGGAAGCCCCTGGGTGGCAAAAACCCTGCGGAGAGCCGTGATTGCAGCTCAGGAGGAAGTGGAAGCCACGGGGACTACCTCTAACCATTTTGAGTGGGAGTCCATGATAAGGAAAAATAGCTGCCCCTGGAAGGGCCCCACAAAGTCCAAATGCAGGTGGGACCATGGGTTGCGTGTGGACTCCCACTGTTGGTTTGGGGCTGGGGGCGGTGCTGGCCGGGTCTCCCAGCATGGCTGGCACCTCACCACCCAGGATTCAATGGTGTCATCTATTCCTGGCCACCAGACTTAGCTGCGGGCAAGAACCTTCATTCGCACGATCCCTGGGTGTGAGTCGTGCAGTGCAGTTAGGACTCTCTGCTGCAGAGTAGGGAGCACCAACACCCGTCCACCCCATAGTAAACAGCCCTTGTGAACTGATAGCTCGTCCTGGCAGGATGTGAAAGCTGTAAACTCCAAGCCCACCCAGCCTGTGGGCCATCCCCTCCACACCCAGTTGAGAACCCAGGAGAGGATTTTGTTCCTGACCAAAAATTTAGCGATGTCCTTAGAGTGAACCGGGTGGTCCGGAAGTGACTCCAACAACATTATCTTGTGCGGCGGTGCCAGATCTGGTCCCCGGAGGGAAGCGGCAGCTGACTCAACACATCCGCATGGCCCATAGCTTTTCCTGGCCAGTATTGGAGGTCATTTTGGTACCCTGCTAAGAAAATGGACCACCTTAAAACCCGGGGTAACAGTATCTGCGGTGTCTGGTGGTTGGGGGCAAACAGGAATGGTTTATGGTCTGTGAGAATGGAGAAGGGTCGGCCATACAAATAATCATGTAATTTCTTAACACCAGCAACAATGGCCAACCCTTCCTTATCTATTTGCACGTAGTTGCACTCAGGTTTTTACAACGTTCTCGAATAATAAGCCACCAGAAGCTCACGACCATCCGGCAGCACATGCGCTAATACCGCCCCCATCCCGTAAGGAGAAGCATCACACGCCAAGACCATGGGCAGCTGCTCGTCAAAATGTGCCAGTAGGCTGTAGGACGTGAGGAGGTCCTTCACTGCCTGGAAAGTGGCAGCCTGGCGGCAGCCCCATACCCACAGGGCCCATTTGTCCAGTAAGCGGTGAAGGGGTTCTGCTACTGCTGCCTTGTGGGGAAGAAGGTGTGGTAGAAGTTGAAGTGTCCTAAGAAAGACTGTAGTACCGCTTTATTGGTGGGGGCGGGAGCATCACAAATGGCTTCCACCTTTTCCTTCGAGGGATGGATGCCGTTCACATCCACAGAGTACCCTAGGAAGTCGATCTTAGGAACCCCCAACAGACATTTCTCCCTCTTCACCTTTAGGCCCGTTGTGTTGAATCTTTGGAGAACTGCACGGAGGCAGGAGGCGAACTCGTCCTCTGGCAGTGGCGATTAACACATCCTCAAAAAATGGCTGGACCCCCGGGATACCTTTTAAAAGAGAGTCCATTGGGTTCTGGAAGATACCCGGGGCCACACTGACTCCGAATTGGAGGCACTTGACCTTGAAGGCTCCTCTATGCATCACTAGAGGTCTATGCGTCACATCACACAGAGGTCTGAGAGGAGCAGAACAGGGCAGAGCAGCTGGAGAAGTTGCTGGGAATTTCTGAGTGTTGGAAGACTTCATTCTGAGCTTGTGGGGCTGCCTAAAATTCTGAGGTGTGATAGCAGGGGAACTTTGTTTGCTCTTTGTTTGGTTGAGTGGGCTAAAAAGGAGAAAGAGATTGAGAGTGATTGAGAGTGATTGCTGTTGATTGCTGAGGAGTGTCTCTGCTCCACCCTCTTTGCATTTTAAGCCAAGCCTTGCCAAAGGTGCGAGCCTTTGGCGCGAGCCGAAGGGCGAGAGCTAAAGAGCTCTTGGCCTGTGCCTCTTCGCCTGGGGGCTCCCTAAGGGCCAGGAACCCAGGAACCTAAGGACCAGGAACTCAGATCCCTGATTTCCTTGTTCTCCCAATAAGGTATGTGGAGAAACGCCATTTTAGTGAGTGGTGGTGCTTCATTTGGCAGGGATCAGTAAATCCCTCAGCGGGCTTTGTAGCCTTCCCCTCACTCCCCCCCTCCCTTCCAGAGCCAAACCAACAACGCTAGGGGGAAAGTCTCCTAGAGAAGCAGGAAGTGCTGTTGTTCTTGCCATGTGCTAGGCAGGAAGAGAGTCGGAAGTTTGCAGCAGGCGCTCGGGAAGGGAGGCTGCTTGCCTGCGAGCTCCTGCCTGGGAGGCTCCAGGCAGTAAGGCAACGTAAGTAATTCTCAAGACAGGACAAGTCTAGACCAGGGACAGTAGAAAGCGTTTATAAACAACTTTCCTTTGTTATGCTGTTTGCTGTGCTGTGCTGTGCTAACTTTTTAAATGCAACTGTTTTTGTTTTGTTTTTCTTTTCCTATCATTTTTACGGTTTAAATAAATGCTTTTTTCTGTTTTAAATGCTGGCAGTCAATCTCTGTACCACATGGATCCCCAAACCGCTTTAGACCACGCTGTTTTATAAAGGGGGCCCCGGGGAAGGGGGAAGGCATGCAGTTGGATAAGGTGCCAATCCTCCAGGGGTGCCCCAAAGAAGGGCTGAGGTCTCTGTGAAACCCAAGTGCAGGGTGGCAGAGGACCTTGAGGCCTAGCCTCATAGCTGGAGAGGGGGATTGGGAGTCCTGTTCCTCTCAATCTGAACCCCAAGACTGAGCAGGTGGTGGCAGCGCGCCCAAGGGGCAGGAGGAGAAATAGCTCCCTCCAGGAGTTGGCGACTCAATAGGGAGCTGACGGGACCGGGTCTGAAGGCAGAATCGGGCCGGTTCCGCCACAAGGTAAGTTAAGGTAAGGTAAGTTGACCCTCCAGAGGGGGAGGGTCAACTTACCTTACAGAGGGGGAGCCACTTAAACAAACAGCATTTAAATATATATATATATATATATATATATATATATATATATATATATATATATATATATAATTTTATTTGTACCCCGCCCTCCCCTGCCGAAGCAGGCTCAGGGCGGCTAACAATACGATGACCAATGGTGCACCAAACAATAAAACAGTTACATTAGGAACATTAAATTAAACATTAATTAACCTTAAAAACCCGTTAAAACAATTAACTAAAACATATTATAACACTATCATTGACGCTATTCTAGTTAGTGCTGATGGCGGATTTTCTTCGTTGTCGGTATAATTCAGTTATTCATAAAAGCTAATTTAAAAAGGGTGGTCTTGCAGGCCCTGCGGAACTGATCAAGATGAAGATAGAATGCCAGCAGGGGGTTGGGGGCTTTCCAGTGTTTTGCACTGAGTGTCACATGTATGACTATCTGCCCAAAGGACAGAAGTCTTGGGTGTGTGCTCGCTGCAAGGAGCTCCTGGTCCTCAGGGAACGAGTTCGTACCCTTGAGGCCGAGGTGACTGCCCTGGAGAAGCAGAGACGGTCAGTTAGGCACTTGGGGAAGACTCTCGGGGGCGTAGTAGATGAGCCCCACTCTGAACGTAGCAGCCCCGTTGCTGCCAGAGAGTGTGAGGGTTGAGAGGGAACAGGGCACCGTGCTGAGGATAAGGGGAATGCGCCCTCAGAAGGGACCTCTTCTTCGGTTGGTGAGCGGGAATCCTTTCGCGCCAAGGAACCATCCCTGAGCAGGGGGAGGGGGGGGTTGGTAGTTGGTGATTCGATCCTTAGGCAAGTAGACAGCTGGGTGGCGAAACCGCGTACTGACCATATGGTGACTTGCCTGCCTGGTGCGAAGCTGGCGGACATTACGCGTGTAGTAGATAGGCTGATAGACAGTGCTGGGGAGGAGCCTGTGGTCGTGGTGCATGTTGCCACCAACGATGTGGGGAAATGCAGTCGTGAGGTCCTGGAGAAAAAATTTAGGCTGCTAGGCGGGAGACTTAAGGCCAGGACCTCCAAGGTAGCCTTTTCGGAAGTGCTACCTGTTCCACGTGCAGGGCAGGAGAGACAGGCACAAATTAGAAGTCTCAATGTGTGGATGAGACGATGGTGTAAGGAGGAAGGGTTTAAGTTTGTTAGGCACTGGGATGCTTTCTGGAACAAGCGGGAGCTGTACAAAAGAGACGGTCTCCACTTGTCCCCGGATGGAACCAGGCTGCTGGCGCTTAAAATCAAAAAGGTGGCAGAGCAGTTTTTAAACTAAATCTTGGGGGAAAGCCGACAGGAGATGAAATGTCTCTGGTTCGGGAGGACTCGTCTCAAAGAGATGAAGGGTTGGCTGCTGTCGATCTACTGGGTAACGGACCAGAGTTGTCCACTGTGAAGGTGACAAACAGTATGGACTGTCTGCAGAGTCTCGAGGTGGCAGGAGGAAGGTGGCGGGCCTAGCTCGCCTGGGAAATTATAGATGTTTGTATGCAAATGCTAGAAGTGTTCGAAGTAAAATTGGTGAATTGGAATGTTTAGTGTTGGGAAAAAACATAGACATTGTGGGAATTTCAGAAACTTGGTGGAATGAGGAGAATCAGTGGGACACGGTGATTCCTGGATATAAGTTATATCGGAAGGATAGGGAGGGAAGGGTTGGAGGTGGGGTGGCTCTGTATGTCAAAGAGGATATACGGTCCTGTAAGACTGAGGTCAAAGAATTAGATTCACTTTTAGAAATGCTTTAGGTTGGAATAGAGGGCCCAAAAGGAAATTTAACTATGGGAGTTTGTTATCGCCCACCAAATCAAAAGAGAGAGGACGATTATAATATGATGGAAGGCTTAAAGATAGCGGCTAAACGTAAAAACTGTGTCGTAATAGGTGATTTTAACTACCCGCAGATTGATTGGGTCAATATGTGTTCTGGTCGAGAGAAAGAGATTGAGTTTCTTGATGCTCTCAATGACTGTGCTATGGAGCAGATGGTCTCAGAACCTACCAGGGGTGGGGCGATCCTGGATTTGGTCCTAAGTAATGCCCAAGACTTGGTGAGAGATGTAAAAGTGATTGCGCCTCTTGGGAGCAGTGACCATAATGTTATTGATTTCACCGTTTGTATAAATAGGGAGTTGTCCAAAAAGACCACAACCACGTTTAACTTTAAAAGGGGTAAATACACTGAGATGAGGAGGCATGTGAGGAGGAAACTGAAAGGAAAGGTACATACGGTCAAAACCATTGGGGAAGCGTGAAGACTATTTAAAACTATAATCCTAGAAGCTCAGATAAAATACATACCACAAGTTAGGAAAGGCACAAACAGGCATAAGAAAAGGCCTGCGTGGTTAACAAACAAAGTAATGGAAGCTGTAAAAGGTAAGAAGGACTCCTTTAAGCGGTGGAAAACCAGTCCAAGTGAGATTAGTAAAAGGGAACACAGGCTGTGGCAAATCAAATGCAAGACTGTGATCAGGCAGGTAAAAAGGGACTATGAAGAGCATATTGCAAAAAACATAAATACCAACAATAAAAATTTCTTCAAATATATTAGAAGTAGGAAACCAGCCAGGGAGGCAGTGGGGCCCTTGGACGACCATGGGGTTAAAGGATTACTGAAGGAGGATAGGGAAATGGCTGAGAAGCTGAATGCATTTTTTGCCTCCGCCTTCACTGTGGAAGATGAGAAGTGTTTGCCTGCTCTGGAACCGCTAATTTTGGAAGGGGTGTTGAAAGACCGGAGTCAGATTGAGGTGACGAGAGAGGAGGTCCTACAACTGATAGACAAATTAAAAACTAATAAGTCACCGGGTCCGGATGGCATACATCCGAGAGTTCTGAAAGAACTCAAAGATGAACTTGTGGATCTTCTAACAAAAATCTGTAATCTTTTATTGAAATCTGCCTCCGTTCCTGAGGACTGGAAAGTAGCAAATGTCACCCCCATCTTTAAAAAGGGTTCCAGAGGAGATCCGGGAAATTACAGGCCAGTCAGTCTGACTTCAATACCGGGAAAGTTGGTAGAAACCATTATCAAAGACAGAATGAGTAGGCACATTGATGAACACGGGTTATTGAGGAAGACTCAGCATGGGTTCTGCAAGCGAAGATCTTGCCTCACTAACCTGTTACATTTCTTTGAGGGGGTGAACAAACATGTGGACAAAGGAGACCCGATAGATGTTGTTTACCTTGACTTCCAGAAAGCTTTTGATAAAGTTCCTCATCAAAGGCTCCTTAGAAAGCTTGAGAGTCATGGAGTAAAAGGACAGGTCCTCTTGTGGATCAAAAACTGGCTGAGTAATAGGAAGCAGAGAGTGAGTATAAATGGGCAGTCTTTGCAGTGGAGGATGGTAAGCAGTGGAGTGCCGCAGGGCTCGGTACTGGGTCCCATGCTCTTTAACTTATTCATAAATGATTTAGAGTTGGGAGTGAGCAGTGAAGTGGCCAAGTTTGCGGATGACACTAAATTGTTCAGGGTGGTGAGAACCAGAGAGGATTGTGAGGAACTCCAAAGGGATCTGTTGAGGCTGGGTGAGTGGGCGTCAACGTGGCAGATGCGGTTCAATGTGGACAAGTGCAAAGTAATGCACATTGGGGCCAAGAATCCCAGCTACAAATACAAGTTGATGGGGTGTGAGCTGGCAGAGACTGACCAAGAGAGAGATATTGGGGTCATGGTAGATAACTCACTGAAAATGTCAAGACAGTGTGCGTTTGCAATAAAAAAGGCCAACGCCATGCTGGGAATTAATAGGAAGGGAATTGAAAACAAATCAGCCAGTATCATAATGCCCCTGTAGAAATCGATGCTGCGGTCTCATTTGGAGTACTGTGTGCAGTTCTGATCGCCGCACCTCAAAAAGGATATTATAGCATTGGAGAAAGTCCAGAAAAGGGCAACTAGAATGATTAAAGGGCTGGAGCACTTTCCCTATGAAGAAAGGTTGAAACGCTTGGGGCTCTTTAGCTTGGAGAAACGTCGACTGCGGGGTGACATGATAGAGGTTTACAAGATAATGCATGGGATGGAGAAAGTAGAGAAAGAAGAACTTTTCTCCCTTTCTCACAATACAAGAACTCGTGGGCATTCAATGAAATTGCTGAGCAGACAGGTTAAAACAGATAAAAGGAAGTACTTCTTCACCCAAAGGGTGATTAACATGTGGAATTCACTGCCACAGGAGGTGGTGGCAGCCACAAGCTTGGCCACCTTCAAGAGGGGTTTAGATAAAAATATGAAGCACAGGTCCATCAGTGGCTATTAGCCACAGTGTGTGTGTATATATAAAATTTTTTTGCCACTGTGTGACACAGAGTGTTGGACTGGATGGGCCGTTGGCCTGATCCAACATGGCTTCTCTTATGTTCTTATGTTCACTATTGTTTGCGCCTCGGCCGTGGCGGCATCCACTGGCAGCTGTTGGTACACCCGGGGCAAGTCCAATTTTTCAAAAATCTTGGCCCCTGCTAGATAGGCCAACACGTAGCTCATAACTGGCACCGGGTAGGCGTGGTTCCGTAGCGCCTTATTTATCGTACACTTATAGTCCACGCAGAGGCGTCCGGGGCCATCGGGCTTGACTGGGGTGACAATGAGAATCTTCCAGCAGGTGTTAGCAACCGCCTCCAACACTCCCTGGGCTACCAGGAGGTCTAGCTCCTCCTCTATCTTGCGCTTCAGGGCGAAGGGAACACGCCGGGCCTTCAGCCTTATGGGCTGGACGTTCGGGTCTAGTTGCAGAGACACAGGGGGCCCGGTGTAAGTCCCCAGGGTCCCATCAAAAACTATCGGAAACTCCCCACAGATGCTCTGGAAGTCCCTGGGCCGGGTAGGAACCTGGTTTAATCTGGTCACCTGGATTCCGAGGGGTCTGAACCATGTTCTGCCCAGCAAACTGCTCAAGTCCCCTTCCACAACTATTAGAGGCAGTCTCCCTGAGAAGCCAACGTATTTCACCCTTGGAAACCCCACTCCCTTTACTGCAATCTCTCGGACCACAAACGGGGATGGCTGCAGATGGGCTTCCCTCCCAGGGCATAACCTCCAGAAGGTCCGGAGCGAAATTACAGTCTGTCCAGCCCCGGAGTCCACTTCCATGTTACATGGCTTGCCCTCTATGAATATAGTCACTTGCAACTTCCCAGGGAAAGGCAGGGGAAGTTGGCATACCTGCTCATCCAAGGAGTAGATGGAGTGGAGGTCTTTCGCCATGGCAGTGTCTTGGTGTCTGCCCTCATTTTGCCTCCCAGCAGCTGGTGCACTCCCAGGCCGGCACTACCAGTTGGCTGTTTTGGCAGTTGCTTCAAAGCCGTGTGCCGGAGCTTGAGTGCATCGTCCTCCCTGAGTCCTCGAATTTGGACGATGAAGCGGCAGCTCGATGCGCTGAAGTTGAAGTTCGCTCCTTCCTAGTCTTCTCGTAGGCTGTGACTTCCTTGATGACTTTGGCCAGATCGGTGTAGTCCTTACTGACCAGTTTCCTCCGCAGCTTCTCGTCCCGCAGACCAAAGATGAACCAGTCCCTCAGCGCTTCATCCAGGTCCGGGAACTCACAGCGAATGGACAACCAGCGGAGGGTGGCGCTGGATTCGGCCACAGACTTGGGTCGCTGGCTGCATTCTGAGAACTCGAGGCGGCGCGCCAGGACTGTCGGCTGCGGAGCGAAGTGAGTTGTGAGGCGCTGCTCCTCAGCTCCTGTGGAATGGACGTCCTGGAGCTGGCAAAGGAGTTCCTGCTACAAAAACCCCCCTGATGGATAGATATACACCCCCCTTCTCTCCCCTCCCTTCTCCAAACAGGAACCATATATGTCAAGGTATCAAGCGGCCCCGTGGCGCAGAGTGGTAAAGCAGCAGCACTGCAGTATTGTGGGTCTGAACTCTCTGCTCACGACCTGAGTTCTATTCCGGCGGAAGCTGGTTCAAGTAGCCAGCCCAAGGTTGACTCAGCCTTCCATCCTTCCGAGATCGGTCAAAGGAGTCCCCAGCTTGCTGGGGGGGAAGTGTAGATGACTGGGGAAGGCAATGGCAAACCACCCCGTAAAAAGTCTGCTGTAAAAACGTTGTGAAAGCAACATCACCCCAGAGTCGGAAACGACTGGTGCTTGCACAGGGGACCTTTCCTTTCCTTCTCTCCCCTCCCTTCTCCAAACAGGAACCTTATATGTCAAGGTATCAAATAGGAAGATTATATCTGAAGGCAGAAAATGCTGTTTTGACCTGTAAACTACAGGGCGGCTCAAGCCAAACACACAGACCTGGATTTTCCTTGGGGGTCTGAGTCCCCCCCTCAGGCAACCAGTGCAGTACTTGGGGACTTGGGGCCCAGACAACCAATGACAGGCAAAGTGACAAATTCTTTTGAGCGTATGAAAATGTTTTCCCGTCCTTTTTAGATTTTCGAGAAGGAGAGATAATGAATGGGGTAGTGGATCCTTTGAACAAATGCGTTTTTCTCCTGGGACATTGTGAGGCATGAAAACTCCCCACTGTGTGTGTTTTTTTTTCTGGGTTGGCCTTCTTACAAATGCTAATTGAGCCAGCACAGACACACAATGGATAGATAGATGGACAGAGAAAGGTCTCCTGCCTTTCTTCTTGTGGAGGTATCTAGTGTCAGAGAGTCTTCAGAAAGACACATCTCTGGAGACAGGAAAAACTGTTTTGACCTTAGCAGACTTGGATCAAGAGGGTGGGGAAAGAGATTTCATGACCTTCCTGGCAATGGGATGCTCTTGCAGCACATCTTTCAGGAAATACAGACCTCTCAGCTCTCAAATGCAGACCTCTCAACTGAGATCTAGGAAAGTTGGCTATTTTTTTCTGATCTAGAGTGTCGAAGGACGCTTGATATTGTGAGGTTATTGTGATCTGCAAAAGTTTTCAGTTGTATCTTTGGACTCTGTAAATTAATAACTAAAAGTCTGATATCCAGCATATATCAATCCTTATACATTTGGCATCTGTTGGAAAAGAAAGTATAGCCCTTAACCCCATTTTTAATGTAGCAATAGATTGCAGGGTCTTTGATGAATTCAACATACTTGCTTGGTTCCAATTTACATTTGGGGGGAAAGTGAGATGGGGTGTGGGGAGACATGAAGATCAGAGAGGCCTTTAAAAATTTCTTAATGGATTCAGGTGGGGTACCCATGTTGTTCTGAAACAGCAGAACAAACTTTGAGTCCGGTGGCATCTTTAAGAACCAATCAAGTTTTATTCTGGGCATCAGCTTGTGTGTGCATGTACACTGTTTCATTTAGATTACACACATACACTTAATTTTTCTGACATGAGGCCCTTTTTTTGCTGTTAATCATTGATCCTATTTATTGATTTACTGTTGTTGGTTTTATGATGTGAGCCATCCTGAGCTCATTTTGTGGGTAGGGCAGGATATAAGTTGAATAAATGAAATGAAATGAAAGTTTGATTTCTAAGTGATTTCTAGGTATCAAAAGCTTCCCTGATAAACTGTAGCATATGCTGAACCTAGAATGTAGTAGCTTAGGTATGCTATTGCCTTCTGATCTCAATTTATACCCCACCCTACCCCCAAAATGAGCTCGAGGTGGCTTACGCCATAAAACCAACAAGATAAAACAGTGAAACAATAAATAGGATAAATGATTAATAGCAAAAAACCCACATCCATGCCTCATGTCAGATAAATGTGTGTGTGTGTGTGTGTGTGACCCAAGAAATTCCAGTGTCTGAAAAATATCAAAAGGTAGCAAGGCACTGGGAAGGGGCTATTGACACCACTTTGTTGGTGTTAAAAGTGCCACTGGACTCAAACTTAGTTCTCAAATCTGTTAACCGCTTGGTGTGGAGAGCCAGTTTGGTGTAGTAGTTAAGTGTGCGGACTCTTATCTGGGAGAACCGGGTTTGATTCCCCACTCCTCCACTCGCACTTGCTGGAATGGCCTTGGGTCAGCCATAGCTCTCTTATCTGGGAGAACCGGGTTTGATTCCCCACTCCTCCACTTGCAGCTACTGGAATGGCCCTGGGTCAGCCAGAGCTCTCTTATCTGGGAGAACCGGGTTTGATTCCCCGCTCCTCCACTTGCAGCTACTGGAATGGCCCTGGGTCAGCCAGAGTTCTCTTATCTGGGAGAACCGGGTTTGATTCCCCACTCCTCCACTTGCAGCTGCTGGAATGGCCTTGAATCAGCCAGAGCTCTCTTATCTGGGAGAACCCGGTTGGATTCCCCACTCCTCCACTTGCAGCTGCTGGAATGGCCTTGGGTCAGCCAGAGCTCTCTTATCTGGGAGAACCGGGTCTGATTCCCAACTCCTCCACTTGCACCTGCTAGAATGGCCTTGGGTCAGCCAGAGCTCTCTTATCTGGGAGAACCGGGTCTGATTCCCCACTCCTCCACTTGCACCTGCTGGAATGGCCTTGGGTCAGCCATAGTCCTCTTATCAGGGAGAACTGGGTCTGATTCCCAACTCCTCCACTTGCAGCTGCTGGAATGGCCTGGGGTCAGCCAGAGCTCTCTTATCTGGGAGAACCCGGTTTGATTCCCCACTCCTCCACTTGCAGCTGCTGGAATGGCCTTGGGTCAGCCAGAGCTCTCTTATCTGGGAGAAATGGGTTTGATTCCCCACTCCTCCCCTTGCAGCTGCTGGAATGGCCTTGGGTCAGCCAGAGCTCTCTTATCTGGAAGAACCGGGCTTGATTCCCCACTCCTCCACGTGCAGCTGCTGGAATGGCCTTGGGTCAGCCAGAGCTCTCTTATCTGGGAGAACTGGGTTTGATTCCCCACTCCTCCACTTGCAGCTGCTGGAATGGCCTTGGGTCAGCCAGAGCTCTCTTATCTGGGAGAACCGGGTCTGATTCCCCACTCCTCCACTTGCACCTGCTAGAATGGCCTTGGGTCAGCCAGAGCTCTCTTATCTGGGAGAACCGGGTCTGATGCCCCACTCCTCCACTTGCACCTGCTGGAATGGCCTCGGGTCAGCCATAGTCCTCTTATCTGGGAGAACTGGGTCTGATTCCCCACTCCTCCACTTGCAGCTGCTGGAATGGCCTGGGGTCAGCCAGAGCTCTCTTATCTGGGAGAACCGGGTTTGATTCCCCACTCCTCCACTTGCAGCTGCTGGAATGGCCTTGGGTCAGCCAGAGCTCTCTTATCTGGGAGAACTGGGTTTGATTCCCCACTCCTCCCCTTGCAGCTGCTGGAATGGCCTTGGGTCAGCCAGAGCTCTCTTATCTGGGAGAACCGGGCTTGATTCCCCATTCCTCCAGGTGCAGCTGCTGGAATGGCCTTGGGTCACCCAGAGTTTTCTTATCTGGGAGAACCGGGTTTGATTCCCCATTCCTCCACTTGCAGCTGCTGGAATGGCCTTGGGTCAGCCAGAGCTCTCTTATCTGGGAGAACCGGGATGGATTCCCCACTCCTGCACTTGCAGCTGCCGGAATGGCCCTGGGTCAGCCAGAGACCTCTTATCTGGGAGAACCGGGTTTGATTCCCCACTCCTCCCCTTGCAGCTGCAGAAATGGCCTTGGGTCAGCCAGAGCCCTCTTATCTGGGAGAAACGGGATGGATTCCCCACTCCTCTACTTGCAGTTGCCGGAATGGCCCTGGATCAGCCATAGCTCTCTTATATGGGAGAACCGGGTTTGATTCCCCCCTCCTCCACTTTCAGCTGCTGGAATGGCCTTGGGTCAGCCAGAGCTCTCTTATCTGGGAGAACCAGGCTTGATTCCCCACTCCTCCAATTGCAGCTGCTGGAATGGCCTTGGGTCAGCCAGAGCTCTCTTATCTGGGAGAACCGGGTTTGACTCCCCACTCCTCCACTTGCACCTGCTGGAATGGCCTTGGGTCAGCCAGAGCTCTCTTATCTGGGAGAACCGGGTTTGATTCCCCACTCCTCCACTTCCACCTGCTGGAATGGCCTTGGGTCAGCCATAGTCCTCTTATCTGGGAGAACTGGGTCTGATTCCCCACTCCTCCACTTGCAGCTGCTGGAATGGCCTTGGGTCAGCCAGAGCCCTCTTATCTGGGAGAACTGGGATGGATTCCCCACTCCTCTACTTGCAGTTGCCGGAATGGCCCTGGATCAGCCATAGCTCTCTTATCTGGGATAACCGGGTTTGATTCCCCCATCCTCCACTTTCAGCTGCTGGAATGGCCTTGGGTCAGCCAGAGCTCTCTTATCTGGGAGAACCAGGCTTGATTCCCCACTCCTCCAATTGCAGCTGCTGGAATGGCCTTGGGTCAGCCAGAGCTCTCTTATCTGGGAGAACCTGGTTTGACTCCCGACTCCTCCACTTGCACCTGCTGGAATGGCCTTGGGTCAGCCATAGTCCTCTTATCTGGGAGAACTGGGTTTGATTCCCCACTCCTCCCCTTGCAGCTGCTGGAATGGCCTGGGTCAGCCAGAGCTCTCTTATCTGGGAGAAGCGGGCTTGATTCCCCACTCCTCCACCTGCAGCTGCTGGAATGGCCTTGGGTCAGCCAGTGCTCTCTTATCTGGGAGAACTGGGTTTGATTCCCCACTCCGCCACTTGTAGCTGCTGGAATGGCCTTGGGTCAACCAGAGTTTTCTTATCTGGGAGAACCGGGTTTGATTCCCCACTCCTCCCCTTGCAGCTGCTGGAATGGCCTGGGTCACCCAGAGCTCTCTTATCTGGGAGAAGCGGGCTTGATTCCCCACTCCTCCACCTGCAGCTGCTGGAATGGCCTTGGGTCAGCCAGAGGTCTCTTATCTGGGAGAACTGGGTTTGATTCCCCACTCCTCCACTTGTAGCTGCTGGAATGGCCTTGGGTCACCCAGAGTTTTCTTATCTGGGAGAACCGGGTTTGATTCCCCACTCCTCCACTTGCAGCTGCTGGAATGGCCTTGGGTCAGCCAGAGCTCTCTTATCTGGGAGAACGGGGATGGATTCCCCACTCCTGCACTTGCACCTGCTGGAATGGCCCTGGGTCAGCCCGAGACCTCTTATCTGGGAGAACCGGGTTTGATTCCCCACTCCTCCCCTTGCAGCTGCTGGAATGGCCTTGGGTCAGCCAGAGCCCTCTTATCTCGGAGAACCGGGATGGATTCCCCACTCCTCTACTTGCAGTTGCCGGAAAGGCCCTGGATCAGCCATAGCTCTCTTATCTGGGATAACCGGGTTTGATTCCCCCCTCCTCCACTTTCAGCTGCTGGAATGGCCTTGGGTCAGCCAGAGCTCTCTTATCTGGGAGAACCAGGCTTGATTCCCCACTCCTCCAATTGCAGCTGCTAGCATGGCCTTGGGTCAGCCAGAGCTCTCTTATCTGGGAGAACCAGGCTTGACTCCTTGCTCCTCCACTTGCACCTGCTGGAATGGCCTTGGGTCAGCCATAGTCCTCTTATCTGGGAGAACTGGGTCTGATTCCCCACTCCTCCACTTGCAGCTGCTGGAATGGCCTTGGGTCAGCCAGAGCTCTCTTATCTGGGAGAACTGGGTTTGATTCCCCACTCCTCCACTTGTAGCTGCTGGAATGGCCTTGGGTCACCCAGAGTTTTCTTATCTGGGAGAACCAGGCTGGATTCCCCACTCCTCCAATTGCAGCTGCTGGAATGGCCTTGGGTCAGCCAGAGCTCTCTTATCTGGGAGAACCGGGTTTGACTCCCCACTCCTCCACTTGCACCTGCTGGAATGGCCTTCGGTCAGCCAGAGCTCTCTTATCTGGGAGAACCGGGTTTGATTCCCCACTCCTCCACTTGCACTTGCTGGAATGGCCTTGGGTCAGCCAGAGCTCTCTTATCTGGGAGAACCGGGTTTGATTCCCCACTCCTCCAATTGCAGCTGCTGCAATGGCCTTGGGTCAGCCAGAGCTCTCTTATCTGGGAGAACCGGGTTTGATTCCCCCTCCTCCACTTGCAGCTGCTAGCATGGCCTTCGGTCAGCCATAGTCCTCTTATCTGGGAGAACTGGGTCTGATTCCCCACTCCTCCACTTGCAGCTGCTGGAATGGCCTTGGGTCAGCCAGAGCCCTCTTATCTGGGAGAACCAGGATGGATTCCCCACTCCTCTACTTGCAGTTGCCGGAATGGCCCAGGATCAGCCATAGCTCTCTTATCTGGGAGCACCAGGTTTGATTCCCCCCTCCTCCACTTTCAGCTGCTGGAATGGCCTTGGGTCAGCCAGAGCTCTCTTATCTGGGAGAACCGGGTTTGATTCCCCACTCCTCCAATTGCAGCTGCTGCAATGGCCTTGGGTCAGCCAGAGCTCTCTTATCTGGGAGAACCGGGTTTGATTCCCCCTCCTCCACTTGCAGCTGCTAGCATGGCCTTGGGTCAGCCAGAGCTCTCTTATCTGGGAGAACCAGGCTTGACTCCTTGCTCCTCCACTTGCACCTGCTGGAATGGCCTTGGGTCAGCCATAGTCCTCTTATCTGGGAGAACTGGGTCTGATTCCCCACTCCTCCACTTGCAGCTGCTGGAATGGCCTTGGGTCACCCAGAGTTTTCTTATCTGGGAGAACCGGGTTTGATTCCCCACTCCTTCCCTTGGAGCTGCTGGAATGGCCTTGGGTCAGCCAGAGCTCTCTTATCTGGGAGAACCAGGTTTGATTCCCCACTCCTCCACTTGCACCTGCTGGAATGGCCTTGGGTCAGCCAGAGTTCTCTTATCTGGGAGAACCGGGTTTGATTCCCCGCTCCTCCACTTGCAGCTGCTGGAATGGCCCTGGGTCAGCCAGAGCTCACTTATCTGGGAGAACCGGGTTTCATTCCTCCTCCTCCACTTGCAGCTGCTAGCATGGCCTTGGGTCAGCCAGAATTCTCTTATCTGGGAGAACCGGGTTTGATTCCCCGCTCCTCCACTTGCAGCTGCTGGAATGGCCCTGGGTCAGCCAGAGCTCACTTATCTGGGAGAACCGGGTTTGATTCCCCCTCCTCCACTTGCAGCTGCTAGCATGGCCTTGGGTCAGCCAGAGTTCTCTTATCTGGGAGAACCGGGTTTGATTCCCCACTCCTCCACTTGCAGCTGCTGGAATGGCCTTGAATCAGCCAGAGGTCTCTTATCTGGCAGAACCCGGTTGGATTCTCCACTAATTCACTTGCAGCTGCTGGAATGGCCTTGGGTCAGCCAGATCTCTCTTATCTGGGAGAACCGGGTCTGATTCCCCACTCCTCCACTTGCAGCTGCTGGAATGGCCTTGGGTCAGCCAGAGCTCTCTTATCTGGGAGAACCGGGTTTGATTCCCCGCTCCTCCACTTGCAGCTGATGGAATGGCCCTGGGTCAGCCAGAGCTCACTTATCTGGGAGAACCGGGTTTGATTCCCCCTCCTCCACTTGCAGCTGCTAGCATGGCCTTGGGTCAGCCAGAGTTCTCTTATCTGGGAAAACCAGGTTTGATTCCCCACTCCTCCACTTGCACCTGCTGGAATGGCCCTGGGTCACCCCGAGACCTCTTATCTGGGAGAACCGGGTTTGATTCCCCACTCCTCACTTGCAGCTGCTGGAATGGCCTTGAATCAGCCAGAGGTCTCTTATCTGGCAGAACCCGGTTGGATTCTCCACTCCTCCACTTGCACCTGCTGGAATGGCCTTGGGTCAGCCAGAGCTCTCTTATCTGGGAGAACAGGGTTTGATTCCCCACTCCTCCACTTGTAGCTGCTTGAATGGCCTTGGGTCAGCCAGAGTTCTCTTATCCGGGAGAACCGGGTTTGATTCCCCGCTCCTCCACTTGCAGCTGCTGGAATGGCCCTGCGTCAGCCAGAGCTCACTTATCTGGGAGAACCGGGTTTGATTCCCCCTCCTCCACTTGCAGCTGCTAGCATGGCCTTGGGTCAGCCAGAGCTCTCTTATCTGGGAGAACCAGGCTTGATTCCCCGCTCCTCCACTTGCAGCTGCTGGAATGGCCCTGGGTCAGCCAGAGCTCTCTTATCTGGGAGAACCAGGTTTGATTCCCCACTCCTCCACTTGCACCTGCTGGAATGGCCTTGGGTCAGCCAGAGCTCTCTTATCTGGGAGAACCGGGGTGATTCCCCACTCCTCCACTTGCACCTGCTGGAATGGCCTTGGGTCAGCCAGAGCTCTCTTATCTGGGAGAACCAGGTTTGATTCCCCACTCCTTCACTTGCACCTGCTGGAATGGCCTTGGGTCAGCCAGCGCTCTCTTATCTGGGAGAACTGGGTTTGATTCCCCACTCCTCCACTTGTAGCTGCTTGAATGGCCTTGGGTCAGCCAGAGTTCTCTTATCTGGGAGAACCGGGTTTGATTCCCCGCTCCTCCACTTGCAGCTGCTGGAATGGCCCTGGGTCAGCCAGAGCTCACTTATCTGGGAGAACCGGGTTTGATTCCCCCTCCTCCACTTGCAGCTGCTAGCATGGCCTTGGGTCAGCCAGAGCTCTCTTATCTGGGAGAACCAGGCTTGATTCCCCACTCCTCCAATTGCAGCTCCTGGAATGGCCTTGGGTCAGCCAGAGCTCTCTTATCTGGGAGAACCGGGTTTGACTCCCCACTCCTCCACTTGCACCTGCTGGAATGACCTTGGGTCAGCCATAGGCCTCTTATCTGGGAGAACTGGGTCTGATTCCCCACTCCTCCACTTGCAGCTGCTGGAATGGCCTTGGGTCAGCCAGAGCTCTCTTATCTGGGAGAACTGGGTTTGATTCCCCACTCCTCCACTTGTAGCTGCTTGAATGGCCTTGGGTCACCCAGAGTGTTCTTATCTGGGAGAACCGGGTTTGATTCCCCACTCCTCCACTTGCAGCTGCTGGAATGGCCTTGGGTCAGCCAGAGCTCTCTTATCTGGGAGAACCAGGTTTGATTCCCCACTCCTCCACTTGCACCTGCTGGAATGGCCTTGGGTCAGCCAGAGCTCTCTTATCTGGGAGAACCGGGTCTGATTCCCCACTCCTCCACTTGCACCTGCTGGAATGGCCTTGGGTCAGCCATAGTCCTCTTATCTGGGAGAACTGGGTCTGATTCCCCACTCCTCCACTTGCAGCTGCTGGAATGGCCTTGGGTCAGCCAGAGCTCTCTTATCTGGGAGAACTGGGTTTGATTCCCCACTCCTCCACTTGTAGCTGCTTGAATGGCCTTGGGTGTCAGAACTTAAGAACTTCAAACGGATCCCATACTTGATTTCAAAGCTAGGATTTTATTAAAGAGAACTAAGTACTTGAAGAGACGAGATAACAGTGATGGCAAGGGCCAGCACTGGTACAGTTTTATACACTAAAGCAAACACATCACAAAGCCACAATTCACCCCAGTGCAAGCACATCTGTCTTCCCACCATCCACTATCAGCGAAGAGGTTGCCTCCTTATTCTGAAGGCCACACGGCTTGGCTTCAAAGGGCCCTAGTGTGAGAATGTGCAGAGACACACAATAAGTCAATCTACAGCCCTAAATATTTTGGATACCAGTAGGGCAAGGTTAATTGCTACACAGGCATTCAGGGTTGTCAAAAGGTTACAACATGGAGTCAGTTTGGTTCAGTTACAATCTGAGCATAAGCCATACTAGAAACATAAGCAAGTACTGGTTACATTACAGTAAAGCCTCAGCAATAGTTACAAGTTCTGACATACTGCCCCCCCTAAGGGCCCCCCCCACGGGGAACGCACTTGGGCTTGTGTGGGTACAGTAGGTGAAACTTTTTCAGCAGTTGCGGCGCAGATACATCCTGTGACTTGACCCACTCGTCACAGCTCGGAGGGAAGTGTTTCCACCTGATCAAATAATACAACTGGCCCCGTTTTACTTTGGAATCCAGAATTTCCTGGACCTCATGGTGACTCTGACCCCTCACTGTCGTCGGAGGGGGCGGCGGGGCCCTGGGATGGAATGACGTAGCACCAGGGTCTTTCCGAAGTAGGCTGCAATGAAAAACAGGATGGATCTTACTTAGAGACTTGGGCAGGTCGAGTTCTACGGTTACCTTATTTATGACCCTTTTTATTTTAAAGGGCCCCAGGAACTTCAGAGCGAGCTTGTGGCACGTTTGGGGGAGGGGGAGATTTTTTGTAGACAAGAAGACTGTATCTCCCACCCTCAATTCCCACCCCGGGGAATGTTTCTTGTCAAACTGCTTTTTGTATGCCTTTTTCGCTTCCTCCAGATTTTCCTGAATGCCCTTCCAGCCTTCACGAAGGCCCTCCCACCATTGTTGACACGAAGTGGGTTCGGACGGGCCGGCGGGGAGGGCGAGCGTGGGGAACGGCTTGCCTTCATAGCCGTTGATGATTTGAAAGGGTGAAGTTTTGGTGGAGCTGTGGAGGCTGTTGTTATAGCCGTATTCAGCAAAGGGGAGGAGATCTACCCAGTTAGACTGTTGGAAATTGATAAAGCAGCGAAGGTATTGCTCTAGAAGGCCATTAACCCTTTCAGTCTGTCCGTCCGACTGGGGGTGATAGGAGGAGCTGAGACCTTGTTCAATACCAGCCAATTTGCAAAACTCCCGCCAGAAGTTGGCAACGAACTGTGTTCCGCGGTCACTAATGACCTTGTCAGGGAACGAGTGTAGTCTTACAATGTGAGTAAAAAAGAGCTGCGCGAGCTTTTTTGCTGTGGGGAGTTGCTTACAGGGGATGAAGTGGGCTTGTTTGGAGAAAGTGTCGACTACAACGAGGATGACAGTTTTCCCCTGAGAGGGAGGAAGCTCAACAATAAAGTCCATGGAGACTACTGACCAGGGCCGGGTGGCCGTGGGGAGTGGAACCAGGTGGCCGGGGGTTTTACCCCCCCTTCTTTTAGCCATGAGGCAAGTGGGGCAGGCGAGAACAAACTCGGAAACGTCTTTTTTGATCTTTGGCCACCAAAACTGTCGGGTCAGTAAGTTGAGCGTTTTGACATAGCCAAAATGGCCCGCCAGGCGACTAGAATGACAGCGTTCGAGGACCTCTTTTCTGAGGGGGCCGGGCACATATATCTTATCGTTGTGCAGCCAGAGACCGTTTTCACTTTTAGTTAAATTAGGCTGACGGTCCGTTTCTAGGTTTAGCTCAGCAAGAAACCGAGGTAAAAGGTCTGCGTCTGGAGGGTTGGTTTGTTTCCCCGAGCGAGTGGTGACTCCGCCCGAAATGGCGGAGGGGGGAATGAGCGAGTCGATTACGTCCTCTCGGAGGCTGTCATGTTGGGGCATGCGTGAGAGGGCGTCTGCCAAGAAATTTTTCGAGCCTGGGATGTGTTTCAGCACGAAATCAAATTTTGCAAAGAAGCCCGCCCACCGGATTTGTTTTGCAGTCATTTTGCGGCGCCCGGTGAGGGCTTCGAGGTTTTTGTGATCGGTCCAAATTTCGAAAGGCATTCTCGCCCCTTCAAGCCACGAGCGCCAGGTTTTAAGGGCAAACATGACTGCAAATGCCTCTTTGTCCCAGACAGACCAATTTCTTTGTTCATTAGAAAACTTCCTAGAAATATAGGCACATGGACGAAGCACCCCATTGTCCCCCCTCTGCATCAATATGGCTCCGATTGCGGCGTCGGAGGCATCGCATTGAACCACGAAGGGTTTCAACTCATCAGGATGTGCTAACACGGGTTCCGAGGTGAAGAGGCGCTTTAATTCATTGAAAGCTTTTTGGCAGTCGGGCGTCCACGTTAAGCGTGCGCCTGGCTTTTTTGCCTCTTCGCTTTTGCCTTTGGTTTTTAGGAGTTCAGTTAGGGGAAGCATGACTGTGGCGAACCCCTTAATGAACTCGCGGTAGAAGTTTGCGAACCCGATAAAACTTTGGAGTTGTTTGCGGGTTTTGGGGGGCTCCCAATCCAGCACCGCTTGGACCTTTGCAGGGTCCATTGACAGTCCCTCCCCCGACACTCGGAAACCTAAATAGTCAAGTTCAGTCTTATGGAATTCACATTTTGCCAACTTTGCGTACAATTTGTGTTTACAGAGGGTGCTTAACACTTTCCTGACTAGTGGCACGTGAGATTTGAGATCTTGCGAGTAAATAATGATGTCATCAAGGTACACCACCACCCCCTTATAGAGGAAGTCCCGTAGCACTTCATTGATAAAGTTCATGAAAACCCCGGGGGCCCCCTGGAGTCCGAAGGGCATGACTAGGTACTCAAATTGTCCTAGGGGGGTGTTGAAAGCTGTTTTCCATTCATCCCCCTCCTTGATGCGGACGCGGAAGTACGCGTCTCGGAGGTCGAGTTTGGTGAATATCTTTCCTTTCGCTACAGTGTTCAACAAGTCTTTTATCAACGGGATCGGGTAGGCGTTGGACATCGAAATCCCGTTTATCGCACGAAAATCTGTGCAAAGTCTAAGCGTCCCGTCCTTTTTCTTTCAGAAGAGGACGGGGGCGGCGTGGGGGGCTGTGGCCGGTCGTATGAACCCACGCTTAAGATTTTTATCCAAAAACTTTCGGAGTTCCGCTTTCTCCGCCCAACCCATGGAGTATAGTTTTGCTTTGGGAAGCTGTTGCCCCGGGATCAATTCAATAGCGCAATCCGTGGGGCGGTGGGGTGGTAGCTCATCGGCTTCCTTCTCGCTAAAAGCTAGCCTTAAGTCCCGATACTCCTTGGGAATCGAAGCCACTTCCTCGAGTGTGAGGCAAGCTCGTTCGTTTTGGGGGGGAGCGTGCGGCCCCCATTCGGGGCGCCAGTGGTGGTGTTCGCACCTCCAGTCAGGGAATCGGACGATCTGTTCCGCCCACCTTATGTCGGGTTGGTGGCGGGCGAGCCAGGCCGAGCCCACCACCACATCGAAAGAGCAAGAGGGGGCAATTACGAAAGTTTCGATCCCCCAGTGCTCCTCGGTTCCTACCGGGACTGCTTGGGTCTCGAGAGTACATGGTTCCCCCCTCATGGGTCCCCCGTCCATCTGTTGGAATTGCATTGGTTGTGGTAGAGGCGAGGTGGCTAAACCCAGTGCCTCTACTAATCGGGGGGTGATTAAGTCTCTGTTACACCCTGAGTCGATTAGCGCTCGAGCGTGCATGAACCGTTTTAAATTGGGATTGAGGAGGGTGACTGCCATAAACAATAAGCCCCCCGTGGCTCTCACCGTGAGGAGTGCCGGCTGTTGTTGGACCTGCTCTGCGGCACCCATTAAAGCAGGTCGCTGTCGTTTCCCGCCGACTCGGTTTCATCCGACTCCTCGGTTGATTCCTCCACGGCCGTCAGGTCGGTGGTAAAATCCTCGTCAGTCGCCAGGGAAGTGGCGACGGAGCCCCGACTGGGCTCCTTCGAACGGCTACTCTTTTTCTTCTTTGGCCCCGAGGCGGTAGGTTTCGCCGAGGGTGGCGTTGCTCCGGCTTTAACGGGGCAGTTGGCGGCGAGGTGATCCGGGTCTCCACATCTGAAGCACTTGCGCGCGGCGGTGGGGGTCGAGGTCGCTGGGGTCTTCCTCCCTTCCGCCTTAGTCGGAGTGTGTTTGGCCGCCTTTTTCCCTAGCTGCTGCCGGCGCATTCCCACATGTTGGAGGTTCGTTTCCACCTCCCCGGCCAGTTGGATCCATCCGACCAAGGTGTCGGGCCTTCCTTGGCTGTAGCAGCGATCGAGGATGTTCGGGTTCAAACCATTGCGGAAAGCGGTGTACTTCATTACTTCGTTCCACCCCCTGGCCGCCGCGCAATATCCCAGAAACTCGGTGGCATACTCGCGAGTAGAGTGGTTGCCTTGCTCGATGCGTTGGAGGGCAGCGATGGCTTTCTCCTCTTGAAGGGGGTCGCCGTACTGGCGGAGCATCGCGTGCAGGAAGCCTGCGACTGTTGCCAGTTCGGGCTTCCTTCCCGTGTAGAGCCCCACGTACCACTTGCGGGCCGGGCCCCTCAGGCGGGACGCGATAAGATTTACTCGGCTGGCCTCCGTCGGGTAGTCGGCACCCCAATGGGTGAAGAACGTGTCGCATTGTATTGTGAAATACTCCACGTCCTCTGCGTTCCCGTCGAATGTAATCTTCAGCTCCCTGCCCCTTCCGTCGCCCCCCCCTGGGGCCGCAGGGCCAGGGATCGCCGGGGGTCCCCCTGGAAGCGGGACCTGGGGTACCACCGGCGGCGGCACCGGGCCCGGCGGGGCCGGCAGCGCCGGGGCGGGTGGCGCCGGTTGCGCCGGAGCGGGCGGTGCTGGTGGCGCCGGGGCCAGCGGAGCCGGAGCGGGTGCCACCGGTGGTGCTGGGGCCGGCGGTGCCGGAGCAGGTGCCACCGGTGGTGCTGGGGCCGGCGGACCCGGTGGAGCCGCGGGCGTAGCCCCAGCGGCAGACCTCCTCCCAACGGCGGGACCCCCAGGACCGCAGTTTGCAGGGTTCGGAGCTGATCGTAGATCGCGCCCAGGTTCTGCTGCATTTCCTCCGCCATCGACACGCGGGATCGGTGCACGTCGTCGTGTATCTCCCGCACCCAGTCGAACAAGTCGTTGCGGAGGGTTCGGATCTGGTCGTCCCCGCCTCGCGCCGCCGGACCTTCTCCCAGGTCCTCGTCGTCGTCTCCGGTTCCTCCTTCGCCCAACATACTCTGGTAGCGTTGCTCCGCGGCGTCGATCGCGGCCGTGGACTTCCGCGGGCTCCAGGGTCGTGGGGCAGGGAACGCGTCAACCGAGAAAGGCGCCGGGACCTTAATTTTGCGCCGGACCCCCGTCACCTTCGGGTCGAGCGGTGGATCCTCTGTAGGGGTGGTGGGCTCTCCGCTGTCTGGAACTTTTGCCGCCATTGGACCAGGTTTCCAGTTCAGATAAGCCACGAGACAATGGCATCACTGTTATAATGTCAGAACTTAAGAACTTCAAACGGATCCCATACTTGATTTCAAAGCTAGGATTTTATTAAAGAGAACTAAGTACTTGAAGAGACGAGATAACAGTGATGGCAAGGGCCAGCACTGGTACAGTTTTATACACTAAAGCAAACACATCACAAAGCCACAATTCACCCCAGTGCAAGCACATCTGTCTTCCCACCATCCACTATCAGCGAAGAGGTTGCCTCCTTATTCTGAAGGCCACACGGCTTGGCTTCAAAGGGCCCTAGTGTGAGAATGTGCAGAGACACACAATAAGTCAATCTACAGCCCTAAATATTTTGGATACCAGTAGGGCAAGGTTAATTGCTACACAGGCATTCAGGGTTGTCAAAAGGTTACAACATGGAGTCAGTTTGGTTCAGTTACAATCTGAGCATAAGCCATACTAGAAACATAAGCAAGTACTGGTTACATTACAGTAAAGCCTCAGCAATAGTTACAAGTTCTGACATTGGGTCACCCAGAGTTTTCTTATCTGGGAGAACCGGGTTTGATTCCCCACTCCTCCACTTGCAGCTGCTGGAATGGCCTTGGGTCAGCCAGAGCTCTCTTATCTGGGAGAACCGGGTCTGATTCCCCACTCCTCCACTTGCACCTGCTAGAATGGCCTTGGGTCAGCCAGAGCTCTCTTATCTGGGAGAACCGGGTCTGATTCTCCACTCCTCCACTTGCACCTGCTGGAATGGCCTTGGGTCAGCCATAGTCCTCTTATCTGGGAGAACTGGGTCTGATTCCCCACTCCTCCACTTGCAGCTGCTGGAATGGCCTGGGGTCAGCCAGAGCTCTCTTATCTGGGAGAACCGGGTTTGATTCCCCACTCCTCCCCTTGCAGCTGCTGGAATGGCCTGGGGTCAGCCAGAGCTCTCTTATCTGGGAGAACCGGGTTTGATTCCCCACTCCTCCACTTGCAGCTGCTGGAATGGCCTTGGGTCAGCCAAAGCTCTCTTATCTGGGAGAACTGGGTTTGATTCCCCACTCCTCCACTTGTAACTGCTGGAATGGCCTTGGGTCACCCAGAGTTTTCTTATCTGGGAGAACCGGGTTTGATTCCCCACTCCTCCACTTACAGCTGCTGGAATGGCCTTGGGTCAGCCAGAGCTCTCTTATCTGGGAGAACCGGGATGGATTCCTCACTCCTGCACTTGCAGCTGCAGGAATGGCCCTGGGTCACCCCGAGACCTCTTATCTGGGAGAACCGGGTTTGATTCCCCACTCCTCCCCTTGCAGCTGCTGGAATGGCCTGGGTCAGCCAGAGCTCTCTTAAATGGGAGAAGCGGGCTTGATTCCCCACTCCTCCACGTGCAGCTGCTGGAATGGCCTTGGGTCAGCCAGAGCTCTCTTATCTGGGAGAACTGGGTTTGATTCCCCACTCCTCCACTTGTAGCTGCTGGAATGGCCTTGGGTCACCCAGAGTTTTCTTATCTGGGAGAACCGGGTTTGATTCCCCACTCCTCCACTTGCAGCTGCTGGAATGGCCTTGGGTCAGCCAGAGCTCTCTTATCTGGGAGAACCAGGATGGATTCCCCACTCCTGCACTTGCAGCTGCCGGAATGGCCCTGGGTCACCCCGAGACCTCTTATCTGGGAGAACCGGGTTTGATTCCCCACTCCTCCCCTTGCAGCTGCTGGAATGGCCTTGGGTCAGCCAGAGCCCTCTTATCTGGGAGAACCGGGATGGATTCCCCACTCCTCTACTTGCAGTTGCCGGAATGGCCCTGCATCAGCGATAGCTCTCTTATCTGGGAGAACCGGGTTTGATTCCCCCCTCCTCCACTTTCAGCTGCTGGAATGGCCTTGGGTCAGCCAGAGCTCTCTTATCTGGGAGAACCAGGCTTGATTCCCCACTCCTCCAATTGCAGCTGCTGGAATGGCCTTGGGTCAGCCAGAGCTCTTATCTCGGAGAACCGGGTCTGATTCCCCACTCCTCCACTTGCACCTGCTGGAATGGCCTTGGGTCAGCCATAGTCCTCTTATCTGGGAGAACTGGGTCTGATTCCCCACTCCTCCACTTGCAGCTGCTGGAATGGCCTTGGGTCAGCCAGAGCTCTCTTATCTGGGAGAACTGGGTTTGATTCCCCACTCCTCCACTAGTAGCTGCTGGAATGGCCTTGGGTCACCCAGAGTTTTCTTATCTGGGAGAACCGGGTTTGATTCCCCACTCCTCCACTTGCAGCTGCTGGAATGGCCTTGGGCCAGCCAGAGCTCTCTTATCTGGGAGAACCGGGAAGGATTCCCCACTCCTGCACTTGCAGCTGCCGGAATGGCCCTGGGTCTGCCAGAGACCTCTTATCTGGGAGAACCGGGTTTGATTCCCCACTCCTCCCCTTGCAGCTGCTGGAATGGCCTTGGGTCAGCCAGAGCCCTCTTATCTGGGAGAACCGGGATGGATTCCCCACTCCTCTACTTGCAGTTGCCGGAATGGCCCTGCATCAGCCATAGCTCTCTTATCTGGGAGAACCGGGTTTGATTCCCCACTCCTCCAATTGCAGCTGCTGGAATGGCCTTGGGTCAGCCAGAGCTCTCTTATCTGGGAGAACCAGGTTTGATCCCCCACTCCTCCCCTTGCACCTGCTGGAATGGCCTTGGGTCAGCCATAGCTCTCTTATCTGGGAGAACCAGGTTTGATTCCCCACTCCTCCACTTGCACCTGCTGGAATGGCCTTCGGTCAGCCAGAGTTCTCTTATCTGGGAGAACTGGGTTTGATTCCCCGCTCCTCCACTTGCAGCTGTTGGAATGGCCCTGGGTCAGCCAGAGCTCTCTTATCTGGGAGAACCGGGTTTGATTCCCCCTCCTCCACTTGCAGCTGCTAGCATGGCACTGGGTCAGCCAGAGCTCTCTTATCTGGGAGATCCGGGTTTGATTCCCCACTCCTCCACTTGCAGCTGCTGGAATGGCCTTGAATCAGCCAGAGCTCTCTTATCTGGGAGAACCCGGTTGGATTCCCCACTCCTTCACTTGCAGCTGCTGGAATGGCCTTGGGTCAGCCAGACCTCTCTTATCTGGGAGAACCGGGTCTGATTCCCCACTCCTCCACTTGCACCGGCTACAATGGCCTTGGGTCAGCCCCAGCTCTCTTATCTGGGAGAACCGGGTCTGATTCCCCGCTCCTCCACTTGCACCTACTGGAATGGCCTTGGGTCAGCCATAGTCCTCTTATCTGGGAGAACTGGGTCTGATTCCCCACTCCTCCACTTGCAGCTGCTGGAATGGCCTTGGGTCAGCCAGAGCTCTCTTATCTGGGAGAACTGGGTTTGATTCCCCACTCCTCCACTTGCAGCTGCTGGAATGGCCTTGGGTCAGCCAGAGCTCTCTTATCTGGGAGAACCGGTCTTGATTCCCCACTCCTCCACCTGCAGCTGCTGGAATGGCCTTGGGTCAGCCAGAGCTCTCTTATCTGGGAGAACTGGGTTTGATTCCCTACTCCTCCACTTGCAGCTGCTGGAATGGCCTTGGGTCAGCCAGAGCTCTTTTATCTGGGAGAACCGGGATGGATTCCCCACTCCTGCACTTGCAGCTGCTGGAATGGCCTTGGGTCAGCCAGAGCCCTCTTATCTGGGAGAACCGGGATGGATTCCCCACTCCTCTACTTGCAGTTGCCGGAATGGCCCTGGATCAGCCATAGCTCTCTTATCTGGGAGAACCGGGTTTGATTCCCCACTCCTCCACTTGCACCTGCTGGAATGGCCTTGAATCAGCCAGAGCTCTCTTATCTTTGAGAACCGGGATGGATTCCCCACTCCTCCACTTGCAGCTGCTGGAATGGCCTTGAATCAGCCAGAGCTCTCTTATGTGGGAGAACCGGGTTTGATTCCCCACTCCTCTACTTGCAGTTGCCGGAATGGCCCTGGATCAGCCATAGCTCTCTTATCTGGGAGAACCGGGATGGATTCCCCACTCCTCTACTTGCAGTTGCCAGAATGGCCCTGGATCAGCCAGAGCTCTCTTATCTGGGAGAACCGGGTTTGATTCCCCACTCCTCCACTTGCAGCTGCTGGAATGGCCTTGGGTCAGCCAGAGCTCTCTTATCTGGGAGAACCGGGTTTTATTCCCCACTCCTCCACTTGCACCTGCTGGAATGGCCTTGGGTCAGCCATAGTCCTCTTATCTGGGAGAACTGGGTCTGATTCCCCACTACTCCACTTGCAGCTGCTGGAATGGCCTGGGGTCAGCCAGAGCTCTCTTATCTGGGAGAACCGGGTTTGATTCCCCACTCCTCCACTTGCAGCTGCTGTAATGGCCTTGGGTCAGCCAGAGCCCTCTTATCTGGGAGAACCGGGATGGATTCCCCACTCCTCTACTTGCAGTTGCCGGAATGGCCCTGGATCAGCCATAGCTCTCTTATCTGGGAGAACCGGGTTTGATTCCCCCCTCCTCCACTTTCAGCTGCTGGAATGGCCTTGGGTCAGCCAGAGCTCTCTTATCTGGGAGAACAGGGTTTGATTCCCCACTCCTCCACTTGCAGCTGCTGGAATGGTCTTGGGTCAGCCAGAGCTCTCTTCTCTGGGAGTACCGGGTTTGATTCCCCACTCTTCCAATTGCAGCTTCTGGAATGGCCTTTTTTCAGCCAGAGCTCTGGCAGAGGCTGTCCTTGAAAGGGCAGCTTCTTTCAGATCTCTCTCAGCCCCATCCGGCTCACAGGGTGTCTGTTGTGGGGGAGGAAGGTAAAGGAGATTGTGAGCCACTCTGAGACTCTTCGGAGTGGAGGGCGGGATATAAATCCAATATCTTCTTCTTCTTCTTCTTATCTGTGAGAACTGAGTGACTTAGCATGTGAAGTGAGAGAAAAAGCCAACATCTCCATTGAGTCCTGGGGATTCCATTGTTCTCAGTGTTGTAATAGCTTGCAATTCAGCAGTCTCTTATTCCCATCTGTTTCTGAAGTTTCTTTGCAATAAGCAGCTATTTTGAGGTCTCCCATGGTGTGTTCTGGAAGGTTATAGAATCATAGCGTCGGAAGGGGCCATACAGACCATCTTCTCCAACCTCCTGCTCCTTGCAGGTTGAAGTGTTCTTCTGTTCTTCTTGTTCCATGCCTTCATTCCTGGATGGTAGAAGAAGTCTTTCAGATCCCCAGACACAATGGACATAAATCTGACATCAAGAATCACAAGACTGAGAAGTCTGTAGGAGAATACTCACTTCCAGGACACTCAATGGGGAACTCAGAGTGGCTCTTTTACTGCACAGTTACTTTGAATGCACAGCAACTGTTTTCTGTTCTGCCCCAGCTCAGAGACTCCAGCCATGCATTTACCAAACAAACGTATCTGTGACGCCATAATTTTGTAAATTTCAGTACAACATTGCCCTCATGAATAAGGCAGAAACAAGACACCTGTAAATGTACGTCCAGGGAAACTTTTTTTAAAAACTTCGCCTAAAGGCTTTTCTGTGTTGCCTTTTACTGTCATATTTGTGACCATTAGTTTATCCTCTGCACGTGATATGCATGTCTGCAGATCTTAAAGTGACCATTTTAAAACTGAATTTCAAAAACAGGACACAGCAGGAGACTGCTGGAAGGGAAAAGGAAAGGTCGCCTGTGCAAGCCCCAGTCGTTTCCAACTCTGGGGTGACGTTGCTTTCACAACGTTTTCACAGCAGGCTTTTTACGGGGTGGTTTGCCATTGCCTTCCCCAGTCATCTACACTTTCCCCCCAGCAAGCTGGGGACTCCTTTGACCGACCTCGGAAAGATGGAAGGCTGAGTCAACCTGAGCCGGCTACCTGAATCCAGCTTCCGCTGGGATCGAACTCGGGTCGTGAGCAGAGAAGGAATACTGGTGGGGAAGGAAACATCTGCTGGGCACTCCATTATTTCCTATGAGGACCAATTCCCATAGGGTATAATGGAGAATTGATCCATGGTCATCTGGGGCTCGGAGGGGGCTATTTTTTGTGGTAGAGGCACCAAATTTGCAGCATAGCATCTGATGTTGCTCTTAAAAACACCCTCCAAATTTCAAAAAGATTGGACCACGGGGTCCAATTCTATGAGCCTCCAAAGAAGGTGCCCCATCCTTCATTATTTCCAGTGGAGGGAAGACATTTAAAGGATGTGCGGTCCCTTTCAATGTGATGGCCAGAACTCCCTTTGGAGTGCAGTGATGCTTGTCACAACCTTGCTTTTGGCTCCACCCCCAATGTCTCCTGGCTCCACTCTCAAAGTCCCCACATATTTCTTGAATGGGACAAGGCAACCCAGCGTTGGCACCCCTGTATCGCACCATCCTGCCGTTACACCATTAATTACCAACCTGTCTGCAGATTCAATTCCAGGTTGTAGTCATTACCTACGAAGGCCTTCATGGAATTCGACCCACCTGGACTACAGGTGGGGCACAGCTTAATGAGCTGGAAAAGGAAAGGAAAGGTCCCCTGTGCAAGCCCCAGTCGTTTCTGACTCTGGGGTGACATCGCATAACAACATTTTCATGGCAGACTTTTTACGGGGTGCGTTGCCCTTGCCTTCCCCAGTCATCTACACTTTCCCCCCCCCCCCAGCAAGCTGGGGACTCCTTTGACCGACCTCGGAAGAATGGAAGGCTCAGTCAACCTCAAGCCAGCTACCTGAAAACCCACCTTCCACTGGGGATCGAACTCAGGTCATGAGCAGAGCTTAGGACTGCAGTGCTGCAGCTTTAACACTCTGTGCCACGGGGCTCTTTTGAATGAGCTGAGGGCACTGCAAATGGGTGGAAAGGGTGACCAGACCTTTACCCAAAACTACTGTGACCCAGCAGAACTTTTTCCTGGAAGTGAAGATGCGGAGACAGAGAGCAATCCAAGAATGAAGTTCTTGAATACCAAAGTGACGTTTATTAAATCCACACAAGGACATTCAAAAGCACCCCACTGAATTCCAATCATACCTAGGCTCACCTCCATGCATTGCATACCTAGATTGTCTTTAGATGCAGCCAGGTCTTATTTTGGGCAGAAGCTCCCAGGAGTGGTGCTCCAGAACCTGTACATTTTATTGTACTCTTTCTTTCTTACCCCTCCCCCCACCAAATACTTGCTTCTGGGCTTCATTGTTCAACCCCCCAACCCACCTCTTGAGAATTTTGCTGAATTCTAAGATTTGACAAACTTTCTAATATTTTCCCACACAAAAAAAAGGGAAAATAACCAAAACCTATAAAGCAGACAGAGGAAAATCTTCATCATGCCACTGTGGCCACATAGGAGAAAGAAATTTTAAAAGTATGATGGGAGTAAGGTTTTATGATGACAGTTCTAATTCAAGAAGCATTTTGAGATGGATGCTGAGCTGATATAAAAAGGCCACAGATTTATACCCCGCCCTTCTCTCTCAATCAGAATCTCAGAGAGGTTTACAATCTTTTATGTCTTCTTCTCACACAACAGACACCCTGTGAGGTGGGTGGGGCTGAGAGAACTCTTACAGTAGCTGCCCTTTCAAGGACATCTCTGCCAGAGCTCTGGCTAACCCAAGGCCATTCCAGCAGCTGCAGGTGGAGGAGTGGGGAATCAAACCCGGTTCTCCCAGAGAAGAGTCCGCACACTTCACCACTACACCAAACTAGCAGAATGGGACACATCAGAATGACACTTTTATAAGGGAATAGGACGGCAACCTTTTGCATTGTTTATTGTATGCATCTCCTGACTTTTACCACAATCTGCATTATGTCCTGGCTTAGAAGTTTTGTCAGTTTGTTAGCCTTGTTTTCTAATGCTAGTCCTCTCGTATTGCTATTGGGTGTCTTACAGTGTCTGATGGTATTAATTTTTTTAAAACGTATTTTATTAGATTTTCTATAGTAACATATAATTACACTTCCTAGGGAAATCTCATGTTTTCATACATATATCCGTTAGTTAAAATGTTCAGGTAGCTATCTATGTTCACAAATAAAAATAAATACATCAAAAGTGGCATAAGTATCTTTCTTGTTATGAGGCCTAAATCTCTGGTTCCCCATAGCATGTCAATTCTAGAAAATGTCTTATGTCTTGCAGAAAAAAAAGTATAGTCCCGCACTTCAGGGTTAAACTTTCTCCATATGTCCTCCAAATTTTCCTGTTTTACTAATTCAAAAAAAGACTTTGGCAATTTTCCTTCTTTTCCACTATTTTTTTTCCCTCCGGATCTATCCAATGAGTTCTCAACTGTTCCATTAAAATCTCCCATTAAGAGTATTTGATCGTAGGTCAACTCATCTAGTTGTTGTGTAATGTCTTTAAAAAAAACATCTTTTGCACCATTAGGTGCATATAGTCCCAATAACAGCGTTTTTTTCCCATTTGATGTTATTTCCACTGCTACAAATCTTCCATCCTTAGAGATTTTGCCTAAAATTGGCACTGACCATAACCCAATAATGTGGATTACAAAACTGTCCAAAAGATTGAGAAGATGGAGATTGAATGAAGACTTGCTACAGAACAAAGAAACAGTGACTTTCCTAGGAAAAGAAACTAAAGAATTTTTCCAAGTGAATGATAAAGAAGATATCGATTTTCAGACGGTCTGGGATGCTTATAAAGCAGTAATGAGAGGGTTGCTGATTACTTTGAACAATAAAGATAAAAGGGAAAAAGAAAAACAACTACTGGATATTCAAAATGAAATAAAGAAAAAAGAAAGAGAGCTGAGGAAAAGACCAGGGAAAAAGAAAATTCTAAGGGAAATTTCAATATTGCAAACTCAACTAAGACATTTATTAAACAAAGAAGTAGAATGGAATTTGAAAAGGCTCCAGCAAAAATCGTTTGAAGGAGCAAATAAGACGGGGAAATACTTGGCGTGGCAGCTGAAAAAAAAGAGGGAAAATAAAATAATTAATAGAATTGTGATAGATGAAAGAGACGTAGTTACTCAAGAGGGAATAAAAAGAGAATTTTTTAAGTATTATGCCAAGCTGTTTAAAGGTGCTGAAGTAAAGAGAAAAAAGATAGATGAATATCTACAGAAAATAAAAATTGAGCCATTAACTGAGAATATGAGGAAAATTTTGAATGACCCAATTGAAAAAATAGAAATTGAGGCAGCAATCAACGTGATGAAAAATGATAAAGCTCCCGGGCCAGACGGTTATACAGCCAAGTATTTTAAAATGTTTAAAGATGAATTAATACCAAAATTACAGAAGCTGATGAATGCAATAAGAGTCAAAGGGAAGGTACCAAATACATGGAAAGAAGCTGTTATTTCTTTGATACCTAAAGAAGAAAGAGATGTTACAAATGTGAAAAATTACAGACCAATTTCACTTTTGAACAATGATTATAAAATATTTACAAGAATTCTGGCAGAACGTCTTAAGCAATATTTGATAAATTTTATAAAAGAGGACCAAGCCGGTTTTCTTCCCAAAAGACAAATAAGAGACAATATTAGAACTGTTGTAAATATTGTAGAATATTATGAAAGACATCCAGAAAAGGAAGTAGCGCTATTCTTTGCGGATGCAGAAAAAGCATTTGACAATTTAAATTGGGACTTTATGTTTGCAGTGATGGAAAAAATGGAGCTTGGAGAAAGTTTTATAAGAATGATAAAGGCAATATATTCTGAACAAAGTGCAAGGCTGTGCATCAACGCAGATCTTACAGATGAAATGAAAATTAGTAAAGGTACCAGACAAGGCTGCCCGCTTTCGCCATTGCTGTTTATAATGACTCTTGAAATTTTACTAATGCAGATTCAAGAAGAAAAAGATTTAGAAGGACTACAAATAAAAGGATTTACCTATAAATACAGAGCATTTGCAGATGATATAATGTTTATAAATGAAAATCCTTTACAAGTTACACCTTTGTTGTTAATGAGAATACAAGAGTTTGGGGAGTTGGCGGGACTTTATATAAACAAAGAAAAATCAAAAATCTTATGTAAGAATATGCAGAAAAATAGACAACAAGAACTACAAAGACTAACGGGTTGTGAAGTTACCTCTAAGGTAAAATACCTAGGGGTAGAGATAACAATGAAAAATATTGATTTGTTTAAGAACAATTATGAAAAGCTATGGCGTAAAATAGAAGAAGATATGCTAAAGTGGAACAAGCTCAATTTGTCACTGTTGGGTAGAATAGCTGCAGTAAAAATGAATATTTTACCAAGGATTATGTATCTGTTTCAAACCATCCCCATTGTGAAAGATGCTAAGCAATTTGATAAATGGCGAAGAAAAATTTCGGAATTCGTGTGGGCCGGGAGGAAACCTAGAATTAAAATGAAAGTCCTGATAGATGCGAAAGAGAGAGGTGGATTCCAATTACCAGATTTGAAACTGTATCATGAAGCAATTTGTTTAGTATGGTTAAAAGAATGGATAACGTTATTAAATAAAAAACTTCTAATGTTAGAAGGCCATGGAAAAAAATTCGGCTGGCATGCATATTTGTACTATGAAAAAAAGAAGATGGACGGTCTTTTCTCTCACCATTATATAAGGAGTAGCTTATTAAATGTGTGGATAAAGTACAAGAAATATGGTGATGAGAGGAGACCTTTATGGATAGTGCCGGCTGAAGTGATAAAGTTAACGGCCAAAACAGTCAAGGAAAAACAACTATCATACAACCAGTTACTAAAAATACAAAGCGGGAAAATAGAATTGAAAACTGCAGAAGAACTAAACTATAAATATGATTGGTTTCAAATGCAACAAATAAAAAGTTTGATGGAGAATGATATCAAAGCTGAAGGAATAAGGAAAGAACAAACAGAAATGGAAAGAGTTCTGCTTGGAGATAATGAGAAATTAATTTCAAAAGTGTACAAATTACTTTTACAATGGGCTACAGAAGATGAAGTAGTGAAATCTCAAATGATAAAATGGGCAATTAATGTAAATAAAGAAATAAAGATGGAATCTTGGGAATATCTGTGGAAAAATTCCATGAAACTCGCAACATGTCATAGTATTAAAGAGAACTGTTTTAAGATGATGTATAGATGGTATATGACTCCAAAAAAATTAGCAAAGATGAACAATAAGATGCCAGATAGGTGCTGGAAATGTAAAAAGCATGAAGGTTCTTTCTACCATATGTGGTGGACTTGTGAAAGAGCTAAAATGTTTTGGCAAATGATTCAACAAGAGATATCTAAGATCCTGGGATATGAATTCAATAAAGAGGCAGAGACTTTTCTGCTGGGATTACAAATGGAAAAATTTCCAAAAGAAGATAGAACATTAATATGGTACTTGCTCTCAGCTGCTAGGACATTGTATGCGCAGTTGTGGAAGCAAGAAAAAATACCAGAAAAATGGGACTGGATTATGAAAGTTATGTCATGGAGTGAAATGGACAAATTAACAAGAAAATTAAGAGACTGTGATTTAGAACTTTTTAACCAAGAGTGGAAGAAATTCAGAAGATATGTAGAGAAAGAGTGGAAAATAAAAGGACATTGGACAATTTTTGAGGATTAAGATTTTTAAGATAACAATATAACTCTTGAAGGGGGTTCTTCTTCCCTATGTTTCTTTTTTGTTTCGTTTTTTTTCTTGATAGTTAAGGGTACCTTTAATATCTGTTTTTTTTTAAAGAAAATAACACTGGCGGGGGTCAAGTAATTGGGGGAGGGGTGGGAGAAAGTAAGATGTGGGGTAGAATGATGGTCTTTTTCTTAATATATATTAAGCTTTTTATAAGTTGTAGTTATAGTTCTACTACCATATGTTACTAATAAAATTGTTTATTCAAAATAAAAGTGGCATAAGTATGCAATACTATATGTTATCTAGCAAAATATTTCAGTGCTGTATCATATACTTTTGTGCATCTTACTTTGTTAACACTTTTACACTTACCATAGATGTAACAAATTTACAATATCTGGGATTTCTTTCTGACAAATAAGGTATTCTAATACAGGGCACCATACAGTGAAAAAGTCTGACTTCTCTGCTTCAAAAATAGGTCTGGTTAAGTCTGTTAATTTATCCATCATGTAGAGTTGCTAAATCTTTGAACTGTGTTCTGTTTCCACGTGGCTGCGATCATAAATTTGGCTGCAGACAGTAAGCAAGCTATTCTTTTAGCTTCCAAAGGTGTAAGTTTCAAACAGTCTCTGCAATTCAGTCGAATAATTTCTGGAACAAAAGGTAAATCAATATTATGAAGAAAGGTTAAAACGTTTGGGGCTCTTTAGCTTGGAGAAACATTGACTGCGGGGTGACATGAGAGAGGTTTACAAGATTATGCATGGGATAGAGAAAGTAGAGAAAGAGGTCCTTTTCTCCCTTTCTCTCAATACAAAAACTCGTGGGCATTCAATGAAATTGCTGAGCAGCTGGGTTAGAACGGATAAAGGGAAGTCCTTCACCAAAAGGGTGGTTAACGTGTGGAATTCACTGCCACAGGAGGTGGTGGCGGCTGCAAGCATAGTCAGCTTCAAGAGGGGATTGGATAAATATATGGAGCAGAGGTCCATCAGTGGCTATTAGCCACAGCTTATTGTTGAAACTCTCTGTCTGGGGCAGTGATGCTCTGTATTCTTGGTGCTTGGGGTGGGGGGCAAAGTGGAAGGGCTTCTAGCCCCATTTGTGAACCTCCTAATGGCACTTGGGGGGGGGGTTGGCCACTGTGTGACACAGAGTGTTGGACTGGATGGGCCATTGGCCTGATCCAACAGGGCTTCTCTTATGTGACAGAGTGTTGGACTGGATGGGCCATTGGTCTGATCCAACATGGCTTCTCTTATGTTCTCATTAGTAATGACTCTTGTATTCTCTATAACTTTCTGCCAATAATTATAATTTTTTGGGCAGTGCACATAGGTGCACATAGGTGTGATGGTATTAATTTTGGAAATGATTAGCTGGCATAAAGACATGGTGGAGTAGCTCATGATGGAGAGGCAATATGTCCAGGGCATGTTAGTTACACGAGGCATCTTTCGAGAGCAAGTTCTCAGCATTAGTGGAAAGGCAAAAGTTGGTGTAGAAAGGCTGGGTGTGAGTCCAGAGAGGCCAGCACACCTGAGGACGACACAACAGCGTCACCATTCAAATCACTTCCACAAAAGCAAATGCATTACAAAATGGCAGCAAAGTTAACAAAGTTCCAAACTTTGGGCCGAAACCAGCCTTTTGTGTTGACGGTGCTGGGCAAGGTATTCGAACTGAAGCGGCAGTTTCCTCCAGTTCCACATTTTCCTCCGCTTTCTCTTTTCCAGCGATGATTTCTGCCCATTGTCCAGAGAAAGAGCTTAAAATGCCAACTTAGAGGAATCGTGGAGATTCAAGCCCTCCCGAAAAGAGAAGGACTCCCCAGAGAAGAAAGGGGGCTTGCAGATTAGCAGATCCATGGGTCACACCCCCGTCTGCCAAGGAAAAAGAGAACAAACGTTTGAAATAATTGTTTTTTAATTGTGTAAACTCTTTTAATGACCCCTTTGAAGCCAGCATCCCCCAAGATGGCAAACAAGCAAAAATATTAAAACACGTTTCTGAAAAATAATGAAAAACAGCAGTTAAAGAAAACACATACACCACCGCTGTGGCTTAGGGGAAGTTGAATCTACTACGCACATAATTCTTAGGTGTTCCTGGTATAAGAAGGCCTGTGTGAAATATATATTAAAAAGGTAGTCCCCTGCGGAAGCACCAGTCATTTCCGATTTTGGGGTGACGTCGCATCACGACGTTTTCACGGCAGACTTTTTCACGGGGTGGTTTGTCATTGCCTTCCCCAGTCATCTACGCTTTCCCCCCAGCAAGCTGGGGGGGACTCCTTTGACCGAACTCAGAAGGATGGAAGGCTGAGTCAACCTTGAGCTGGCTACCTGAAAACCCAGCTTCCGCCAGGGATCGAACTCAGGTCGTGAGCAGAGCTTAGGACTGCAATACTGCAGCTTTAACCCTCTGCGTCACGGGGCTCTACAAAGGAAAGGTCCCCTGTGCAAGCACCAGTCGTTTTCGACTCTGGGGTGACGGTTTCACGTTTTCACAGCAGACTTTTTCACAGGGTGGTTTGCCATTGCCTTCTCCAGTCATCTACACTCCCCCCCCCCTGGCAAGCTGGGTACTCATTTGACCGAACTCGGAAGGGTGGAAGGGTGAGTCAACCTCGAGCCGGCTACCTGAAAACCCAGCTTCCGCCAGGGATCGAACTCAGGTTGTGAGCAGAGCTTAGGACTGCAGTACTGCAGCTTTGACACTCTGCGGGGCTCTTGTAAAATATATAGAACGTATATTAAGGGCAAATTCCGAGCTGCTGGAATCAGAATGCCTCCATCTCATGCTTTCGGATGAAAACCAGCTCATTTCTGAAGCTGCTGCCAAGTTCTGCACTGCCTGCTAGAGCATCCGAAAGACTCGTTTTACTGCTTCCCAGTTTTAAGATGTTCCGTTTTAACCTGCGTCTTGATGTAACTCTTATACTGAACATATTAAGACAATTGTCTATCCTAATACTTGATGTAGCATAGGTTTTATCTTTTGTGTTGAAGCTTTTAAATTCTTGCATTTCAGTTGGTTTGGGACCGTAAATAAGCTGTCTGTCTGTCACATACACAGAGAATACACGTGTAGGAAGGAAAGTCACTGAGGGAACACCAGTAAATCTTTCACCCACTGCCAGAAGACAAGGATAGAGGGAGACCGCATTTAACTTATGGTGACCCCAACAAGGGGCTTTCAAGGCAGGTGAGATGCAAAGGTAGCTAGCTATTGTCTGCCTCTGAAGAGCCTTCCTTGGTGGTCTCCCTTCCAAGGCTTATGGTGACCCCAGCAAGGGGCTTTCGAGGCAAGTGAGAAGCAGAGATGGTTGGCCATGGCCTTCAGAGCCTTCCTTGGTGGTCTCCCTTCCAAGACTTATGGTGACCCCAGCAAGGGGCTTTCGAGGCAAGTGAGAAGCAGAGGTGGTTGGCCATGGCCTTCCGCTGTAGAGTCTTCCTTGGCGGTCTCCCTTCCAAGACTTATGGAGATCCCAGCAAGGGGCTTTCGAGGCAAGTGAGAAACAGAGGTGGTTGGCCATGGCCTTCCTCTGCAGAGCCTTCCTTGGTGGTCTGCCGTCTAAGTACCAACCCTGCTTAGCTTCTGACTTATGGTGACCCCAGCAAGGGGATTCCAAGGCCAGTGAGAACCGGAGATGGTTGGCCACGGCCTTCCTCTGCAGACCCTTCCTTGGTGGTCTCCCTTCCAAGACTTCTGATGACCCCGTGAAAGGGCTTTCAAAGCAAGCGAGAAGCAGAGGTGGTTGGCCATGGCCTACCTCTGCAGAGCCTTCTTCGGTGCGCCCTTCCCGTAGAACAGGCTCAGGGCGGGTTACATCATAAAAGCAATCAAACAGGGTACTGTGGCTCAGTGGCAGAGCATCTGCTTGATAAGCAGAAGGTCCCAGGTTCAATCCCCGGCATCTCCAACTCAAAAGGGTCCAGGCAAATAGGCATGGAAAACCTCAGCTTGAGACCCTGGAGAGCCATGAATGGGGCTGTGGCTCAGTGGCAGAGCATCTGCTTGGGAAGCAGAAGGCCCCAGGTTCAATCCCCGGCATCTCCAACTAAAAAGGGTCCAGGCAAATAGGCATGAAGAACATCAGCTTGAGACCCTGGAGAGCCATGAATGGGGCTGTGGCTCAGTGGTAGAGCATCTGCTTGGTAAGCAGAAGGTCCCCAGTTCAATCCCCAGCATCTCCAACTAAAAAGGGTCCAGGCAAGAAGGCGTGAAAAACCTCAGCTGGAGACCCTGGAGAGCCATGAATGGGGCTGTGGCTCAGTGGTAGAGCATCTGCTTTGGTGAGCAGAAGGCCCCAGGTTCAATCCCCGGCATCTCCAACTAAAAATGGTCCAGGCAAGGAGGCATGAAAAACCTCAGCTTGAGACCCTGGAGTGCCGCTGCCAGTCTGAGTAGACAAGACTGACTTTGATGGACCAAGGAGGGTCTGATTCAAGGCAGCTTCATATGTTCAAGCAATAAGAACCAATTTAAAATATATAAAACCTAGAATTACAGAGACTAAAATGGCAGATTCCGCCTCGCAGCCATGGCCTATTGTTCAGGTCTAGCAGATCTTATAGCCCTGGGATGGAAGGAAGGGGGAGGCGAGTGAGAAGCGAAGTCCCCTGCCTCAGCTGAAAGCCTGTCGGAAGAGCTCTGTTTTCCTTCCAAGTGCTGACCCTGTTTAGCTTTTGAGATCTGATGGAATGGGGCGATACCGTGCCGTTTCCCCTTCCCCAGCGGCTCCCTTACTTGTGCTGAAATGGCATCTTTGGGTTTTGCACCTTCTTTCTGCAAACGACAAAAGAGAAACGGTCAGGTGAGAGCCATTCATGCCCTCTTTCTTCCCCTTTTAAGACCGGTCAGCGGAAGATACGAAAGACTGGCACCAACGGGTGTGGCACAACTACTTAAGTTCCAGTGGGAATTAGGAAAGACACGGAAGATTGCCAGAAACTGGGCTGAAACCCAAAAGGCGGAGCCCAGAATCCTTTGTGAGTCTTTAGCCAAGTTTAGCTATCTTAAGAAGCAGAAAGTCCATCAGCGGCTGTTCGCTACAAGGTCTAGATGGAACTCTCTGACTGGGGCAGTGATGCTCTGTCTTCTTGGTGCTTGGGAGGGGGGAAGAATGGGAGGGCTTCTGGAGTTCTGGCCTTGCTGGTGGACCACCGGATGGCACTTGGGTTTTGACCACTGTGTGACATAGAATGGTGGACTAGATGGGCCACTAGCCTGATCCTATGTGGCTTCTTTTACGTTCTTATGTCTGGGGCAGTGATGGTCTGTATTCTTGGTGCTTGCGGGGCCACAGTGCGAGGGCTTCTGGGGTTCTGGCCCGGCTGGTGGACCTCCTGATGGCCCCTGGACTCTGGCTACTGTGTGACACAGAGTGTTGGACTGGAGGGGCCATCGGCCTGATCCAACACAGCTTCTCTTATGTTCTTACGTCTGGGGCAGGGATGCTCTGTCTTCTTGGTGCTTGGGAGTAGGGGGAGAAAAGTGGGAGGAGTTCTGGATTCCTGGCCCCACTGGTGGACCTCCTGATGCCCCCTGGGTTTTGGCCACCGTGTGACACAGAGTTTTGGACTGGATGGGCCATTGGCCTGATCCAGACTGGGTTCTCTTATATTCTTATGTCTGGGGCAGTGATGCTGTTTTCTTGGTGTTTGGGGGGGCAAGAGTGGGAGGACTTCTGGAGTTCTGGCCCCTCCTGATGGCCCCTGGGTTTTGGCCACAGAGTAACACAGGGTATTGGACTGGAGGGGCCACTGGCCAGGTCCAACATGACTTTTCATAGTTCTTATGAGACTCTTGTGTAATTGCAAGGCTTCCTGCTTCACTATAGACCCTGGGAGTGAGGGGCGCCAGCCGGTATTACCTTTCACGAAAACACAGTTGTAGGCACTGGAATCTTCCAGGGAAAGGAGGTGGATGAAGGTTGTTTCCGGCGCCTTGGTGAAGTTCACCACCTTGAACATCTCAAAGGGCGGGATGAGGACTTCATCTTCGCCCGGGAAGAAGGAGAAGTTCTTGATGTTGACCCCGTGGCAGGTCTCGATGGTGAAGAAGCTGTCCTTCCCAAACTGGAGGGCGCTCTCGTTCTTCAGCGAGGAGGACGTGAAGTGTCCGAAACGCACCTGCTTCCGGCGTTCCGAGACGAAGCGGACCCCTCTGACCCCACGGTACACCTTCTGACACCGGGGCTCGGTGGTGGCCCTCAGAGCACGAAGGGCCCTGGTCAGCAGGAAATGGAAGGTCTTGAAGTGGAAGTGGTTGAGGTAAGAGTCTCTGGTGCGCCCGGCCTCCCTGACGGCCGCGTTGAAATCCCGGTGGAAGCGCCCTTGGACGGTGTAGGCCGTGAGTGCGATGGCGTATTCCGGCTCGAGGCCTCCGGGCGGCAAGAGAGAGCCTTTCCTCTCGTTCCACCTGGAGGCCGCCTCCTGCCAGGCCTCCGCGTAGACCCGGTTGTTGGCGAACTCGGTGCGGTTCAGCTCCTCCAGCTCCGCCGCCATCATGGCTGCACAGCCTTTATACTGGTCATCAAAAGCAGCCAGGGCCATGTCGAGGGGCGACTCTCTGACAGGGAAGAGGTCTCTCTTTTGGAGGGGGAAACTGGAGGCCTGAAAGAGAGAGCAGCACAAGGGGGAGAACCCTGATGGGAAGGGCAACAGCTCCATGCTATATGGATGCCAGTCTCTAGGTGATGGCTGGAGATTTCCCAGAATTTCAGTTGATTCCAAACTAAGGAGATCAGTCCCCCTGGAGAAAATGGTTGCTTTGGAAGGTGGACTCCATGGCTGGGGTCCTTCCCTTCTCCCCATCCCGCCCTCCCCAAACTCTGCCTCTAAAATCTCCAGGGATTTTCCAACCCAGGGCTGGGAGATCCTGATCCATAAATCCAGGGCTTTTTTTGTAGCAGGAATTCCTTTGCATATAAGGCCACACCTTAGAAGTGACATCATTGTACCAGCAATGCCACACGCGGCTGCTCTAGGAGCATCCAGGAAAACCTTATGCTCTAGGAGCGTCCAGGAAAACTTTATGGTTATCCTGGAAACTCTAGCAATTTGGGAGGGAAAACTCTATGGTACCATAGAGTTTTTCTCCCAAATTGCTGGAGCGTCCAGAAAAACCATAGAGTTTTCCTGGATGCTCCAAGAGCAGCCAGCACACGACTCGCCAGCATGGTGATGTCACTTCCGAGTGACATCATTGCATCAGTGACATTCAGGGAGTATCCCCCGCTGGCCCAATGTGGGCTGGTAGGTTGGGAACCTCCAGGATGGGAGAGCCCCCGCCCGGCTGGGGAACTTGGCAGCCGTATCTGTGGATGTAGCTTGTGGCAGGTCAAATTTGGGGCTGGAAGGAGCTGAGCAGAAACGTGTCGCCATACCATCAACCCTCTAAAGCTGCTGTTTCCTCCCAGGGCCTTGGTCTCTATTCATCGGAGGTCAGTTGTGATTCTGGAAGATCTTCCAGCCCCGCCTGGAGCTTGGCAACCCCTACATGTGTCTAGGAAGTGTTGTGCAAACAGTCAAAAAGAGACTTCGAAGAGCCCTGCTGGAGCCTACAAATGGTCCATCTTATCCAGCACTTTCTTTTCAAGAGCAGCTGAGAAAGAGGCTGGAGAGGGCTCTCACAGCAGCTGCCCTTTCAAGGACAACCTCTGCCAGAGCTATGGCTGACCCAAGGCCATTCCAAACAGGTGCAAGTGGAGGAGTGGGGAATCAAACCAGATTCTCCCAGATAAGAGTCCGCACACTTCACCACTACACCAAACTGGCTCTCCTTTTAAAACTTGGAGGGTATTTTGGGGAGAAGCACTGGATGCTATGCTGCAAATATGGTGCCTCTAACTCAAAAAACAGCACCCAACCCCAGATACCCGCAGATCAATTCTCTACTATACCCTATGGGAATCAGTTGCTACAGGGAGCAATGGCGTGTTCAGTAGACATTTCCCTTCCCTCTCCCACTCCCTAATGACCCTGAAGTGGGGGGAGGGCCTCCAAACCGGGGGATCCCCTGCCCCCACCTGGGGATTGGCAACCTTAGTGAGCTGGAGGCGAAAAGATTGCGAGCTAGCTCACACTAACTCAGCTTAGAGGGAACACTGGATGGGAGTCAGGTTTATGATGACGATTCCAATCCAAGAAGCATGTAAAGGCAGATGCTGAGCTGATCTAATTTAGTACACCTTCCGGCGATTGTAGGGCTGTGTGGCATGTGCAAATGAGCTACGCCAACGGGTTGTATTCATGAGCTCCGGCACCTCTTTTTTCTACGAAATGACCCCTGGTTCCAGGAGAGAGATCTGAACTAAGTCTGAGGCCGTGGGACAACCATCGTTCTTACTGAACACCGTGCTCTTGCTTTCCTAGCTGAAATGCCTCTGTGGTTCTTCCCCGTCACGTAAATACAGGCAGGGGGGTAATTTCAGATTTCAGGATCAAGCCCTCCTCTCTTCCACCACCACCACTGTCCCACACGCCCTACGTACCAGGTGGTCTCCTGGGAATATTCCTACCAGATGGAGAACCAGAGCCGTTGCAAGAAGCAGCATCTTCAGGGCCCGGTCCTGTGAAAAAGCCAAACCAGCTCCGTTTATTCCCACACAGGGACTCCACAGGCGTAGACAACTTCAAGAGGGGATTGGATCAGCATCTGGAGCAGAGGTCCATCAGTGGCTCTTAGCCACAGCATATTGTTGGAACTTTCTGTCTTGGGCAAGTGATGCTCTCTATTCTTGGTGTTTGGGGGGGGACACAGTGGGAGGGCTTCTCACCCTACTGATGGACCTCCTGATGGGACTTGGGTTTTTTGGCCACTGTGTGACACAGGGTGTTGGACGGAATGGGTCACTGGCTTGCTCCAACATGGCTTCTCTTATGTACTTATGTCCGGGGCAGTGATGCTCTGTATTCTTGGGGCTTGGGGGGAGCAACAGTGGGAGGGCTTCTAGTGTCCTGGCCCCACTGGTGGACCTCCTGATGGCACCTGGGGGTTTTTTTTTGGCCACTCTGTGACAGAGTGTTGGACTGGATGGGCCATTGACCTGATCCAACAGGGCTTCTCTTATGTTCTTATGTCTGGGGCAGTGATGCTCTGTATTCTTGGTGCTTGGGGGGGGGGGCAACAGTGGGAGGGCTTCTAGTGTCCTGGCCACACTGGTGGACCTCCTGATGGCACCTGGTTTTTTGACCACTGTGTATCACAGAGCGTTGAACTGGATGGGTCATCAGCCTGATCCAACATGGTTTCTCTTACATTCTTTAGAGCAGAGGTCCATCAGTGGCTCTCAGCCACAGGGTATTGATGGAACTCTCTGTCTGGGGAAGTGATGGAACTCTCTGTCTGGGAGTGTTGGACTGCATGGGCCACTGCCCTGATCCAACTTGGCTTCTCTTATGTTCTTCTGTGACACAGAGTGTTGGACTGAATGAGCCATTGGCCTGATCCAACAGGGCTTCTCTTATGTTCTTATGTGACACAGAGTGTTGGACTGGAGGGGCCATTGGCCTGATCCAATATGGCTTCTCTTATGTTCTTCTGTGACACAGAGTGTTGGACTGAATGAGCCATCGGCCTGATCCAACAGGGCTTCTCTTACGTTCTTATGTGACACAGAGTGTTGGACTGGAGGGGCCATTGTCCTGACCCAACATGGCTTCTCTTATGTTCTTATGTGACACAGAGTGTTGGATTGGATGGGCCATTGGCCTGATCCAATATGGCTTCTCTTATGTTCTTATGTGTGACGCACAGTGTTGGACTGGATGGGCCATTGGCCTGATCTAACATGGCTTCTCTTATGTTCTTATGCGTGACACAGAGTGTTGGACTGGAGGGGCCATTGGCCTGATCCAACATGGCTTCTCTTATGTTCTTATGTGACACAGAGTGTTGGACTGGATGGGCCATTGGCCTGATCCAATATGGCTTCTCTTATGTTCTTATGTGTGACGCACAGTGTTGGACTGGATGGGCCATTGGCCTGATCTAACATGGCTTCTCTTATGTTCTTATGTGTGGCGCACAGTGTTGGACTGGATGGGCCATTGGCCTGATCCAACAGGGCTTCTCTTATGTTCTTATGTGTGACAGAGTGTTGGACTGGAGGGGCCATTGGCCTGATCCAACAGGGCTTCTCTTATGTTCTTATGCGTGACACAGAGTGTTGGACTGGAGGGGCCATTGGCCTGATCCAACATGGCTTCTCTTATGTTCTTCTGTGACACAGAGTGTTGGACTGGAGGGGCCATTGGCCTGATCCAACAGGGCTTCTCTTATGTTCTCATGTTACACAGAGTGTTGGACTGGAGGGGCCACTGGCCTGATCCAACAGGGCTTCTCTTATGTTCTTATGTGACACAGAGTGTTGGACTGGATGGGCCATTGGCCTGATCTAACATGGCTTCTCTTATGTTCTTATGTGTGGCGCACAGTGTTCGACTGGATGGGCCATTGGCCTGATCCAATATGGCTTCTCTTATGTTCTTATGTGTGACGCACAGTGTTGGACTGGATGGGCCATTGGCCTGATCCAACAGGGCTTCTCTTATGTTCTCATGTGACACAGAGTGTTGGACTGGAGGGGCCATTGGCCTGATCCAACAGGGCTTCTCTTATGTTCTTATGTGACACAGAGTGTTGGACTGGATGGGCCATTGGCCTGATCCGACATGGCTTCTCTTATGTTCTTATGTGTGACAGAGTGTTGGACTGGAGGGGCCATTGGCCTGATCCAACAGGGCTTCTCTTATGTTCTTATGCGTGACACAGAGTGTTGGACTGGAGGGGCCATTGGCCTGATCCAACATGGCTTCTCTTATGTTCTTCTGTGACACAGAGTGTTGGACTGGAGGGGCCATTGGCCTGATCCAACAGGGCTTCTCTTATGTTCTCATGTTACACAGAGTGTTGGACTGGAGGGGCCACTGGCCTGATCCAACAGGGCTTCTCTTATGTTCTTATGTGACACAGAGTGTTGGACTGGATGGGCCACTGGCCTGATCCAACAGGGCTTCTCTTATGTTCTTCTGTGACACAGAGTGTTGGACTGGAGGGGCCATTGGCCTGATCCAACAGGGCTTCTCTTATGTTCTCATGTTACACAGAGTGTTGGACTGGAGGGGCCATTGGCCTGATCCAACAGGGCTTCTCTTATGTTCTCATGTTACACAGAGTGTTGGACTGGAGGGGCCACTGGCTTGATCCAACAGGGCTTCTCTTATGTTCTTATGTGACACAGAGTGTTGGACTGGAGGGGCCACTGACCTGATTCAACAGGGCTTCTCTTATGTTCTTATGTGACACAGAGTGTTGGACTGGAGGGGCCATTGGCCTGATCCAACAGGGCTTCTCTTATGTTCTTATGTGACACAGAGTGTTGGACTGGAGGGGCCATTGGCCTGATCCAACAGGGCTTCTCTTATGTTCTTATGTGACACAGAATGTTGGACTGGAGGGGCCACTGGCCTGATCCAACAGGGCTTCTCTTATATTCTTATGTGTGACACAGAGTGTTGGACTGGAAGGGCCACTGGCCTGATCCAACATGGCTTCTCTTATGTTCTTATGTGACACAGAGTGTTGGACTGGTGGGGCCATTGGCCTGATCCAACAGGGCTTCTCTTATGTTGTTCTGTGACACAGAGTGTTGGACTGGAGGGGCCACTCCATGATCCAACAGGGCTTCTCTTATGTTCTTATGTGACACAGAGTGTTGGACTGGAGGGGCCACTGGCCTGATCCAACAGGGCTTCTCTTATGTTCTTATGTGACACAGAGTGTTGGACTGGAGGGGCCATTGGCCTGATCCAACAGGGCTTCTCTTATGTTGTTCTGTGACACAGAGTGTTGGACTGGAGGGGCCATTGGCCTGATCCAACAGGGCTTCTCTTATGTTCTTATGTGACACAGAGTGTTGGACTGGAGGGGCCACTGGCCTGATCCAACAGGGCTTCTCTTATGTTCTTATGTGACACAGAGTGTTGGACTGGAGGGGCCACTGGCCTGATCCAACAGGGCTTCTCTTATGTTCTTATGTGACACAGAGTGTTGGACTGGAGGGGCCATTGGCCTGATCCAACAGGGCTTTTCTTATGTTCTTATGTGACACAGAGTGTTGGACTGGAGGGGCCATTGGCCTGATCCAACAGGGCTTCTCTTATGTTCTTATGTGACACAGAGTGTTGGACTGGAGGGGCCACTGGCCTGATCCAACAGGGCTTCTCTTATGTTCTTATGTGACACAGAGTGTTGGACTGGAGGGGCCATTGGCCTGATCCAACAGGGCTTTTCTTATGTTCTTATGTGACACAGAGTGTTGGACTGGAGGGGCCATTGGCCTGATCCGACATGGCTTCTCTTATGTTCTTATGTGACACAGAGTGTTGGACTGGATGGGCCATTGGCCTGATCCAACAGGGCTTCTCTTATGTTCTTATGTGACACAGAGTGTTGGACTGGAGGGGCCATTGGCCTGATCCAACATGGCTTCTCTTATGTTCACCACGTTGCTTTGTGGCATCCTGCCACGGGGCACATGGATTGGGGGGGGAGGGGAGGCAACAATAGTCCGTTGGGGTGGGGAGCAACTCTAGGGCAAGCTGGCGTTTGCACCATAACAAAAAGCAGAGAAGAAATTCCCCCGTCTCAAAATCCTACGACTAAGCCTGAAGTTTACCCATTGGGATTGCTGGTTCCAGGGGCAAGATTTCCTCACTGCCTTTAGAAAAGAGCCAGCGCCCAGGAGCACCTTAAAAACTATCAAAACTTCTGCAGGGGGTTGGACTAGACGAACCGGAAGTCCCTCCCGACCGCATGATTCTGTGGTCTTCTACAGCTGACCCCGTTAGTTTCCCAGCTGTGCCAAGAACAGACTAGCCCGCTCCATACAGGTCAGGCTCCCCGTAATTCATGACCTCTATCATTCTTCTGAGCATGTCCGAACAACCTGTTAGCAAGCACTTCGGTTGCCAGTGTCCTGGTAGTGGCTGGAGATCTTCTGGAATAACAACTAATCTCCAGGCTGCGGAGATCAGTTCCCCAGAAGAAAATGGCCGCTTTGGACAGTGGATGTTTGGCCTTAGACCCTGCTGAGGTCCTTTCCCTCTGCAAACCCTGCCCTCCAACCCCAAATCTCCAGGAATTTCCCAACTTGGAGCTGGTAAGCCCAGCGAGCAGAACTACGAATCTCCAGTTGGATAACCTCACCTCTTCATTCCCCACCCCCAGTTTGAATGAATTCTGAGCAGGGCTGTTAAATCAACAGCAAAACAGGAGTTAAAGGAAGCAGGAACTTTTACCTGGTTTTCTCCTCAGGAGACAAGGGTCACGGGGATATCTGTGGCCCCCTTGACTGGTCCCAAAGCCTTCTCTCAGCTGTGGGGCACTGTGGGAGTGACAGGTGAAAAGCTGCTTTTTATAGAACCTTGTTTCCCCAGCCAACACACACACACACACAAACACAGAGCCCTTTGCTGCCTGGCTCCAGGGTTATTTATACTTGACAGAGCCCTCTGAGAATGTTTGGGACAGAGATTGTGTTTCAAAAGAGGGGAAGAGAGAATACAGCCAGAGTCCTTCCTTTAAAACAGAGACTGACTTACAAAGTTAGCAGATGAAAGGCTCTCCAAGCTGGGTATTGCTTTACGCTAGGTCCCCCTCAGGTTATGATGACTAAGATATTGGTTGTTGTAGATTTTCCGGGCTGTATGGCCATGGTCTGATGCTGGGCATCCTGAGACCTGACCCAGAGAGAACAGCAGTTGGAGAGCCAGTTTGGAGTAGTGGTTAAGTGTGCGGACTCTTATCTGGGAGAACCGGGATTGATTCCCCGCTCCTCCACTTGCAGCTGCTGGAATGGCCTTGGGTCAGCCATAGCCCTCACATTGTCCTTGAAAGGGCAGCTTCTGTGAGAGCCAGTTTGGTGTAGTGGTTAAGTGTGCGGACTCTTATCTGGGAGAACTGGGTTTGATTCCCAACTCCTCCGCTTACACCTGCTGGAATGGCCTTGGGTCAGCCAGAGCCCTCACATTGTCCTTGAAAGGGCAGCTTCTGTGAGAGCCAGTTTGGTGCAGTAGTTAAGTGTGCGGACTCTTATCTGGGAGAACCGGGTTTGATTCCCAACTCCTCCGCTTACACCTGCTGGAATGGCCTTGGGTCAGCCAGAGCCCTCACATTGTCCTTGAAAGGGCAGCTTCTGTGAGAGCCAGTTTGGTGCAGTAGTTAAGTGTGCGGACTCTTATCTGGGAGAACCGGGTTTGATTCCCCGCTCCTCCACTTGCAACTGCTGGAATGGCCTTGGGTCAGCCATAGCTCTGGCAGAGGTTGTCCTTGAAAGGGCAGCTGCTGGGAGAGCCCTCTCCAGCCACACCCATCTCCCAGGATGTCTGTTGTGGGGGAAGGAGATAAAAAAGATTGTAAGCCACCCTGAGTCTCTGAGATTCAGAGCTGAGGGCGGGAATACATGCAATATCTTTTTCTGAGACTCTTCGGAGTGGAGGGCGGGATATAAATCCAATATCTTCATCTACCTCACAGGGTGTCTGTTGTGGGGGAGGAAGGGAAAGGAGATTGTGAGCCGCTCTGAGACTCTTCGGAGTGGAGGGTGGGATATAAATCCAATATCTTCATCTACCTCACAGGGTGTCTGTTGTGGGGGAGGAAGGGAAAGGAGATTGTGAGCCGCTCTGAGACTCTTCGGAGTGGAGGGTGGGATATAAATCCAATATCTTCATCTACCTCACAGGGTGTCTGTTGTGGGGGAGGAAGGTAAAGGAGATTGTGAGCTGCTCTGAGCCTCTGTCCTTGAAAGGGCAGCTTCTGGGAGAGCCCTTTCAGCCCCACACACTTCACAGGGTGTCTGTTGAGGGGGAGGAAGGGAAAGGAGATTGTGAGCCGCTCTAAGACTCTTCGGAGTGGAGGGCGGGATATAAATCCAATATCTTCATCTACCTCACAGGGTGTCTGTTGTGGGGGAGGAAGGTAAAGGAGATTGTGAGCCACTCTGAGACTCTTCGGAATGGAGGGCAGGATATAAATCCAATATCTTCATCTACCTCACAGGGTGTCTGTTGTGGGGGAGGAAGGGAAAGGAGATTGTGAGCCGCTCTAAGACTCTTCGGAGTGGAAGGCGGGATATAAATCCAATATCTTCATCTACCTCACAGGGTGTCTGTTGTGGGGGAGGAAGGGAAAGGAGATTGTGAGCCGCTCTGAGACTCTTTGGAGTGGAGGGAGGGATGTAAATCCAATATCTTCTTCTCTGTGGTTGGGTGGCCGACTCCAGCTTTGGGTCTTTATTGGTTCAAGAGCAGGCAACGTGGGCCGTGTCCGCACACAAACGCCTCTTCCCTCCGTGATTTCTCATCTTTCCTTATGTAGTGTTTTTAAAAGCCGAACAACACAAGTTACTCATGTAAAATATTTATTGCATTCCTTAAGATTTGACATTCGTTTGATAATTAAATGTTGCGAGAGAAAAAAAGCCAGAGGAGTAAATTACATAACATGAACTGTTTAGTTCCTATATTAATGAACATATGAACATCTGAAGCTGCCTTCTACTGAATCAGACCCTCCTTGGTCCATCACAGTCAGTATTGTCTACTCAGACTGGCATGTGGCTGTGCACTAGAAGGTTGAAATTAAATCAAATGAGTTTCCGGCTCAACATGAGGAAGAACTTCCTGACTGTTAGAGCAGTTCCTCAGTGGAACAGGCTTCCTCCTCGGGAGGTGGTGGGCTCTCCTTCCTTGGAGGCTTTTCAACAGAGGCTGGATGGCCATCTGACAGCAATGAAGATCCTGTGAATTTAGGGGGAGGAGTTTGTGGGTTTCCTGCATTGTGCAGGGGGTTGGGCTAGATGATCCTGGAGGTCCCTTCCAACTCTGTGATTCTATGATTCTCCTTCCTTGGAGGTTTTTAAGCAGAAGCTAGATCGCTATTTGACAGCAATGAAGATCCTGTGATTTTAGAGGGAGGTATCTGTGAGTTTCCTGCATTGGGCAGGGAGTTGGATTAGATGACCCTGGAGGTCGCTTCCAGTTCTATGGTTCTAGGGATGCTCTAGGCTGATCCTGCATTGGACTGACAGAGCAGTTCCTCAGTGGAACAGGCTTCCTCAGGAGGTGGTGGGCTGTCCTTCCATGGAGGTTTTCAAGCAGAGGCTAGATGGCCATAGGACAGCAATGAGGATCCTGTGAATTTAGGGGGAGGTGTTTGTGGGTTTCCTGCATTGTGCAGGGGGTTGGACTCGATGACCCTGGAGGTCCCTTCCAACTCTATGACTAAGCTTTTTCTCTGCGTGGGTCTCCGTTTGACGGCTCTTCACTGGGTGCAGAGTTGGCCCTGACTCACCTCCAGGGCCAACCCAAATTTTGCATGGGGGGGGGAGGGAGGGCTGCCTCAGGATCCTTTTGTAAGGGCAGGGGGCACACCTGAGCCAGGAATGGCACCACCCCATCGTCTGTGGCTTTGCAGGGCCGCCTCGGTGTCTGCTTCTCAAACCACTTCTTTTTTAAAAACTCTTTTATGGTATAGACAACCAAATAAGTTACAGTTACAGTCTCTCATATCAGTTTCAAACCAAAATGCAAGATACATTATTATGATGGATTCTTATTACAACAACCAATTGCAGCAAGCTAACTAGTCAATGAAACGAAAGCATATTTTTGGTCCTAGAT